>NC_133451.1:131770881-132406506 GCF_048565385.1 Saimiri boliviensis
AATACAAAATTAGCCAGGCATGATGGTGCATGCCTGTAATCCCAGGTACTTGGGAGGCAGAGGCAGGAAAACCACCTGAACTAGGGAGACGGAGCTTGGGTGAGCCGAGATCCTGCCATTGTGTTCCAGCCTGGGCAACAAGAGTGAAACTCCATCTAAAAATAAAAATAAATTCTTGCAACTTTTGGAAAAAGTATCACAGAAGCAGAAAACAATATTTTTCAGAAGTATAATATGTATAATGAACAGTATTGGATAATAAAATAACTAACCTCCTGCAGATTTAACAACACGCATGCTTCAATTATGCTGCCTTGTAAAAAAGAGTTTGCAGTGATAATGTTAGGACTTAAAGACTGTATTAATTGTCAAAGAAATATAATTATTTTTATAGAGCATATCTTTATTCAAAAGAAGCTAAAAATACTTTCTTATTTACATTTAATGAAAGTCTGTGGAAGTAGAGGGGAAAAAAGCATGCCATTAATTTTAGTTCATAATCCTTTATATTTTACTCTTCTGCTCTCTGACTACCAGTCTTTAATCTCCTTTTTACCTAGACATTCAAGGTTCTTACTGGAATATCTGAAAAATAGCTTATTTACAAGCATGATTTTAACAATTGTAATCTTCTGTAAGATATAGCTTTACAAATGGAATAAAAAAACAAAATAAGGAGTGATATCACTGTGATTTATATAAATAAATGGATAAAATAATAATTTATAATATTTTCTGTATTGATAGGGAAAAAAAGAATGGGGTAAATTATTCACTTTTTATCCACCCAAACACATATCCTAATGAGTTAATATAACCACAAAGCAAGACTGGTTATAAGGAAAATTATGAAATAAGTAAAATATATGGCCATTTTTCCAATTAGTTTTTTATTGCTGTATAACACAAGAGCAAAAAGCAACACAAAGTTATTCTCATAATTTCTAAGGGTGAGGAATCTGGGAATGGGTTAACCGAATCCTCTGTTCAGGGTCTTTCACAAAGCTGTGACCAAGTGTTGGCCAGAGTTGGAGTCTTATCTGAAGGCTTGACTGGGGACACATTAATTTTCAAGCTTACTATCGTGGTTGTTGATAGGATTTAGTTTCCCAAAGATTGTGAGACTGAGGGCCTGAGTCCTTGATGGCTGTTGGCTGGAGACCACCTTTTGTTCCTTGTGATGTGCGAACATGCAACTTACCTCATCAAACTAGTAAGGAGAGCAAGCCTGTTGGCAAGGCAGAAATCACTGTCTTATATAACCAATCACAGAAATGCTATCCCACCGTCTTTGCCATATGCTCTTAAGAAGCAAGTCACCGGTCCCATCCAGATTTAGGTGGAGGAGATTTTGTAAGGGCATAAATATCAGGAGATAAAGGGAAGTTTTGGGGTCCATGTTGGAAGCTGCCTGCTATATTCTCCAAGTTAATGTCTTTCACTTTCCACTTTTATATTTCTTAATTTATTCACAGGCAAAATATTTATTAGGAACAAAATGAAACAACTGGCTGTGTAACTCCCATGAAGAAATAAATAATACTATTTTGTCTGCTGTTAAAAAATATATATAGTTTGCTTCATTCTATAGAGACAGGAAATTGAAAATTCATGCAGTGAAGAAAAGCACAGAAAATAGAAAGTAAAATAAATTGTCAACATGGTGTGGAAGAAAAATGGATTATATATTATTCAGCACACAGGGTTTCATGCAGGTGTTACTGCTGCCCTGAGATTTTTGAGTTTGATTATCTAAGTTTTAAAGCAATAAGAAAAAATGGTTGTTTATATAGTTCTCCATGCCTTTGAATCTAATGTATAATATTTCTTAAGGAAAGCAAAATCTTTCCTGGAACTTACTTTAAAATAATGTGTTTTTTGTTTTGTTTTGTTTTAATGGGACTTTATATACAGCAAACCCAGAAAAGTCATTTAATTTTTTTTTTCTTAAGAGACAGGGTCTTTCTCTTGTGGCCCAAGCTAGAGTACAGTGGCATGATTGTAGCTCATTTTAGCTGAGACTACAGGAGCATACTGTCATGCTTGGCTAATATATAAAAAAAATCTTTTTAGAGATAGGCTCCCACTATGTTGCCCAGGCTGGTTTTGAACTCCTGGACTTAAGTGATGCTGCTACCTCAGCCTCCCAAGCAGCTGAGATTATGGGTGTGAGCTAGCACTCCTGGCCTAAAATTTCTTAGCAAATACATGTATTGGTTCTGATAGGCAATTCTTGGTATTGTTTCTTGATGAAATTGAAAGTCTACATTAACACACAACTTAAGGGAGTAATTCTGTAGAGGACAAAATAATAGGACCCAGTTGAGCAACTTTCTTATGGCTCAGTTTGATCCCTGAAAATAATTGAGTCTATGTAGATTCTAAGTTTTCTGAGGAACCTCAAGACATATTACTTTTCTTAATTGGCTTTTCATAACATTTCTAGCAGTGGGCAGTTGGCTATTTTACCCTCTGACCTGGATGTGTTATACAGATCTCCAGTGTGACAGTTGAGAGCGAATTCACTTGCTTTAGGGATCGCGTGAAGTTGGTAGACTTGGCATTCTTTGAACAAAGTATGAAGGAATAACATTATATTGTAATTTCTTTTCCGCAATAGGAGATTCCTATGAAGGCAATGGATAAACTAAAGAACTCAGTCTGCAATAGTGAAACTTTAAGAATGATAACATGTGACTGACATCTGTTATTTTATGGCTGTGTATGGAAGTAAATGAGGAATCTGATACCTTCCAGTCCATAAAATCTCATCCTGAAGTCTTTTCTGCACATAAAGATTACTTTACTTGAGGATTATTTAACCAAATCAACTACTTTCTAATCCATTATTATTTGTGGCTATAGAGGCAATGTAAGGAATGAAAAAAGAAATAAAGCAGAATTTTCTTCTTAGACACTAAAAATAGTAACAGTAAGAGAATAGGAGAATTATTGCAGCTAGTATTTCAGTGTATATACAATAAGTAAATTAAAAGTTAACATAATCAATAAGTATTTTCATCTTTACTTCTGTTCTTTTGGTTAATACATCCTCAAGGTAGAAAGATCAAAATTCTGTAGTCTTCTGAAAGAACTGAAAATAGAATGATGTTATGTGGCTTTAAAAAATAAATCAAGAAGAAAGAAAATTAGTGACAAGATTTTCAAGGGGGCTGCAGTGTGCAGATGCCATTTTTACATGTATGTGGAAGATAAATGGACTAGATCAGATTTTTAAAATTTATTTGTTTTTTGTTTGTTTGTTTTGGTTATGTTAGTATCTTTCTTTTTGTTTTTAAACATATTGTCAGGCCCTTTCCCTGACAATATGGTTGTGGAAAAAGCAGAGAAGCTGGATACTAAGGAAAAGAAACCTAAAGCCAAGAAGGCTGATGGCAGTGGGAAGGTTGAAAAAAGTGACCTCAAGGCTAAAATGCCCAAGAAGTCAAAGTCCCACTGAAACTGAGATATTGCCTTTTTCAGGGGAATTTGCAGGTATTCCTGATCTATCATGTATTCCAGAAAGGCCATGTGCAAGGAGAAGTACTCAGCTGCTAAATCCAGGATCGAAAAGAAAGAAGGAAATCTTTGCTATGGTTACAAAACCGGTTGGTAGTGACCAGAATAGTGGTACCCTACTAATGATGTGCTGTTAGTGCTGTTGAGCCATGGCAAAAAATAAAAATAAAAAATAAAAAAACAAAACAAACAAACAAACAAACAAAACCAAAAAACAACAACAACAAAAACCTTCCAGTCAGCACGTGAGCCATCATCTCTTCCGGGACCATTCTGCTCGTCTTCACTGCGTGCCATGGAGGCAAACAGGTGGTTTTCCTGAAGCAGTCGAGCAGTGTTTTGCTGCTTGCTTTTGACTGCACCTTGGATGCTCGATGAAGTTCCTCTGTGTAGAACACTGCAGAAATTGTCATCACCACCACCACAAAAACTGGGATCAGCAATGTGGAAATCTCAAAACATCTTACTGAGGTTTACTTCAGGGAGAAGCAGCTGTAATGAAACAGACGGCGAAGTCTTTGGCACAAAGAAAGAAATATGAGATTACCGAGCAGGGCAAGGCTGACCAGGCAGCTGTGAATCCACAAATTTTACCAAAAATCAAAGCTATTCATCAGCTCTAGGGATATCTGCAGTCTGTTTGCCCTGAAAGATGAAGTTTATCCTTACAAATTGGTATTGAAAATTTCTTACCAAGAACATAATTAAATAACTGATACATTAAAAAACCAATGAAACAAAAATAAACATATTGTCAGCATCAAAGATTTTACTAACAAACTTTTTCTGAGTGTATTTTATATGTAAAGAACTACTAATAAGCCCTGGAACACCTTGTTACTTAAATATATAGAATTCAGTTGGGGAATCCAGCTATTAATAATATATGCTAGACATTTATGATATATTACATTAAATATCTATGCATAGTATATATTAGTAAATAATACATGTGAAATGACTTATAAGTGCTATTGAGTGTGATAATCAGAATGAAATGAAGTAAATGTTACCAGGGTCTCATTAATTCTCTGAAAAGTTGTCTGGACACAATGTGTATTACAAATGGGCATTAAAATTACTGGGAAACAGCTACTCAGGAGGCTGAGGCAGGAGAATTGCCTGAACCCAGGAGGCGGAGGTTGCAGTGAGCCGAGATCGCGCCATTGCACTCCAGCCTGGGTAACAAGAGCGAAACTCCGTCTCAAAAAAAACCCACCACCACCACCAACAACAAAATTACCGGGAAAGTAAGAGTAGAGTTAGAAAGAAACAGAATTCATCTGTCTGATTCTCTACAACCTAAAGTTATGAGGTATTACTGGAGTGAGAGTTTTAGTTAAATGAATGGCACTACAATAACAGGTGGTTTTAAAATCATCCTTCCATTATTAAGAGCCACTTGCAATACTACAAGAGTTTGTCTTTCGTAAGAAGAAGGACATTACTGCTCTAAAAGCAACATACATTCCATTGTGCTATGAATCGTGAGTACACAAGTAGAAAAAACATAGCACATCAAGGCTAAAGAAGGAGCTGATCCTTTATAGCTTAGTTATGTTTTTGCTATACTGTTTGGATATATGGCTAAAGAAATATTTTATGTAGCAGCTTTTATTGAAAGAATGAGAATTGATTTTGTGCATATTGCACAGTCAAATAATATACAGTTGCATATACAAATGACATACAGTGTTTCTTGATTTTGAGAAGCTTTTATTTGGCCTGGGAATGTAAATATAAACAAAAGAAACCGTATAAACTACACACAGTGGGATAGACAGTGAGAATATTTCTAGTAGTTCGTGACGAATAACACAAGGACATTGCTGGTCATCCAGAAGCTAGGAAGAGGAAAACACAGCAAAGCATTGAAATTCGGCCCTTTTGCCACCAAATTATTTAAAAATACATTGACTACTTATTGTTTCATTTCATAGGCAAAAAGAAGCTTCTGCTATCATATTCTTAATGAAATAACATTAATTTAATGTTTACATAGTACTTTAACTTTTATAAAGAACTTTAATGTTTGATCTTACTTGATTCTCACAGCAGTCTTCAAAGTAGACATACTTTTTTTTATCATCATCTATTTAAAAATGAAATAAGTAAAGAAAGTAAAAATTGAATAAGGTATTTATAAATGCCATTCTTCTTTAGATAAGTAATATTTTTTGTTTCTTTTTTTTTTATTTTGGAAAAAAATGTAAGTACATTTGTTATTTCCAGAAGGTTGTGAAGATTGGAGATTATTTTTTGTTTGGTTGTTCCCCAAGGTATATTATTCTTCCCCATCGAACTTTTGGCTCATCGGTACAGGTCAAGTTGATCCTACTTGATGGAAGGTGTTGATGAGTAAGCCTTCATCACCTCATCAGTTTATAGTCAAATGTGGTTTACATGGGAGGAAAGTAGCCACTGTCTCCCCGCCTGTCAGGATAAGAGAGAATAAAAAGTTGCAGCTGTATGCCTGATGTAATTCTGGCTCCAATGGAGAGAATAAAAATAAATGTTCTCATTTTAAGTTGCCTCAGGAAAAATCCCCAAACATTATTAACCTGGCATAATGTTTTTAGGCAGTCATCACTATAAAACTCAGGTCCCTGAAAAGCCTGATACGGTAGCCCATATTGGTTTCTTAAGGAAATAATGTCATGTTATATACCTTCAAGATTGCCTCAATATATTTTAATAATGAAACACTGCTATTGATTTCATAAACAGACAAAAAGTATTGATTCACGAGAAAAAGCAAATAATTTCATACGTAAAAGCTAGTCAAGTAACAATTAAAAGAAATGCAATATTTTAGTAACCGTTATATACCTTTTAAGTCTTGTAGATAAAGGGAGAAATGATATATATTTGGGATTATTGTCAAGATATATGATACAACAGTGGGAAGAAACAAATCAGCAGGAAAGACTAAGGTATATCAGGGTTTATGCTGGAGTGTATTGAATATATTGAATTATTAATAGCTTCCTGAGATTATGGATAACATACATGACTCTAAAGGAAAATAAATATTTCATCGGGGATGAAGTAAAATATCAACAAGTAGGAAGTTTTATCATGTTTATAACAAATCCCACCCTTCTTGATGCTAATTGTTTTGTTAGTGCAGATGACACTGTATACTTGATTTCAGTAAAGTTGGGTACCATGTCTATGTTTTTTTAATTATTTTGTGGAATTTTTTTTAAACTTTCAATTTATACTTTGCTTTTGAGTAGGTAAAACTCTTTTACTTTGCCAATCAGTCTTGGAGATAGTCATAGATGTGGTTTTCAATCTTTCAAAAAAAAAAAAATACTTCATTTATTTGTACTTTGAATCCATTCTGTTTTTTGAATATTTGCCCTTTTGAATTTTATCAGATTGTGTGTTGTTAGATAGCCCTTACCTGATCCATGGAGCTGTGGGGTTTTATTAGAGGTTCTTTGGGATACTTAGGAAGTAAGTTAATGTCTTTAAATTCAAATTGCAGATTTTAATACTTGTCTTGCAGTCACAATGGGAAATAATGAGATAAATAGCCACCCGACCTTTGTTACCATAGAGGAAAGTGAAGGCAAGAGGAATGGTACTATAAATACGCAATTTCTCCTTCCTTCTACATAGATGTCATACAATATTAAAGCTACTTGTTGCTGAATATGAACACCATAAAGAAGTCATTGGTGAGGTCTAATGAAATAACACTATAAACTGAGCAAAAGTTTTAATACAGACAGGATTAAATAGTTGGAAATTATATGTCTCATAAAAGAAAGGAAATTTTCCCTGGAGTTTTATTTTTTTACTTATTTTTATTTTTATTTATTTTATTTATTTTTTATCCTTGAGGAATCACCACACTGTCTTCCACTTTCTGGTGTTTTAAAACTGCATAAGACAGTATAAATCAGTGACAAAGGCCTGGTAGCTTTCAGGAAGAAGGAGAAGCTAGTGAATGAGTTTTGATAATTATCCCAAAGGTCGGATAGACTTCAGCCTTTGATATACGTAGCACGATCTAAAAATAACTGATTTAATTGCTCAACAGTTGTCTGCTCATTAGGTTTTAACCTTAACAATACATTGATGAATGCCATCCAAGGCTTTAGTCCTCCAAATCTGTGCACTTGAAAATCCTCTTCTCATGCTCACCTTAATGCTGATTTCAAAGGATGCTATCTGCCAATGGAGAAGACTCTTGCACCTAGAGGAGTGTGGTTTCAAAACTTGTTAAAAGCTGTCCAATCTGTGTCTTGCACGAAGGTCAAGTTTTCCATAGACCAAAGGTAATTCAGTACTGACTGTAGCCCAACTTCCCCCTCAGGCAAAAACTACCAGTTGAGCTGCTTTGGTTTAAAACAGGATGTCAGGCTAATTTTACCTTTTTGTTTCCTTGTGCAACTTACTTGTCCAGCTCAGCAATCTGATGCTCCTATTTCTGCATGAGACTGCATTTTAGAGTGAGGAAACCATGGTCTTACCAACAGGGCAAAACACTTACTCGGAAACATGGGAAAAGTCATTCTAATCTAGTTGTTCTTCAGTATCTCTTGCCTCCTCCATAGAAACAGAAATTTTATCAAGGGATGCGGCCTTCAAAACAAAACTGTATTTTCCATTCTCCCTTACCGCTAGGTGAGGGCTGGTAAGTGGGTTCTAGCCAATAGGGTATAAATGGAAGTGTTCTGTGCAGTTTCTAGAAGTATCCCCTCAGAAACAGCTGGTGCGCTTGTTTGCCCTTCAGTCTTTGTCTTTTCCGTCCGGTGGTTTGGCACATAGATGTGATGACTGGATTTCCATCTTGGATAATGATTGTGAGGGCTTCATCCGAGAAATAGCAGAAGAGAAAGCTGTAACAAGTCCCGGTGTCTGAAGAATTTTCAGAGCTCCTGTTGTCAGTTTTGTAGCACTACAAAGGGCATTGCAGGCTGTTTTGCTTGCCCTGAAACTGAAAATCCAGAGGGAAACTAAACTTCTAACTTGTTTATTTTTATTTATTTATTTTAAAATTTTATTTTAGGTTTCGGGGTACACGTGAAGGTTACATAGGTGAACTTTTGTCACAGGTATTGGTTGTACAGGTTATTTCATCAACCAGGTATTACTCGCCAATTCTTCCATCTTCTCCTAAACTTTGAAGCATTCTCTAGAAATCAAGAAAAAGGAACAAATATAGCTCCCACTTCCTTCAAGATGTTTTCTTTTTTTTTTTGGTGTGATCTTGGCTCACTGCAACCTTTGATTCCCTGGCTCAAACTATCTTCCTTCCTCAGCCTCCCGAGTAGCTGGGATTATAGGCATGTACTGCTACATCCAGCTAATTTTTCTACTTTTTTTTAGTAGAGATGGGGTTTCACCATAGTGGCCAGGATAGTCTCCATCTCCTGACCTCGTGATCTACCCACCTCGACCTCCCAAAGTGCTGGGATTACAGGTGTGAGTCATCGTGCCAGGCCAAGGTATTTTTGACTTTAAAACTCTGTAGAAATGTGTGGGAATGCTTTGAGTTTTTAATAAGCTTTTATTACTGTGATCTACAAACACCAACTAAATGTCAACCAGGGTGGAAATGTGATGATATCATAATGGATCATGTTCCCAATATTACTTAATGATGGCATTTATTTATCAGATAATTTTGCCTAGAGTATATTTATATATTAACGTGTAGTTGATATTTAATAATAAGCTGTTTTTATCAACCTTATTTTTCAAAACCATAGATCATTGCTACAATTTGGTGACACTGACATTTTGCAGACTTGTTTTCCACTTGGTAATAAACCACCAGAGGATCATGTTATGTGGGTGGTTGATGAGAAAGAAAATTCAGTTGGTTTCTTAAAGAATTCATTCCTACTTTTGGCCACAATATCATCTCATCATTAACGAGATGCACTATTCAACTTGTACATGCTTCATTGACTGTATTGCTTTAGGCATGAATTCAATTTTTAACAGATAGCATAATTTATGAGTCATGTTATCCTGCTGTGATTTTTGACAACTGTTAAGTCAGCTAAACAAACCGACCACAAATGATATATATGAATTTCAGAGCATATTTAGAGGGAGAAAGTTAAATTGTCAGTTTCCTTATCTATTCCCTTTTGATAAAATGTTTTTTGACAAACTATACATCACATGGACTTCTAACTAGGACTTCCACAATTTTTAACAGCTCTTGTGTCTTGGATCTCTTAATGTGAGAATGACTTGATATGAGTAGTCACAAGTCTTGAAAACGAATGGAACTAGGTCAACATTTTCTGAATATCTTATATAAGAAACGTGAAATTCTTTTCATATTCAAGCCAGTCATCTTTTATATTAAAGTATTTTCATATTAATTATGTTGTGTATGATGCTTTTGAACTTATGACTCTATCAATCAACATGAGACCATCGAACTTGCAATAGAGTGAAACATTTTTCTAAAACAATTTCCATACCAAATCTGTTCTTAAAAAAGCAACCTTATATAGTCAGGATACATTGATATAAAAGATCAATGAGGAAACATTGATATAAAAGATCAAAAAGGAAACATTCAAAAGTCTAAACAAAGAAAAATTCAATTGAAGCAAAATCGTAGCACATAAATGCAATCCTGCTATATGAAGAGGTTCTCAAGCCCATGTTTATGGAATCAAGTGAGGCTTGACTGCCTTTGACTATGAATTGCCTAATTTAGTAAACTTTATGTTTTTAGTGTAATAAAAAGGAGCTGAAGAAACATATATATTGTAATGATTTGGTTGCTGTGCTTGGTTAGCCCCCAACAATATTCTTTCAATTAATCTGAATAAAATGAGTAAAGGGAAGTCTGGAGTCTCTTAATCAGAGCTAAAACTCACCAACACTTTCTAGATCCTGAATCATTTTATAATTGTATTCTTTATGAAATTTTATAATGACTTTTTGTTGTATATCAATTGCGATAAATTTTCATTTAGACTAGGTGTAAATTATTAGGATCTACATATCATTGTCAAGGAGGAAGACATTAGATTTTTAATGGGTTACTGTGTGATTCCAATATTAAACATTATACATTTCCTTATATGTAGATGTTGTCACTGATTCATAATAGTTTTGACGTTTTAAAAATGCACTTTTGTGGACCCAGCCTGTGATGCCGGGAGGGGGCAGTATTTCTGAGTCTAGGTCCTCATTTGTATAAATGGAGACAATTATTCATTGATTCAAGAAATACACATTTGTGGCAAAAGATGAAAGGAAGGAAATATGGTCTGTACCTCCTGGAGTGCACAGTCAAGAAGGAGAAGTAGGCATGCAAACTAATAAAATAAAAGAGCTGGGTAGTTTTTGATCCAAGATGGCTGAATAGGAACAGCTCCAGAGTGCAGATCCCAGCAAAAACAGGGCAGAGGGTGAGTGCTCGTAGCATTTCCAAACAAATTTTCACTGCCCACAGACCAGGACATTCCGGGACAATGAGATTTCAGTGCAGCAGTTTCAGCTAGTGCTGGGTTGGCACCCAGAAACTCACACAAGTCTGGGCTGCCATTTTGACTGGTGCCTGGAACACCTGGGAGAGAGTGCCACCCATTCAACTGTGGGAGAGAGTGCCACCCATTCAACTGAAAGGAAGGGGCTGAGACAGGGAGTCGGGCAATCTGGCATGGCAGATACCACCCCCACAAAACAAGCAATCTGAACCGCTCTGGGTTGAGAGGTTGGTAACAAGCGCAGCTGGTCCAGCTCAATGTGGGGAAGGGCATCCCCCACTACCAAGGCAGTCTGCCACTACCAAGGCAGTTCACACAGCAGCTGGGCAGAGCCTGTGGCAGCTCTGCAACACCTCTGCTGGCAGACTGTGACTAGACTACTCCGTGTGGGGCAGGGCATCGATGAAAAAAGGCAGCAGCATGACAGGAACTTATAAATAAAGCTGACCTTCCTAGGATAGAGCACCTGGGAAAAGAGCACTGGGAAAAAGAGCACCTGGGAAAAGAGCACCTAGGAAAGAGCACTTGGGAAAAGAGGCGGATGAGTTCCACTGCAGCAGATGTAAGGGTACCTGCCTAGGTACTCTGCATGGAACAATGGAGCTCCCAGCATGCACTTGAGCTCCTATAAGGGGCAGACTGTCTCCTCAAGCAACTCCCTGACCCCTGTATTGCAGCCCCCATGGGCAATCCCCAGGAGAGTGGGGTCTGGAGTTGACCTCCAGCAGTCCTACAGCAGAGGGGCCTGACTGTTAGAAGGAAAACTAAGAAGCAGAAAGAAATAGTTTCAACATCAACATAAAGGACTTCCACTCAGAGACCCCATCTGAAAGACACCAAGTAGATAAAGCCACTAAGAAGGGGAGAAACCAGTGAAAAAAGGATGAAAACACCAAAAACCATAATGCCTCTCCTCTTTGAAGTGATCACACTCCTCACTAGCTAGGGATCAAAGATGGATGGAGAATGAATCTGATGAATTGACAAAAACAGGCTTCAGAAGATGGGTAATAACAAAATTCTCAGAGCTAAAAGAGCATGTGCTAACCTAATGCAAAGAAACTAAAAACCTAGAAAAGAGGTTAGATGAGATGCTAACTAGAATAAACAACTTAGGAAGAAAATAAGTGACTTGATGGAGCCGAAAAACACAGCAACAGAACTTCGTGAAGTATACACAACTTTCAATAGCTGAATCAACCAAGCAAAAGAAAGGATATTGGAGATTGAAGATCAACTCAATGAAATAAAACAAGAAGGAAAAAATAGAGAAAAAAAAGTCAAAAGAAATAAACAGAGCCTCCAAGAAATATGGGATTATGTGAAAAGACCTAATCTACATTTGATAGATGCACCTGAATATGACAGGGAGAATGAGTCCAAGCTGGAAAACACTCTTCAGGATATTATCCAGGAGAATTCCCCCAACCTAGTAAAGCTGGCCAACATTCAAGTCCAGGAAATACAGAGAATACCACAAGGACATTCCTAAAGAAGACCAAACCCAAGGCACATAATTGTCAGATTCACCAGGGTTGAAATGAAGAAAAAAATGCGAAGCACAGCCAGAGAGAAAGGTTGGGTTACCTACAAAGGAAAGCCCATCAGACTCACAGTGGATCTCTCCACAGAAACTCTACAAGCCAGAAGAGAGTGGGGGCCAATATTCAACATCCTTAAAGAAAAGAACTTTCATTAAGAATCTTATATCCAACCAAAATAAGCTTCATAAGTGAAAGATAAAGAAAATTATGGACAATCAATTGCTGAGAGATTTTGTCACCACCAGGCCTGCCTTATAAGAGCTCCTGAAAGAAGCACTAAACATAGAAAGTAACAACCAGCACCAGCCACTTCAAAAAGATACCAAATGGTAAACAGCATTTACACAATGAAGAAACTGCATCAACTAATGGGCAAAACAACCAGCTAGCATCAAAATGACAGGATCAAATTCACACATAACATTATTAACCTTAAATGTAAATAGGCTAAATGCAACAATCAAAAGACAGACTAGTAAATTGGATAAAAAATCAAGACCTATTGGTGTACTGTATTCTCAAGTGCAAAGACACACATAGGCTGAAAATAAGGGACGGAGGAAGATTTATCAAGCAAATGGAGAGCAACAAAAGCAAGAGTTGCAATCCTAGTCTCTGATAAAATAGATTTTAAACCAACAAAGATCAAAAGAGACAAAGAAGGGCATTGGGCATTACATAATGGTAAAATGATCAATGCATCAAGAAGAACTAATGATCCTAAATATATATGCACCCAATACAGGAGCACCCAGTTACATAAAGCAAGTTCTTAGTGACCTACAAAGAGATTTAGACTCCGATAAAATGATAGTGGGAGACTTTAATACTCCACTGTCAATATTAGACAGATCAACGGGACAGAAAATTAACAAGGATATCCAGGGCCTGAACTCAAATCTGGACCAAGCAGACCTAACAGACATCTACAGGATTCTCCACCCCAAATCCACAGAATATACATTCTTCTCAGCACCACATGGCTCCTACTATACAATTGACCACATAATTGGAAATAAATCACTCCTCAGCAAATGCAAAAGAATGAAAATCATAGCAGTCTCACAGACCACAGTGCAATCAAATTAGAACTCAGAATTCAGAAACTAACTCAGATGTGCACAACTTCATGGAAACTGAACAACTGGCTCCTGAATGTCGACTAGATAAACAATGAAATGAATGCAGAAATAAAGATGTTCTTTAAAATCAATGAGAATGAAGACACAATGTACCAGAATCTCTGGGATACATTTAAAGCAGGTCTAGAGGCAAATTTATAGCAATAAATGCCCACCAGAGAAGCAAGGAAAGCTCTAAAATTGATACCCTATCATCAAAATTTAAAGAGCTAGAGGAGCAAGATAAAAAAAACTCAAAATCTAGCAGATGACAAGAAATAACTAAGATCTGAGCAGAACTGAAGGAGACAGAGACACAAAAGACCCTTCAAATTTCAGTAAATCCAAGAGCTGGTTTTTTGAAAAGATCAACAAAATAGACCACTAGTCAGATTAATAATAAGAAAAGAGAGAATAATCAAATAGATGCAATAAAAAATGATAAAGGGGATATCACCATAGATTCCACAGAAATACAAACCACCATCAGAGGTTACTATAAACAACTCTATGCACATAAACTAGTAAACCTGGAAGAAATGGATAAATTTCTGGACACTTGTACCCTCCCAAGCCTAAACCAGGAAGAAGTTGAAACCTTGAACAGACCAATAATAAGGGCTGAAGTTGAAGCAGAAATGAACAGCCTACCAACCAAAAAAGTCCAGGTCCAGGCAGGTTCACAGTTGAATTCTACCAGAGGTACAAAGAGTAGCTGGTACGATTCCTTCTGAAACTATTCCAAACAACAGAAAAAGAGGGAATCCCTCCCAAATTATTTTATGAAACCAATACCATCCTTATTCCAAAACCCGGCAGAGACTCAACAAACAAAGAAAACTTCAGGCCAATATCCATGATGAACATAGATGTAAAAATCTTTAATAAAATACTGGCAAACCGATTGCAACAGCACATCAAAAAGTTTATCCATCACCATCAAGTAGGCTTCATTCTGGGGATGCAAGGCTGGTTCAACATACACAAGTCTATAAATGTAATTCACCACATAAACAGAACCAAAGACAAAAACCGCATGATTATCTCAATAGATGCAGAGAAGGCCTTTGACAAAATTCAACAGCCTTTTATACTAAAAACTCTCAATAAACTAGGTATCGAAGGAACATATCTCAAAACAATAAAAGCTATTTATGACAAACCTACAGCCAACATCATACTGAATGGGTGAAAACTGAAAGCACGCCCTTTGAAATCTGGCACTACACAAGCACGCCCTCTCTCACCACTCCTATTCAATATAGTATTGAAAGTTCTAGCCAGAGCAATTAAGCAAGGGGAAAAAAAGGGTATTCAATTAGAAAAAGAGGAAGTCATATTGTCTCTATTTGCAAACAACATGATTGTATATTTAGAAGACCCTATCATCTCAGGCCAAAATCTCCTGAAACTGATAAGCAACTTCAGCAGTCTCAGAACACAAAATCAACATGTAAAAATCACAAGCTTTCCTATACACCAATAACAGACTTAAGGAGAGCCAAATCATGAGCAAACTCCCATTCACAATTGCTCCAAAGAGAGTAAAATACCTAGGAATACAAATAACAAAGAATGTAAAGGACCTCTTGAAGGAGAACTACAAATCACTGCTGAAGGAAATAAGAGAGGACACAAACAGATGGAGAAATATTCCATGCTCATATTTAGGAAGAATTAGTATTGTGAAAATGGCTGTACTGCCCAAAGTAATTTTTTTTTTTTTTTTTTTTTTTTTTTTGAGACGGAGCTTCGCTCTTGTTACCCAGGCTGGAGTGCAATGGCGCGATCTCGGCTCACCACAACCTCCGCCTCCTGGGTTCAGGCAATTCTCCTGCCTCAGCCTCCTGAGTAGCTGGGATTACAGGCACGCGCCACCATGCCCAGCTGATTTTTTGTATTTTTAGTAGAGACAGGGTTTCACCATGTTGACCAGGATGGTCTCGATCTCTTGACCTTGTGATCCACCCACCTCAGCCTCCCAAAGTGCTGGGATTACAGGCGTGAGCCACCGCGCCTGGACCACCCAAAGTAATTTAAAGATTCAATGCTATTGCCATTAAGCTACGAATGACCTTCTTCACAGAACTGGAAAAAACCACCTTAAACTTCATGTGTAACTAAAAGAGAACCCGCATAGCCAAGACAATCCTATGCAAAAAGAACAAAGCTGGAGGCATCATACTACCTGATTTCAAACTATGGTACAAGGCTACAGTAATTAAAACAGCATGGTACTGGTACCAAAATAGAGATATAGACCAATGGAATAGAACAGAGGTCCTGGAGGCAATGCCACACATCTAAAGCCATCTGATCTTTGACAAACCTGACAAAAACAAGCAATGGGGAAAGTTTTAATAAATGCTGTTGAGAAAACTGGCTAGCAGTGTGCAGAAAGCAGAAACTGGACCCCTTCCTGACACCTTACACTAAAATTAACTCCAGATGGATTAAAGAATTAAACATAAGACCTAACACCATAAAAACTATAGAAGAAAACCTAGGCAAAACCATTCAGGACATAGGCATGACTAAAACACCAAAGCATTGGCAACAAAAGCCAAAATAGAAAAATGGGACCTTATTAAACTCTAGAGCTTCTGTAAAAGAAACAATCATTAGAGCAAATTGGCAACCAACCGAATGGGAAAAAATTATTGAAATCTACCCATCTGACACAGCGCTGATATCCAGAATCTACAAATAACTAAAACAGATTTACAAGAAAAAAACAAAAAAAACCCATCCAAAAGTGGGCAAAGGATATGAACAGACACTTTTCAAAAGAACATATATATGAGGCCGACAAACATAAAAAAATGCTCATCATAACTGATTATCAGAGAAATGCAAATTAAACCACATTGAGATACCACCTCATGCTAGTTAGAATGGTGATCATTAAAACATCTGGAGACAACAGATGCTGGAAAGGATGTGGAGAAATAGGAACACTTTTACACTGTTGGTCTGAGTGTAAACTAGTTCAACCATTGTGGAAGACAGTGTGGTGCTTCCCCAAGGACCTAGACATAGAAATTCCATTTGACCCAGCAATCGCATTACTGGGTATATACCCAAAGGATTATAAATCATTCTATTATTAGCACACATGCATATGTATGTTCATAGCAGTACTGTTTACAATAGCAAAAACCTGGAACCAGCTCAAATGCCCATCAATGATAGAGTGGTGGCACATACATACCATGTAATACTATGCAGCCATAAGAAACGATGAGTTCGTGTCTTTTGTAGGGACATGGATGAATCTGGAAGCCATCATTTTTAGCAAACTGTCACAAGAACAGACAATCAAACACCATATGTTCTCACTCATAGGTGAGTGTTGAACAATGAGAACACATGGACACAGGGAGGGGAGCATCACACACTGGGGTCTGTTTGGGGAGAGACAGTGGTGGGATGGGGAGGTCCAGGAGGTACACCATGGGGAGAAATGTCAGATGTAGGTGACAAAGTGGGATTGAGGCAGCAAACCACATTGCTGTGTGTGTACCTATGCGACAATCCTACATGATCTGCACATGTACCCCAGAACCTAAAGTACGACAACAACAATAAAATGCACTTTTGCAATTTTTTTTTACCATACTTAATCCTAATGTCAACTTCTGTTCCCAAAATGAAAAAATAAAATAGAGAAACTAAATTATTATAATAGAAGTGAGACTGTGTTTAAAGAACATCCATTCAATCACACAGTCATTCATTTAACAGTTACTGAGCACTCACAGGCTCTGCCACTACCATATTTTCCTTAGTAAACTTTTAAACACAGATCTTTAAAATATCTAGTATGATTTCTAACACAGGCATGTGATGAATAGAAATCTAAAATCCTTTCAAAGACAAAATCGAATCCAGTAGTTCATTCTCCATGCATAAACTTTCTGAACTAAACAACTGAGAAAATAAGCTAGGTTAAGGAGAGCCCATTGAATAACCAGTTTTTTAAAAATAAAATGTCCTTATAAATGTCTGAGTTTACAATTACTTCTAAAAATTCTGGGCTTTAATTCTATATAGGCATACTTTCTGATAATAATTTTATAATATTTGCCTTTGAGGTATTATAAAAGATATTGTGAGTGGTTTTTTGATTAGCTACTCTTATGGTATGTACTGAAAAATAAGTATATGAATCAGGAAGACTGGTGTTTTCTTTCCGCAGATGTTTCTCTGCCCTTGAAAACAGAACAAAGTACATACTTAGATTTAGAGTCTAGAAAATTGGTCTATTTTTACTTTTAATCATGAACAAATCAGGAGTCAGATGATAAATGACAGAGTCAGGTCATTATGCTTGTCTTCCTCAGTAAGAGAAAAGTTGAGCCCAAAAGAATTGGACATCTTCTTTCCCACACTTGCCGCATACACCTCCATCCCACATACATCTTTTCTTCTTGGCTCTTAGGAGGTTATGAGAAAAGGAAAGAGAAGCTTCCAGCCTAGGAGGGAACAAGGAGAAGCTGTTTTTAGTCTGGACAGGAGCTGTATGGTACTCAAAGATCTGAACCCTAGAGTCCAATTGGGGCTAGTCTTTTGGGCATGTTACATGTATTTTGTTAGGATGATGCCTGGAGGCCCAACACTGCCTGCTCTCTTCACTTCAGAAAAAAACAGATGCAGTCTTCTGTATGAGTATAATTGTTCAGGAAGACCCTAAACACTGTCTTATTTAGTGGCATCTGTCTCAAGGGGATGGATGCTTAGATATAGGAGATTTTGTACTTGGCTGACTCAGTGTTTTTTCATTTTTTTTTTCTCTTTCTTCATAGATTTCATTTTAGGGGCAACTTCATTTTTCAGACCTATGTGTTGAATAGTGCTTAATTCTAAAGAACCAGGCAAATCACGAATGTTATGTTAGGACTCACTGTACACCATAAGCCACATAATAATCTATCCAAGTAATTATATCAAAGCCTTTTCACAGTTATTTTTATGTAAGAAAAACAGGAGACATTTTGATAAAATGCTCTAGTTGATCTTTCTTTTCAGGTAAAGTAAATTTGAAAAAACAGAAGCAAAAAGCGGAGAGTTTTTGAAATGCTTAGATTATTTTTTCTGTCCCTCCATCATTTTCTTATGAATAGTGGCATCCACATTCACTTTAAACCTTTGCAAATGCAACCAGAGTTTTCTAGGCTCATTATATACCTTTATAGTAGTACATGGTTGGATATACATTTCTAGTTCTTTAAAATGGCACTAACAATCCCTTTTAATAGTCTAAATTTGTTTATATGTAATATAGAATCCTCTTATTTTCCAAGCATATATTATGAATTAAACTTTTCTGATGTCTTAAAATACAATTTACTATAAATGACACAGGCTAGAGTCAGAGAAAAAGGACACATCTTCTAGTGATTATTTTTATGCTTTGAAAAAAATTAAACAAATTGCCTATCCATATATAAGATTATATTTATATTACTCTCAAACAATCTCTATATAACCAAAGAACTAAAGAAATACTGGTTTTACTGTAGTATAGTTTGAAGTCAGGTAGTATGATGCCTCCAGCTTTGTTCTTTTTGCATAGGATTGTCTTGGCTATGCGGGCTCTCTTTTGATTCCATATGAAGTTTAAGGTGGTTTTTTCCAGTTCTGTGAAGAAGGTCATTGGTAGCTTAATGGCAATAGCTTTGAATCTTGGGCAGTATGGCCATTTTCACAATACTCTTTAAGTGGCTAATTTGAAGGATAAAATAGTTTATTTAATATATTGTTACATCATCCAAAACACAAGGTATTATAAATTATAATTAAAGTATTTGCAAATTGTGTTTCTATATTTTGTAGTCTTTTCTTACAAGACATGATCCCCAAAATTTCTAGTGATGACAATTATTTCTCAACATGTGGTTAAAAGCAAAGAGTAAATAAATCCATCAAGTAAAAATGAAATTCAGACTTTCAAGTGTTCACTGCTCAAAACAGTTTACCAGTCATGTTGAGAAATTTAATCTTCCAAGTAGAAGTTTCTGTGGGTAGAATACTAACTTAGCTTTCTTTTTTCTTTTTCTGCTCATACTAGTTAGTATGGAAGGAGAAAGCTTCAAGCAAGACGAGTAAAATTTAGATCAAATCTAATCTTGGAAAGTTACAAACCTTGGACTTCTAACAGTGTCGACGTATTTTTGGCTGCAGAAAAATCTATTTAGGCGTCTGTTAATGCAGAAGGTCATAAGTTGTAAACAATTTACACAGTACTTTATATATTTTGGTATAACTCTGGAAATTAAAATCTAATTATTCTTAGTGCGAAATGACTCAAACCAATAAAATATTTGTATGAATGGCTGGAAGTAGAAAGCAGTATCCTCTTTAAGTAAGTGAACCAGTCATCAATCCAGGTTATCCTATGTTATTGAATGCTCTTTAGTCACAGATACATGCTCACAGAGATGAGAGTCCACGCTTATCGAACATGAATAAAACTACGTTGGTTCAGCTTGGTCATATGTTATGGACTAGACTGTGTCCTCCTTCACCCTCAAAAGTTACATGTTGAAACAGAACTCGCTATGTGGCAGTATCTGGAGATGGGGATTTTGGAAGATTATTAGACTTAGATGAGTTTAGATGAGGTCATGGTACCTCATGACAGGATTAGTGCCGTCATAAGAAATCATGCCAGGGCACTTGCTCTTTCTTTCTCTGCCACGTGAGGAAACAGAAAGAAGGCAGCTGACTACAAGCTGGGAAGAAAGCCTTCACTAGAACTCTACCATGCTGGGATGCTGATCTTGGACTTTCCAGCATCTAGAAGTGTTAGAAATAAATTTTCATTGTTTAAGCCTCCCAGTCTGTAGTATTTTGTTATGGCAACCTGAGCAGACTAACACATCATTTCTTTCAAATTTTATGGTGAGAAATAATTTTAATTATAAATTTCAACTTGATTCAAGAAATGAAATTGCACTACTCTGGGAGGGGAGTTTTTATTTGCTCACATCTCCATACCTGTTTGTAGGTTAGTCTAACAGGAATGACTAACTCAAAACAAGTCTCTCTGCCTAGTTCAGTTTATTCACCTGGATACAGGGCATATGTGATGGAACTAAACACTAATACTTCCAAACTTCTTTCACTGCAATTTTATGTACATATAAATAAAATGATTTGTTTTAATTTTGTTCTCAATGATTCTGATAACTGCTTTAATTGTCTACTTTCAATGTTATCTACAGAGTAAGAAAGTGAAATAAATAATGATACCCTGTTTATATCACTAAATATCAAATGTATCTCTGTATGTTACAGGAAAAGATTATGTTTTTTGGAGGAAACTTAGATAAAACTTAAAAGTTACTACTTCTGTAAAAAAAAATATAAACTGGCAATTAGGTAAGTACCTGGTTTACAAAACATAAACCTAACTGAGATGAGTTAGGTTCATCAGAAACTTATTAGGTGTCTACTATTTGTAGTGCAGTGGATTAAATATAATTATTGCCTGTTTTATGCTGCTTGAATTCCATATATGACTGGATCTTTTTCAGAAATATTGATAGGTTATGTATAGGGTTTTTGTTTGTGTTTTTAGCATAAGTTTGAAAGAAAACAGAAATGATAAGAATTGGTATTTTTTTTGAGAGTGAAATATTGTGAAGTTATTTTTGTGAATTATTTTAGATAATCTAAACAAAGATAAAATATTATTTCAAATATTGTTACTAATATTTAATGGTACAAAAAATGGTCTTATATTGTTAACAATGGTGAAAGAGAACAGGTAGCTTTCAAAAGTATTTAAGTTGTCCAGCCAAATATATGTTATTATTCTTTTAAGTAATCACACCAATAAATCATATTAAAGTGGATAATCTGGGAAATCCTCGTCTTGTACAAAAGTTGTGTGAGAGCTACATTTTTCCCATGAAAATTATATTATTCATGGTGTTTGTTTTTTGGAACTTCCACGAAATCCTATATAATTTATCATTTCTATATTATTTATACTCCAGACCAGTACTATCCAAAATAACTTTCTGTAGAAATATCTTTGTATCTACATTGTCCATTGTGGTAATCACTAGACACATGTAGCCACTGAGTACTTAAAATGTGGCTGCTATGACTGAAGAACTGAATTTCTGATTTGCTTAATTAGTTAAAATTTAAATACAAAAATTGTAGTAGTGAGAGAATGTATTGTCTTTCCCGGCCTACAAGGGGGTGTAGTTTCAAAGGCAAGAACTTCCCAGCGCCATATCCCAAGCCAAGTCTCCACCTGGGAGACTAGAGGTCTTTGTTTGACTTTTGCAGGCAGGAGAAAATCAAAAGTCGATCACTCCAGCGGAAGTTTAAAGGAACTCCTTTCATAGGACAAAAGCTTTGAAGGGGGCGGGAATACCTTCCAGGTTAAAAGTCCCTTTCTCCCATATTCAGGCGGACTCCATTTCTGGATCTCCTTCCATGATCTCATGGAAGCTGCCGTCTCTCTGTCTTTTTCTTTCTCCCTTTTCTCTCTCTCTCTGCCTAAATAAATCACTTCCTGCACAACTCTTTGGGGTCCGATATTTACTTAATTGCCCAGGGCACCCTTTGAGGTCCTCCCTCCCGTTCTTGGGTGAGTGAGGGACCAAGAGCCTGGAAGAACACATTCTAGTGGGGAAGCTGAGCCTTCCCCGTGCCCGGACCCCTGTCTCAGTAGCATGAAATATTTTTCTACTTAACTATTCTTTATTGTTCTGGGGGCACTATAGTTCACTTTTACCTTTCCATCATTCTCCTGGAGTGTGTTTATGTTGGATCTGTGTATTGTTCGTACTATTGCACACAAGCATGTCTCCAGTCTGCTTACAGTCAATAGATTGAATCAATTGGAATGATTATTTTAAGTGATTGATGTAACGTTATCGCACATTTGTTTGAATATTTTCTGCAGACAGCATGAGTTTTAGGAATATCTATGCAAGTTAGGATTGGTAATTAAGTTGAAATACATGTTATTATTCTACTTATAATATAATTATAATTAAAATATCTTGCAGTTGAAAAGAATAAGTATGGATAAAATTTCAAATTAAAAGTGAAGGCATACTATTGATACAGAAACCAGTAGTGATATTAGTACAGCTGCTATGGAGCTTTATAGAAAAAAAGAAATTGGAAAAAACTATGTTGCAAATTTCACAGTAACATTTGCAACTTGTTGTGATAAAGTAAAATTAAAAAGATTTTTATTGAGTAAAAAATAAGTTAACAGAAGACATGGTGATTTTGCTGTGTTAGTCTGTTCTCACACTGCTATGAAGAACTACCTGGGATTGGGTGATTTATGAAGAAAAGAGGTTTACTTGACCCAAAGTTTCTCAGGCTGTACAGGAGGCATGGCTAAGGTCTAGTTAGGTTTGATTTAAAAAAAATCAAATTTTAAAGTAAAATATTGGTATTTCCCTTAATACTTTGCTCAGTTGCAAGATACATGTTAAAACTATTTGTTAAAAAATATTGTGCATAGTTTCCTGAAATACATTTCATAAAAATTGTCATGGATACAGTTCTTAGAATCATTCAGAATATATAAAACGTCGAAAAAAATAGAAAACAATAAATGTTATATAATCAACTTATATTGTTAATGCTCGTAGGTTGAGTCATGCAAGAGTTTGACAAAGATGAACTGTACTATTATTCCAGTTCGTGATTTTTCTAAACAAAAGGAATATTTAAAAAATGTCCAATAACCAAAGACAAAATGAGTGTGAACATTTTTTTCAACAATGCACGCTAAATGTGAATAAGCTAAATTTGAAACTCTAAATGAAAAGAAAAGCTTATTTGTGACTTTGCTGGACAAGTATAAAGCTTCAGTTGAAACTGAAGTTTTTCATAATGCAAATCAATAATATCCGTCTTACACATTTTTCTAACATAAACCAATATGTCAAGAATCTTAACTATAGTTGAGAGTGTTATGTAAGAAAAGAAGAAAACATTTGAAAAAAACTGTTAAATATTAATATATTTAGAGTTTTTCAATTTATGTAATTCTTTCAGTTCTATGTTACACAAGAATTATTTAGTTAATTTGGAAAAAATCTGTCTTTAAACTGATGTGTCTTTGCTTTAGTCAAGCCAATTCTTCAAGAACTGAACCAATTTTGTCAATGTGGAGGATAATATTAAAGGAAAATGCTTTTTTGTACTCAACTCAGGTATTAGAAACAATGATTACAACTATTATGCTACTTTTAAATATGTTTGGAATAAATTGGATATAGAAATCAATTTTTCAGTTGTGCTTGTTGGAATACCTAAATGCATATCAGGTATTTTCAATGAAAATTTAGCACCCAAATTGAGATGTGCTGTTTAAGTGTTAAGTGCATATTTCACTTTGAAGTCTTAGATGAATTATTGGATGTAAAATATATCTTTAATAATTCCTGTATGATTACATACAGAAATAACAGCCTAAATATTGGGTTAAATAAAATGTATTAATAAAATTAATTTCTCTTATTTCTTTTTCCCCTTTTAACGTGGCTACCAGAAAGTGCAAAATTACGTGTGCTGTTTGCATAGATTTCTATTGGACAGAAGTGTTCTGAATCTAACCACCGTGAACAAAATGTATTACCGGAAAATGTACCTAGGATCTCGGATTCCTATGGAGAGAACATTTTATTGTCTTTCGTGTGTGTGTGTTTCTGTGGGTTTAGGTTGAAAACTCCTCAAGGGCAAAAACTATGCTTTATTTTTACATTTTTAGTTTCTACCAAAGTATCTAATACAAAATAGATGATCAATACATATTTTAAAGAAATAGATAAATTGTTAAATGAATAAGTACATGTATGAATGAGCAGTCAAACAAAAGCATGAGTTTGCGGTTGCAGGCTAAATGAAACACTAAATCTCATCTATTTGATGCTGATAGATTAAGAATTTATTCTCCTTCAGCTCCTTCCTATTTCTTCTGTTGATTAAGTTCCCAGGGACAAATGTTCTGACTAGGTTGACCATATGTTCCGGTTTGCTCCGCCATTTTTACTGTATCCCACCACCTTTGTTTTTCTGTTGTCCATTGTTAATAGATCTCATTCAACCCACTGGTGAGAGAAGGTTTCCCCATCCTAGGGTTACGGGGAGGTGTGTCAAATCCACGATCTTTGACACTGAATAGATGAGACTGATAGCAATAATTTAGTTATATATACTCATAGCCTCCGGGAGGAGGACATTGGATGCTGCTATGCAGAACTACACTGAACAGTCAAGGGATATAGAAGGCAAGCTTTGTAATATGTAGAGGGTGTTTGCTATCTGGTTCCCAGGGAAGGATGTGATTGGATTGTTTGAATAATTCTGCAAACTGGCAGTGAACTAAAGCTTGACACTCGGGCAGAGGCAGAAAGCGCTCCTGTTTCCCCTAATAAAAATTGGTCTGCTAGGTGACTTGATTCAAGAAAGCAAAATAGTAGGGAAACTTGTGATTATGCCACTTGCCCTCCAATTTCACCAGATTTCAAGGTAGTGCATAGTATTTAGCCTTCATTTTAGACCTTACAAAACAGCCCCTCTATCAAAAATGTCCCTTTGTAGATTAAAAGCTATATATTTTTCTAGTTATAGATGGATTTCATAGGTTTCATTGATTTCCTTTGGCCAAGGGACAAAATGAAATCACCACGTTTAACCTTCTCTGATTTCTACAGGAGGCACATAAGCACATAAAGATCTTGGAATAGTAAATCTTTTACAACTAATAAAAATAGATAAGGGATTAAAGGTTTCTACCCCTATTTTTGCCTATTGATATTCATCCTTTCCCTTTCTAACACATTGCATTTTCTTTCTTTTTAGACATTAAGCAAAAGGCACAGATGTATTAAGTTGATCATGATATCCTTCATAGACATAAACACATGTAATAAGACTCATTTGTATTTCAAAGCACATTATGATTTAAAGAATCAGCTGGGCATTCGGTTCTGAGACTGTGAAATGGGGCATGAATTATCCTCTTAAGAGGTGAGGGATATGGGAAGCAGAGGCATTTTTGGAGCAGGGTGTGTGTGAGGAAATGCAGACTTATATTCACCCTATTCTTCCCTATCTCAGTAGGGATTCACGCCAGACTATCAATAGAAAAATACGACAAGTTTAAACCAGTCTGAGGTAAATGTGACATAAATTGAAAAAAAAAAAAAAAAAGAAAACCTATAACTTCAGGAAGGTCTTAGCAATAGGTGTCACGGAGTAGGAAGTCACAGACTATAGTCTGTGAAAGAGAATGAGAGGTTCTCTGTGGTAGTCACTAAAATATAAAGGACATTTTAAGCTAATTATACATTAACCACAACTCATCAACCTGAAAGGTACCTTGAATTCTGACTACCGTCATCAAAAGGACTCTGCTTTAAGAAACTTAATTGCTTCCACATTAGTAAATAAGTAATAGTATTTGTAGTCTTAGAATATTTGAAGCTGAGGTTACTATTCTCAACTAGAGGTTACAATATCTTTTTTTTTTTTTTTTTTTTTTTTGAAACAGTGTCTCCCTCTGTTGCCTAGTCTGGGCTGCAGTGGCACATTCTCAGCTCACTGCAACCTCTGCCTCCAGAGTTCAAGCAATTCTCCAGTCTCAGCCTCCCCAGTACTCCAGTAGCTGGGACTATAGGCATGTGCCACAGTGTCCAGCTAATTTTTGTGTTTTTAGTAGAGACAAGGTTTCACTATGTTGGCCAGGCTGGTCTCACTCCTGACCTCAGGTGATCACCCTGCCTCAGCTTCCCAAATGCCAAGATTACAGGTGTGAGCCACTGTGTTTAGGTAGTACCTAATTTCTATAACATATCCAGATTCTAGTATACTAAGAAAACACCTAGAAATAGTAGTGTGCTATTTTCATTAGCATTTCAACCATCGAGAGCAACTAATGCTTCTCATTTCATCTGACAAATTAGCATACTCATGTGACATATTACCAACTGTGGATAAGTGCAGTTCTTCAGTGAGGCCATGCCTGCACATGGTAGCTACATACAGAAGGTGGCAAACATTTTACCGGGGAACTATAGCTTAGTATGATTGTAATGAAGTAGAGCAAGCTGGGGTGCCTTTTACATTTAAGAATATTTAGGTGGATCACAAAGTCAGGAGTTTGAGACCAGCCTGGCCAATATGGTGAAACCCCATCTCTACTGAAAGTAAAAAAATTAGCCAAGCATGGTGGACTGTGCCTGTAGTCCCAGCTACTCGGGAGGGTGAGGCAGGAGAATCGCTTGAACCCGGGAGGTAGATCATCGCAATGAGCCAAGATCCCACCACTGCACTCTGACCTGGGCAACAGAGTGAGACTCCATCTCAAAAAAGAAAAAAAAGGAATATTTGGAATGTTTTGAACTTAGGTGGATTGAAAGGTAAAGGCATGTCTTTTTTTTTAAGTAAATGAACAATAGAAGAAACAAGTTTTGGAAAGAAAATGAAGATTTATTTTGAACCATTTAGTCAATTCATACTAAGTATCAAATACTATCATATACATTATTATTATTTTTGAGACAGAGTCTCACTCCATTATCCAGGCTGGAGTGCAGTTGAGAAGGGAATATTGGAGTGTAGTGGCGTGATCTCTGCTCACTGCAACCTCTGCCTTCTGGGTTCAAGAGATTCTTGTACCTCAGCCTCCTAAGTAGCTGGGATCACAGTCGTCAGTCACCACACCTGGCTAATTTTTGTGTTTTTAGTATAGATGTGTTTTTCTCCATTTTGGCCAGGCTGGTCTCCAACTCCTGACCTCAAGTGATCCAACCACCTCGGTCTCCCAAAGTGCTGGGATTATAGGCATAATAAATATAATATGGCACTCAGCCCACATTATATTTATTAACTCATTTAATTCTCATGAAAGCTTATGGAGTAAGTACTATTATTATTGTTATTTTACAGTTGAGGGAGTTAAGACTAATTTGGAGACTGCAGGTCCATGAGTCTGGGTGTCTATGTAATTAGAAAGTGTGGGTGGCTCCGTGTATGCTATTGAAAGTTAATTTTATTTTTAAGTTTTCACCTATGAGCACAATTAAAAATAACTTTTGCTTTAGACCATATGTTATTTCCTGTTATTTAGGATTCTTTTGAAGTATATGGATCAATTTTTACTGTGAAATACAAACGTGTAGAAAATTTTAACAATGTTACAGAAATACAGACATAGAAAAGTGCTGTTTTCCACTAGCCGTGAGCTATTTATTGAAATTTCTTCATTCAAATCTTGAATATTGGCAAGAGAATTTCAAAAACATCAGACCAATGTTAATTTAGTACAGCAAGCTGGGAGCAGAGTCAATGGATAACTTTCTAGGCTTAAGTGAATACCCATTTATCAAAGAGTTTGACTTAAAATAAATATCTTTTAATATAATAATTGATTTATTTTGCTTTTAGTCTACCTCACCTCATAAAATAACTTTTTTCTTATATTTTGAACTCAGCTCATGACTTTCTTTAGAAGGTATATTCCTCAATTAAGAAAGATGTGTCATATGACTGGCTACATAATTTTATTAATGCTGGTGTAACATAAATAAACTGTAGAAATATTTGGGACAAAATGTTATATTATGTTGACAGTGTACCCTAGGGTCTGTTTGAATTGCCATTTATATGATTACATTTAGTTGGAAATTAATTAGTTTATTATGCAACTTAAAATTTAAACTATATTATATATATATATATATATATATATATATATATATATTTAAGATAACAGAAATTTATTCTCACAGTTCCCTGGAGGCCAGAAGTTCAAAATAAGTATCACTACACCAAAATCAAATTGTTGATGAGATGCTTCATACTCCAGAATTTCTAGGAGAGAATCTATTCCTTGATGCCTGCCGTTTTTTGTGGCTACTGGTATTCCTTGGTTTGTGGCTGCCTCACCCCAAGTCTCTGCCTTCATGCTCACATTGCCTTCTCCTCTTCTGTCTGCAGCCTCCCTGTCTGATTAAAGACACGTGTGACTGCATTTAGGACCAATCTAGATAATCCAAGAAAATCTCCCCATCTCAGGACTCCCAATTTGTTTTGATTTTTATTTATTTATTTATTTTCGAGATGGAGTGTTACTCTGTCACCCAGGCTGGAGTGCAGTGGTGTGATCGCAGCTCACTGCAACCTCCGCCTCCCAGGTTCAAGTGATTCTCCTTCCTCAGCCTCCTGAGTAGCTGGGACTGCAGGTGCCCACTACCATACTGGGCTAATTTTTGTATTTTTTTTAGAGATGAGGTTTTGCGCAGAGATAGTTTTATTAGCATGGTTAAGTATCTATAGCATTCAATGTAACCAAAATTAGAGAAAAAAAGGTGACAGAAGTTGAGCAAGTAGTTGGGAAGGAAACAAGAGGGCCCAGACTGCTTTAGTTTTAGTTGAGAAGGGAATATATTTCAGTAAAATTCGGTGCTAGGGAAGGTATATTCCTCAATTAAGAAAGATGTGTCATATGACTGGCTACATAATTTTATTAATGCTGGTGTAACATAAATAAACTGTAGAAATATTTGGGACAAAATGTTATATTATGTTGACAGTGTACCCTAGGGTCTGTTTGAATTGCCATTTATATGATTACATTTAGTTGGAAATTAATTAGTTTATTATGCAACTTACAATAATTCATTCTGGCCCCAACAGTATATCTTCAGGAAGAGAGTAGAGGTATGTGAGATGAAGTGATAAGAAAAAAGTTGCATCAGGAATTTTTTCCTAACATATTTAAAAACCTGTGGAAATTCCCTCCACATCCAATTGTGTGTCATCAAGAAAACAAATTAAAGAAGGATTGATTTATTATCTAGTTTTCAAATACACAGTACCTTCCAGATGACAAGGAAAAAACTATTAATCAGGTTCAGAAGATTAAATCAACGTTTTTGGTAATAGAACATACTGTGAAATTTTTGTGTTATCAGATTTGTGCAAAATCACATTAAGGGCTTTAAGATGTCAAATAAAATTGTATTTTTTTTTTTCTGAATTGTCCAGTATAAACTAACTGAAACTCTTAAGATGATTTTCTAAATCTTTATATTCTACAGGTGACAATCAACTGTTATTTCTGAGAACAGCACAATAAATCAACTTGATGCAGGAAACATGAATGAAGTGAAACTCATTTGGTATTCTTGGGTCATTTAGAAATGACTTACTGTTCTTTTATATTTTTAACATACACACACACATGCACACACACACACACACACACACACACATACACACAGAGAGAACATGGAAATGAGAATTGAGAAAATATCATATTCAAATCTATACATGTTTATAATAATATTACATAACATATATTTGAATATTATATAACATATATAACATATATTACTATATAATAATATTATATAACATATAATTTTCATCATCTAGCAATTTACTATAGATGCATTTTTTTCTTATTGATTGGCTGCTAAGGTGTCCCTCTAACACATGCTCAGCAAATCCATCATGGGGAAAGGGAGCATTTTTAGATATCTCCTTAACCAATTCGTTTGTACTTATAAACAAAACAAAACACAAACCTGAGCACCTTAAATTAACTCATCATCAAATTGCATCCCCTTTCCTTGAAAAAAAAATATGATATATCCATTTTTCTTTTTATGTCTTGGCCAGTGCCTGTCTGAATGAGTGCAGGGATTTTCTTATTGGACCCAATAACTCAACCACCACCTCAGTAAGGCAAATCCTCATCAACCTTAAGGTCTATGAGCAGAGTGTCAGAAAAAGTGTCTTATTTTCTCACATACTTCCTTGAAAATTGTCAGTTTTATTGCCTTTCATCCTTTTAAAAATAATATTTCTCAGAACCAGAGTATTTTGTTTTACAGGGATTTCAATAGAAATTTGGAGAAGACCACTTTAAAATTCATAAGAAATGAATGAAGTCTATCAACTATTATTTATTTAATTTGGATTTCTTCTATGCAGTAAATAAATCAACTGACTTTAAAAAATAAAATATAAGCAAAAGCATTACTATGCTTGGTGTTACTCTTCTAAGTCTGTAGAACTTAGGCTAGTCCCACACAGAGAAACCCATCACCAACATAATTTTCTTTTCTTTTGAAGGTCTCTCTTTTGTTGTTTTTTAAATATATTTTATTGCATTTTAGGTTCTGGGGTACATGTGAAGAACATGCAAGATTGTTGCATAGGTACACACATGGCAGTGTGGTTTGCTGCCTTCCTCCACATCACCTGTATCTGGCATTTCTCCCCATGTTATCCCTCCCAACTCCCCACCCCCTGCCGTCCCTTCCTTAGTTCACCCCAGCAGACTTCAGTGTGTGATGCTCGCCTTCCTGTGTCCGTGTGTTCTCATCGTTCAACACCTGCCTGTGAGTGAGAACATGCGGTATTTGATTTTCTGTTCTTGTGTCAGTTTGCTAAGAATGATGGTTTCCTGGTTCATCCATGTACCTACAAAGGACATGAACTCATCGTTTTTTATGGCTGCATAGTATTCCATGGTGTACATGTGCCACATTTAAATGAAGGCCTCTTTAAAGAGGTGATAATGCTCCTGCTCTCCTGACTAATGCCTAGATCTGAGCTCAGAGCCTGAGGAGATAATCATCTCCTCTGTTCTCACTCAGCCTGGACATCACCTCTGCCTCTCTTCTTTCTGAGGAGATAATCATCTCCTCTGCTCTCACTCAGCCTGGACATCACCTCTGCCTCTCTTCTTTCCATTGTTTCCCTTGATTCATCTCTCCTCCTTGTATAAACCTCTCTTGAACCCACTGCTGTACAGCTATCCATACTCTAATTATTCTAATTCTGGGCTTTCTCAACTAGGCCTTCTACATTTCCAGAACTAAGTAAAGGTGTTTTCTAATCATAGAAAAGAAAATGATCGTGCTTCACGTAGATATGACCTATGAATATAGACACTTACAATTTTACCTCTAATAGACCTGTTTTGGATATCCAGTGTTTATTTAGTTCTCATTTCACATTAGAACCCCTAGTGCCATTAAATGAAAGAGCTCTATCAAAAAGTGTACATTTTAAATGAAGCCACAGGAATGAGAAGAATGAAAATGTCATTACCTTAGAAATAGTGAGCACGAAGTACAATAGCCGAGTTAATTAAAACCCAAGCCAAATAAAGAAACACTGGAAGGAAACTAAGAACAGTGTTTACCTCATGAGATGCGGGGATGGGAACTCAGCAGCAATGGGTAAGGATGGCAGAAAAAATGTTTTAACATGGACTGGATTATATTTTCCAGACTTGACTCTATATGAATGTATTGGCTATTCAAAGAACTAAAAGTAAGTAAAGCCGTGCATGGACTGTTTAACAAGACACGATCCTCTGTTTTCTTACACTGTTCTATTTATCTTACACTGTTTCTTTCTACACTGTTCTTTCGATTACAATGTTGTGAAACAATGACATGGCAGTTTCTGTGCTGCGCCATAGAGGAAATGAGACTATTCTAAGTCACAGCCTTAGCCGTGTTCAAAAGGTGGTGACTTTCCTGCCACTGGGAGGAGATGTTGGCTGGTGAGATGTAGCAGGCTTGAGTCAGGGCAGTCACAGTACAAAGTGAAGAAAATGGGGAAATGTCTCTGTTTAATGGCTGTGAGTTTTAGAGAGATGAGGAAATCAAAGTTTTGTCTCATGCTATACACAGAAAATTCTAGGACTTGTATTCTAAGTGCTGAACCCATTCTCTCAGCTGATCTCCAGAAGGCACTATGAACACTACTACTGTTTCTTGAATGCTTTTAAACAAGTCTGTGTCAATGGGCCAAATCTGGTCTGCAATCTATTTTTATAAATAAGTTTGTATTGTATAACTCAGTCATTTGTTTACCTATTGTCTAGGACCACTTTTGCATTAAAGTGGAAGAATTAGGTAATTGCAATAGAGACTATCTGGCTCACAAAACCTAAAATATTACTGTCTCTTAACAGAAATAAAAATGTGCCCATCTCTGCTCTAAAAGAATATAAGTTTTTCTACATAGTGTGACATCACTGGGCAGTTAATGCCATTAACTTATTGGATACGGGCATTTTTCAGTAGGTTCCTGCTACTCATAGTCTGGAGATATTGTCCCACACCCAAGAAGAAAGAAAGAAAGGAAACCAGAGAGGGAGGGAAAAATGTAGAGAAGAAAGAGAATAGAAGAGAGTTATGTTAGTCAAGATTACTATATAAACAGTCTCTGAGATGGGGATTTGCTTGCAGAAAACGTTTTGAGGAATGCCCTTAACACTAGAGAGAGAAAGGAGTGGGATTAGGGACAGGCAGAAGTGAAACTGCAATGCATAGCCTGCATTCTTGCCACCATAGCTTCTCCATGGTACTCCCAATGTGCCAGCATTGGTGTTAATATGGCACTGGCAGAGTGATGTGAACTGGCCCTGGTCACTTTGCTTACTGGGATGTTTAATGCCTCTTTGATGGGAGACACATTTTTGGTGGATGATATGAGATCTTTACATTTCATGTCCAATTGCTTAACACCATCCTCATGTATCATTCATCCTTGCCTCGATATGCTACTCTTTTTTCTTTCAGATTCCTATCCAGTAGCCAAGCCATTAAGCACTACCTTTGAGCCATACATTTATCCTGCAGGCTATTTTTCTTTCTACAAAGTAGATGTCGAGATTACATGATCAAGGCTATGTCCATCGGGATTTATTTTTGCTGTTGTCACTCGCCTGGGGAGGGGGCCATGGCATAGTGAAGCCACAGTCGATTTTTGACTGGTAATCACGTGTCAAGCCATGATATCACTAATATGGTGGACCAATGTAATATTCTCAAGAATGTACAAACATGTGATATGTTAATGAATGTGTTCCCATATATATATATAACTGATGCAATATTTTCTGAAATATTTGTAAAATATGTAAGAAATTATAAAAAATGACTTGTTCTGTTTGAAATTTGTTTTTACAGTTTAGTTGCAATTCACACAAATGACAAAAATTCTGTATAGAGTCTGCTACAGGTTGACTGTTTCTTCCCTCTAAAACCCATGTTGAAACTTACTCCCCAGTGTGACAGTACTGAGAGGTAGGGCCTTTAAGAAGTGATTGGGTCATTAGAGCTCTGCTTTCTTAAGTGAATTACTGGATTACTGGATTAATGGGTTAATGAAATAATGGATTATCATGGGAGTGAGACTGGCAGGTTTGCAGTAAGAGGAAGAGAGATCAGAGCTAGCACTCTCAGCCTCCCTGCTATGTGAAGGCTGTGCAGCCTCTGGACCCTGCAGAGCCTCCACCAGCAAAAAAGGCCCTCACCAGATGCAACTTCTTGACCTGAAACTTCTCAGTCTTTAAGTCGTAAGAAATACATTTATTTTCTACAAAATTCCCAATTTCATGTATTCTGTTATAAGCAGCAGAAAATGGACTAGGAGGAGTCTACTGACTCCCGTAGGAACTGCGGTTAGTGGTACCATCCTTAGACCCTGCCAAAGTGATCCCTTCCACGAGACCCACATTTTACAGGTTCTTTGACCACAACCTGCTTCAGGGAATCTGTATGGCAAAAGCGATGTTTTCTGCACAGATATTACCATCCCCCATTTCTTCAGACCGTGCTCCTGGTTCTGGTCTTGAAATATCCTTCTCAAAGAGCCTTGAGGACATTTCCAGAGTCTTTGTAGAATCTTCCCCTGAATCTGTCTTCCTAGACCTCACCTGCTTTGTCCCTTGAGAGAATTAAGGATTAGGTGATTTATTTAAAATAAAATTGTTTAAAACCAACAGACAACTAAATAAAACAAAACTTGAGGCAGTATTTATTGGATCTCCAGTTGGAAGGAAAGGAAATCTGTTTATAGTAAGCTGTAGAGGAAAATCTTAGGCCAATTTTTTAGTTTGAGAAGTTTCCTTTCTCCGTGCTTAGGTGCAGAATGACATTCAGGGTTTAATCACACTTTTGGGGTTCCAGATGCTGCTGCACACTCTTCAGTGTTTTGCCAGAGAAAGTAAACATCTATTCTGACCTTGTCCTTATGAACTAATGGTAGAAAAATATTAGAGCTAATGTGTGTTGGTCGATACAGATGACTTACATATAAATTATATGTGATATGCATTATATATAATTTATATACAAATTACTTTCATTCGCATTGCTGAGAAATTTAAATATCAAGTTTTGTAATTATATGGGAAAATTTAAACAATGATGGCCCCTATTTCTGTAGCTCTGAATAGTTCTTCTCACAGAAGCCTACACGAGAGTATTAAATGTATTTCCATGTTTATGATGATCACGCTTATTGAGGAAGATATGCTTCAGTATTTTTTGTAACACTCTCTAGAAGGTGTAATTATAGAAAACAAAAAGATCTATTTGAAAGAATATGATGTATTCCTTGTAAGTTGCAACAAAACTACGTAATTATTCTCACAGTTATTTAAATTTAAGAATTTGTTCCCTTGAAGCCTGAAAACCCATCTGTGCCCGATTCTCATTTCCCTGATGTTAAATGCCATAGCACTCAATATTGGCATATTTTAAACTGCGGCAGCTTAACTCAAATTATACAAATTTGCATTAGCCATCAACCTGAAAGCACTGTTTATATTTCTTGAGTTCTCCTACTTTGCTTCCTCCCAAATTTCACAGGGACCAGCAAACGCCCCTTGTCTATTTTGTGCAACCGCCTGTACCCTAATTAGTCTCAGTGTCTGAGGTCTTACTCCTCAGATGACCTAGAAGCTAACTGGTGTGAGTTGTAAGGAGAAGACATACAAGATCAAGATGTAGGATGACAGCCATATTTTATTCATGTCAGGACAATTTTTAATCTTTGAGCCAAAGAACCAAACCAATCCAAACAACTCAAAAAAAAAAAAAAAAAAAAAAAAAAAGAGAAAAAAAAAAGAAAAAAAAAAGAAAAAATTCCTAGCCTCACTATAAGGCATTTCAGGATAGATGTTTTTAAAATATAAACCAAGATCCAAACTCCTCCTTCAGTATGTGCTTTGAAGATAATTTACTAGTAAGTTAGAACTAAGCCTGTTGGCAATATTATGGCTAAGTGATGGTCTAAGTTTACTTTCTTGCCTTCTCTCTTTATTGGTACCCAAAATATAATTTTCTACTATTATTTGGAAAGAAAATAGCAACCACCCACAAAGAGACTCGTGTTTTTCTCAAGCAAGATGCTCCATTTGTACACTATATACCTTCAACTCTATATACTGAAATCTTTAAAATATATTCACTTACGTTTTTTTCTCTTCCTACCTTTACTCCTGAGAACAAATTTGGACAGCTCTTATATTTACCCCCCAAACCTCCAATCCTTTATTTTTTAAATGGTTCTATATTGTTAGTTTTATGCTATTATTTGAATTTCCAGTACATTATATTTCATTTGTTCCAAGGATTTTATTTAAATTTGTGTGACCCATTCCCAGATAGTGTATTTTTTTCCATTTCAGATTTAATTATTTGTATCTATATACAGTGAGGAAAAATTTGAAAGAGTTTGAAATGTAGTGGGTGTCCTGACAAGCTCTTCCATCTGAGTTATCTCTGCCTTCGTCTGACTAGGCTGTTTCATAACTCTACAGAGAGAGATGTTAATTTGTAGAAAACTGAGAGAAATGTTAATGATTTCTGTCCATAGAAATGCAAATTATGTCTGATGAAACACAATTAGTCATTGCCCTGAGAATATTGACTAGTTTTGCCAGTTTTTCGTTCCTGTGTAAATAACATTTCAGCATTCCTTTTCTGACTATAAATGCTGTATGCAACTTTGAGTTCCCTTTTTAATCCTTGTGGCACTTTTTTGGTTTTCTTCATTAATTAATTCAGTAACAGTTAAGGCAGGCAAGCGTTGACCATATGTTCACTTTTCATTTGTATGAAAGTTACAAATTTGCCTTTTTTATTTACATTCCTTTCTCCACACTTCAACCTTGTTCCTTAGAAACTTACTTATCCCCTCAGAAAAACAGACTACTTCAGTCCTCTGTAGAATCCAGCAGAGGCATCCTTTTTCCTGTGCTCTGTAGGTCCTAAGCGGCTTTTATCAGCAGTGACAGATGGCTTGGGGTTGGGAGTCAGGAGAGAGGATCTATCTTCTGGTCACCCAGAATCATCTCCTCTTTCACTAGTTTTAATAATCACTCCTAGGTCCCTGATTACGTGTGTTTCAAAAGCAGATAATTAATAAACTCAAATGGAGAAAGCCTACCTGATTAATATATTTAATCATTATTGACCAATCCTCATTAAAAAAACAATGTATCAATTCTGTGACTGGGGAACTCATACACAGAACACAGAGATGAAAGAAATCGAGATTAAAAAGCTTGGAGATTTTAGAGTCAGATTCCATGCACAGATATATTTACATTTCTTGAGAAAAATTATTATCGTTTAAATATTTGGTCTCAATGTTTAACTTTCTTTGATAAATCTTTTATTTATTTTTTTTGCCATATCTGTATTTTCTATATGTGTGTTTTATAAAACAGTTTTATTATTCTAAAATACACATAAAGTAAAATTTACTGTTCTAACCACTTTTAAGTATACAGCTCAATGGTATTGGACACATTCACATTATTGCACAACCATCACTATGATGCCTCTCCAGAACTCTTTTCATCTTGTAAAATGGAAAGTGTACCCATTAAACAGTAATTCCCTTTCCCCACACCTCATCCCTGGTAACCACCACTGTACTTTCCATCTCTATACATTTGCCTACTCGTGGATGCGGGATCATAATGTATTTGTCTTATTATATCTAGCCTATTTCACTTAGTATGATACTTCAAGGTTCATCCATGTTTCAGCATGCGTCAGAATTTTAAGGAAACACAGGATTCCATTGTTTAGGTATATGCCATATTTTGTTCATCCACTCATCCATCGATGAACACTTGGTTACTATTGTAAATAATGCTGCTGTGAACATGGATGTACAAATACCCTACTTTCAGGGTGTCAAATTGCTGAATTGCATGATAATTTCATTTTATTTGTTTTGAGGCACTGCTGTACTGTTTTCCATATCAGCTATGCCATTTCACATTTCCACCAACGGTGCACACAAGATTCCAATTTCTCCACATTCTTGCCAACACTTGGTGTTTCCTGTTTTTATGTATGTATTTATTTTTTGGATAGTGACTGTATTTCATTGTGGTTTTGATTTACATTTCCCTAATGATTACTGATTTTGAGCATATTTTCATGCACTTATTGGTTATTTGCATATGTTCTTTAGAGAATGCCTATTCAAGTTTTTTCCATATTTGAATCAGGTTTTCTTTTTTTTTTGAGTTTTAAGAACTTTATATATATACTGAATATCAGTTCCTTACCAGATACATGATTTGCAAATTTTCTCACCTTTGTGAGTTGTCTTTTTACTCTGCTGATTGTGTCTTTCTATACACAACAGATTTTAATTTTATGAAGTCTAGTTTATTTATTTTTTCTTTTGCTGTCATATCCAAGAATTAAGATCACCCATGAAATTGCATGTTTCCAGAAACCATATACCTTCAATAACATAGTTTCAAAAGGCCCCATATTTTCTAATGCATGTTTAACATTTTTTTACTTTTACTCACCTGTATTTTGCAAATTTCTGGAAAGTTATTTAATATTTCTAACGAACCCACACCTGTATCCATTTTTTTCATAATTTTGAAGAAAAAGTTTTCAAAGACTAAGATTCCAGAGACCAAATTTATAAGTGTTTTTTTTAAAGCAAGCATTACATAAGATGGGGTTTTCTGTCATATGCTACTTCTTTTTGCCTCAGTATGTCTCATTACCTGTCCCATGCTGCAAGTTCAGGGAGGTAGATTCCTTCATTTTTATAATTCTTTAGGATCAGAGAGAGGGACTAGCATTTGAGTTCTGTTGCAGGCACATGAAAGCTATGCCCTCTCTCTTGAAATCCAGGGTAAACATATGACATAAACAGAAATGAATGGATTGCATAACTGCCAAGATGATAACAATAATATAGAATATTTGGCAACAATATTAGCTACTACTGGTACCATATTGACTCACATAATAGGTGTTAACTAACAGAAGGAACAAATAAATCCTGTACTGGCATTTAATGTGGTGAATTAATATTTGTAACTGTATTCTGCCTTGTCTTCCACCCTTATTACTGTGACTAGAACGTGCGTTAGTTAAAAATCACTTAAAATACACAGTTCTGATAGTTTGTGTAACTAACAGCTGAACCAGTGTAAATAAAACACACTGTTACTTATGAGTACTTTAGATTTTTATGTTGATACAGTAATACGGCTCCACAATTTTAAAGCCATATTTGTGATTGAAGGATTCACAACAATGTGTTTGAAAAAACTATCTTATGTAATTAAAAACGCCCATATACAAAATTTATTTAAGAACATATAAGATATTTGTTGGTTTGTATGACCCACACCATTAGTTACATACTCATTATTCCTTTGCCCCTACTTAGTAATATATACTTGATTTTGTTGAGTGTAGTAATGACATAATTTTAAAATGTAGTCGTATCCCACTAAATATCAGTAATCTGCTGCTAAAATAAATATTATGTCAGAAAAATCTACTAAACAGAATAAAGTTAAATGTATTACATTTTATAATCTGACCAATATCTCAAATGTAGTTAAGACACAGTAAAATGCCCCCCCCCCACACACACACATGAATGTGTGCAACAGTCACATTAGGATCTTAAGAAACGGTTATGTTTAATGCAATAGCATGAGACCTTGTAGGGTCAGTAATTTACAGGATGCATCTTTCAGATTCTGGGATCCATTTATTATTTTTCAATGTGCTTATTAAAATGTCATCACATGATTTCTATAGTTCCTAAATTGTATTTGTATTCTCATTCAAAATTATTCCCACAAGTTGCATTATATAAATTTTAAAAAATATATACTTTGTCTAAAAAAAGATGTTGACAAATACATACAACCAATGAAACACACATCATAAAATTTTGTTTCTTAAAAACTTTCGATTGAAAGTGATAATAAACAAAATGTAATATTACCGGGTCAGACATTCTGGAGGATGTGCCTGTCATCAACTCTTTAGTCTCCCTTGAAGCTAAGAGTAGCTATGCAACCAGTCCTGGCTAATATAATATAAGCAAAGGTCTACCACAGCAGAAGCTTTATCCAGTTCACAGTGAACACTGAAGTATGTACGCCGATTTTTTCTGACTCAGTTCTCTTCTGCCATCTGCTGGGACAAGACTTTCATAGCCTAGCAAAGGAGGCTCATCAACGAAGCCACAGTGGACAATACCTTCGATAAGTCTGAAACTTAGTAGGAGAAACAAGTGTCCTATCTATACTACTGTTCAGTTGAAGCTAATCTTCGGTATTTCCCAAAGACAGAATGTCTTTTTTTTTTTGAGATAAGGTCTCATTCTGTCCCCCAGGCTCCAGGCTGGAGTGCAGTGGCACAAACACAGTTCGGTGTAGCCTTGGGGCTCAAGAGATTCTCCCACCTCAGCGCCTTAAAGTTCAGAGATTACAGCCGTGAACCACCACGCCTGACCCCTGCAGACTATCTTAAATATCCCTATTTTCCTGTCAACCTGATGGTAGCTATAGATTATAACAATTTTTAAACAAGAAAACAAACACAGAGATTTAAATAAGAAGCCCACTCTGAACAATAAAAGTAAGTGGCCGAGCCAGGGCTGAAGTTTCCTTGACTCTTAGTTCCACACTTTTCTCACAACATCTTAACATCTTAAACACACCAAGAAAGAGTTCCAACAGGCCGAGACAGGCCGCTGATCTGCATGGACTAGTGTGAAGGTTGCCAAGGCTGGTGGCTCCTTGATGCTTAGCAGAGATGTAGAATGTTGGCATGGCATGAGGTGAGGGAGAGCAGCAGAAATGACTCCACATTCCATGTTCCACAAAGAGATGTCAAGGGGATGTTTCTGAGGGAAAATTTTTTTTCAAGTATATGAAAACTAATAGAACTCAAAAAAAAATAGAACTCAAAAAAAAAAAAAAAAACCCCAAAAAACTCATATGGAGCCAAGTGATGTTGGGGAATGTAGCTCCTGGACTGATAACTAATTCACAAGCAAAAGCTCTATACCACTAAGGGAAAGCATGCACACTGATATGTAGTTAGCTGACTGAAACACAGTCAAAATTAACTGTGATAAACAAAATTATCTTTTATATAGGTCCTTTAAATTATGGCTATACAGTTGGCAGATAAAAATAAAACACCAACAATAGAATGGCTTTCGGTTATATGAAATGACTTTGTATAACAACATTAAATTCCTAATAAATTATTGGAATAATTATGAAATAATTATTTTCATTTGTCAATGTGTGTCTGTCTTCCTCGTAGCGTTTATGCAGCAGAAGCACTAAGGTTCACAGTAAAACTAGCAAATAAATGACAGGAAAACCTTGACACATTTCCTCATTAATTTTGTACATAAGTAACTTTAATTTTATTCTGCAAGTGGCGGAGTATATGGATTTAAACACAGAATCTAGCTGCAGAGTCATTTTATAAAGAGATGCTTTTAAAATCTTTGACAACCCTGGCAAAAGCGATGGGGAAGAGTCCCTATTTAATAAATGGTGTTGGGAAAACTGGCTAGCCATATGCAGGAAGCTGAAATTGGATCCCTTCCTTATACCTTATACAAAAATTAACTCCAGATGGATAAAATATTTAAACATAGGACCTAACACCGGAAAAACCCTAGAAGAAAACCTAGGCAATACCATTCAGGACATAGGCATAGGCAAGGACTTCGGATTCCAAATCAGGTGCCGAATTCTTTTCTGTGGGACTGACAGGGCACTGGAATTGGGCCCAGGGAAGGAGCTGCCGACAGCCACCCAGAGGTGCAAATCAAGATGGGCTGAAACGTGCAGCTCGGAGGGTCGGGGGACTTAACGCCCTGCGAGCTCCACTTTGGATCCTGTGCTTGCCTCATCCCTTCTGCAACCCACAGTCCACGGGGGCCCTGCCAGGTGGTGGGGAGCCATCCGTAGTCGATGCAAATCTGAGCAGCACCCGGCCCAGCAAGTTGTCGCAGGGACCTGGGCGGGAGTTTGGACTAACCCCAGCAGGATGAAACGTCCCACACTGGAAGAGACGCTATTGGGAAGGTGGGGCCAATCCCACCTGCAAACAAACTCCAGGGAAGGACCACCCACCTGGCAAGCTGAAGGAACCTGAGAGAGCCCAGCATCGCCCTCTACAGGCCAAACAAGATACAGTTCCAGCATCAATAGAAAAAAAAACGACCACTCCTGAAATCACCAACTTCAAAGATTAAAGGGAGATAAATCCACGAAGATGGCGGGAGAAAAAAAAAAAAAACAAAAAAAACAAAAACAGCACAAAAAAGATGAAACCACCAAAGAACAGAACACCTCTTCTCCTCCCTAGGATCACAACTCCTCACCATCAAGGGAACAAAAACCACAGAGAATGAATCTGACGACTTGATAGAAGCAGGCTTCAGAAGGTGGGTAATAACAAACTTCTCTTGAGTTAGAAGACCATGTTCTAATCTAATGCGAAGAAACTAAGAACCTTGATAAAAGGTTAGACGAAATGCTAACTAGAATAACCAGCTTACAGAGGAACATAAACGACCTGATGGAGCTGAAAAAACACAGCATGAGAACTTCTCAAGGCATACACAAGTTTCAACAACTGAATCAATCAAGCAGAATAGAGGAGATCAGAGACAGAAGATCAAATCAATGAAATAAAACGAGAAGGCAAGATTAGAGGAAAAAATAATGAAAAGAAATGAACAAAGCCTTTAAGAACTATAGGATTATGTGAAAAAGTCTAATCTACGCTTGATTGGTGTACCTGAATGTGATGGGGAGAATGAATCCAAGTTGGAAAACACTCTTCAAGATATTATCCAAGAGAACTTTCCCAACCTAACAAGGCAGGCCAACATTCAAATCCAGGAAATACAGAGAACACCACAGAGATATTCCTCAAGAAGAGCAACCCCCAGGCATATAATCGTCAGATTCACCAGGGTTGGAATGAAAGAAAAAAATGCTAAGGGCAGCCAGAGAGAAAGGTCCAGTCACCCGCAAAGGAAAGACCATCAGACTCACAGCAGATCTCTCAGCAGAAACTCTGAAAGCTAGAAGGGAGTGGGGGCCAATATTCAACATCCTTAAAGGAAAGAACTTTCAACTGAGAATTTCATATCCAGCCAAACTAAGCTTCGTAAGTGAAGGAAAAATAAAATCCTTTACGGACAAGCAATGGCTGAGAGATTTTGTCGCTGCAAGACCTGCCTTATAGGAGCTACTGAAGGAAGTACTAAACAGGGAAAGAAACAACCAGTACCAGCCGCTGCAAAAATGTACCAAATGGTAAAGAATAACGATGCAATGAAGGAGCCACATTGATTAACGCGCAAAACAACCAGCCAGTAACAAAATGGCAGGATCAAACTAAAGCATAACAATAATAACTTTGACAGTAAATGGCCTAAAAGCCCCAATCAAAAGACACAGATTGGCAAATGGGATAAAAAGTCAAGACCCTTCAGTGTGCTGTATTCAGGAGACCCATCTCACATGCAAAGACTCACATAGACTCAAAATAAAGGGATGGAAAAAGATTTACCAAGCAAATGGAGAGAGAGAGAAAAAAAAAGCAGGAGTAGCAATCCTAGTCTCTGATAAAACAGACTTTAAACCAACAAAGATCAAAAGAGACAAAGAAGGACATCATGCAATGATAAAAGGATCAATGCAACAAGAAGAGCTAACTATCCTAAATATTTATGTACCCAATGAAGGAGCACCCAGATACATAAAGCAAGTTCTTAAAGACCTATGAAGAGACTTAGACTCCTGCAAAATAATAGTGGGAGACTTTAATACTCCACTGACAATATTGGACAGATGAATGAGACAGAAAGTCAACAAGGATATCCACGACTTGAACGCAGATTTGGACCAGGCAGACCTAATAGGCATTTACAAGACACTCTGCCTCAAATCCACAGAATACACATTCTTCTCAGCACCACATTGCACTTACTACAAAACTGACCACATAATTGGAAGTAAATCACTCCTCAGCAAATGCAAAAGAATGGAAATCATAACAAACTGTCTCTCAGACCACAGCACAATCAAATTAGAACTCAGGATTAAGAAAAGCACTCAAAACCGCACCATCACATGGAAACTGAACAACTTGCTCCTGAATGACTAATGGATAAACAATGAAATGAAGGCAGAAGTAAAAATGTTCTTTGAAACCAACAAGAAGGAAGACACAACGTACCAGATCCATTTATGGGACACATTTAAAGCAGTGTCTAGAGGGAAATTTATAGCAATAAATATTCACATGAGAAACAAGGAAAGATCTAAAATTGACACCCTATCATAAAAATTGAACGAGTTAGAAGAGCAAGATGAAAAAAATCTCAAAAGCAAGCAGAAGACAAGAAATAACTAAGATTAGAGCATAACTGAAGGAGATAGAGACACAAAAAAACCTTCAAAAAAATCAATAAATCCCAGAGCTGGTTTTTTGAAAAGATCACCAAAATAGACAGACCATTAGCTAGACTAATAAAAAAGAAAAGAGAGAAGAATCAAATAGATGCAATAAAAAACGATGAAGGGGAGATCACCACCAATTCCTCAGAAATGCAATCTACAATCAGAGATTACTGCAAACAACTCTATGCACATAAACCAGTAAATCTGGAAGAAATGGATAAATTCCTGGACACTTGCACCCTCCCAAGACTAAGCCAAGAAGAAGTCCACACCCTGAATAGACCAATAACAAGGTCTGAAGTTGAGGCAGCAATTAATAGCCTACCAGTCAAAAGAAGTCCAGGTCCAGATGCGTTCACAGCTGAATTCTACCAGACATACAAAGAGGAACTGGTAACATTCCTGTTTAAACTATTCCAAATAATACAAAAAGAGGCAGTCCTGCCTAGTTCTTTCTATGAGACCAACATCATCTGACACCAAAATCTGGCAGAGACACAACTAAAAAAGAAAATGACAGGCCAAAATCCATGATGAACATTGATGCAAAAATCTTCAATAAAATACTGGCAAAGTGAATTCAACAGCACATCAAAAAAAACTTATTCATCATGATTAAATGGGCTTTGTACTGGGGATGCAAGGCTGGTTCAACATACGCAAGTCTATAAACATAATTCACCACATCAACAGAAACAAAGACAAAAATCACATGATTATCTCAATAGATGCAGAGAAGGCCTTCGACAAAATTCAACAGTGCTTTATGCTAAAAACTCTCAATAAAGTAGGTATCGATGGAATGTATCTCAAAACAATAAAAGCTATTTATGACAAGCCCACAGCCAATATCATACTGAATGGGCAAAAATTATAAGCATTCCCTTTAAAAGCTGGTACTAGACAAGGATGCCCTCTCTCACCACTCCTATTCAATATAGTATTGGAAGTTCTAGCTAGAGAAATTAGGCAAGAAAAAGAAATAAAGTGCATTCAATTAGGAAAAGAAGAAGTCAAATAGTCCCTATTTGCAGATGACATGATTGTATATTTAGAAGACCCCATTGTCTCAGCCCAAAACCTCCTTAAGCTGATAAGCAACTCCAGCAAAGTCTCAGGATAGAAAATCAATGCGCAGAAATCATAAGCATTCCTATCCATTAATAACAGACAAACAGAGAGCCAAATCATGAGCTCTCATTTACGAGTGCTACAAAGAGAATAAAATACCTAGGAATAAAACTAACAAAGGAGATAAAAAATCTCTCCAGGGAGAACTACAAACCACTGGTCAAGGAAATAAGAGAGGAAACAAAGAGATGGAAAATATTCCATGCTCATGGTTAGGAAGAATCAGTATCATGAAAATGGCCATACGGCCCAAAGTAATTTATAGATTCAATGCTATCCCCATCAAGCTACCATTGACCTTCTTCACAGAACTGGAAAATACAACTTTAAACTTCACATGGAACCAAAAGAGAGCCCACATAGCCAAGACAATCCTAAGCAAAAAGAACAAAACTGGAGGCATCAAGCTACCTGTCTTCAAACTATACTACAAGGCTACAGTAAACAAAACAGTATGGTACTGGTACCAAAACAGAGATATAGACCAATGGAACAGAATAGAGGCATTGGAAACAATGCTACACATCGACAACCATTTGATCTTTGACAAACTGGACAAACAGAAGCAATGGGGAAAAGATTCCCTGTTTAATAAATAGCGTTGGGAAAACTGGCTAACCATATGCAGTAAGTTGAAACTAGACCCCTGCCTTACATGTTATACAAAAATTGACTCCAGATGGATTAAGGATTTCAAAATAAGACCTAACACCATAAAAACTAGAAGAAAACCTAGGCTGTGCCCTTCAGGACATAGGCACAGGCAAGGACTTCATGACTAAAATACCAAAAGCAATGACAACAAAAGTCAAAATAGGCAAATGGGACCTAATTAAATGTAAGAGCTTCTGCACAGCAAAAGAAACAGTCATTAGAATAAACTGGCAACCAACAGAATGGGAAAAATTTTTTGTAATGTACCCATCAGACCAAGGGGTAATATCCAGAATCTACAAAGAACTAAAGCAAATTTACAGGAAACAAACAAACCCATTCAAAAGTGGGAGGATATGAACAGAAACTTTTCAAAAGAATACAAATATGTGGCCAAGAAACATATGAAAGAATGCTCACCATCATTGGTCATTAGAGAAATGCAATTCAAAACCACATTGAGATAAAATCTCACACCAGTTGGAACGGCAATCGTTAAAAAATCTGGAGACAACAGATGCCGGAGAGGATGTGGAGAAAAAGGAACACTTTTACACTGTTGGTGGGAGTGTAAATTAGTTCAACCATTGTGGAAGACAGTGTGGCGATTCCTCAAAGATCTAGATATAGAAATCCCATTTGACCCAGCAATCCCATTACTGGGTATATACCCAAAGGATTATAAATCATTCTGTCATAAAGACACATGCACATGTGTGTTCATTGCAGCACTGTTTATGATAGCAAAGACCTGCAACCACCCCAAATGTCCATGGATGAGAGACTGGACCAAAAAAATGTGGCACATATATACCATGGAATACTACGCAGCCATAAAAAACGATGAGTTCTTGTCCTTTGTAGGGACATGGATGAACCTAGAAACCATCATTCTCAGCAAACTGACACAAGAATAGAAAACCAAACACCACATGTTTTCACTCACAGGTGGGCGATGAACAATGAGAACACTTGGACACAGGGAAGGGAACAACACTCACAGGGCTAGGTGTGGCGGTGGAGGGGAGGGGACAGTAGTGGGTGTATGGAGGATAGCGAGGGATAACATCAGAAGAAATGCCTGATGTAGGCAACAGAGAGGGGAGGGATGGAGACAGCAAACCACCATGGCATGTATGTATCTATGCAGCAATCCTGCAGAATGCAGGATGTGCACGTGTATTCCAGAGCCCAAATACAAAAAAAAAAAAAAAAAAAAAAAAGAAGCAGCAATTTGATTTGAATGGCATTTTAAATCTCCCTTATTTATATGGTAGTGTCTCCATCCATCTTTAATGGTAGAGGAAATTATTGTAGCCATCAGAAGTATTTTGTTGTTCTAGTAAAAGACATGTTTAGGTTATGATAATTATACTTGCATTAAACAACAAAATGAAAAATATATGCAATTGAGATTTGGAAGCAGTTAGCAATGTGTAGGAGGCTATCCTTTGTGAACACTGAATTTAAGGAGCTAAGGTTTAAACATAAAGAAGAATGACAAGCGAATAATCCTCAAAATATTTCATTCTCATTGAAATATGTATGTGAGGAAATAAAAAAACAACATGAAGGTTATATGGATTCTTCTGCTGTCCTTGACATTTTGCCAAATACAAAGAGGATAAATATTATTAGAACAAAGTGTATTCTTGTTTTCAGAGTTTTAGCAGTATGATTGAAGCAGTAATGAAACTCAAAAGCTGGGGCTGATGTTTTAAAAAACAAATGATTTTTCAAATGAACTCTTCATGCATAGGATCTATCTGACAGGACCATAACTTTAGGGATACTTTCCTTCTGATCTTAAGTCATCAAACATTGCCTTAGGCTTCTTCAGCCCTCAGAAGAGTATATTTTCAGAAGTAGAGCATGGAACATTCAGTAGAAGTTTGTTTGCTAGATCTTATTCCTATGGCTGCATCTAATAACAGAAGAGGCTGGGAAATAGAAACTTGATGTGTGAAAAGGAGAAAGTTTGGCAGGCAGTAGGCTACGGAATGGGGAGCACTGATTGGTTGGGTTGGGGATGAAATCACAGGGAGTTGAGGCTGTCCTCTTGCAGAGTCAGCGCCTAGTGGGGGACCACAAGACCAAATGAGCCAGTTTAGCAGGCTGGGTGGCGCCAGCTGATCCAACATAATGCAGGGACTGAAAAATACCTTGAACGCAAGTCTTAGGTTTTACAATAATGATGTTTGCCATAAGAGTAAGCCTGGAGCTTGGTGATCAGCTAGCAGTCTCTAACACAGAAAAATATTGTTGCTTTTCCTGCTTTTTAAAAGCGTATTTAGTTACAAAATTAACACAAGCACATATTCTCTTCAGAAAAAAAAAAAATCAAAACATTACAAATGAAAGTTAAATTCTCTTTGATCACGACCACATTTTCTTCTGGCCCTCCCCCAGGCACAATCGCAGTAAGAAGTTTATTGTCAATTCTTGCAGATTACTTTCCCTTTAATAAGAGAGAAGCAATCATTCTGGGAAACTAGGTCAAGGAATGGAGGAAGTAGCCTGTGTAAAAACAGCAATTACGTAGTTCTTCCTACATGCTATCCACACTTTAAAGAGCTCAGTGCATAATAACCCCTCTACTCATAACAACAAACCCATCCAGTAGTTACCATTATTACCAGCTTTACTTTACAGTTAAATAAACTGAGGCACTGGAAGGTTAATATGTTGCTTAAACTCCCAGAATTAGTGCTGAAATTACTTCTACAAATATTGTGAAAGTGAGAAAAAACTGACTTAGGAAAATTATGACAGTGAAATAAATTTAACCTAACTCTGTCTTGCTGCTAACCCTCAAGCTGCCCTTGTTCATTCCTGGGCATAGGCCAAGCTAATTTTGGGAGGAATTTAGTTTATATTTAACTTTGAAACAAAGATAATAACAGCCTCTTCTCAAAACAAACCTCCTCCTCTTTGGGGGACCAGACCACCTTTGTAAAATGAACAAATTAGTCACAAATTAGAAATTATGACTCAGGAGTCATGTAGCCAGATGCCAAAAGACTCCTAACCTCCTCAGTAATTCTTACGGAGAACAGTACTATTGTAAAACCTAAGACTGGCGTTCAAGGTGTTTTTCAGCCCCTGCATTATGTTGGATCCGCTAGCACCACCGAGCCTAGTAAACTGGCTCATTTGGTCTGTGGTCCCCACCTAGGAGCTGACTCTGCAAGCGGACAGCTTCAACTCCCTATGATTTTATCCTCAACCCAACCAATCAGTGCTCCCCATTCTGTAGCCTTCTGCTTGCCAAACTGTTCTTAAAATATCCCTAGCCTCTGAATTTTCGGAGGGGCTTATTTGAGTAATGACCAACTCCTGTCCTTCTGCTTAGTTGGCTCTGCATTTATTAACCTTTTCTCTATTGCAAGAACCTGCTGTTCTCAGTACATTGGCTTTTCAGGGCAGCAGGCAATATAAACCATTGGTGATTCCACTATTCTGTGGATCTGAAATGGAAATGCATGTCACTTCTGTCCAGGGTCTCTGTGCCCTCTATCACCTCTGGGAGAAATGATGCACTATGTGTTTCATTCATGACAGACTTATGAAGACTCGAATCACTCTCTCATTGTCAGGAAATAGAAAACTCGACAAAATATGGAACCATTGTTTTAAGACAAGGGATAATAGGCAATGCAGGCCTATGATCCCTAAGAGGACGGAAACAAATGAGTCAGGTGTTAGGGCTGCTCGAGCTACTGGAAGCAATTTTTGTACTGTGACACAGAGAAAAAGGACCCAAACAGAGCCTACTGTGTTCACAAGTTTCATGAGACATGGATCAGAGTTCAGGGAGATTGAGACAGGTAGAATTGGTGAGGCAAAGTGCCAAGAGGACAAAGCTGCCAGCAGAAAAGTTCCCAGCAATCTGCATAGAAAGTTATGTTAATCTACATATGTGTAAAGTCAAAAAAAAAAAAAGTTCCAGGAAATGAACAAGTTCTATTGAGCTCTAAAGAGAAAACTGCCTAGTGCTCTCGCAAGAACGAGAATCATGGTCGTTTCCAGCAGTTAGAGTTGAGAGACACTTTTGGATACATGGGGCTTTTGGTGTAGACCCTCTAAATGGCCAGGCTTATTGGGACCAAACAAATCAAAAAGAATTCCAAAGACATACCCTTTAAAAATTAGAAAAAAATATATTCACAGAGGAAACACGTAGTAACATGTTATATATAAACCCAATGATAAGAGATCTTACATTAAACATAAATAGAATAAATATTCCCATTATGAGAACAAACAAATAAGTTTCCAAAAGATAAAAACACGTCTGTAAGCCACTTTACTACCCACCAGAGCAGAGTCAAAAACTCTTTAAAATCATAAATAAAAGCAAGCACTCAGTAGCATAAAGTTTGCAAAGTCAAGCATACAATCTTGAAATTAATAGGCTTGCAAAAAGGAGGAAAATGTGATTTATAATAACAAGAAAGTATCCAATCTCTCTAAATAAATAGAGAGTCCAAACACGGTGGCTCAAGCCTATAATCACAGCACTTTGAGAGGCTGAGGCGGGCAGATCGTGGGGTCGGGAGTTCAAGACCAGGCTGGCCAACATAGCAAAATCCCATCTCTACTAAAAATACAAAAAAAAAAAAAAAAAAAAAAAAATGGAAAGAAAGAAAGAAAGAAAAATTAGCCAGGTGTGGTGATGGGCACCTGTAGTCCCAGCTACTTGGGAGGCTGAGGCAAGAGAATCACTTCAACATGGGAGGTGGAGATTGCAGTGAGCAGAGATCATGCCACTGCACTCCAGCCTGAGTGACACAGCAAGACCCTATCTCAAAAAGAAAAAATAAAATAAAATAAAAATCAAAATAAAATAAAATAAAAATAAATAGAGAAGTGACATAGATGACATAATTAGTAAACTAGGACATCAAAAGAGGTGTTATAAATATACTCATTATGCTTAAAGACTTGCAGGAAAAAGCAGTGAGAAGGCAAATGAAAAATATAAAAAAGGAACAACATTTTTAAGAATCAGTACATGAAATAAAAATTTCACTGGACAAAATTAATGGCTAATGAAATACTGTAGAAAATAAAGATTCTTAAACTTGAAGACATAACAATAGAAACTATCCAAAATGAAGAAGACAGAGGAAGACAAAGACTGAAAATAAATTAACAGAGACTCTAACCTTCTGGGAAAATAGTCATCTAATATAAATGTGATTTGAATTCCAGAAGAAGAAGAGGTAGGTAAAATTATTCGAAAAATAGTAATTTCAAAATTTAATGAAATTGTAAACCAAGGTATGCAAAAAACTTCCTAATTTCGGCCGGGCGCGGTGGCTCAAGCCTGGAATCCCAGCACTTTGGGAGGCTGAGGCGGGTGGATCACGAGGTCAAGAGATTGAGACCATCCTGGTCAACATGGTGAAACCCCGTCTCTACTAAAAATACAAAAAATTAGCTGGGCATGGTGGCCCATGCCTGTAATCCCAGCTACTCAGGAGGCTGAGGCAGGAGAATTGCCTGAACCCAGGGGGCGGAGGTTGCGGTGAGCCGAGATCGCACCATTGCACTCCAGCCTGGGTAACAAGAGTGAAACTCCGCCTCAAAAAAAAAAAAAAAAAAAAAAAAAAAACCTTCCTAATTTCAAGCAGGCTAAAGATAAATTAAAAAATACCAAGGTATATGAAAATCAATTTGCTGAAGGCAAATAATAAAAAAAAAAATCCTTAAAACAGCCAGAGTACAGTACCACATTACTAAAGAAGAGTAAATAGAAGTATAAGAGTAAATTTCCCATCAGAAACTATGAAAGCCAGAAAACAAGGGCGGTAACTCTTTAAAATACTGGGGGGAAAAACCCTGTTAATTTAGATATACACAGCTAGAATACCTTCCAAAAATTAAGGAGAAATAGACATCTTTTTTTTTCACACAGATTTTGCAGAGGAATAATAGCAAAGAGAATTTGCATCTTTACTGCAAAAAATGTTAAAGTAAATTTCTGTGTCATAAAGAATGTGATACCAGATAAAAAATTGGATCTACAAAAAAGAAATATAGAACTCCCAAAATAGGTAAAGTTGGATAGAAAAGGCATTTCTTATTATTGGTATCTGTTCCTACAGATAGAGGACTATCAAAAGCAAAAATAGTAGCCATGCATTTTGGGGTTGCAGCATACATAAAAGTAAAATTTAAACTCACCATAACATAAAACACAAATTAAAACCACATGTTGACAATATTTCACACCCACTTGAACAGATAAATTAAAAAATACTAATTTAGGAATCAAGCAAAGTGACAAGATGGGAAGGATTGCCTATACAGTATTATGTGAGTATGTTCCGTAAGACTTACTCTCAAATCTCAAAGATAGCTGTGATAGATTGTGTATTACCACTTATTCTTAGAATAACCTTGGGAAATTTGACTACTAAGCCTCTGGTTCCTTGTCAATAGAATGAGGCTAAGGTAAACTTTCATGCCTAGCTGCCTAGCACACAAGAAGTAGGTAATATGCTTTACCAACAGAAAATTTACATTATAAATTCTTGTGAAAATATATTTATCATTATTTCTTCCCTTATTTTTCTGGCTCCGAAACTAGTCTTACAACTACTGAACTGAGTCAAGAATGTATTCTGTTAGAGAAGAAGCAAATCTGATTTCTTTGTGTTTGCTGACATCTTTCAAAAATAATTTTACATATACATACAAACTTGTGAAATTTGAGATTCCTAATAATCAAATATATGCTTTGAGAATCATAAACGTGACTTCACGGTCAGTTGATGAATTCAACTTTTGAACTCCAGCATTATCTTCCACAAAGATTACAGTGGGGTTAGCATTATATTTTCAGTCTTTATTTATTAAACAAGTTAAGAATTGATAATTAACCACCCTAAAAAATAAGATAAATACAAAATTTTCAGTGTTGACAAAATTTAAAGATGCCCATGAGGCCATAGCTGGTAAAATATAACATGCAAATGTGAGAATACTTTTTTAGCATTATTGAGGCATAATTGACATAGAAAAATCGCACGTGTCTAAGTATGCATTTTGATGACCTTGAACATAGGCGTGTTTGCTTTATTTAATTTTGTTTTAAATTGGATCACACAGTATGCAATGGACTCTTTATTACCTGAAGCTCCAGAGAGGAAGCAGCATTCAGATATTGTGGAGTGGAAATACCTCCACAAAAGAACAAGTTTCCTTTACAACTAATGCTAAAGTTTTACTGCAAGCGTCAGCCTAATATCTCATTTGCAAAGGGTCATGGTAACCTATAAAGGGTCACATTTGGTCAAAGACTTCTGGAATTTCTATTATGTTTCCAGATGTTTTGGTAATAGCTTTCAAATAATCATAGTTTTTGCTAACCCTAACCTAATTTTACTGGTCTAGACATTGGGATGAACCAATATTCAACTCTTCTAAGCTGCTTCCTCTGTTCTATAAGGTATGAGTGCACTGTCTCTTTCTCTGCCAGGTTTTGCATTTGATGGTTTCCAGGAACTGCTAAGAGTGAGATAATCCTTGAAGCAGTGACTGCCAGAGGAAGGTGAGAGACATATCGTGGCCTTACAGGTTTTCTCTCCAAATTTATATTAAGAAATTTCATAAAAAAGTCTGCATCTAAATATACGTCTCTTGAAATGAGGTTCGTGAACCTCTTCTATTTCCTTTTATGACCCGTGATTGGGATTCTGCCTGAATATCAATAATGCCAAATATATATATATAGAACTGTTAAGATCTCACTACATTATCCATTATTATAAGGAAATTATTATAGCAAAGACATTGTGAGTATAGAGACAAAAAAGTAGAACTTGTATGATTAAAAATAATGGATATTTTACAGTATTTCATGAGACCCAGAGGCAGAGCTTAAAGAGTTCACTCAGTCTAAGGAGTTGAATGTCTTTCACTTGTGATCTTCTTGCCCTTTACCTTATTCTCTTAATCCTGCATATATTGCCTTCTCGCTGAAACAAAAAAGTCATGGTAGAAGGCAATCAGAAGTTCTGTTGTTGAGAAAATGAGGAAAATGTGAAAGTTAGATATGTCAGGTTAAAGATAGGTAGCATGATATACTAGAAGCAAAAAGAAAAAAAAAAAACAAAAAAACCCTGTAATAGAAGCCAAAACTCCTGATTTCTAACTGTAAGCATACACTTACAAATTGTTGACATTTAGTTTGGGTTGATTTTCCCCTACAAAACAGGAATGATATATAATAGCTTTGAAACCCACATCATAGGGATTTTGTAAATAACAAATCACATGTTTGTAAATCTATTTTGAAAAGATGAGATATGTATTTCTACAGAGAAGTCTCAAGTGTTCTGGCAAGTAAATATTTTAAAAGTCTTCTAAAAATCTGTGCCTTTATTGCCTCTTGGTGAATGACTCTACCCTCCATCTAATCACATAAGCCAAAAATATGGGAATCCTGCACTAACTTTTAAAATCCAGTATAATGGTGTTTTGACAGCACACACACTGAGAATCTGAGGCCAACATAAGGAGTTAGGCAATATTGTCTTCCTTAAAGGTTCTCAAGCTGTTCTATATCTACCAGTTTTTTTTTTACATTTTGTATCTTATTCATTTACATGAATGGTGAAACACAAGCTGAGCCCATTCCTTAATGTGCTTAGGGCTAAAAACCAATGATAAAGAACTTGAATGTGGTCCGCTATTTCTCATTTCAGACTTGTTTGATAGGTGATGGGGAGGGAGACAGTGAAAGTTGAATTGAAGAGAGAAGAGGATCTCTGAATAAGTTAGAATTTGTTCAATGCATGCTGCATTGAGAGGCAAGACCAGAGTGTGTCAAAGAATCATGGTCACAGTTATGATGTGAAATGTGTTCAACGTATTCCTTGCTTAATTGACCTTCTCACTTCTTACAGAAGGCAGAATGTAGACTGAGTAGAACAACAATGTTCAATGAAACTGATAAAAATGACAGTAAAAGATAGAAGTTTTGGTTTAATTGACATGCCTCACCTTTGATTGTTAAAAGGAAAATTACCAGGTTACATTCAATCTACATGTTTAGTTGCCATATGAGCTTTTATTGAACCTCTGAGTTTGAGTAAGTTGTATTTGGGAATAGTATTTAATGTGAATCAGCATATAGGTTACAAAGCATTCAGACTTGAAATATTATCATAAAGGTCACAGATATTGGCAAGTGAGGATGAGAATGCAGCAATTGTGTTTAAGTATCTCTTATGCACGCTCTTGTTTTTATCTCCACTGTCATTGCTGTAGTTTAGACACTTTTTGGAATTTTTTTTTCAAAAAACTTGTAACTGATATAACATTCTTCAATCTTGTTCATTCCAAACCATCCTCCACTCTGCTTCTAGAATTGTCTTTAAAACTTGAAAGACTAATTAGGTTATAAAAGTACATTAGTACTTTAATTCCTTCAGTGGCATCCCAAGACAAAGAATAAAACAAACTCTATATTTTCAAGAGCCATAAAGCCTGTCTATTCATGATTCTTACTACTCTCTCTAATGACTTAAATCAAATGTGGAACATATATATATTCAAATGTGTATATATAGATACATATATGGATATAAATTATGCATACATGTATCTACACATACATAGTCGTTTTTCAAATTCTTTCTGAACCCCTTTGCATTTTTTGTTAGAGGAACTTACATTTCCATGGTCAGAGAAGAATAATAAACAGCAGCAGCAAAACAAAACAAAACAAACACTAATTCAATACAATAATAAATATGGTAATACATTCTGAAGAAAATAAAAGACGATATGAAATAGAGTGACTACAGTATAGAGATAAAATAAGCCCTATTTTAGGTAGGCTGGATCTTTCAGAGGAAGTGATATCTGAACTGTGACTTGAAGTAATGCATTAATACAAATAGCTGGGATAACCGAAGTCTAAGAAAAGAGATCAGCATGTGGAAAGACCTTCAAAACAGTGAGAACTACAGGTGGCTGGAACATAGTCAGGAGTGGGTGGAGAGAATTGGTTTAATGTAAAATTGGAAAGTCAGTAGGGCCAGGTAGTGCATAATAACTTTTCTTTCTTCTTCTTCTTCTTTTTTTTTTTTTTTCGAGACAGACTCTCACTCTGTCACCCAGGCTGGAGTGCAATGACACGATCTCAGCTCACTGCAACCTCCGCCTCTCAGGTTCAAGTGATTCTCTTGCCTCAGCCTCCTGAGTAGCTGGGATTACAGGTGCGTGCCACCACGCCCAGCTAATTTTTTGTATTTTTAGTAGAGACGGGGTTTCAACATCTTGGCCAGGCTGGTCTCAAACTCCTGACCTTGTGATTCACCCGCCTCAGCCTCCCAAAGTGCTGGGAATTACAGGCCTGAGCCACCGTGCCCGGCCAACTTTTCCATAGGCAAAAAGAGCAATAACAATCATGTAATGCTAAGGTATATACAATATGCCAAACACTATATCAAATAAGCATTTACTAGTTTTATATTAACAGTATCTGTGTGACAAAGGAACTATTAGTAACCACTATTTTGCAAGTGAGGACATGTAGCAAAGAGAAAACTAATGTCTTACCTAAGATCACATAGTAAAACCTGTAACTGGTAAACGATGGAATCTGTCACTAACACACAGGCAGTCTGACTTTAGAATCTATGGTTCTAATCATTTTACACTATATATAGGAATTTTTCAGATGAAATAAGTATTTTAATTTCTTCTAAGTGTAATGGGAAGCTAACGCAAAGTATCAAGCAAGGAAGATAAGATACAATTTGCACTTCAAAAAGATCTGTCTGGCCACTGTGTAGAAGACAGTTTGTGTGTTTGTCTGAGGTGGGTTTGCTTACAAAAATGAAAACAGAAAGTTCAGTTAAAGTTCAGGCAGTCGCCGGGCACGGTGGCTCAAGCCTGTAATCCCAGCACTTTGGGAGGCCGAGGCGGGTGGATCACAAGGTCAAGAGATCGAGACCATCCTGGTCAACATGGTGAAACCCCGTCTCTACTAAAAATACAAAAAATTAGCTGGGCATGGTGGCGCGTGCCTGTAATCCCAGCTACTCAGGAGGCTGAGACAGGAGAATTGCCTGAACCCAGGAGGCGGAGGTTGCGGTGAGCCGAGATCGTGCCATTGCACTCCAGCCTGGGTAACAAGAGCGAAACTCCGTCTCAAAAAAAAAAAATAAAAAAAAAAAAATAAAAAAAAAAATAAAGTTCAGGCAGTCATTCAGGCAAGCGATGGTCATGATTTGCACTAAATGGTAGCAGTAAGTTTATGAGAATTTGTCAAATTCTTATGTATCTTGAAAGTAAAGATAACGAATTAGTTGATCAATGAGAAGAATAGATTATGAAATTAGACTGTTAAGGAAGACTTAATTTTTGCTCACTGAATGTGTAAATGATAATCCCATTAACTAAGATGGGAAGTAACAGATGGGAGGAAAGTAAGTTGGGATAAGTAGGAAATGAAAGATCTTTGCTTGAACAGTGTAAGATTTGGCATGCCCATTGGATTTCCAAGTGGAGAATTTAAGTAGATAATTAAAAATAAATGTCTGGTGCTCAGGGTGAGGTCAGGACTAAATAAATAAATTTGGGCATCATCAGTATGTAGATAAAATTTAAAGCTAAGGGGCTGAATGAATTCACCACCTTGGAAAATCACAGTCATTCTGATTTACTTGTTATATCTCAAGTAACAAGTGTTTCATGCTTTCTCATGCCTCCACCATTACAGGGAGTTAGGTAATAATTTTCTTTGAAAAATACAGCTAATTTTTCACAGCTTACCCAAACTTTCCCTCTTTAACAAAAGCTTTCCTGATTACCTCCAAAGAGTTAGAGAGTGATTAAAACGTTTATTCCAACCATCCATTCGTCCATCCATCCATTCATCCACTCAGCTAGGGGTTGTTGGATAGCTAATCTATGCTAGCGAGTTTGCTAAACATTTGGGGTTGCCATAGTAAATACAAATAGTGTATCTCTGTTTTTTGGCCTTTTTTTTTTTTTTTTTTTGGTCTGCATATGTCTTTTAGAGACATATTTCTTTAATGCTGAGTTGTAACATAGAGGGCCATTAAAACAATTTCCTAAGTGTTGGTTCACTTGAAGAAAAGAGACAGAAAAAATAAAATAGGGGATATCAGAGTGTATCATGCATTACAATAATAAACAATGCTTTGTGAATTATTTTTTTCCTGATACAAGTATCTACTGTATTGCAACAATGTATCTTTTTTTTTTTTATGGAGAGTGTTCAAAAAGTTGAAGAGACATTGTAGGAAACCACCTACCACTTTATGAGTCTCTTTCTCTCTCTCCATTTGACTGAATTCCGTGGGGGAAAGAACCCAATCATTTTACAGCCTTATTACATTTGAATCCTCAGCACGTAGCTCCTGATGTGGATCAGGTAAGCAAGAAATGTTTGTGGGAAAAGATGGTAGGAGGGAGAGAAATCATAGAGAGTGGGGCATTGCAATTAAGCAGCACTTAGTACCACTGAAAGTTGGCCTCTGGGGAATCATGAGTGGTTAACCAAGCATTGGGGTTCTCTGCATTGTGATGGGAGGGTAAGTACAGGGCGACTCCAGAAATAGACAGATTTTGCAATTGCTGTACCACAGAAGGAAGTAACACCTACACATCACATCAAATGAAAGTCTTGTTAATGTTTGGTCCTATATTGCTTGTTATACAAAACTGACCTTTCGTTTTATAATACCAATTCCATTTGGTTTGAAAAATAAATAAATATTAAATCATTGTTACTTGCTTCATCTCAAACTTACTGACGTAAAACTTTATCCTCTGTGCCAATGTGCATCTCTGATTTGTAGCTAACTTCTGTATCCTTGGTAATAATTAACAGCCTTAGGAGAAAGAAGTCTGTGCTTAAATGGAATACTTGATCTCAAAAAATGGAAAGGATTTCAAGACTATGATTACTTTATGACAAAGACATTTTACTGCCAGGAAAAACCAGTAAAAAGCTTTTACTTTGATTTAGTCCTTGTTTTTAACTCTTCCATTAAATTCAAATTTCAAGTAGTAGACTGTAAATATCCATTTTTAAAATTTAATCTTTTTTACATAAAATATTTATTTCCTATGTCCTCTGAACTGGAACAGAATTTGTGCATGCTATGTTTTAGTTTAAAATACCATCATGACCATAATCTGAACATGCAGAAAAATATTTCTAGACCTCTTTGTTTAGCTTACTATTTTATTAAGAACTTTTCTAAACAAAATGTTCTTATTTTTACAAGTTTCTCAAAAAAGAAGGGTAGAATTTTAAAAAAGCTCTGAATATGAGAGGGCTTTGATAATGTTCTGATTAAGGAAGGAAAGAGGGAAGAAATTAAAAACAAGGGAAAAAAGAGGATAAGAAAGAAAGGAAACTAAAGAAAGCAGTTAGGGAAAGAGCAACGAAATAAACATATTTATATCTACCTCTTGCTGTAAGGTTAGATTCCAACTTCTTCCAACCTTTTCTCCATTTTTTCCTTCAGATTATGGTCATAATGATATTTTATTTTTTCATTTTTATAACTGTCTTTATTTTATTATTTTTTTAATATTTATTTATTTTACTTTAGGTGCATACTGTATCTGGCATTTCTTCCCGTTATCCCTCTTCATCCTCTCCTTCCTCCCCACCCCACACTGTCTCTCCCCTACCTCCTCCAACTGTTCCCAGTGTGTGATGCTCCTCTCCCTGAGTCCATGTGTTCTCATTGTTCAGTACCCACCTATGAGTGAGAACATGCAGTGTTTGATTTTCTGTTCTTGTGTCAGTTTTCTCAGAATGATGGTTTCCAGATTCATCCATGTCCCCACAAAGGACATGAACTCATCGTTTTTTATGGCTGCGTAGTATTCCATGGTTTATATGTACCACATTTTCTTTGTCCAGTCTATCATTGATGGGTATTTGGGTTGGTTCCAGGTGTTTGCTATTGTACACGGTGCTGCAGTGAACATATGTGTGCATGTGTCTTTATAGCAGAACAATTTATAGTTCTTTGGGTATATGCCCAGTAATGGCATTGCTGGGTCAAATGTAATTTCTATTTCTAGATCCTTGAGAAATCGCCACACTGTTTTCCACAGTGGTTGAACTAATTTACACTCCCACCAACTGGGTAAAATTGTTCCTATTTCTCCACATCCTCTCCAGCATCTATTGTCTCCAGATTTTTTAATGATTGCCATTCTAACTGGCGTAAGATGATATCTCAGTGTGGTTTCACAATGGTATTTTAAACCAAACAACATTAATAATAATAACAAAGTTTTACCTAGAAACAAAAATAGAAAACACCATAAAAAAGCATGGTTCTACAGAAACACAATCCTATGAAATTACTCAAATTAAATTCTAGAGTATCAAACCTTTTTTAAAAAATCAAATTACAGAATAAACTACTCTTTAAAAAACAGATTAGGCCAGTCATGGTGGCTCATGCCTGTAATTCCAGCACTTTACCAAGGCGGGCAGATCACAAAGTCAGGAGATTGAGACCATCCTGGCCAACATGATGAAATCCCGTCTCTACTAAAATAAGAAGAATTAGCTGGGTGTGGTGGCACTTGCCTGTAGTCCCAGCTACTTGGGTAGGCTGTGACAGGGGAATTGCTTGAAACCTGGAGGCAGAGGTTGCAGTGAGTGGAGACTGGTGGCAGAACAAGACTCTGTCTCCAAAAAAAAAAAAAAAAAAAAAAAAACCAGAAAACAGATTATAGGTGGTCACATGCCTAGCCAGCGTGACAATGTGGCATACACTTGCAGTGAAGTACGAATGTATTGGGGAAAGAAAATTGTATTTTCATTGATTGTTTCTAAGAAGAACAGTATTTTCTTTTAGCCAGGAATCCTTAAGGCAGGAAGTGAGACAAAGTGAGCCATGTGCCTGAGATGAAGCAGGAATGGGAAGTTTCAGACAAATACAAATTAAGGTGAAATCTCCCTTTTCTAGTCTCCCCCCCCACACACACACATTTTCTATATGGTTATTAAAATCATAACATGTTTGGCATGCTGATTAGCATACGGTAGTACTCAGTGAATGTTAGATATGTTGTATGGATTGAAATTGATGGACTTGAGGCAACACTCTTGAAGAGATACATAAATGTGGGAAGCTGAGCAGTAGTCTCCGAAAGACATCCACATCCTAATCCCTGGAACCTGGGGTCCGTTCTGTTATCTGGGAAAGGGAAGTTAAGGTTGCTCATGGAATTATGTTTGCTAACTGATTATTTTTTCCAGTGAAGAGAATATCCCATATTATTCAGGTAGGCCCAATGTAATAACAAACATTTTTGAAAGTGGAAAAAGAGAAGCAGAAGAGGAGGTTAAGGTAATGTGATGTGAGAAAGACTTATTGTACTTTTACTTACTTGGAAGTCGGAGAAAATGGCTAGGGGTCAAGGAATGCAAGCAGCATCTGGAAGCTGGAAAAGGCAAGCGAATGATGGATTCTCTCACAGAGACTCCAGAAAGCAACACGGCCCTGCTGAAACCCTGATCTTAGCCCGGTATGAACTCTACCAGACTTTTGACCTACAGAACTATAAGATAACACACTCCATGTGAATTGAAACCTGTGTTAAATTGTTACAACAATAAAAAACTAATATAATGAGTAAGTAAGCTTACAGGGATCTGCAGAAATAATTTTGCTAGTGATGTTTAGGAAAAGTGCAAACAGATCTCAGAAGAGACTGTGAATATCTCACTTAATGTTTTGTATTCTTAAAGATATGGTAAAACAAAAAAATCAATTCATACATGTTCAATCTATTGTAAGGGTTAAAACAAAATCTGCATATAAGTTAGTTGCAATCTGTCGTTAGCTCCTATTTTCCCCCTCTTCCCAGTATTTCTGACATTGCTACCACCACCACCACTGCATATGCACATACCCCATGCACGCACACACATAGATGCACACTTTTTACCACTCCTTTTTAGCTTCTTTCTTACTTCTTTCTTAGACTTATTATTATTGCAAAGAACAAAGACTTTCACAGAAATTTAAGTACTATGGGCAGGGAATGCTTCATAGAAAGCAATATGGGAGGCAGATATTTCCCATAGAAAGCAATATGAGAGGCAGAAAATCATGGGAATTCCAGAGAAGCAAATGTGAGCATCTAGGTCCTTTAAACCGGAAGATCTGGACCCTCGGAGGAGGGGTTTCTGGACCTTCATTTTAAGGTCCTCTATTTAAAAGGCAGGTGCTCTCAGTCTTTCATTGTTTTAGTGTCTTCTAACTTCTCACATAACCACTTTTTTGATTCGACTTTTCCATTGCCTAGCTTTTGATTACGTTTAAATTTGAGAAGCTCTGGTCATAATCTCAAACACAACCTCTTATTCATGTGAGACCTATTTTACTTACCATCTACTTTATGCCAGTCACAAGGAGCTGGGAGGAAATGATAAACAAGATAAAAAATATCACAAGCCTCTTGGAATCTGTTTTTTGAAAGGATGATTCCAAAATAGAAACTAAAGGCAGAAGCGGGTGGACCACGAGGTCAAGAGATCGATACCATCCTGGTCAACATGGTGAAACCCTGTCTCTACTAAAAATACAAAAAATTAACTGGGCATGGTGGCGCGTGCCTGTAATCCCAGCTACTCAGGAGGCTGAGGCAGGAGAATTGCCTGAACCCAGAAGGTGGAGGTTGCGGTGAGCCGAGACCGCGCCATTGCACTCCAGCCTGGGCAACAAGAGCAAAATTCAGTCTCAAAAAGAAAAAAAAAAAAAAAAAGAAACTAAATACACCTATTTAATGCTGGAGCTTTTTGAGTAGGTGGGTTGGTGAGGGAAGCCATTTACTGAACTGAGATGGGAAAGATTATTGTAGCAAGAAGCTTGCGTGAAGAAATGGAGTCTCATTTTTGACATATTAACTTAGAAATGTCTATTTGACATGCAAGGGGCAATTTTAAATAGTCAGTTAGCTACATGGATACCAGCTCTGTATTTCTCGATTTAAATTTATAAGCAAAAGCCTTTTCCTTTTAAATCTGCTGAAAAATCCCCTTATCACTTTATATCCCAGCTTCCTTTGGGTCAGATCCACAATCATGATTAACATGTTCTCCACTTCTTGATTTCACTCCACAGGAACTAATATTTCATTTATAGGTGGACACATCTGGGTTCAAATACTGTTGTCTTTAGGAATTTAAATGTATTCTAGGTCTCTAAGTTCCATTTTCCAACCTTTAAAGATATCTAGTAATACCCACATGCAGATATTTTGTGGGAATTAAATGAAGTAGATACATAGAACTGCTTAACTTGAATAGAATTTCATTCATATTAAATGATTAATTTGAACATACACAAGAACATTTTAATCTTTTAATCTTTACCACTACAGTGAAAATAACTTGCTCTAGCTGTCAGGTATTTGGCTTTGATTAACTAGAATACGTATGAATTTTGGGAGTTAAAGGGGTTTCTGAAATTCTAATAGAACTATATATCAGACACAGAAGAAATAGTTCACAAACATAATTTTAAGGTAATTGCAGGTGCTAGATACAGTCTCTGGTCAGGCCACCATTCTCTTTAGATGCCTAGAGGATGATTGTATTATTGTTATTATTATTATTGGCTCATCTTTCCTCTTCTCCTTTCTAAGGAGAATCTCAGTTTTATTTTATGGATTTAGATTTTCCCCCTTGAACATATCTTCACGAGACTGTCATCCAGCAGTCATATCCCTTAAGCTAGGCAACTTGACTCCCCCTCTACGGAATATCAATTTTAAACAGAGGAATAATAGACTAAAAAAGAGTGATGTTTATCCATACCAGAAGTTGCGTGTTAACTAGACTCTTCTTGCTAGAAAACCTTGCTCGTAGTGTTTACTTTTTAGTCCTGGGGTGTGAGTCTTGTGCATTTCCAAATCTGACGCATTAGTACACCCTGTTGTTCTATGGGTTCCCAAAATGCTCCCAGTAAGTTTCTTTTGGTATGAATTAGTAGAACGGGATCTCTTGCTTGCAAAGAAAGAGTCTCAACTGATATGAAATGTTATCGTAAACATCTTCTTAATTGTGTCAGTCCCTTTGAGACACAGGTTTGAGTGAATGCAGGTAGACTTTCTTGGTGCTGGAAGTTGGGGCAGAAGTTTCTTATCTGGGGGATGCTAGAATTCAAGGAGTTGAGAAACTAAAATCTATGCAGAAGAGGCAAAGGAATACAGGAAAGAAGTTCAGAGACATCAAATTAAATCTGGCCACAAATGGATGTCAAAGCCAAGATTATGGTGGTGGAAATTGGAGTGAAAGAAGAGCTTAAATCAGTCCAGGACGATGGAGTAAGCACGAAAGGGAAAAAGTGGAAATGGGAAACCTGAAATCCAGAGAAGTTTTGCTGATCTTCCCTCCTATGGCCTATGAACTGGGTAGGGAGAAGGGCTAGGATAGCGCTCTTAAAGTATCTGGGCAAACAGTATCTCCCGAGAGGTAAAAGAAACAGAACTTTCTTTCATCTAAGTTTGTCTGTATAGATCTTCCCCCATACCTTTAGTCTCATGGGTTCTTTGCTGGAGGACAGGTTGCGTTTATTTCTCTTTATTATGACAATCTTTTCTTTCCTCTACTTCAAGATACATGTTTTGAGTTTGTATGCACATTTGACTTTATTTTATTGGTGTTACAATACATTTTCTTACCATAACCCCGGTTATCAATGGAACTTTCGGTGTCACTTTTATGACTTCTATCTTTAGCTGTAATGTTTTTGGCCAAAATAATATTTTCCTTTTTAATACTAGAAAATGTCCTTCACTACTTTGTAATGTCCGTAGACTATACTAAAAGGTGCTCTAGTATACAACATAATGTGTACTCAGTGTCAAAGATGCTGCCAATTCAATTTAGAAATTTCTATTTGGCTTTCCCACAGGGCCCTCCTCCACCCCTGCTCAGTGATGTTTTTTATTCATTTACAAATATGGGCACTGGTAGAGCCTCTCTATCATGTAGGTGATGTGAAAATTCTCAGCAAAGTTTAAGTTTTTTGGGGGGTAGGGGGGCGGGGGGATTTCAAAATAAAGACAAGTCTTTCTGAGAATTTCTAGATGGGTTGGTATTAACAACGTATTTTATAATATTTTCTTCTGTATGTAGGACTTTAAAACTTAACAGATGGCACCAGAAACCTTTCCCCTCATACTTAGCAAGGGGATTTTTCTAAGTGCCTCCTCACATTCTGAGGTAGAAAATGAAATAGGATGTTAGTGACAATAATGCATTTCTAGACACTAGGCAACCACAAGTGATTTAACTACAAATGTGTGTCTTTAGTATGAAATCACTTCCTCTGAGTATAACAGAACCTAGCAAAATCCCACCTTTAGAGTAATTGCATTCATGAATGCTATTCTTTCAAATAAGGGGTATGTAAATAAAAACCGATGCATGAATCTTTAAAAATCCATGTTAACTTCTGAAATCCAAATAGTGCTTTCTACAGGCTGTCTGACACAATTCTGGGGTAATACACAAGTAAATTTAAGCTATTTGGAGCCTATGGAGATTATATCAGAGGACATCTGCAGAATATCCGCGTTTTTGAAAGAGGCAGGTTATGAATGCTATTTAGAAAGAAAAGCTCGATAAAGATCTTTTGTACTATTGTATAGAATTGTTTCAGGGAAATATTATCTTTTGTTTGCTATTAAGCTTTGTCAGATCTGAATCCAAAAAGCATATTGATTTGTTGTCAGTAAGTTGCATATGCTGGATGGATCTGTTTATAGAACTATTGTATGAAGCTTATTTCATTTTGCCTGTGTGGGGCGGATAGCAGTAGAAAAAAAGCTCGCATTTACCTCCACTCTAACCTTGACAAGTAATTTCTTCATCCATTTTGGCTTTGATTCATACATAAAGGATAGAGGAAGCCATCTCATAAATCTAAGGATCAGCTTGCACTATTTTTGTTGTGACATACTCTGCAAATTATTTTCTGTCTTCACTTTCACTGCTAATGCTTAATGGATAGGATGTGTTCTTTAGTCCGTCTTAAGATATGAGATACTAGGCATGTTTAATTTATTAGCAGCTAATTTTACTCCATTTACTCCAAATTTGATTATCTAAAGAATCAGAATGGAAGCTGACATATGGTCTCTCTGCAGAACTGGCTGAACATCTGCAATTTATGCATTATTTTAAACTTATCAAGTAAATTGCTTATACAAGTAGGGCAATATTTTATCTTTACTCAAGTAAGTCGAGCTGAATCTCTGTGCTTTTATTCTAAGATGTACAATGTGCTCTGTTGTGCAAAAAACAAGAATAATCTGTGGATGAAAAATAAATAAAGTTTTCTTGAGTTTTGAACTCAGTTGCAAATACTTAAAAGAGACACTATCGTTCTTGAGAAGGAAAGAAGTATGTCAGTGGAGAGAAAAATGAGGAGGAAGAAATTTAGAGCTGTAACTCTGGCTTATGGAAGTATGTACCTGCTTGGAGAGCAGCAAAAAATGTCTCCTGTCTCCTTCTCCTCCTCCTCTTCCTCCTCCTTCTCCAGAAAAGATGGAAAGTTTCCAGGTGATCAATCATATGTGCATGAGTATGCCTATTTAATTCAGGAATTGGATTAGATATGAATCACAAGAAAAATTTGCCTGGAATTGTATAACTTCCCTTATTTCATTCATTGTGAGTTCCTCCATGGATCCTGGGTCTTCATTTAAGACTCAGTGTCTAAAATTCTCCTCTATGAAGATGCATCCAAACCTGATTGATTGCACTTAATAACAACTGGAAATTCTTTATGTCGTGTGCATTTCTAAAAGTCTTTTTCTCATCAAATTTTTCCAACGACTTCCTTTTACAGATACCATGAATTCTGCTAAGTAATATACTCGAATAAAATCCCAAACTGCGGTGCTCATGTTTCAGAGTCTTTGGGCTTCAAAATATCCATTTAAAAACTGACAGCACCATTATCCCAGTTCTTCTGTGTTATATCCCATGACATATATTTTATTCTCTCTACTTGATTACCCCCTTGTAGGTAATAAGCACTGAAAGTTTCCTTTTTGTCAAATAGATGTCAAATTTGCTATGTTTTCCTTTGGATTTCATAAACTTTCAGATTTACATCTTACCAGCACAGAGTGCCAACCTGTGTGTCAGACACTGTTCTAGGCACGAGAAACATGGATGTGAACTAAATATGTACTCTTTAGGCTTATATGTGTGCATGTGGTGGGACAGGGAAGGACAGTCAATACTAGGTGAACGAATAAAAGAACAACGTGATTTCTAATAGTGATAAGTGCCAGGAAAGAAACCTGGGCCATTTTCCAGTGTGATAGGATTCGATAGTTAAGGAAGGTTCGTTGGGGGAAGTGTTATGTGAGTTAAGATGTCACTGTTACAAAAGAGCTGAGGATGTGAAAATCTGTGGAAGGACAGTCATCCAGAATGAGGGGCAACTGCAAGAATCTGTGGAAGAAATACATTCTTTGTGTCTGAGGAATATAAAGAAAGTCCATATGAATGATGTTGAGGAGACAAATGACACAGGGGCAAGCAGGAGGTTATAGGGCACATGCAGATTAGATCCTATTAAGGAGCCATCTCTGATTCTAGGTGGGCTGGGATTCCATTGGTTGGTGTAAGCCAGGTAGTGCTAGGATCGGATAACTCATTCAGGCTTCTCTGCGCAGGATGAATATGGAAAAGGGAGCTTTACTCAATGAGTTTCTAAATGCAAGCAAAGAAACCAACTTCAGCTAGTTTAAGCAAAAAGTTATGTTTTTTTGGTCAGCATATTGATTAACTCAGAGAATCACCAGGGAGTTCGGGGAAACAGAAACACAATGAGAATTCCATGACCCAGCTGGTAGACCAGGCTGCAGCTGAGGTCTCACCCAGCTCTGCACACCTAGAAGCCTCGCAGTTTTCTGTCTCTGAGTATTGACTCCTCCCCAGAGATGTTCTAGTTTCTCTACTTCTGTGGGTCTCTAGCTTTGGACTCAAGGTCCTGGGAGTTGTCTTTGGTTTCTGAAGTTCTGCAAGAAGCAAAGCTATGAAATGCACATCCTGTAATTTCAGCTCCTAGAGTAGGAAGCAAGTTTTCATGACACATCCTGTAAGTGTAAGGAAGGTTTCATAAGCTACACACGCAATAGGTGACATATTCACTATAGCAACTTGGGCAGCGGTTTGGCGGAGAAACCATTTGGCTTGAAATAGCCTGGTGGTAGTACTGAGAGAGATCCTGAGATTCTAAATTATTTTAAGGTAGAGTCCTTTGAGAATTCTTTTGCTTGGATAAGGAAGATGGAAAGGGAAAGAAAGAATTGAGTGTAATTCTTATGTCTGGGAATTGAGAGCCTGGGTGGTTGGTGGGAACATTGAGAATGGGGAGATGAGGCAGAAGGTGGGAATGTATTTGGCCACATAATCAATGCTCTTTTGGTTATGTTATATTTTATATAGCCATTAGACACTTAAGTGGTGATGCCAAGTTCAATTAATTCTAAAATTTAAGGGCAAAGTCAAGGGTAGAGATATAAACATGGCTTCAGAGGCATCTCATCCCTTTTTCCAGTAAGACATTATATTTATTGCTGCCATTTGAGACTTTTAAACATTTGCTTTAATAGTATCAATTATCTTCATACTTAATAACTTTAAATATCTATGCAAAATAGTAATATAAAGTAGAAAATCATCTACTGAGCTTTCATGACACCCTGCAGTATTTTTTTTTAAATTTTTTTTCAATTGCTTTATATATTTATTTCAAATGGATTTATTTAATGAGTAAAATACATGTAGTTATGTACAACATTATGTTTTGAAGTATGTATACACCGTGGAATGGTTAAATCGAGTTAATTAACACATGCATTGCCTCACATGCTTGTCATTTCTGTAGTGAGAGCACATATTACCTACTCTCAGCATTTTTTTCGGACATATTCATATTCCTATGTTATTTTCCATTGCTTCCCAGCACACAGATAAGTGCTCTTGTGATTACGCCAGCTTTGTCACTGGCTGTCCCGTAAGCCTGATTCCAATTTTTATTGTTGTTGTTATTTCCCCAACCTGGAGACACTACAGCAGAATGTTTAAGAGAATTTTGGAGTATGACAGACCAGAAGTGCCTCCTGGACTACATCAGTTATTGGCTGTATAATCTGGGGATTCATTAAACCTTTCTAGTCTTCATTTGTAAAATGAGGATAATAATACCTATTCCGTGGGGATGTGGTGAGAATTAAATGAGAGAATCTTTGTAAACACTTGACACACATTGAGGTACTCAGTACATGGTAACTATTATTGCTAGCCATTCCCTTACCTTTCCAAATATACAAAAAAAGTCACCCTTCAACCAAAAATTTATCCTTTAAGTCCAAACTTCAAGGAGCTCCTTGAAGTCTTCCTCAGCTATTCAAGGCTGTAACTGAAAGCAACAGCAGTCCCTCCAAAGGTTTGTTGCAAGAATGACCAAAGTTTATACATATCCACAAACAAAATGCAAAGAACAGTCAGCACTTTGAGGCTGAGGCTGGAAGTCAAGTCTAAGAGGACCCCCTTTGCCTTGCCATAGGACTGTGAAAGTCTTGGAGTCTTTTATCCCCGCTTCTCTCTGTGCATCTGTGCTACCCGACTAGATATAAGCCATCTAATTTCTCTGTGCTCGCCTGATTTCTCTGCTTTCAAGAGACTTCTATGCTTCCTTTAATTTCCCATTGCATATACTTCTGTTTTTTTCTGATTTATTTCCACTGTAGGGCCACATGAGTTTATAGGTCACATGAACTGTGACTCTTAATTTACATGTCTGTGACCTTCATTTAAATTTTCCAGAGACAGAACGTTTGGCTTAATGAGTCCATGATTTCTTTTGGGTCAGATGTCCGGCCGTAGCCTGGGTGCAAAATGAGGCTGTGTGTGTTAGGTTTACACCATTATAGAAGTTGTAGGTAGAACAATTTAAGCTAGAGGGGTTTTTGGGTACAGCAGGTGAAATAATTTGTTGTCAGGGGTAATTTGTTTATAAAGTGGAGAAGGCCACTCAAACTTGCGCGGATAATAAGAGATTTAACTGAGGATACACAGGGACCATGAAAATGTAGGACCTAAACTACAGCTGGGTCACATAGAAATTGGCAAATTGTCGGGAAAATTGCATCACTCTGTCTTAACTAGACTTTGCAGATCTCTATTTTTCTCTCTGCAGACTGGATGTGTTGACTCATTTAGCACTATTAATTGCTTCTTCAACGTAGGCAAACAGTTTGTCCAGTCACTGTTCTAGGTTTTCTCTGCCTATTCATGAAAGTAAATCTTTCCAATTTTGCTTACCGTGATTCTATCTCCATTGATTTAGTTAATTTTAACATTGTGGTGTCCAGAGCTCAGTCTTTCCATCTGATTTTTTTTTTCTTCCCTCTGTACTCATTCCATCAGTGATCTCATCCAGTCTCATGGCTATAAATTCTATGTATATGCTGACAACTGCAAATTTATTTCTCTAGCCTGGTCCTCTCCCCTGAACTCCATATATCCAGCTACCTGCTTAATATCTCTGCTTGCATTTATAATTGGCAGCTCAAACTGAACACGTCCGAAATATGACCCCTGATTTCACCTCCCTTTCTAAACTTGTTCTGATCACAGCCTGTCTCCTCTCAGTTGATAGTAACTTTTATTTTTCCAGTGACTGAGGCCCAAATCCTTGATGCTATTTTTGACTCCTTTTCCTCATACCTTATCTGAAGTCAGCACTTCCTACAGGCTCTACGTTTAAAATATATCCGTGATCCAACCACTCCTCATCGCCTCCATCACTACCAGGCCATTCTCATTTTTGACCTGAATAATTGCACTAAATGTCTAACTAGTATCCCAACAGTCTAGTCTCAATAGATTTTTCACAGTGATCCTTGTAACAAATAATTGAGACTGTTGATTTCTCTGCTCAAAACCCATCTTTGGCATTCCTTCTCATGAAGAATACAAGCCAGTGGTCTTATAATCCCCACTAAAGCCTGCAAGCTCTATCCCTATGCCTTTTACTTCCAACTTTATTTATTACTATCACCCTGGTTCAATCTTCTCTTGCTTCACTCACTTATTTGTTGGTCCCCTAGCAAGCTAGACAGGGCTATGCCTCAGGGCATTTTCACTCACTTTTTCTTCTGTCTGAAAATGCCTTTGCTAAGATATTTATGTGCTTCTCTTCTTCAACTCCTTTAACTACCATCTTAGTTAAACTTCTAAGCTCTCCACCTTGCTCTTCCCGTTCTTGTTCTCCATTTCCATAGCACCCAGTCTGGCTCTGAAATGCTATGTGTCTTATAATGGATTCTTTCTCCCCTTCCAGAAAAAGTAAATTTCACAAAGTCTGAGATTTCTGGTTGTTCCATTCATTGCTGTGTCCTTGGTATTTAGAAAAGTACCTGGCCATTAGCGGCAATCAATAATATACATTGAAGTAATGAGTGCATTGATGAATGACCAAGAAAATGCAAGTTGTCATGATTTTCTCTGGTTGCTATGTAGAGTATCCATAGAGGAGAGATAATCTTTTTATATAACTAGAATATGAGAAGCATTTCACATTTTCTGTGTCATGTAATCTACTCTATGTGGTGCATAATATTCTCCACATTTACCAATGAGGACACAAATGCAGAGAGTTAAAGCAACATGGCGAAAATAGAGCTATCATCTCAACCAAGTTACATCTCTTTTCATAGTCGGTGCTCCTTCTATTAAGACATGCTGCAGAATTAGAATTTCTATCCTCCTCCCTACATGTAACATTTCTGTTTCTCTAGGGATAGTGAGTACCTTCCCTTCTCTTTTCATTGCAGAAACAGCATTGGAAAAAAAACGTAGAGTTTTGCTGCTGCTTTTTTTTTTTGGTACGTAATGTGAAGAAATACAATTCATAAAAGAGAGTGGACTTCGGAGTAAAGTCTCCCATTACTGGGGCTATTGCATTCCACCTCTGACAGTCATTAGCGGCCCTTTGCCCTTCTTTCCAGATGGTTCTCATCAGGCCCTTCTGACTTCTGTTCTCCACAACCTTTCTCCCTTCCCAGTTGAGCCATTTCTTGCTCAAAAGCCCCATCCATTCTTAGGTTCTTGTATTGTGAAGGCAATATTTCCCCCTAACGTCTCCAAGAATGGTAGTTGCAGCTTTTCCAAAAATTTCTTCTGTTCCCTACACTGTCTCTCCTTCCTGCAAAATTACTCCTTTTCTCCTCTTTGGTTTCTATGTTTAATTTTACAAAGTTTTATCTGTTCTTCTTTGCTTGTTCATTCATTTTACAGAGTAAAAGGAAGCATTGGGTGCCTGAGTAGGGCGTAAGCATGAAGGCATATCAACGAGTAAACTCACTTCCAAATGTGAATATCTGGTCTTCTCTTGGCCTCTTCATCTAAGTCTCTGGTTTGGTTGCTGCATTTTGCAAGCTGAATATGCTGAGGAAACAGAAGTCTCACAATTCTCATGATTCAGTCTGTAGACTTCCCTTACTCCCTAGTTTTTGGCACAGCACATCAGCTCTCCTTGATGTACGCCTCCAGGTCTGCAGACTAATTACTTCATGCACAGAGAGGGCAGTGGAGTAAACCAGTCCTCTGCTTTCAGCTTCTCTGCTCCCCCACAGACACCCATTTCACCTGCTTCAAGAGTACATGTCTCCAGTTCCTGAGTCTTTCTGAGATTCTGTGGCCCCAAAATAGTTAATTAATTCTTGAAGTTTTCTCCCCAGACAGGTATGTAGTTGAGAACTTCCTGCATTCCTGTATCATTTACCACTCAGAGCAACGTGACAAATAGTGATTAGGTGTCTGGGCTCTGGGGATAAACTGCCTTGGTTCAAATCTTGATGGCCACCCATAAAGTATATGATCTTGGGTAACTTTTTCAGTCTTTCAGTGCCTTCCTCACCTGTCAGTTGTAGATAATAATATTGCCTGCCCCATAGGGCTAGTACAACAATTAAAGTAATTATAAAAATATCCAGCAGATAACAGGTGCCAGGTTAATGTTTGGCTATATTAGGCACTTTTAGGTTTTCCAGAATTTGCTGAGACCAATCAGTTTCTATTGTCTTCTCTTCTATTCTTTTGTCTTGATGGATTTAAATAGTTGTTCCTTTTCCCTTCTTGCCAATTTAACAATATTTTGGAAGGGTGTTGAGCAAAATGCACACCTGTGATACCTTATAATTACCTCTATCTCAGTCATGAAACTCTTCCAAATTGATTCCTCTCCTTATGTATCACTGATAACTGAATACCCGTTTGGGTAATCTGCGTGGTACTCAAGTGCCTCTAGAAGATGGCTGCCCTTCCATTCACCTTCTTATGGACCAGAGTCCTACTACTGAACTCCAGGCAGAAATCTGCTTTGATTTTTATAAATCTCATATGCCTGGAGTAACCTTCACCATACTCAATCCAAAGATACATTATTACTTTTGTGTTTTGGAATTTTCCATGGGTGTGGCTTAGCCTCAGCTATTCTAGGCACTGTGTTCTTGTTGACTGGGACAATAATTTTTTTTCTTTTTTGAGTCTTTGGATCTTCCCCAGATTTTAACTGGACCATGCACAGGTGGACTCAACTTCCTTTTTGCTTTTTTCTTTCTTTTGATTTCCAAATTCTCCCAGCCATGGGTGGTGGCTCACATCTGTAATCCCAGCACTTTGGGAGGTTGAGGTGGGAGGATTGCTCAACCCCAAGAGTTTGAGATCAGCCTGGTCAACACAGCAAGGTCCCATTTCAACAACAACAACAACAAAAAAAAAAAAAAAAAAAAAAAAGAAAAAGAAAAACTTGAGTCAAATTCTCAATTCTTATTTTCATTTTTATCTTTTTTTTTTAATTCCTTTCCTTCTGTGGAAGTTGAAATTGTACTTCTAATAAAAACTTTAAATGCTATGAATTGATAGCAATAAGATGACAGATGTATTTATATTAACTCCACTGGAAGTAAGTTTGAGTGGCTACATACATGTGAAATGATCATCAAGGCATTATTGTTTGGGGAGATATGATTGTCTTTCCCATTAGTAGAATATGAAGCATTTAAAATTTTTTATTGTACATTCACAACACATTCTCATTTCACCCTAGTTGCACATTAAACTTCCTATTCCAAAAACAGAAACAGTAATGTTTTTATTCATAGTTTACTATAGTGAAAATGTCATTTTCATAACCACTTTCCTATGCCACTACTGTCATGACTATCAAATTATGAAATATAAATATCAATTTAGAAATTGCTATGAATACAACAAGTTTAAGATTGTACTATATTTACTCTTCCCTCTCACAGGCTTTTGGGAGAAATACTCATTTTAAAATGGATGAAAATGACCTCAAGATTACAGAGCTCATCTGTAATATTTAGTAATGTAAGCTGCTGTGTGCTAGAGAAGAGAAATTAGAGTGTGCAGTTATCTTTACAGAAGTCAGAAGCACTGTAAACAGTGGAACTGAGACTACTAGGCCTGGCATGGGAATGCTAAATTGTCAAATACTAATTAAAATAAATTGGATTTTTTCTTTTATAGGACTTTTGTTTATTTATTTATTTTTTGAGTTGGAGTCTCCTCCAGTCACTCTGGCTTGAGTGTGGTGGCGTGATCTTGGCTCACTGCAACCTCTACCTCCCAGGTTCAAGCGATTCTCATGTCTCAGCCTCCCAAGTAGCTAGGAGTACAGGCGTGTGCCACAACCGACTAATTTTTGTATTTTTAGTAGATGTTTAGTAGAACACATTTCACCACGTTGGCCAAGCTGGTCTTGAGCTCCTGACCTCATGATCCACCTGCCTTAGCCTCCCAAAGTGCTAGGATTACTGGTGTGACCCACCGCACCCAGCTTAAACTGCATTTTTATTTGCTTGTTCAGTTTTGGTGACAAGTGTGTATATATTTTTATTTGCTTCTTCATTTTTGGTTACATGTATGTATACTACTGTGTATTCTGTCTGTGTGGGAGCAGGTGTCTTAATCACTGGACAAGGATCAGCAAAATTTCCCTTATATAGTTCTAATAAAGCAGAAATCAATTTATAGGAACACATCTCATGCAAAGAAGGAGAGAAGAAGGGAAAGAAGATAGGAAAGAAAGAGGGAAGGAAGACAGGAAGGATGGGAAAATTTGCTTGAACTAGTTCCCATTCCAATGTTCCTTAACTACAGGACTGATACACTGCTGAGTGCATAGTTTGCTAATGTCATGCATTTAGACTACAGTGTTAAAAAGATTGCTATCTGAACACAAACAATCATGTAGGAAGTCAAAAAGGGAAATATTGCTTCTAATTTGAGTTTAGGCTCATTATTGGCTTTGTAAATGCTCAGTCAAGATTACTGAGTACAGCTATGTGAAGATTTAAAATGTAATACCTTTAATGTAAAAGTAGGTATCTTACAATGAAGATAGGAATTTATCATGCTTTAATATTATTATCTGACTCATACTGGAAAGGTATGGTTATCTTTGTGAATTCACATATTGTACTTCATTGTATTGCAAGAACTCATTAACTCCGTAATTTTATTGTTACACTATTATTTTCTGTGAAAATTAAAAGATGAAAAGTAAATAATTCAAATATTCCTATTATTTCTCCTATATATTTTTGTTTGCTTGTTTAGAAACAGTTCTTTCAATTCTGGAGGAAAAAATTACTAATAAATAATTCTTTGCAATCCATTTGATAGGAAACCATTTTGACGTTTAGTAAGCCTGTAGATTTATGGGCTTAGGATGCTTTCTATTTTGTTAGTAAACTTGAAAGCATATTGAAAAATAATGCTTTTTGAGACATCATAGATGACACACAAAAAATGGAAACATATACCATGCTCATGAATGGAAAGCATCAATGTATTGTGAAACTGTCAATACCGCCCAAAGCAATCTACAGATTCAAAGCAATTTCCAAAAAATACCACCATCGTTCTTCACAGAACTAGAAAACACAATTCTAAAATTTATAGGGAGCCAAAAAGCCCAGATAGCCAAAGCAATACTAAGCAACAAATCTGGAGACATCATACTACTCAACTTCAAATTATACTACAAGGCTATAGTTACCAAAACAGCATGGCACTGGTATAAAAATGGGCATGCAGACCAATGGAACAGAATAGAGAACCCATAAATAAAGCCAAATACTTACAGCCAACTGATCTTCAACAAAGAAAACAAAAGCATAAATTGGGAAAATGACACTTTATTCAAGAAACGGTACTAGGAAAACTGGCAGGGCACATGTAGAAGAATGAAACTCAATCCTCATCTCTCACCTTATGAAAAAATCAACTTAAGATGGATTAAAAACTTAAATCTAAAACTTGAAACCATAAAAATTCTAGAAGATAACATCAAAAAACTCTTCTACACATTGACTTACGCAAAGAATGAACAACTAAGACCCCCAAAACCCCAAAAATAAATAAACAGGACCTAATTAAACTAAAGAGCTTCTGCACAGCAAAATAAATAAACAGCAGAGTAAACAGACAACCCACAGAGAGGGAGAAAATACTCAAAAACTATGCATATGACAAGGACTAATATCCAGAATCTACAAGAAACTCAAGCAAATCAGCAAGTAAAAGCCAAATAATCCCAACAAAAAGTAGACAAAGGGCATGAGTAGGCAATTCTGAACAAAAGATAGACAAATGGCAAACAAACATGAAAAAATGCCCAGCATCACTAATTATCAGGCAAATACAAATTAAAACCACAATGAGATACCACCTTATTCCTCTAAGAATGGCCATCATTAAAAACTGAAAAAAACAGTGGATGTCTGCATAGTTGCGGGGAAAAGGGAACACTTTTATACTGCTGGTGGGAATGTGAATTAGTACAACGATTATGAAAAACAATATGGAGATTCCTTAATGGACTCAAAGTAGAGCTACCATTTGATCCAGGAATCTCACTAATAGGTATCAACCCAAAAGAAAAGAAGTCATTATATGAAAAAGACACAGGGACATACAAGTTATAGCAGTACAATTTGTAACTGCAAAGACAGGGAATCAGGCTAAGTGCCCATCAACCAAGAAGTGGATTTAAAAATGTAGTATTATATATAAAAATATACCATAAAATGCTACTCAGCAATTAATGGAATAAAATAATATATTTTGCAGCAACTTGGATGGAGTGGAGGCCATTATCCTAAGTGAAATAACTCAGGAATGGAAAACCAAATATCGTATGTTCTAACTTATAAGTGGGAACTAAGCTGTGAGGATGCAAAGGTATACGAATGATGCAACAGACCTTGGAGACTTAAGGGGTAAGGCTGGAAGTGGGTGAGGCATAAAAGACTACATGTTGGGTATAATGGACATGGCTTGTGTGATGGGGGCATTAACGTCAGAAATCACCACTGCCGAAGTTATCCATGTAACCAAAAATCGTCTGTACCCCAGAAACAATTAAATATTTGAAAATTTAAAAATAATACTTATAAAGATTTTATTTTAAAAAAGAATCTTACATCAAAATATTATATCAGCCTCTCCCTGTTAAACATGCCAGACTCTTAAGTTCTGTAGTTCCAAGGCATGGATATCCCCCTCCCTGAGCCTTGTTGGTCTACTGAGCCAGTTACAGACTATACCAGAGCAACTCAGTTCTGGCATTTTGTCAAAATGACGATTTTGTCAAATCACCACATAAATTTGTAAAGTGTGGTAGGTGGAAGGAGACACCTTTAATTAGTTTTTACCTCTAAGACTCAGAAGAGACAAGCCAAAGAGCCCTACATGTTTTTTCCTATTTTGAAGATTGATTTGAATGCTGTAAAATATGCAGAGTTCAGAGTTATTTAGAGCACGGTGACCTTGGCAGCAAGCAATGCTGCGAGTTCCATCCCTCGGTGAGCTTTATAGTTCCACTCTTAGTAACTGTGTGCCCAATTTCACCCTTAACTCCAGCTCAGATTTGCTCATCAGTGGCCCACAGGTCAGATCTAACCCTTAGTGTTTCATTTAGACCACCTTTTTAGATGTTTATGGTTGCTAATGTGTAACGAAAACATCTCTGTTTCTAATTTTACTTAAGAAATCAGAAGCTCTGTCTGAGTGATATGCACATGCCCCATCTGGGACCAATTGACTGGAGCAAAGTAGCCGCTGCTCCCTTCCGATGGCTCTTCGTGACACCACCCTTCTTTCTCAGCCTACATATCTTGAATCTGTGAACCTGCCCGGGACATGTATCATTTGGTAACCTTGCTTTAGATCTAGGGCAGCTCTTAGCCTATATAGCAACATTTTATTATTTAGAAAAAGTGACCCTGGCTGTCCCATGCAGGATGTAAACTGTATTTCAGCCTCCTCTCACTACTTCAGCCAAGTGGCCTTTATCGCAGACAAACTGTCCAAGTTTATGCAGCGTATACAAACAAAGCCAATATATCTAGACAAAATGGAGGTCCTTCATGAATTCTGAGGTTGAGTGAGCCAGAAGAGATGAATCAGCACGAGTTCATCATTGTGTCTTGGAAGAAAAGACAAAAAAAAAAAAAAAAAAAAAAAAAAAAAAAAAAAAAAAAAGCTAGAAGTCTACTGCTGTCTTTTAAAGGGATGACAACAATTCTGGACCACACAGGCACATTTAATTTATATTGTATCAGTAAAGCTTTTGTAAAGATTTCCCTCAATGTTATCATTTTTCAAAGTTCAAGTCCATTTTTTTCTTTTATAAATTTGGACATTTTTCACAAGTAACTAAACCTGAGTATTGTGGAGTGACTCATATGCTGATGGATCGTGCTTCCTTTTTAAAACAAGCACTCTAAAGAGACATTTGAAAACCAAATTCATAAAACAAGGCTCATTTTGTCATGTGTGGGCATTCATAAATGCCATAGCTAGGAAAGGAGAGAAGAGGAATTTCCTCTTTCAATTGTTAAGTACTGCTGAGGAGTCTCTCCACATGCAGTGGCACTGTGATGGAATTGTGCAAAACCTTTCTAGCTTTACCCCAATGGCTGCTTTAATAAGGGCACTTGAGACAGGCTTGAAGGAAAAACACCATGCCTGTGCTTTGCTTGCTGATGGTTCTACGCAAAAGCCTGATATTGATCTGGCATCAGAAGGGGTTTCTGAAAATGCTGGAGACGATGTTGTGTGAAAGATATATTGGTAGAGTTATTTAGAAAGAAAATAATTAGGTTTAGTTTTCTGTGATGACGAATCCATAAATACTTTTGGAGGGAAAAGCTTAGCATGCAGACATCTATTGAGGCACTGGGCAAAGTTCCTTTTGTATTAGAGGCAGGGGATCAAGGGCAGATATTTACAAGATTCTTTAGCTTGTCAGCTACACAGCATGAGGGAGATTTGTAAGCCAGGGTTATTCTTGCAGCAAACATTCAAGACTGCTGAGAAGGAGCAGTCTGTGGTTTGTCAAGTGTGCATTATTCTAGGTGACCCTGGGTGAGGTTTGCCCAGATCATATGCAAGAATACGGGAGAAAGTGTAGTCAGAAAAAATATCTGTTCTATGGTGGTTCTGTAGTAAACTCAGAGTCAGCAATTAGATATGTGAATGTGCTTCAGAGATTCTTATGATTATTATGATTTTACTAATGTCATCATCTCAATGCTACTCAAGAGTAAACACAACTGTTAAGCTACCTGGTGACCCAATAAGCCGCATCATTGACTCTGAGCCTCTAAGACTTAGTGGCAGTGGAGATGAAGCCTGGCGAAGGTGTACTGAGTAATTTTCCATTTTAACACATACCTCCCACACTCCCAACTCGATATTTCACAGATTGGGGTTGACAAGCACAGTTGTCTGAAGAATGCAGCCTGATAGTCACATATTATCTGTCAAGGTAAAATCTCCCTTAGGGTTTTGGGAAAAAGAATCTTTTCAACCTGACATTTAAAAACACTGCAGGTTTCAGCCTGTCTTCTACCCCCTGTTGCAGAGACCTGTCTCCAAATGCTATACCATATGATAAAACCCCACAAAGACAAAACAGAACAAAGATACCGCTGACACTGCCTGAGCCCCCTCTCCTCAAACAGTCCTGGATGTCACAGGCCGAAAGAAAAACAACCTAATTTTCTGTTAAATCAAGTGCCCTCATTAACACAGCTTGATTCACATTGCATCAAGTCAGTAGCGATGGAACGTTCTATGATAGTCAGAACACTTAACTACGGAGGGAAAAAAAATCACTATTTGTTGTTAATGTACCATTTTAAATATATCCAGAGCTTGGCCAACTGTGTTTGGATGTTATCTGATAATAGAATACGTATTTTAAAAATACACCTTTTCTGCAAGTGGAAATAATGATTGTCCTTGGAAGAGTAAATGATCACAAAATTCCTATGAAGGATGAGGCTATGAATTAAATTTATTTATTTGTTCCCATGCAGGCTTAATGTATCTCACCTTCAATGTGGACCATCATCTTTCTCTGTGTCTGTGTCATCTCCAAACAAAAGCTCTGAAATTTAGCATCATGAAAGTAGATATCTTCAATCTAGGCCCTCTCCCTCCAATTGATTTATGTAGTTATGACATCATCATTACCAGGATTTCCCAAATCCATTTTTCCTCTGTATATCAGAGTCTACATCCTTTACTAGCACATTCTGTAACTTTCCTGCCTGCTCTTTTTACACATTTCTTTTTAATGTCAGTTAGTCCAAGTTCCTGTTAATTCACGATTAGAATCCTGAATTCTTTTAAATTTATTCCTATTTTCAGGATTTGTAATATTTGAGATTTTATTTTTACTGTAGCTCAAGGTATAGAGTCACTGTGTTGATTCCAGGTATCATAACACTTGACTATTGGATATTTGGCATCAGTCAGATCAGATATAATATCTATCTTCAGATTTCAAGTCACTCTCGCTTATTGCTTTCTTTTCTTTCTACATTGATTTTTCTTTGTGTTGGTTGTCATGACTTCCCTCCAGGTACACTAACATTTCTATTCCTTTCGTATGGCACGCCTGCTGAAATTATATCCAAGTCTTCTATGCCTCAGAAAGCCTAGAAACTGATTGTTCTCACCCTTTTCTATTTCTCATTTTTCATCTTTCTCCTCCCCATCCCCAGCTGCCTCAATGAATATTTAATGGTGGTGCTCTACAAAGATGACATCGAGAACAATCTTGTGGTGGATGAATAGAAAACGGTAACAAGAAGCTTCTAAAACCAAAATACGTACTGGCTTTCTCTTGCTTATAAATCGCATGCGATCCTCAGCTTCATTCCCCCAACACCATCGGCCAAAGTTACAGTCCCAGCTTCGCTGATTTAAGATTTCAGTTTTGTAATTTCCCCTAATAATGAATGGTAAAACAATGTGCTGTATTCAAAATTATGCTTTTACTACAGTGAGTGCCATATTATATGGAGATGGTACCACATCTCTAATAATTAATTTTTAGTTTCAAGGTAATTAAAAGTGGTTTAAAGTGCAAATTGAAAAATTGGTATTTTATATCAGTTGATATATCATAATGATCCTATCAATGATATTTCCTATCATTTCCCTGGGCCAGTGAGGAGAAACAGGTCCAGCTGCTGCCTGAATGGGATTACCTTTCAGAAAACACATGTGTGCCTATTTGGGGATGAGGTTAGAGTTCAGTTAAAACTCAGAGAGGTTATCCCACCGCAAATGTAAACTGAGGCCCCACTGAAGGTATTTACAAAAGAACCGTGAAAACCCCAGCAGGAACCCCACCTCAAGCAGGAACACCCACCATGAAGGTGGAGGTTTGTCTAGGGGCTTGAAGGATGAGGGGAGATTTCCTCAGAGGACATGGTGAGCATTTCTAGGAAGGAAATCATGTGTTCTAAAGCAAAGCGGCTGGAACAAGGTAAGGATATTCTAGGAACTGGAAGTTTAGGGAGGTAGAGACATATGGTTTTGAGGAGGAAAGTTACTTGATCAAATTAGAATTTTAGAAAAACCCCTCTGGCAACAAAATAGATACTGCATTAGTGAGTTTCAGGCTATCTGTCTGAAGACTGGTGTAGTCAGAGCTACTCAAATCAAATAACAGTAGTTCTCAGGAAAAACTCAAAATTGGTACTTTCTTCAACTATAAGATTTTCTTCCATATTTTCAATGTTTTAAATTTCTGTTTTTTATTTTACCACAAATGCCAGCAGGTGACATAAATCAATAACATATGTGGTATTGATTTAACAAAAAACTCTATTAACTGAACAGCCATTTATGCTTAGTCCATAACTTTAGTTTTTGCAAACATGTAATGTCTGTGGTTTTGTTTTTATGTTTTATATTTTCTCAGAAAAATACACAATTTCATGTTTTTTCTTATAAAAATTCCCCAGTTTGTATGCGCAAATGCATCTCCAAATGTTTCACGACATTCATAGAATAAAAATGACAGGGAAAGCCACTCTGCTGCTCTGTCTCACATCTTCTCAGCTTCGCCTCTGAGTCTGGCTCTGCTTGCAGGCCATTCCAGGGATTGGAGTCACTTCACACTGACAGTGTCTCAGCTCCAGGCTCCTTCCAGCTGCCGGTTTTCTTTTGTTTGTGATGCTTTGGAGGCGCTCACCTCCCTGCGGACAATTCTCAAGAACAGGAGCACGTGGTGGGCATGTTTTCCCTGCTGATCTGAGGGGTGAGTTCTGAGAGCATTCTGTAGGCTCTGCAGTGGGTTCCAGATGTCAGCCAGTTACTGTGCCTTCAGTGGGCCGCTTGATAATGCATCTCTGCATTGGTCTTTCCTCCCTTGCTCACGCCTGCTCTCTGAAATTTCCTCCTGCATAAGCTACCTGAACACACATCTTCTCAGGATCCACTTTTAAGAATAAACCTGTCTTCCTCAATGGTAATCTCTCCTTTTTATTGAGTTTGAGTATCACTGACCAGGGGCACAGACATCATCCTAGAAGGACAAGACCTTTTGAGAAGCTATTGCATGACTAGGGCAAATATGATCACAGTATTGATCCTACCTAAGGTAATACCAACTGGGAGAAAGCACATTTTCTGGTTATTCAAAAAAAAAAAGTATTATATTTATAATGCTTTACATAACTTTTTTAAAAAAGAAAATCTCTTTTGTCCCTTTGATTTTATTTACATAAAGTTCTAAAACAGCCCAAACTAAATCCCAGTGTGGACAATCAGGCTAATAGTGGCTTTCAGGAAGCAAGGGGCGGTATAGTAGGCACAAGTCAAATCGCATTGTAATACTTCTGTGTTCATGTGAAGTACGTAAGGCAGGAGTTATTTTCACATTATGGATGAGGAAACTGAATTATGCAAAGTGTGAATGATTTTTAAGGTCAGATAGCAAGTAAAGAACAACTCTGAAAAAGACTTTTCTACAGATCCCTAATAGTGAAATATATGTTTTCCTACGAACCCACCAAAGCTAAGCTGCTTTCTGATGGCTTTGCCAAATTGTTTCTACGGAGATTTGGAAAGAGGTCTGTAAATAATGCCAACTTCTTCACTCAAATTCGGAATCAAATGAGAAACAAGACAGATAATTGGCAGACTGGACCAAAATATCTTTTTTATTTTTCCTGATAAACCTGAAATTCATGAAAGGGGCTTATTCTTTTAACTGAACCTGAAAGACTTACTTAATAGCCCTAAATGTAGTCCCATTGGTCACGATAAGACAGGAAAAGGGTTTGGGCATGGTGGCTTGCACCTGTAATCTCAGCACTTTGGGAAGCAGCCTGGGTGGATCACAGGGTCAGGAGTTCAAGACCAGCCTGCTCAACATAGTGAAACCCCATCTCTACTAAAAATACAAAAAATTCACCAGGCATGGTGGTGCATGCCTGTAGTCCCAGCTATTCGGGAGGTTGAGGCAGGAGAATTGTTTGAACCCTGTAGTTGGAGGTTGCAGTGAGCTGAGACCCTGGCACTGTACTCCAGCTTGGACAACTGAGTGACACTTCATCAAAAAAAGAAAAAAAAACTAAAAGGGAAAAGGGGCTGGACATCACATGTTAAGTTTTTCCTTAAAACTCTTTAATGTGGAGAAATAGGAACACTTTTACACTGTTGGTGGGAACATAAATTAGTTCAACCACTGTGGAAGACAGTGTGGCGATTCCTCAAGGATCTAGAAATAGAAATTCCATTTGATCCAGCAATCCTATTACTGGATATATATCCAAAGGATTATAAATCGTTCTACTGTAAGGACATGTGCACACGAATGTTCATTGCAGCACTGTTTACGATAGCAAAGACCTGGAACCAACCCAAATGCCCATTGATGATAGACTGGACAGGGAAAATGTGGCACATATAGCCCATGGAATACTATGCAGCCATAAAAAAACAATGAGCTCGTGTTCTTTGTAGGGACATGGATGAACCTGGAAACCATCATTCTGAGCAAACTGACACAAGAGCAGAAAATCAAACATGGCATGTTCTCACTCATAGGCGGGTGTTGAACAATGAGAACACATGGACACAGGGAGGGGAGCACTACACACTGGGGTCTGTTGGGGGAAATAGAGGAGGGACAGTGGGGGGTGGGGAGTTGGGGAGAGATAGCATGGGGAGGAATGCCAAATAGAGGTAATGGGGAAGAAGGCAGCAAATCACACTGCACGTGTGTACCTATGCAACAATCTTGCATGTTTTTCACGTGTACCCCAGAACCTAAAATGCAATAAAAAAACATTTAAAAAGTAAAGTTGGCCGAGGCGGGTGGATCACGAGGTCGAGAGATCGAGACCATCCTGGTCAACATGGTGAAACCCCGTCTCTACTAAAAATACAAAAAATTAGCTGGGCATGGTGGCGTGTGCCTGTAATCCCAGTTACTCAGGAGGCTGAGGCAGGAGAATTGCCTGAACCCAGGAGGCGGAGGTTGCGGTGAGCCGAGATCGTGCTGTTGCACTCCAGCCTGGGTAACAAGAGCGAAACTCTGTCTCCAAAAAAAAAAAAAAAGACTCAGCCTAAGCTTCATCTACAGATTTACTTCTGTTTCAGCTGAGAAACCTGACTTGTATTTGTGCTTCCTTAGAACTCTCTGAATATCTTTATAATGGCATATGATATATACTCCATTATAAGTACTTGTTATTTATCTGTTTGCCTCCTTAAGATATGAGCTTCTTAAGAGCATAGACTTGTGTCACTTCCATACCCAAAGTCCAGCTCAGTGCCTTTCTCATAATAAGTTCAAACAAACGTTTGTAAAATAATCAAAGGAATGATTGCAAAACATATACTCCGAGATGGTTGAATATAATATTTTAATCCGATAAAATATACAGAAATGGTTGCTGTAGGACAAATACATTTGAATCAAAAATTGATCAATCTCTTTATGTGGTTACAATGGTGATCATATCTTTTAAATGAAGAGGGGAGGAAAAAAGATTACTTATTAGGAGGCAAAGACTATATGGACTAATATATAGTGTCTTTTATCTACTATCATTGCTCACAGTGATGGTGAAGTAAACAAATACACACATGCACACACACACACACACACAAAGAGAGAGAGAGACAGAGAGTGAGAGTGAGAGCAAGAGAGAGAGAGAGAGAGAGAGAGAGAGAGAGAGAGAGAGAGAGAAGTATGAGCAAAAACAAAGAAAGGACACAAACAAAGATAGAGATAGAGCAAATATACTCAAGATTATAATAAAACCATTGATTCCATCAGAAACAGCCTTGAAAAAAGCATGGGAAGATTTGATGTGCACAAAGGAATACAATTTAAGAGATAAAGAAGATTATGAAGCAAGGAAGAATAAGTCTTAGGATCTACTGAAAATTGTGAGGTTCCTATGGAATGTTACGATTGTCTTGTGGGAAAATTAAAAAAATTAAGCACAGAATTTCTAAAATAACAAACAATTTGATTAGACAAAACAGTTTTTCCACAATAGGAGAATTCTCCTTTAAAGATGTCTTAAAGCTTTTTTAGAGAAATTTTGCTGTAGGGAAATGAATAGGGTTTTTTGATGAGACCTATATTAGTATCTCAGCTCCATTCCTAATTGACAAATTGTGTTGCTCTGTGCAGGTTACTTTTTCTCCCTTGACCTCAGTTATTATCTATTCAACTGGGATAGTTTCTACCTTGAAAACTGGTTTTCATATGTAGGAATATATGTGCTAACAGATAATCAGTAAATGGCAGTCATCATTAGAGTTATATTAGACATTGCAACCTTATACATACTCACTATAGTGTAAACACACTCCCATGCACTGATTTTTGAATAATTCCTATCTATTTATTTCTCCAGCGCTGCCCTGTCCCCAAAGTCCAGGCTTTTATAACCAACTCCCTCATTATGATAAGGTCTCCATGAACATGATAGATGCTTAGAAGTAAACTCCTGTTTCCCTATCACAATTTGAAGCAACCAGGTTAAAGCTGCATGCATTGTATCAATGAATCTGATCTGATCATATGTGAAAGTAAGTCTGAAAACTAGAGTGAAAATAGGGAACAAGAATTGTGTGAACATTCATAATTGAGGTGCAAGTTGGGCTGCAGAGCGTGGAAAATTCTGGCCCTGATCGAGGCAGCAGTGTGACATGAGTGTTGGTGACGTAGCCAAAGCACTGACGTGGGAAAAGCCAGGAAGAAAAGCAATAGCTTTTTACTAAACTGCATTGCTTTTAAGCAAATTACGGTTTGTAGTGCTCTTTATTTGAGAACATCTTTCTATGAACTATTAAGTGTTTTGAAAGTTTATGTAAAAGGAAGAATTGCTAACTCTGTTACCCGCTTGTCTTAGTTTGCTACCCGGGGTCCCTAGTGCAATGTGGTAGGAGTGATAGTAGTACCATTCTCTTCCTACTTCTGATTTGAAAAGGAATATTTTTAATATGACTCCACTTAGAATATTTATTGCAGTTTTTTTTAATGTATCTGTAACCTTTGCAGGTCAACCACTCTCTTTTTTAGCAACTACTTATTTATTGAAAATTCACCTGCCTACATGGAAACAAAGCAGTAGAAGAAATAATTTTTCTTTCAATAACGTAAGATTTTTCAATAACAAAAAATGGAAGGAACATTTTGTGTTGTTAAAATACTTATGTAATCATTGCCTAACAGGCCAAAATGAGATAAAATCATGATTCATCTGCAACATATAAACAACTAAGAGTAATGGTTCGGGTTTAAAAGCATAAGCCTCTGAAATAAAATATTTTGCAGTTCTAATTAGAGTCCAATTGCAGTAAATCCTTTAGTTGCAATTTTGTATTTGTGTATATATTTCAGACTTACAAATATAGTCAGATTAATCCCTCAAGGAATTTCACTCTCTTCACTCCAATATTTACAGAATATCTCTTCACTTTAATATTTACAGAAATGACCCCAAATTAAGTAAATATTAATGAATTCCAAGATTAACTATACTAACATTATAGGATTATTCTTGAGAAAAGTCACTTTATTTGATCTGATTCTGTTAAATTAAGGTGTATGTTGTCAATTTCTGTATGAAATTTATATTTAGTTTTTGTAAACCTTAGAGACTGAGTATAATTTAGTATTTTAAGATATGATTGAGATTCAATATTAATGTAAGGAAAAACAAAATATTGAGCCATTGAAAATACTGACATTAGGGAATAGGTGCATAGGTTTCTCAGGTTTGTTCTTGGCTCTGGCCCTTCTTTGCTGTGTGGCTTTTGATGAATAAATTAACCTCTCTATGCTTCAGATTTTTTTTACTGTAAAATTAAATATTAATAATACCCTCTTCTTAGAAGTAGTATGAGAATCTTAATATTGTAATATAACAAAATGTCATAAATCAGTGCTTGACATATAGCAAGCATTCTGTAAGTTTTTCCTATTGTCATCATCACCATCATCTCACGTAATGAGTGATAAATGATTCTTTGAATATCTCAAATGTACTTCATATTAACGTTTTAATAAAACATCAAATAAGGTTGCTATAGAAATAGCATTTTGAATTCATGCCTTTATTGAGTAAAATTTTAAGGCTAATTCTACATTATTATTATTCATTGTAGCTAAAAATAAAACAGAGAAGGAACATAGGGAATGGGCTTTTCCTAATAAGTCTAGAATGGTACCTATTGTCTTTGCCAGCTATGATTTTTCTAAGCTATCAAAGGTGAGCACAATTGTTTTTATATATGCTTCGTAACTGGCATTATCTATCGTGCGTTAGTCTTCTTTTCGGAAAGATGTTCAAGTTCCCATTGCCATAACAACAGGCTGCTCTCTTTAAAACAAGATACGCTCTGAGTCAAAGTAAAATTGTTTCCATGGTAACTGCTACATATTTAAGTGTAGCAGCCTGGTTTACAGTAAGTCAAATTGTCCTTTGTCAAAAAGCAACACATATTGTTACTAATAGACTTACATTTATTTTAGAGTGTAAGTAAAGTAGAATAGATTCTCACAAAAATGAAAACAAAATTAATCAATCCTTCTTCACAGTTACAGTTTCTTGTTCATGAAATAAAAATCCCCATTGTACGTACATGTGCCACTTCATAGTATATCTCTATATTGTAAAATGTTTCCATTTTATGTAAATTTCACTGCATTTAAATATGATCCTGATCACTAAAAAAGAAAATGTTCATGATCCAAATCAGTTTTATTCTTTGTCTTTCATAAAATTAATGTCCAACCATTTTACATATATTTTAAGTTTCACACTAATTTTTTATCCTTTTGTTTCAGATAATCTTTTAACCAAATCAGTTAAATAAATCATTTTTTTCCCTCATAAGCCAGAGCAGATTCAGAGTTGACTTAATCATCATTCCAATCTTTACCACTGTCTTCAGCTCGACTCTATGTCTCCTCTGGTTTCCTGATTAGGACATGGTCATATTGGATCATGACACACTCTGAGATATATGCAGCTCTTCAACATTGTTTTAACTTTCATTTAAAAGTAGTATTTTTGTAGCCTAATTAAAGATCTGTAAAAATACAATTATAGAATATATAATATAATATCATATGAAAGTTTTTCAGCACTCTGAGATCAATGTTAAAATAGTCAATGTAATTTAAAGTTGTTTTAATCACCCATTGATTTTTTGGTTCTTAAAGAACCCCAATTTCTCTCATAATTGTTATGGCATCCAGCAGATCAGATAACTTTAGGCTGAGATATATATCGGATTTTCTAGGACAGTTCTGAATGTAAATGTCCCGTTTCATTGTTCCCATAGGTATAGCTACACCTGTCAGACACTGTGTCCTGATTTTTGTGTAAAAAATGTTGTCATTATAACGGTGAGACTTGTACTGTCAGGTAATTCCAGTCAAGATTCCAGTCTCAGAGTGCAGACGGCGCCTCAGCAGGGTCCTTGTGCTACTGCAAAGATGCTGGCAAAGTCCCATGATGCCAGTTGACCTGACAAGAAGCTTCAGAAGACGGCAGGTGGCTCTCGTTCATCTTTTCCTTGTTTGTTTCCATGGAAAGGGCACGAAGGGCAGGCTGTCCAAAACCTAAAAAATTGACTGTCAACTCTTTGTTTTATTTTCCAGTTTTGACACCTACTATTAGGTCTGGTATTGCAAATTATGAGTATTTCAGCCATTGTGGTATAAAATATCATGAAGGAAGGCCCTCTGTGTTATGTGCTGCCTGTCCTGAAAGAAGAATTAAGATCAGAATAGTTAGTCCTGGGAGATCATCTAGTTCAAATCCCTCATTTGGCTGTTCTTGGTGAGAGATATGCCAGGCAGGGCTGAAACTATCTCCCTCTTTCTACTGGAATAGCGAAAGAGTGAGTTCACACTTTCAAAGGAATCTTTAGCTCATCATCTCTCTTCCAACTCTTCTGATTATGGAAAATGATTTGAAATTTCATTATCTATGGATCAATGTCTTCAAAAGGTTGGAAGGAAAACAAGGCAAAGAGCAGACAAGATGAAAGGTGCTTGAAATTCAAGCATCCAGAAGAAAGTATTTGGTCTTGGAATAGAACAGAGAAAGACTGTCTCAGTCTGCTTGTGCTACAAGAAAATACTCCAGACTTGGTATTTTATAAAGAACAGAAATTAATTTTCACAGCTCTGGACACTGGGGAGCTCTAGATAAAGGGAGTGGCAGAAAGTGGCGAAGGTCTGTTCCTCATGGAAGGCACTGTCTCATTGTCCTCACATGACGGAAGAGGTGGAATGGGCAGAAGGGGATGAGTGCCGTGTCCTCACTTGGTAAAAGAAAAGAGCCAAAAGGGCCAAATGTAGCTTGCTCCAGTCCCTTTGTACGCACCAATCCATTTATAGAATGGAGTTCTCATGGCTTAATCACTCCTCAAAAGGCCCCACCACTTAATACCACCACCATAGAGGCTAGGCTCCAATATGAATTTTGGAGGGGGCATATTCAAACGATAGCAAGGACTGTGTGAAATAGCAGAAAAATTGTTGTTCTTGGATAAGCATAAAGAGAGAACAGTATAGATTAAATGAAAGCATTTGGAGTAAACATCTCAGTCTGTAGAACCAGTTACCCAGTGTATTGGTTTCCTGGGATCGCCCTAACAAATGACGACCACAAACAGCAAAAGGCTTAAGCCAATAGAAATGTATTGACTGAGGATTTTGGAGTCTAGAAGTTTGAAAGAAAGGTGTTAGCAGGGTCAGGCTCTGGGGAAGAATGCTTCCTTGACTCTTCCTGGCTCCTGGTTGTCATGATCATATGGGATCATGTTACACTCTGAGATTTCTGATATTTCAGGATGATCATGAATTTTGAAGGCACAGCATCCAATCTAGTACATCTGTTTTTCTGTTCCCTACACCCACACCTTATCTGTAATTTGCTAAAATACTAGGAAGAGCTGGGGACATTGCAGAGTACGAGTCAAAGGTTAGGGATTGCATCACAGAGTGACCTGGAGGAAGAAGTATGCCGTGAGAATATATAACCACAATTTGTATAATTGTGGACTGGCTGGTAGACTTGGGATCTAAACAGTAATAAATAAAAAGTTTCCTTGTGCCTTATGGGACACACTACGTGTGGAAGCGACACAGGCTTAGAGCAGAGAGACTTCATTTACGATTCTGGTTGGTAAGCTGATTCTTTAAACATTTTCATGGATAAATCAGGAATAAAACTTTACCCCATTTAATTACTGTGAGTATCAAATGAGATAACATTTGAGTAAGGCAACCAGCCCAGCAATTCCCACAGTAATTATTTTCTCTTCTTATTATGTGGGCGCACTGATGCACTGGTGTGGTTCAGTCGGGGATCTCTGCCCCAGTGAGTAGAGGTGTACATATATTCAGTTTGGGTCAGAAACAAGACTTGCCTCTTTCAACCATGTAGTAAGATTGGAAGAGAAATTATCTGATTTTTAAATTTTTTTTCTAGAAATGTAGTCTCCTTAGAATAGAAAAATAAACTTATAAACTGTTCCTTTAAGATGGATTCGACAAAAAAATTTCTGAGAAAGCCTGTATAGGCTATATTATATTAAGCAAATGTTTCACTACCTTGCAAGAATATAAATAGTTGATATGCCAACATAAGCACATGGTATCCTTTACATCTGCTTGTATATGAGCAGGTGTTTATAACCAAGGGTCTGCCATAAGCCTTGGAATTTAGCCGTATTAAGATGCAGCTTCTTCAGATGTCTTTTTTATTCTGTTGCTCACTCTGAATTCTGGAAGCAAAGAATCTGTTCAGCATGGAACTGCTCTGCTATCATCAAACCACTGAGTGGGCGGCTAGAGCAGTACATGTAAATAAATCTGGTAAACAGTGTTTAAAATTAGGACGTGACAACTACATTTTTTTTTTTCTTTTTCATGGCTTCCCTTGGGCATTAATTAAATATGGCATTTTCTTTTGCTGAATTATTTTCTCCTATGTATTTACATACAGATAATGAATGCAATAGATGGCAATATTAAATTCTGAGGACTATTTCTGAAATAGCAGAATTGGGTCATACCCAGTCTGTGATAGACACTGGTAAAACTGAAATTTTTTCATCAAAATACAGATAAGTCAAGATTGAGAATGACTTTGTGGGAGAGTTTCTTGTTTTCTAATGGGGACTCAAAATTAGGGCATGTTGCAACTACTCCTCCTGGATATTTTTTTCTTTTTTTCTCTCAATTTGTCTTCTCTCTCTTAATCTCTCTTTCTCTTTTTCTCCCTATCTCATCTATCTAGTTAGCTATCTACATTATCTATCTACCTACATTTATCATTTTTCTCCCTCCCTCCCTCCCTCCCTCCCTCCCTCTGTCCCTTCCTTCAATCTTTCCTTCTTTCTTTCTAAAATATTTTTCTTTCTTTTATTTCTCTCTTTTTTGAATGTAGACAGTTGAATTCTGCTATGTTGAAGATTTGTACTTTATTTTTCTGTCATCTTAAGAATGACAACAGAAGTTAAAAGTAATATAAAATAGGTGCATATTAGATCTGGAAAAAACAACTTGTCTAATTTGTATTACTATAAAGAACACTTTCTTTTATAAAAATCCATTACTGTTAACAGTAACATTTATTTCTATGAATTGACTTTAAACCTGTCTGTAAACACATTGTTTAATGTTTATTCCACAAATAACATATCTTTAGGCAAGAAAATTTTATGACAAGTCTTATAAATTGAAATTCTGTTTTTTTTTAAACAGGTTTTTTATTTTTTCATGCATAAAAGTATACAAACAAAAAGGCTCATTTTGATGAGTGCCTAAATCCCTTTAGAAACATCCTTACATCTAAAACTAATTATTAAATGGCTGGTTTTATCCATCCGTCCATTTATTGACTATCTGCCACGTGCACAGTCTCTGACATGTTGCCTAGTGTTGCAGAAGCCACACAGATGCAGTGACTTGTTTTCAAAAAAATCAAATCTACTGGTGGATATAATGTTGTAGCATATATTACCTGTAATACAAGTATGAACGTGTTCTAACTTGTAAGATGTAAGATTAGAAACAGCTAAAAAGTTCAGAGGAGGTTTCTAGAATGTGGAGATTGGATACAAATATTAGAATATAATATTATGGAAAAAAACCATGAGGTGAATTTTAAATTAGAATCAATAAATTTAAATGCAGACCTATAAATCAGCATTTCTTAAATATACAGAAAAATTTCAAAGATTGAATTTCAATTAATGGCTGGCTGAATATGTTGGGGTGAGCCTTTGCAATGGCCTCTACATTGTGCTGGGAATGAAAGCAGGTGCTGGATGACTGAATTATGTCCTTTCACTCTGATTATGAATATATATTTTGATGTGCAATAGAAGTGAGGTAAAATTGTAATAATTTTTCCTCTAGTATAGTAGTTTGGTCTTATTTAGAAAACAATTATTCACATGTTGATAAATTTTCTCTTAAGAATCCATTTGACTCAAAATCAAACGTTTAGAAAACACTTATTTACATGTTGGTAAATTTTCTCTAAAGAATGATTACATTTAACTCAAAAAACAAACATTATTTTCTGGCATTATTTATATGTTTATGGAAAACTGGTTCTGGTAACAAGAGGTGTCTTGTATAGAAACGATCGCAAAAACCAAAAGGGTGCTCTGAACACCTTGAGATTCACACTGCACTAACAATTCTGTTTCTGCGATGAAATGATACCTCTTCTGAGAGAGTCACACATAAACACATTAATGCTTAGAGCCACCAACAAATAAGGACAGGTCCTTTTTCTATGCTATGTTAACCTCAGATTTTAAAATATTAATAACCTTTCTATCTCCGTCCTAGTCACCTCCTTACATACCCACTTCTCAAGCCATCTTTGTTCACCATGGGTGAGACAATCACACACATTTCATAACTGGCTGTAGCAAAAGCAATTTCCAGAGTTAGTCTGAATTGAACTCCTGTTTCCTTTAGTTACTATTTATAGGTAATGATGGAGGGTGATAATGATAGCAATGTAAGTTTCAAACATGGTTTGCCATTAATGAGTATTTTCTCATTGAACTCTTAGTCATGAGATGTATGAGAGGCAGACTATTTTGTAAGTCATGCCAGTACAAACATAAAATCAAGATGTTCAGACAGTTGCCCATGTTCAATCATCAAACCAGTAGTAGAGCTGGGTTTGAAGCAAGATCTTACCTCTACACATACTGTACTTTCTTCATTTCATCATACTATTTGTATACTTTTCCTTTAATTCATGGCATATTTTAATTATTATAGATATTATCTGTGAATATTTTATAATGATTTGAATCAATACAAAGAATTAGGCCAATGTGGATGAGTAAAATAATAACCTATAGCTAAAATTCTTTCAAGTAAAATAATAACCTATAGCTAAAATTCTTTCAATGGAAAAGGTACTGTTGTTCTTTTAAATACAAAATAGTGATTATTTTTTTTCTAGTACTGATGAAGATAACAAGGTTGTTTCATTTTGCATGTAGTCTTGGAGTTCATTTTGAACAGTAATGGCTAGATTTAACACCTGATTCTTCTGCACAACATATAACTAACCAAGCTTTCCCATTTTCTAGTATGTTCCAATAATAAAACTTGGAGAATTAACCAGTATTAGATGACTTACCTAAGATCATTCTGCAGGTGAGACGAGATTTTTTTTTTGTTTGTTTTTTAAGCCCTGGAACTTCTATTTCACTACATAAGTCCTTGAACCATAAAATTTGCCTGCTGTTTTGTTACTTAACTGGGCAAAGAGCTGTGATTTTTAAATGAAAGATCATGCTGTTTTATGATGCTCAGCGTTTCTAATTAATGCACCTACCATTGACAGTATATCTTTGGATAAAAGTTGTTTTAATTGGACCAATGTAAACAATTAAACCTTGATTTTACTAAATATAGTAAATGTATTGACTGTTTGAAAGTTAATGTGAGAAGAATCACCAGTATTTGAGTTTCCAATTTTTCTGTATGCATAGTTAAAATATTTTGAACTAAGCTACTGGGCAAAATATTACATTGGGAATTTTTTTTTTCTTAATGAAAATAGGAAGGCAGATTATATTTATATGCAAAACAGTTAGGATGATGTGTTTGGATCACATTCACTGAACTAGATCATTTAAACAATGTTGACTTATTTGAATCTACAGCTATGTTTCTTCTAAACATTAGAAGAAACTTGCAGTTATGTTACAGGATTCAGTACCACACAAAAGTTTGAGATGCCTTCACCTTGCAACATACTGTGAGTGAATTAGAATAATTAAATATAAATATTTTTGCTTAGCAGCATTTGGATTTATTTAATTTTAATTAAAAAGACATCTTGATTTAATTATTTCCTTTGTACAAGAGAAAAAAATTCATAAAGGGCGTTTCATTTCAGGCATACAGCTATTATTTAATAGCTGTTCTGTTTTCAAGAGAAAACGAATGTATTTGCTTTTCATCCATCATATGAAAAATATAATGCTTAACTGACCCATTTTTCCTTAAATATCTGTAAATATTTCTCAGCTGTATCCAGAAGATACTTAATCTGTGTGATTTCACTCTTAGTAAGCAATAAATGAAAAGTATTTTTTAAATGAAACAATATGTGAAAAATACTAATTTATTATACTTAAGAAAAAACAATCACTCACTTTACAGCAGTCTTAAACAAAGAAATTGAGGGGAAATTCAAGGTGTTACAATACAAACAGACCGCCTGAGATTCCTGCAGACCTACTGTGATTAGCCCAAGCCCAGAGTATGCTTCTCAGATCTTCATTACCTCAGTGAAAGTAAGACTTAAAGTGCAGAGATGGAACCATTAATACTGGTGAAAATCATGGCAAAATTCCCTCAAATGGCTAGTATAATAATCAAAATCATAAATCGAGATCAATTTTAAATGCTGTTATTAAGGATTATTTTAAAACATTTGTTAGGTTTTATAACACCCAAATGTAGTAGCATGGAAATAACGACAAAGGCCTGGTTCTTAACAGTTCCCGGTGTGGTAGTTACACATGTTGGGGAACATGCTCTGGGAGCAACGCCTGTAAAAATTTCAGAATTTTACTAACATCAGTAAAGATGTCAATTAGTATCAGAGTGTTAAAAAGTTTATTATATTGCAATGAAAATCTTTTATGACTGTTGAGCTCAGTATCTTCCATTTAGTTTTAATTAAATATATACTTGCAATGGGTGTAACAACACTTACTGAATTTTCTGAGTAACCCAAACAAAAAATTAAGGAAACACGTGGGTGGAAACTGTTTGTTTCTAGTATTATATGAACCAGAATCCAGGTGATTAAATAAATTCATCATATTTTAGTCAGTTGTATGGTCATGAGCAGATGTCTAATCTGTGTTCTAAATATTACCGTTGGCTGATTACAGATAAGCAAGTCAACAACTTCTGGCTCAGTGCAGTGCGTCCTAGGACTTCCAATGCTCCATGGTAAATGTCCCTCAGTGCGGGCTGTGTGTATATGCATGTGCATAAAGGTTGGAGTGAACATTTAAAAATTATCATTTCAAGAAAATCCTAAAATTCATTCATTTGTTCCCCAGGTATTCTGTTTTTATTGAGAGCCTACTACATTCAATGCAATGTGTTGGATACTGGGTACAGGGTAAATGGCAGCAAATAAAATAAATACAGTTTCTGCCTCGAAGAGTTTTCAGTATGTGTAAAAAGATGAATATTGCAGAAATAGAGAAAACCCAGTATATGATCCTATGTGAGTATACAGCAACTAAAAATAGACTGTTCTTGGTGGAGATGCCAAGAAAGGATTCTGTGAACAAGATGTGTTTTTTAGACTGTTACTGGGCAATGAGTAAGTAATCACTATGTGAAGTGTGGGGAAAGATGTCTAAGCAAAGAAAAATACAAGACAGAGATTGTGTTTTGTAGTGTGTACTCAAAAAATTAAAAAGGTTAGTATGATTGGTTGGCATAAAAAACATAGGCTAGAATGAAGTTAAAGGGTAATTTTTTACCTTTTACAATATGAAGAAAACATCAAAAAAACTTAATAGCAATAACTGAGGATGTTTATTTTTATGTGTCATATTATGACTAATAAATAATAAATATATAGCTACAATGCTTAAATAAATTATTTAATTGATATTTTGAAACATGGGACTAATAGTAATGAATCTGTTATCCATCAGGTTCTCATGGTTTAAATTCCTAGCCCCCTACAATGGAAAGCAATCATTTAATTGGAAGTATTTCCTTTAAATTGTATTTTCTAATATCTTTCAAGTTATTTTCATTCATTCAGAGTTTCTGTTAAAGTTTTTAAAAGTGTAACTGAGAACTTTAACAACAAGCCAAATAAATATATAGTGATATGGCCAGCAGGGAAGAAATAAATTGAAGCCACTTTCACACATCCAGTCACCGCTGGAAGATGAATTACAGGTACAAAAACAAAAGAAATATGTGTTCCACCATTGGGTGATAAAAAAGAAATATGAAGGTAACAGAATAACCGGCCTTAGAACTATTTTACAATGGCTGCTTTTACTCTACCAATTTCCCTCCTTTTTTTTCCCTTGTCAATTATACTGGGTAACTACATTATAGCCACAAATAAATATGTAACCAAAGGCAGTCTCACTCGGAATTGTAGGTTAAAATAAGGAGTAATGTACTATATAAGTTTCCGAATGTCATTATTCTCTCCCATTATCTCAGTGGAAAATGGTATTCTTTTAGAATAATTATAAGTTAGCAGTTCATTGTACTCCCTGTTTGCTGTTGAATACCAACTGCAGAGGGTTGAGTGGAACTCTTGTCTCTATGGAACAGGAGAGGTTTCAGAATGTAAAGGAGGCAAAAGAGGGCACCTTGAGATGTAATGACCATTGGGATTGTAGCTGAACAAACTTCATGGCTCCCCAGTAAATAAATGCAATGACTTTAACTCAGTACATTTGTCAGTGAGGAGTCTCAAATCCTGGTGGAGCTATAATATTTAGAAATGATAAAACTAAAACGATGGCAGGAGTTTACATTTTGCATTTATTTCATGTGGCTTTTTTCTTGGGAAGATAATTCCCCAAAGAAATTTTGAGTGTAGATCCCATCAATCTTTTTTGATTTTAAGTATGTTATTTTAAAATAAAAGTAAGTCAGATGTGAATGGCTAGAGTACAGTGAAAAGTAGAATTTCTTTCACTAAATTGGGGTGATAGGTCTGGGACAAACTGCTGCAAGCGCCACAAAGAATTTATTTTATTTATAAGTGCATCAGAAAAATCTGAACTGGCTATCACAAGCTAAAGGTATTGTACTTACTCTTCTACAGTAAACAGCTGTAATACTTGATAAAATATATGAAGCAATTCATTTTAGGCATGAGTAAACTGACAACATAGGGACTGGATCTTTGAGAGAGGAGAATGTGAGTTCATCTCCACTGTCACCCTAGCTTATTGCCTGGAGTACTTTTCCAACCTTGACACAGGAAATGGAGACCAAATAGACAGCAGCAGATTTTCTGGAAAGAGAAAGCAAAGATCAAAGCTTGGGGTTGCTGAGGTCTATGATTTATGAGATTTATGGGGTAGGGTACCAGAGATGAGTTAGCATTGCAAAAACAAAAAGAGACCAGAAACTTGTAAAAAAGTTTCCTTAAACGTTAGCTGTATATATGTGCCCAGGATGAGATTCCATGAGGACTAGCAGAAGAAAAGCCTAACCCTGCAGAAGGCTCTAAGATGAACAGAAATCTCAGAAGTCCAATAGCACTGGAAAATATGGGATTTCTGGCTAGCCAGAATGAAGAGATCGTGGCAGAATATTTCGTATATTTAAATGAGACACATGAAGTATTTTAAAACTGGAGCTACCTTAGGTTTAGGGTAAATGCTATCTTTAAAAAGCTTAAAACCAAGCCTTGTTTTTTTCTAGGTTCTATGTTTTAATTTCATAAAAAGCTTAAAACCAAGCCTTTTTTTTTCTAGGTTATATGTTTTAATTTTATAAAAAGATTTATAATTTATTTGACTACATTTCTAACTAATAGTAATTCACTTTATAGTTAAATAACTTGTGTACAAAGATAATTTTTTCTAGTTTAATTTTACTTTTTTAAAAAAGCAAAACACTTTTTGATGGATAAAGTCTAATTTACATATCAACAGTAAAAATAATTATTTTAGTATGAAAAAATCAAATATCACACTTTTGGAGGCAGTTCGATAAAATTATTCCTCAATCTTGATTTGTCTGTGTGATTGAAAAATATATGTGTGACTTTTTTTCATATTTGATATAAGCATTAATAAAAAGTCATTGGTAAATTCACCCACTGCCAGAACAAATCTCAACACTTTCCAATGGGAAAAAGTGAACCCTCAGAGCATTAGTACCAGCAACTTTAATTTACCATAAAGAGTTACAAACATATACAAAAACAAGAAAATACAATGTATAACCCGAAGAAAGTTATAGTTGTTAGAAATACACTCTGAATTGGTAAGAATGTGAAAATGACATTATAAATATTTCCATAAGTTAATGGGAAAGATGGATATCATAAGCGAAGAAAAAACTGGGAGATATCATTTATGATACAGAACTAATAGAAAAACACCCAATGGGAAATCTAAAACTACAAAACAATAATATATGAATTTATAAAATCCCTAGATACGCCTAATATTGCAGAAGAAAAGATTCAGGAACTTAAAGACTGACCAGTAGAAACTATGCAACTGAAATAGTTGAGAGATATTTTAAAAATTAAGAACTTCAGCGCCATGTGGATTAATGTCAAGTGACCTACTATTGTGTAATTATAGTCTCAGAAGGAGATGAGAGACAAATTGAGAAACAAAACTCACATGAAGAAATTCTAGCCAAAATATTTCCAAATATGGTAGAAAATATGCTGAATATTCTCCCAAGCAGGATTTTTTTTTTTTTTTTTAACGCTAAACTACAACATAGTCAAATTATTGGGAAACAAATGTAAAGAAAAGCTCTTGAGACAGCTACAGGGAGGAAATCATTTCATACAAGGAAATCAGGACTAATCAACTGGCTTCTCATTGAAAACAGGGCAAGTCAGAAGACAATGGAATAATATTTGTAGAATGCTAAAACAATTTCCAATTAGAATTCTCTATCTATAAAATGTCCTTCAAAAATAAAGGCAAAATTAAAAAAATTTTTAGAATTGGTTACCAAAAAACCTGCACTAATAGTAAGAAGATGTTAAATGAGGTTCTCTGGGCTGAAGAAAAATTATGCTAGGTAAAAACTCATACCTATCAAAAGAAATCAAAATCACACAAAAATGGTAAATATGTGGGCATATATGAAACCAATTTTCTTTCTTTTTTAAAATAACTTCAAAATAATAAACTTCTTTACAAACCATCGTATTGTAGAGTTTATAATACACATAGAAAATACGACACTAATAGGAAAATGGAAAAAGAAATAAATGGAAGTATAATGTTGTAATGTTCTCATATTACACATGAAATGGTATAACATGAGTCAGAGTATTCTGTCACAAGTTAAGCTTGTATATTATTATTCTAGAGAAACCCTGTAACATTTCCAGCAGAAGTGGTCAAGTGAAACACCAATGCATATTCAATGCACCTGAAATAAGGCAGATAAGGAGGAACAAATTAATAAAAAGATGAGATAAAAAGAAAACAAATAGCAAGATAAGAGACTTAAACCCAATCATGTCAATAATTGCATACAATATAAATGGGCTACACACTTTAATTAAAAAGCAGAAGATTTCAGGCTAGATTTTAAAAAGTCAGTTCTTCTGTTTGCATTTAAACCAAAGTCACCCATATATTAAAAGTAAAAGAATGGAGAAAATATATATCATGGAGTCGAATCTTAAGACACCTGGATAGCTATATTAATATCAGATAAAACAGATTTTAGGAGAAAGTGTATTACCAGAGATAATGAGTGACATTTCATAGTGGTAAAATTTATCATGAAGACATAAGTTCATTGAAGAAAGGTCGGGAAGTGCTGAAATAACACAAGAAGAAAAATAGGATATTTTGTTTCTTTTTTATTTTAAAATCCAGGAGCATTTCTCACAGTACCCATACCTATAACCAATATCAGTTTTAATAATTTCAATGGTTTTGCTTTGGGATTTTTATGACTACAAAAAATATTTTGGTTTATAGCTATTTCTCCATTCTCAGTCTCAGAATCCTAATTTTGTATGGATGGCAGTGTGGCCCATCCCAAAGGATAAATCAGTCTAAGTTAATCAGACTAATTGATTTTCTTTCTTTTTTCTTTTTTTCTGATGAAAATACTTATGAGCCTTTAGTTACTCTTCAGGCAAATAGGATATAAGAAATAATCTGTTTCTGTGAAAATTTTTTTGTGTCTGTGAAAATGAGTCATGTATGGAGAACTTTCTCTCTCATGTGTTTCATTCCCACCTCAAGTACTGCTGTATGAAGACATGATGTCTGAAATTTCAGCAGAGATTTTGAGGCCCTGAGTGAGGGCATCACCAACTTTATCAGTGAAAAAAAGATGTACGGTCTGGAGTGAATGAATTAAACCTGAAATAACCTTCCTCCAGACATTTTGTGATAGATATCGATGGCTTCCTTGTTTAAGAAATCCTTGAAAATCCTTGGGAATCCTGTTAAAAACTTACAAAATCTTAGGGTTTAATATGACATATTTAAGAATAGCATATTCAAAGTTCTCCAGAATATTTAGTTATATATTGGATTATATAGTCAACATGAAGAGCCTAGGGAAATAATATATCTAGGTATGACATATTCCATATCTTCAAAGTTCAAAAGGTGTTAATTAAAAATAAGTATTTTATTTGCCTTTTTATGCAGGTATAATTATGTCTAATTCACTAAGTATTCTTATTGCATGTTTTCAAACAATATCATATATTTATGGAATTGGCTATAGAACTTTATTTATGCCTTTAATAGTGTACGATTCTCAGAATAATTTTAGCTTTATATTATCCACATTATTATAATTATACTTTTATAATGGACTTAACTAAACAGATTATTTAAATCAACTGGACTAAGATGTGACTTGTTAAAGACTTATGGCATGTGTCTAATAAGCCTCTTTTCCTGGCTTCCTTCTCACTGATCCTCAAATGATGAGTCTGTCACTGTAAGCTCAACTACCTTGCCTTGGGATATTTTCTCTGTTGTCTTTAATAAGTACTTCAGACTTCAGCTACCATTTGTATTATTTCATACCATCATAAACTCCAAGCTCAGTCATTTTCAATGAATTTGAAACAAACCAAAAATAAACACTCTATTTTTCATTTGGCCTTTTTCTTCTAAAAGTTTCTTTATTGTTTTATTTCTTTCTGAATGACCTACTTTATACTGGGAAAAATATAAAGAAGCCTCAAGACATATTAATTAACTTTATTCACTCATTTATTAATTTTTATTAGTTTATTTGACAAAAAAAGAGAGAGACATTATTCAAATTATACAGGATCATCAAACTATGCAAGAGAGTTTGAAATTCCAAATCTTAAAGACAATAGGTTCATCTAAGTCTTTTAAGAAGGGAATGATAAAAAGAAATTTTACACTTTGAAATACCCTTAAGAACAGAGGAAGGATGGAGTAAAATCAGCAGACTGGAGACAATAATCACTTACAAGATTGATGCGTATGATGAATTATGAGGGTGGAAGCTAAAACAGAATCATTTTAATAAGAGAAAGAGAGATGGAGACACTATATTCAATAGATGTTTGGGAGGTAGAATTGATTGGACTAGGAAATAGATTGAATGTGAATTGTCAGGGAGAGGACATTATTAAGGATAACTCTCTGGTTTGGTTCAGAGGAACATGTGTTTACTTTTAGATAGATTGAGGTCAAAATGGATCTGAACTTCAGAAGAGGCATCTGGACTGAATTGCCTTCTTACAACATTGACTATTACAACTCTGTCTTCTTGGCTGGCTTTGATATATGATGAAGTGCCCTAGGACTCAGTACTGTGCTTTTCAATTTCGGATTTTATCTGCCACACAGCTTTTTAAGCTGATGATTCTCAAATGTGTACTTCCATCCTGATAATTCCACTGATCTCTAAACTCACATGCTTGCTGTGATTTTCCAGTTGGGTGTCTCATCTGCACTGCACATTTAATATGATCACTACTTCAATACATCCCTAAAGCAATAGCATTTCCCCATATGCCCAGACTCCAAACCCTAGACTTGTCCTTGATTCCTCCCATTTATTAATCTCCTATATCCAAGCTATTAGCAAAACATTTCATCTCCATTTAAAAAATAGTTTCAATATCTGTCCATTTTTCACTATCGTCACTGGTACTTCTCAATTCCAAGCAAACATCTCTTTCCCGAATTATTGTCATGTCCTTCCTCTAGAACTTCTAGATGTTACTCTTGCCCTTACATGGTCTATTCTTCAGTGAACAGGCAAGTGTGATGTTGTCGAAACAAATCTAGTCATAAACATTTACATGATCTAAAACTTCTCTCACCTTCTCATTACACACTCAGAATAAATTCAAATCTGAGTTAAGTATTTCATCTACCATTCCTGTACTTCTTTATCTACAAATTCCAACTTCTTTGGCTTTTTGTTTCTCAACATGCCAAGTTCATAGCTCTCTGAAGGCTTTTGTATTTGGTGATTCCTTTACCTGAAATGCTTTGCCTCCCTCTCTTCTCCTGGTCAACTACTACTTATTATGAAAGTGCTAGCTCAGTGCAACCTTTTCTGAGAGAGTGACCAGCCTTCTTTAGTCACTGCGTGTTGGTTTGTTTGCTTCATAGCACTGATAATGTGATATTTTTATTTTCCTTTATTTCTTTGCTTATTTATTTACTCTCTCCTCACACTAGCATGTGATAGCTTTAAGATAAAGAATCTTGTCTTTCTTTTGAGGGAATGTGTTCTCTTTCCAGGGGGGCATAGTTTTAAGGGCAAGAACTTCCCAGTGCCATGTCCCCCCTCCCATCTCTCTCGATCCAGGAGATTTAACGGTTTCTGTTTTAATTTTCGCAGGCGCAGGAAGAATCAAAAGTCAGTCACTCCAGCGGAAGTTCCAGGGAACTCCTTTCATTGGCCTGGGGTCTTGGAGAAGGCAGCGGTTCCTCCCAGGTTAAAAGTCGCCTTCTTCCACACCCCTGTGGACTCCATGTTTGGATCGCCTTCCACCCTGGTGGAAGCCATCTTTCTCTATCCTGGATTTTCCCTCTGGAGTCCCCTTCCACACTCTCTCGTGAAGCCCGTCTTCCCCTCCTGAACTCCTTCTCTCTCTCTCTCTATTCCCTTCCACTCAGTGTGGAAGCTGCTTTCCTCTCCCAGATTCCATCTGTCTGGATTCCCTCACTCAGTGTGAGAGTTAGCTGTTTCTTTGTCTCTTCTTCTCCTTTTTCTCTTTCTTTACCTAAATAAAATCACTTTCTACAAACACTTTTGAGTCCAGCATTTACTTTTATGAGCGCACTGCACTGTGGTCTCCTCTTCCATTCTTGGGGAGTGATAGACCAAGAACCTGGAGAAACATCCTCTCAGGGGAACTGAGGACTCCCCTGAACCCCAACACTTTTACCACCCTTTCTAGCAGATGGTATAATTCTTGGTACTTGAGCATGCAATAAAAACCTATTGAATGAAACAACAAACTGCTGTATAAGAAGCAAGAAGAAAAGATTCATGGGCCCATAACACAAGGCATTTCAATATTTTATCAGAAAATAGATGACAGTAGGCGGACAGTCAGGAGAAGGCAGAAGGGAAACAATCTTTTTTGTCCATATACATATTTCATCTACCATTCCCACAACCAGTCCACATGTAATCTATGCAACAGTTGGACACATGGTACAATACATATTTTAATGCACGTATTAGGAAGAAGGAATTCAACAATAGCATTAGGTGATTTTTGTGCCACCATTTGAATGTCATAACTCCATAGCAACACTATGACGCACTTTTCCGTGTGCACTTTATTGATGGGGAGAGTAAGCTCAGAAATGTAAGTCACTTGCTCAAGTTGCATCCACAATGAGTGGCACAGCCAGTTTTTTGGCTCTGTGGTCTGACTCAAAAGTATTTCATCCTTTCAGTATTATTTTTTTTCTGACATTTTCCGTAATGTTAAAGGCTTAAGAACAGACTTTAAATTTGATGATTGTGAGGTGGAGAAATCTTCACAGAATGAAAGTTGGCTTTGTTGGAGTGGTGGTAATGCCTTTTTTATACCAGTAGCTGGAGAAGTGAAGAACAATCACCCAGGAAAGATTGACTGTCAAGGATGGGAAACCTGGCACCGTGTCCTCCTGAGATAAGCAAGTTGTTGCTGACATTGTTGATTTTACTTTTTTTTTTTTTTTTTTTTAAGGTCAGACAGACCTTAGTATGTTAAATTCTTAGGAAGATGACAGAATGAAGGGAAAGAAGGGAAAGTTAAAGTACATAAGAGAGACAGTAATTGACAAATCACAGTCATATAAAAGTATAGGAGTAATATCAATGGTATGATTGCATTATTGGGAGGAAAAAAAGAATGTTCTTCTACAGAAATAAGAGAAGGACATGAGAGTAGTATAGTGCTGTTAACGATTCAGGAAAGCCAGGATATGAGAATGCTAAGACTATGACAAAAAGGTGGAGGTGATGCTCTGGGGAGATTAGATAGCAGTGGGAAAAAAAGAGAGTCAAGGAGGTGGATTACAGATTGGAGTAAAAACATTCTTCAAGAACTGGAAGTCACTGGGGCCAGGCACAGTGGGAATATTTTAAGGATAAAGCTAAATGGATGTGTTTTGTCATTTTAGGTTGAAGATCATTTGTATCCAGGGAGACTGAGGTTATTTCTTGAGAAAACTTCAGTTGGTTTTACAGAAAATTGACTGAACCACGTGATTTTGATGAGTTTATCAAAGTCTAAAATTGTGGTCCAGAAAGTTTTATACATAAAAGAAAATTTTATACATAAAATTGTATGTCCAGAAAGTAGTGTTTATCACTACAACTAATGATGATCAGCCAAGAATGAAAATAGGTATAGAGAGAGTTATCCATTTTTGGAACCTGGAAAGCTCACACATACTGTTCCTATTAGAGCTCAATATGTAGGTATCTGGTAAAACTAATAAGGAGAAATATATAGGTTGGAAATGGGGAGCTCAGGGACTTACATAAATAGCAGTATTTAAAAATAGCCATTAACAGGAAAGGACAAGAGACTTGATTAAATGTAAGTAAAGTATAGTTTATCAATAGTTTAATTCAGCTGTATTTCCAGAAAAAAAAAATCCCAAATTTTGAATGTTCTTTAATTGTTTCTGTAGTTAAATATGACTATACATTCCTAAAAGTAATTAATAACCAATTTTGCATTATTTTGTTTTCTTTGTATTTGGACAGTAAGCCCCAAGAGATATGTATTACTTAAAAATTAGTGTCTTGCCTTAAAATGGTACAAACTAAATTTCACTAAACCAAGTCGTAGAGTACATTCATTGGAGAAGCTAATTATGTTACAATATTTTCTCAAGAATCACTTTGTGCCGGGCGCGGTGGCTCAAGCCTGTAATCCCAGCACTTTGGGAGGCCGAGGCGGGTGGATCACGAGGTTGAGAGATCGAGACCATCCTGGTCAACATGGTGAAACCCCGTCTCTACTAAAAATACAAAAAAATTAGCTGGGCATGGTGGCACGTGCCTGTAATCCCAGCTACTCGGGAGGCTGAGGCAGGAGAATTGCCTGAACCCAGGAGGCGGAGGTTGCGGTGAGCCGAGATCGTGCCATTGCACTCCAGCCTGGGTAACAAGAGCGAAAACTCCGCCTCAAAAAAAAAAAAAAAAAAAAAAAAGAATCACTTTGTGAAGCAAATATATATACATGATATGTTTATGTTTATTATATATGTATATATGTTATATACATATTACAGATATAAAAATAAATACCATTTAATACATTTTTATAAATACAAATTTTATACAGTAAACATTTATTTTGAGTGGGTCATATGTGCTATGGGAAATATTAACTAAGAATCTTTTTAACAACAGTTTTTGGTGTTTTCATATTGATTATTCATTTATCATTTATATTTCCAGTATATAGAAGTACAGAAGGTAATATAAATGTAATAAAATTATTTGATTTTCTCTAAAATGTCATAAAAATAGCATTTTTGATAGCAAAGTTATAGCACATTTTATTTTAAGATATAATTTGCATTCAACCCCCATGAAAGCTTTAGAAATCCATTCCGTTTGAAAATTAATTATTCCTGTCCTCAGTACAGCCTTTGACAAGGTAAGAAACAGTTGGATTCATTCTAATTTGCTTCAAGTAGTGGTAATTAGAGAGGGTGTGAAGAACAGCTCTCTGCTCAATTCTGTCTAATTATTTTAAGACACATATTAAATCTCTTAGGAAAGCAAATGCTTTGAGTCCACTACCTCCAACCCTCTGGAAATACAAAGTAACATGCTCTTTCACTATTTCAGTAATTTACAGAGAAATAGGTTACTGAGGAGCCATTGCAGATTTTCAGAGGACCCATTTTTGAGAGTCTTTTAAAAGTGAAAACGTGGAACAGACTAAAACTCTCTGATGATTTTCAGAAGTTTTCCTACCAAATCATATCTTCTCTTGTTATTGGTGTGGCATTATGTATGATGTAATGTTCATTCTTGAATAATTTAACTTGGTGTCCAATTTAGTTCAGCCTGGTGAAATAAACTCCAATCTGGATTTTTCTATCATTTTTATGCCCAATTTTAGATCGTGTGCAAATATGAGGACCATGTCTTGACTGTCATCACCTTCTTCGTGGCACCAGCACAGAAAAAGTCCAAGGCCTGTGACACATTACCAGAGACTTCCAGTGCTGACCAGGTGTCAATAGCCAGTTTTTACTGGGGCTTTTTGACCACCGAGTTCCAGTTTCACCTAACACTGGCTCGATTGCTCACCATTTTATCCAAACTTCATGTCTTAGAAGAGCCATAGCATGCTTCCACGGTATTTGTGTATGCATGTGGACTAACCAATCAGTAAAATTAGTAAAAGACCACAAGTGAGAACTGAAGAGGCAGGGAATAGAGGTGGGATAAGACGAGCCTGGAAACTGGGCTTTAGACTCCAATACATAAGATATTACAGAGCAGTGACATTTTGGTAAGGGCTATTACATTTCTTTCTGGAATCAGGTAATTGTGGTAACCAAAATAGTGGCCCACCAAAGATGTGCTTGTACCAATTTCTAGTATCTGTGAATCTGTTACCTTACATAGCAAAAAACACTTTGCAGATATAATGAAACCATGGAACTTAAAGTAGGAAAATTAGCCCAAATTATTTGTGTGGGCTTAAGTGCATCCCATAAGCACTTGAAATCAGAGAACAGTCTCCACCTGGAAGAAGAAGGCTGAAGAGAAATGCAGAAGAAAGAGAATCAGAGCAATTACAAGAATGAAAATGATTTGACGCGACGTCTCTGAGATGCAGGGCCCACTTGCAAGGATGCTTCTTCCTATCTCCTGATAAAGAAGACCTCTAGCTGCCAGCCAGCAAGAAAATGTGGGGACCTCTGTCCTACAACCATAAGGAACTCGATTTTTGTCAACAAACTGAAGGACCTAGGGAGCAGATTCTTCTCTAGAGCCTTTCAAGGCAACAGTGGGACTTCAGCCTTGTGAAATCCAACTGTGTCAGCAATAGATATCTGACCTGCAGAGCTGTGAGATCATAAAATTGTGTTGCTTGAAAGTGCTAAAGGTGTGTGGCAATAAAAAAAAACTATAATTAATATTGTTAGTAATTTTTATGTAAATTTGGTTAATTTTTTAATTAAGCAAAATGACAAGAGTGATTTCTGCAAGTGAATTTTTCACTTAATCCCATCAAATTTATTGATTGTAATTTTAATGTTACATGATTGCTGGTTAAATCTCAATTTTTACTTGTGAACCACATTATATACGGACAATATTTGCCAGTCTAGCTCATGAGCAAGTGTTTGCACTTATCTCAAATTGTTACAGAAATAGAGAAATAGAAATTAAATACTTTGGTTTATCTTTATCAGTTGTCACAAGTAAATGCTAAATTGAGTTAAAGTGTTCTTCATTTAATACCAGGACATCTGGGTTCTTCAGTGAATTTGAATTAAATAAGGCGGTGTCCTTGAGCAACTCCATTTACTCCCAGAATGAGAGTTTTATTGTCTGTGAAACAGGAGAATTCATAAAAATCATCCGCAGGACCCTTGTCAGCCATGAGTCCTGTGGTTCTGGGAACAGTGCACTGAGGGACAGGTGGAGATTGACGATGGGGGCTGTAAATGGGGAGACAGTTCCTGTTTTATCTTCCTCAGATAATTGTTTCGAGGACAAAAATGATAACAAAAATAATTTTCCCTCTCTACCTGCAAGTGCTTTCCATCTGGGATTAGCTCTGAATTCATTTGGGCTACCCAGGTGCTTACTTACTATCCCATTGTCTTTCCTAGACTACAGGTTTCTCCATATGTTGTATGTCTTCCTTTAGGATTTGAAAAATTTTTAACATTTGTTTAAAAATAGCAAAGCAAATGCAAGTTCTGATATTATACTTCTGTCATTCATTCACATTTTACATTATTTCCAAATTTTCTGTCTCTATATTGTTTAAAAAATCTTTAGGACATTTTGTTGCATTTTAAAATACTTCTTTATTTTATTTTGGTAATAACTATGCTGAGTTGTTATTTTGGTAATAACAACTATGCTGAGCAACTATTATAGGCATAGTAGAGAATAATATTTTTGGCTAGCCATTTAATGTCTGTTTTAAGCAATTCCATTACTGAGTATATGCCCAAGGGAATACAAATCATTCTTCCATACACACACACACACACACACACACACACACACACACACACACACACACGTATGTTCATTGCAGCACTGTTCACAATAGCAAAGACATGGAATCAACCTATATGCCCATCAATGGTAGATTAGATAAAGAAAACGTGGTATATATACACCATGGAATATTATGCACCCACAAAAGAAGAATGAGATCATATTCTTTGTATTTAGAAGATGGTTGGAACTGGAGGCCATTATTCTTAGCAAACTAATGCGTGAACAGAAAACCAAATACCACATGTTCTCACTTTTATGTGGGAGATAAATGATGAGAACACATGAACATGAAGAGCGGAACAACACACACTGGGGCCTACCCAAGGGTGGAGGGTGGGAGGAGAGAGAGGATCAGAGAAAACGACTATTGGATTATAGGTTTAGTACCTGGGTGACAAAATAATCCATACCCCAAAACTGCAAATGTACCCCGATCCTAAAATAAAAGTATTTAAAAAATGCTCAGTTGCATTTCAACACCAAATATATATTGCTACAAATTTGCTTAACATTTATGCTGTGAAAAAAAAATAACTATGTTATGTTAAACAAAGGTAAGTAAAATTAAATGATCTTGAATGCCTGAGTCACTTCGATGTTTGAAAACTAAACAATTGTAGAATGTTATTAATTAAATGAATACATTTTGTGTAATAGAATAGGTTGCCTAGAGGGTGCAAAGAAACTTCGTTGGACTCGTTTGATTATGCAGTTGTTTAAGGCTGAGATGTCATGTTGCATAAGGTATATATATTAACATAAATATGAACTTAGAGAGTTGGATTTTTTCTAAACATGGATTATAGCTGCCATGCTTACGACTTGTTTTTGTTTTTTTTTTTTTTTTCCTCAAGATACTGTGTTTGTGTGTGTGTGTATGTTAAATTTGTTTATCCTTTTAGAGCAGGCATCCCCAAACTTTTTACACAGGGGCCAGTTCACTGTCCCTCAGACCGTTGGAGGGCCGCCACATACTGTGCTCCTCTCACTGACCACCAATGAAAGAGGTGCCCCTTCCTGAAGTGCGGTGGGGGGCCGGATAAATGGCCTCAGGGGTCCGCATGAGGCCCGCGGGCTGTAGTTTGGGGACACCTGTTTTAGAGTATGCCACCTACGGCCTGATCTCTTTTGTGCTGTGGGATATTAGGAAAGATCTTTTCCATATTCTAGAAGGAGCAGCTTGGAGAACACCAGGCTACCATGAGATTCCCATGGCTGCACGCATCACCTTCTTAGTGACCTGGGCTTTCATTTGATATAAACATTTGTTTTTTCTGAGATGCAGTGTTGCTCTTTCACCCAGGCTGGAATGCAGTGGCATGATCTTGGCCCACTGCAACCTTCACCTTTCTGTTTCAAGTGATTCTCCTGCCTCAGCCTCCCGAGTAGCTGGAACTACAGGTGCGCACCACCATGCCCAACTAATTTTTGTATTTTCAGTAGAGATGGAGTTTTAGCATATTGGCCAGGCTGGTCTCAAATTCCTGACCTCGACCTCATAATTTACCCGCCTTGGCCTCCCAAAGTGCTAACAGTACAGGCATAAGCCATAGTGCCTGGTCCAATAAACATTTTTTAACTCCCTGCTAGCAAATTTTACAGGAACTCTAAAACTTAATCTCTGTATGAGAAGGAGCATCTCTTCTACACATAGCAAATCCCCATCCTGGACTTTAAAACCTATTCTTCTCACCTTTCACAGTCCTCTCTACTTATTATTGATCCTTTTCCCCAGATTTTCATCCACCACCTCTCATCCAGGTTTTTCTCGGATGTTTTAAAATGCTCGAGTGTTTCATGTCTATCATGCCACTTCACTCCAGCCTGGCAACAGAGTGAGACTCTGTCTCACACAAACATCCTTTATTCCCACTACTTTCCATGTCTTGCCTTCTCATAGCAAAATCCCTGACACTTGTGTGTCCATTTCCCCATGTCCTACTATCTCCTTAGTCCACTTCATTATAACTTCTAATAGGACCAGTTGCTTTTAAGAGGCTAAAATGCATGGGAAATTTTCCAGGACTTATTTTAATAGACTTCTGAGTGGTTTGGGACCCTGTTGACCATTCATCGCTTATTGATTGCTCAAAGGGTATAGTCTTGTAGTTATAAGATGAATATGTTTTGAAATCTAATGTATAGCATGGTGACTATTGTTAACAACATTGTATACCTGAAATTTGCTAAGAGAGCAGATATTGTATGTTCTCACTACAAAGCAAAAAAAAAAAAAAAAAGGTAATTAGGTGAAATGATAAATGTGTTAACTAGTTTGACAGAGGTAATCATTTCACAGTATATTTGTATATGAAATCATCATTGTACCCCTTAAACTTATGAAGTATATTTTTCAACAATGCCTCAATAAAGCTGATTAAAAAAGGAAAAAGAAAATCTCTTCCCTTGGCTTTCAATATCACACAGTCCGATTTTTCTCCCATCTCACTGGCTGCTTTGTCCCTTTCACTGATTAATGCAGATGTTGGAATTGCACAAAGGTCTATTCTAAGCTCTCAATATTTTCTTTCTCTATATTCTCCCTACCTGAGACTTCAGTGAAACATGCAGTCTTCACATGGATGCTTCAGAAGTTTTCAAACTCAACAGGTCCATAACTGAACCCATAATCTTCTCGCCCACACCGGGTCCTTGACTTTCTCCCATCTCCTCACACCTGTCCTGTGTCAAATCCATCACCGAATCCTGTGGATTCTTCCTCCTAAATATCTGTTTGAGTTTTCCAACTTGTATATTGCTATGGACTCTGCCCTAGTCCAAGCCGACTCTCTCTCTCTCTCCTAGATAACTGTATTAGCATCCCAACAGGGCTCCCTCATTCATCCGGCCCACCTTTCCATTCTTGTACATTTCTCAGTTAAGGTACATTTTCAAAATACACAACTTGGTCCTTTTTATCCAAAGACTCTTTAATCATGCTCATTGCCAAGCAAAAAAGTTAAAAAAAACAAAAACAAACAAAAAAACCAATCAAACAAAAACTGAAATCCTCCGCAACTTTAAATATAGTTAAAAACAAAACAGAATATCTCTGTATTGCCTGGTCCTTGCTTTCTATCTAGGCTTTTTTCCTCTGTGGACTCTATCTCCTGGTCTTCTGGCCACCAGTCATATTGTCCCTCTGTGAACTGGAACAGGCCATTTTCCCTGCAACACCATGTTACGTGTGTTGCTTCATCTGTTGCCTCCTTTCTCCCCACAGGTAACTCCTTCTTCTTCTTCTTCTTCTTTTTTTTTTTTTTTTTTTTTTTTTTAGACAGAGTTTTGCCTTTGTTGCCCATTGCTGGAATGCAATGGCACTATCTCAGTTCATCACAACCTCTGCCTCTCAGATTCAAATGATTCTCAGGCCTCAGCCTCCCAAGTAGCTGAGATTACAGGTATGTACCACCATGCCCGACTAATTGTTGTATTTTTAGTAGAGATGGGGTTTCTCCATGTTGGTAAGGTTGGTCTTGAACTCCTGACCTCAGGTGATCCACCTGCCTTGTCCTCCCAAAGTGCTGGGATTACAGGCAGGAGCTACTGCGCCTGGCCAGCATAATTTATTTTGTATTTTGTTTTTCTCTTCATTTGGTCAGGTACTTATCTCAGTTTATATGTATGCATTTGTTGATCTGATGCTTGGGACCAGGCATGGTGGCTAACGCCTGTAATCCCAGCACTTTGGGAGGCCTAGGCTGGCAGATCAGGAGGTGAGGAGTTTGAGACCAGCTTGATTAACATGGTGAAACCCTGTCTCTATTAAAAATACAAAAATTAGCCAGTCATGGTGGTATACACTCATAATCCCAGCTACTCAGGAGGCTGAGGCAGGAGAATTGCTTAAACTGGGGAGGCAGAGGTTGCAGTGAGCCGAGATCCTGCCATTGCACTCTGGCCTGTTAGACAGAGCAAGATTCCCTGTCTCCAAAATAAAAAACAACAACAAAACAACAGTAAGAAAAATGTGATCCTTGCAACCACTCCCACTGGCTTGCCAGACCCATGAAATTTGAAAATATATCACTATATTGCTTCTAGTTCCTAGGTGCCCCATAAATGTTTATTTTGCTTTGAATGAATGAGTCTTGTCACCCTTAAGCTATAACTCAAATGCAAGCTCCTTCACACCTTCACAGTACCTTCATTTACATTTCCAAACTTTCCTACCCACCATCCTCCTAGCACTAACTCTTCACATTTTGTCCTCATTAACCTGCATTTCCAAGAAGTGTTCTCTTTCTCTTAACCTCTTCAAAACATTATTCTACCTATTTGCCTTGTCACTACTTCTCATATACTTTGGGGCTGGAATCAACTATGAATAGTTTTAGTAAAGTCAAGGTAGCCAGCCCTAAAATACCACTTTTCTAGGCCTCCGTAAAATTCTCTACTCCTTTGATGAATGACAACCAGCTATAACACCGTCTTGCCTTTCCCGTTGTTATTATCTATTAACCTTCTAGGTCATTCCCCAATATTTTTCAAAGACTTTGCCTTCTGTTGATTTATACATTCATTTAAAATAGTTAAAATGATGCTGGTATGCTGGCTGGTACCTATAATCCCAGTACTTTGGGAGGCCAAGGTGGGAGTTTTCTTTGAGCCTAGGAGTTCGATACTAGCCTGAGCAACATCGCAAGACTCAGTCTTTTATTTTATTTTTGAATTTTATTTATATTTTATGTATTCATATTTATTTATATTTTATATGTTGATTTTGTAAAGATGTAGTGATTTTCCACTGCTGAAGGGCATAAGCTGTAAACAATGCAAGGTGGCTAGACAGAGACTGAGGTGAGCGTGCAGTTTAGAATGTTTGGATGGACTGGAAAAGCCTGTGAAGAGAGGCAATCCATTTTTCTAATCGTAACTGTGGAGAGTGGTGAAGTTTAAAAGCCCGAACCCTAGCTTTTGAGTTTCCAGATGACCTTAATGAGGGGTGACAGGGCTGTGATTGGTGCACCTCACGACAGAGAGCTTCTCTTGTTACAATTTTGCCCTAAGTCTCTTATTATTTGTCTTCACTTGCGCTCTCCAAATGCTACACACACAGAGGAACACAAACCAGGTTGACACCCTACCTCACTGCCATAGCTCTGTGTCTTTGAAATAATCTAACCATTGGGGGAATGAGAAAGGTGAGAAGGAAGGTTCAGGTACTACTTAGTTCTAAGCTCTATTGGCTCAGAATAGGCAATGATCTGCCACGAGCAAAGTGGCTCTCTAGAAACCCTGTCCCATTACCCCCCTTCCAAAGCACTTGACCTTCTTCTGCTTCTGCACCTCCTACCCCATACAGAACAGGTATACCACCATCTTCTGCCTCCCCAACAGTTTGCCACAGTTTAGAGTGTGTGTGGGGTTGTGTGTGTGTGTCAGGTAAGGGGGTGTTGTGTGTGTGTGTGTCAGAGAGAGACAGAGAGACAGTGCTGTGATTAAGTATGCTCACTTTTGTTCCTCTGATATTTCTAGAGTTGAATTAGAGTGGAAGCCACCAACCTATATAGAGTTCACTTTCTGGTTTTGAAAGAAAAGTCCACCAGTCCTCTAATTGCCAACAGCAATGAAAGAACCTTCTTGTTTCAATTTTTACTTGACACCTCTGTAAGATTTGATTCTGCTGACCATGCTACTACTTACAACTATCCTTTCTTACAGAGTTCACTACCTAGTTCTCCCCTGATGGCCTCCGAACAAGGGTCCATCCTATGTGTCTCAAGAGAAACTGTAGTGCCTCAAATATAGTCTATGAAATTTTACTGCTCTCCATCAGGGAAGACTCATCCTTTGCCACTGAGCCGGGACCCCTGGTGTAGCCTGCCTGAGTCATTAGTCACCAAATACCTGCCCTGCATCAGTCTCTTTCTTGTTTATCATGTTTTTACACATTCCGTTTCCTCTGCTTGAAACATCCTCTGTCCCACCTCCTTCCCTCTTTCCAGTCTTCTCAGTAAACTATTTTCCTTTAGGGAAAAATAAAAGAAAACAAACAAACAAACAAACAAAAAAACCAACATTCCTGGCATGTCAGAACCCTCTCCCTATTTCTACATTTTGACTTCATTTTTTATGTTGCTTTAGTGTTTGATTTACGTCTCTCCTCATGTCCCTGTGCCTGATCTGTGAGCTGTTGCATGGCATAGGTTTTGATCCTCCAGAAATTTTTGGTGTATGCTAGTCAGTTAAGAAATGTGTAACATTAGGCCAGGCTCGGGGTCTCACAGCTGTAATCCCAGCACCTTGGGAAGCCGAGGCTGGCGGAACACTTGAGGTCAGCAGTTTAAGACCAGCTTGGCCAACATGGTGAAATCCTGTCTCTACTAAAAATACAAAAATTAGCCAGGCATGGTGGCACATGCCTGTAGTCCCAGCTACTTGGGAGCTGTGGCAAGAGGATCACTCAAACCCAGGAAGCAGAGGTTTCAGTGAGTCACTGCACTCCAGCCTGGGCAACAGAGTGAGATTCCTTCTCAAACAACAACAACAACAACAAAAACAAAAACAAAAAACAAAACAAAAAAAAAAAAACAAAAAAAAAAAAAGAAAGAAAGAAAAAAAGAAAAAAGAAAGGAACATGTTATATTAATAAATCTGAAGCACAATAAATGTTTTCTGTGAATAAGATCTTCACAGAAATAAACAATTAGCTTATTGCTAAAAATTTTCAGAGAAAAATTAATATGATTTATTTTTCTTTCTTTGTTAAAAGTGAGTAAACAATATTGCCAGCTTTCTACTGGACTAGAGCAATAAATTATGGATTTTCCAGAGGCATGGATATTGACAGACCAAGAAAATTAAGTGTCATTGTGGGTCATTTGTTTTTGTGAAAAATGTTTGCTAAACTTATGATTTTGTATTTGTAAATTTTGAAACCGTTTAAATCGTTTGAAATTAAATGGAATTTGAGCATATTTGTGTGATTGCACAAAACAGAAGAATCAATAGAAAAATGAACTGACTTTCAGCTACCTCTTTCCTTATTTGAATCACAAAAGTAATTTAGAGGATGATAATCAAGATGCTTAAAGCACCACAAAGGAGATAATTCATTTCTACACAATTAAACTACCTCTAAAATGCCTTTGGGTTTGAAAATAAAGTTAATAAAAAGAAAGTCTTTCCTATAAGTCAGCTATAAAACCAGAACATACACTCACCCCTACCAAGGTGAAAGAAATACAGCTGCTCTAGGGAACTGTAAAAGAGCCTTACAGTCAAAACAAACAAAAATAACTCATGGTTAATTTAAATCCTTTCCATCTATTTTACATAATAACATTTTTAAATTATTTTTCTTACAATTTATGATATATTGGTGCATGCCAGTTCCATTCTAAGATGTTCTAAACATTTTTTTACATAGCTATTTCCCTTTAATGCCAAGATGAATTACTTGCACATTAGAATTAATTCATGATTAATCAGTCATATTTTCTGACAGACATTTATTTTGATTAAAAGGTTAAAAAAAATCAACCTAGTATAATTCCCATTTCATTTGAGATGTACTCTTCATGTTATTGAGCCTAGCTATTTTTTCCATAAAACTGATTGCTCTTCAGTTCCTATTACTTTTCTGCATATTTGACAATTAATACATTTGTTTCTGCTACCTACTGCTGAACTAATTTTCTTGCAGATTATGTTTGTCAGTCTCATTCTATTTTTATCCCCCTGGAGAGTGAGTCATTGGTCTTTTATTTTTAACAAGCTTCATGTTCCTCTGTACAGTCCCAGTGTGGCCATGTGAAGACAGGTACAGAATCGAACATATTTACAAATCCGTATCCTGTTGCAAAGCAATGATTATTTCTAAAATTTTACAGGTTTTCATTTTCAAATTCTTGCCCCAGTTAGATAACAAATCTATGCTGGTTATTCTGACTCTGAAAACTCAAGCATATTACTAAATAATGTTGTAGCTTTATGTTAGAAATGAAATATTATAAATCCCATTTGTCTAATTTACTTGTGGTGTTTTTCTACTCAGCTTTATTTAATATTACTAGATTCTTATCTAATTATCATGCAAGCAGTCTCACTGCCAGAACTAAGATGGTGTCAGTATGTTTTGGTAAAACCTGTAAGCTCGAAGGCTTGTAATAAATCAACCAAAACATGATCTATGGTAATATACCTTAGAATACAAATTCTCAGACCAAAATGAATTAGTTATTCTCATTTAGAAGTATAAATATGCCTTTCCTGTGCTTGTTTTAAATATCTCAAGATAAGCTAATGCTTGAGAGACAAGATTATTTTTATAAAAATATCTTTCTCATGAAAGACTGTTTTGTTTTTATTTATGAAAGACATGACCAGTTATTTCCATTATTGAGATATACTGCTTCTCTTTCAAGATGCTCCCTAAGTCTCCTTCATATTTCTCATGGCTTAAAAAAAAAAAAAACAAAAAAAAACTCCTGTAGATATTTGGGGAGATAACTAAATGTAATGTATGCTAAAACTATAATTAAAATGTGAAGTAGTCCAAATGTGCAAGTTTATTTTATTAGCTGGTCTAATGCCACCCAGGCTAAGTTGCTTTCTATAAACTTTACACAAAATATTTAAAATTCTCTGGTTATTTTCACTGAGATACATTTAACATAACAACACACAAATAAAACTGGTCAGAACAAAGAGCTTTCACAGTGGCGTATGACCTGCAAATATCACTTATAACAAGATTAACTTTCCAACTCCTGGGAAAGCCCCATATATTCCCTTCCAGTCAATTCTATTCTCCAATTCTAGGTGGTGTGAAACTGTATGTCATTGTAGTTATAATTTGCATTTCTCTAATGACATTAAACATATTTTGACATGCTTATTGCCCATTCATAGATCTTCCTTTGTATTTGTTCAAGTCTTTTGCTCATTTTTTGTCACATTGTTCATTTGTAAATTATTGATTTATAAACATTTTTCTATATTCTGGAAGGAAATGCTTTCGTCAGACATGTGTACTACAAATATTTTTCACAGTCTGTGGCTTTCATATAATTTTCTTATTGGCATTTTGATGAACAGGACAGAAACTTTTTAAAGACTTCTAACTTACCAGTTTTTTTTTTTTTCCTTCAGAATTTATGTTTTGTTGTTGTTCTGTCCTAGAAATCTTTATTTTCCTTCAGGCTGTGAAAATATTCTTTGCTTTATTTTAAAAGCTTTAGAGTTTTATGCTTAGGCTGAAGACACATCTTGAACTAATTTTTGTATGTACAATGAGATGAGAGTCAAGGTTCATCTTTTAAAATCCCTACTCATATCCAGTTGTTCTAAGAACATATTAAAAAGATTTCTTTTACCTAATAAAATAACTTAAATCAGATATCCGGAGTCTATTTCGGGACCCCCTCTTTCTTTTTATTGATATATTTGTCTATGTTTATGCCAATAAAATACTACCTTTATTACCTACTCTGGTAGTAAGTCTTAAAATTAGATGTCATGAGGCCTTTAAATTGGATTTTTCTTTTTGTTTTCAAGGTTGTTTTGGCTATTCAAATTACTTTAACTCTTCAATATGTTTTTCCTTTCCACAAAAATATTTTGCACTAGGTTTGCCAGTTTAAAAAATTTGTTTTCTAAGATTAACCTGTAGATTATTTTGGGGAAGGTAGACATCTTTGGTGATTAATTTTATATGTCAACTTGGCTAGGCTATGGTGCCCAATGTTTAGTCCAGTACCAGTCTAGATGTTGCTGTGAAAATCTTTATAGATGTGATTACCATTTAAAATCAGTTGACTATAAGTAAAGCAGATAATATGTGTGAACCTCTTCGAATTAGTTGAAAGTCTTTGTGTGTATGTGTGTGTTTGCATGTGTGTGTGTTTGCATGTGTGTGTGTGTATATATATATATATATATATATGTATATATAAAATATTTCAATTTCTGAGATACGTGTGCAGAATGTGCAGATTTGTTACATAGGTATACATGTGCCATGGTGGTTTGCTGCCCCCATCGACCTATCATTTACATTGGTTATTTCTCCTAATGCTATCCCTCCCTTAACCCCCCTGCCCCACCTTCTGACAGGTCCTGGTGTGTGATGTTCCCCTCCCTATATCCATGTGTTCTCATTATTCAACTTTCACTTATGAGTGAGAACATGGGATGGCTGGCAAGATGGCTGAATAGGAACATATCTGGTCTGCAGCTACTAAGAGCTGAAAATCTTAAAAGCAGACTGACAGTTTTGAAAATAAGAAATTCTGCCTTAAGACTGGAACATGGCAGATTTTCTTTTCTTTACTTTTCTTTTCTTCCATTGTTTCTTGTTTTTTTTTTCTGAGACAAGACGTTAGGTGTTTGTGTAATTCACTGATGAAGGCATAGGGCCGATAGTGTTCTTTGTTGGAAAGTGTTTTAGATCACATTCAATGCTTCTAATACATATGGAAGTATTTAGATTTTTAACATTTTTGGCATTTTAAAAAATTCATGTTTTTCAAAAAATGTATATTTATGTTAATTGTATTATCATAAAGTTACTCAAAATATCACTTTGTTAACCTTTTAATGTTTCTCTTTCTCTTATTATTTATTAGTCTTGCTGAAGATTTGCCAGTAATTCTTAATCTTTTCACAGAACCAGCTTATGTCTTTGTTGATTTTCCCTATTTTTAATATATTTTCTATTTTACTGACTTTATATTTATTTTTATTATTTCATTTCTCCTGCTTGCAATATTACTTGCTTTTTCATCTCTTTAAGATGGAAGCATACTTAGTTGGTTTTACTATTTTTTGAAAGTTCTCTAGTATGGGCATGTGACGCTATGAATATCACTGTAAAAATACCATTGGTTATATTCCACACTATTTTACATGTTTTTCTTTTATTTTCATCAAGTTCGAAATATTTTGGTATATTACCTGTAATTTCTGTTTTTAACTTGTGGATTACTTTAAGTGTGCTGTTAATTTCCAATTTTGATGGTATTTTTGTTGGATATCCCCTTGCTATTGATTTCAAATTTCATGCAGTTACAGTCAGAGAATATAATCTGGGTGGTTTTAGTAGTTTTAGTATTATTGAGATTTTTTTTATGTCCCTTATCTGGTTGATGGATGCTCTAATGTAAACTTAAAAAAATATTTATGCTCTAGATTTTGGTTTTAATGTTCTACAAATTTAAATTAAGTAAACTTATTAGCATTAATCACTTTTTCTGTATTTCTCTGCATTTTTCTGCTTATGCTGTGAATTTTGGAAGGAGAAATTTTAAAATGTTCTATTATCAATGCAGATTTTTTTTTGCATGTCTTCCTGAAGTTTTCTGCATTTTTGCTTTGTGTAATTTGAAGCTCTATTGTTTATGTACAAATTTAATATTGTTATACTCTTACTGGACTGATCCTTTAACCATGAAGTCTTCCTTTATTTCTTTGTCTTGAAGTCTGTTTTGCCTTTTATTAACAACATATATATTTCTTAAACTTACAGTTTGCACGTCATTTCCTATACCTTTACTTTCAACAGGTCTGTGACTTAAAAAAAAAGATTCTTGCAAATACCATATTCCTGAATCTTACCTTTTTTTATTTCATGAAGTTTGACAATTTTCTGCTTGAAAATGGAGTGTTTAGTCTATTTCATTTTAATGCAACTTGAATATGATTGAGTTTTTGAGTCCCCCATTATGGTATTTGTTTTGTAATTGTTTCTTTTTTTTCACCTGTTACTCAATTTCTGCCATATTCTGGTAAATTTTAAAATATTAATAGTATTCCATTTTATTCCTGCATTGGTGTTAGTGACTATGCCTCTTTGTATTAATTTGTAATGACTGCTCTTCAGTACAGTGTAAACTAGAGAGTTTATGTTGTAGCTTGTATTGCTAATCCTATTTTACAAAGGCAGAAACTTGCTCAAGATAATTGTTAGAAGAAAAACTTTTTTTAAGAACTCAGATTTTTGTGACTTCTGGGACAATGTGCATTTCACTCTACCATTGTGAAAGTGGCAAGAAAACTGATGAATAGAATGAAGTTTCCTCTCCATTGGCCACATAATCCATATTAATGGCAGGCCTAACTTTGTTTTTTAAAAAATTTATTTCTTATACTTTAATTTCTGGGGTACATTTGTAGAACGTGCAGATATGCTGTATAGGTATACATGTGCCATGATGGTTTGCTGCATCCATCACCCTGTTATCTACATTAGATATTTCTCCTAATGCTATCCCTCCCCAATCCTCCCACCCCGTGTTATTCCTCCCCTAGCCTACCACCCTCCAACAGGCCTCTGTGTGATGTTCCCCTCCCTGTGTCCATGTGTTGTCATTGTTCAACTCCCACTTATGTGTGAGAACATGCAGTCTTTGGTTTTCTCTTCTTGTATCAGTTTGCTGAGAATGATGGTTTCCAGCTTCATCCATGTCCCTGCAAAGGACATGAACTCATCCTTTTTGATGGCTGCATAGTATTCCATGGTGTATATGTGCCACATTTTCTTTATCCAGTCTATCATTGATGGGTATTTGAATTGGTTTCAAGTCTTTGCTATTGTGTACAGTGCTGCAATAAACATATGTGTGCATGTGTCTTTATAATAGGATGATTTATAATCCTTTGGATATATACCCAGTAATGGGATTGCTGGTTCAAACAGTATTTCTATTTCTAAATTCTTGAGAAATTGCCAGAATGTCTTCCATAATGGTAGAATTAATTTACACTCCCACCAACAGTGTAAAAACGTTCCTATTTCTCCACATCCTCTCCAGCATCTGTTGTCTCCTCATTTTTAATGATCACCATTCTAACTGGCGTGAGATGGTATTTCAATGTGGTTTTGATATGAATTTCTCTAATGACCAGTGATGACGAGCTTTTTTTGAATCATTCTCCAACATAGTAGTCAGCAGAAGCCCAGGCTATATTCCTGTCTCTGGGACCCTCTCATCATCTACAACCTCATACATATGTTTTATGCAAAAACTTTTAAGTTAGAATGTTTAACACTAAACTACTTGTAAAGGATTAAAAATTATATCTTTATTTATAAGTAATATATATCAGTATTCCCACCTTCATTTTTATTATGTAATCTGAGGTTCTGCCTGTCATTTGCATGTGGGACCATTGCTGTTGGTTGGGTTTTTCAATACGCATTGCAAACTCCTTCAACCCGTGTTCCAAAATATCTTTCCTGCAGAGACTGCAAACCTTAAAGCTGCATTTTCTAAACTGTTTAATAGCTAGGGGATCTAGCTGTGACTTAGATTCTACTACTCTGATATGGACTTGAATTTGGAACTCCATCATGCCAGAGACACTCAAAAATAGTAATCTATTTTGCTGCTGTGAAACATACTATCTTTGTCCTGGAATAGACAAATGAAAAGCCACTTCCAAATTTAACAGGAAGCTATCTGATCAAGTAGCCTATAGATCAGGGCAGAGGTTGTGTGGTTCTGAAACTAACCTGTTTCTGAATTCTATAGCCATCACAGGTAGTTGTTTTCTTAGCTGCAAAGTTACACTTTATGAGTTATGCATAATAATTCATTTAGATTTTATATCTTTAGCTATTCTAAAGAATCTATAACCGTTTCTTACTTCCTTAATTTACCTAAACTATTCTACTTAGCAAAATCCTGAGCTCTGCAGGAAGTCTGGGATCACTTTTACATGCAACCTGTTAGTAATTAAATGATACTAACAAAATTATACTGAGCCTGAAAACTTTGGAGCCGTTTTTAAAATGAGAACCATGAGAGGAATAAAAGTGAAAAAGAAAATGAAGAACTTTAAATTTGATGGAAATGGCATGAATAAACATATTGTTTTATATGTCCATACATTTATATGACATTCTAAATCAAAGGTAGTGAAAACAAGAGAACTTTAAAAAAGTGAAATACTTTCATTTGTTTCAATCAATAAAACATGTTCCTTTCATTGGATGTATCAAATAGCTATTTTTTTCCTGGAAGACTGGACAAAATATTTAACCTGCTATGTTGTTACGGGGAAAAAATGGGAGGGAGGTGTTAAAAGTAAAGACATTCAAATATAGCTATAGATTAGACTAGCCTGATGCCTGGGCTTGCTGAATGATTTACCTAGAAAACGGAGTTCTCTTTACACAACATCACTGTAAATGCCAAAAATGTGCAATGGCTATTTTCCCTTGGTTATTTGCTCAGTAAGCTCCAGATCACTAAGGGATATGTAGGCTGGTAAAATTTTAGAGGGACTTGGGAAGGCATTCTTCTCTTCATGTTTTCTCTTGTACTATGTAAAACTTTATAAATTGTGGTATTATTTGCCATGAACTGTACATGTTGCTCTGTTTCTGCCATTTATAATACCACTCCATTGTGGCAACAAGGAGATGAACATATTTTAAATGGGCAATCAAATTCTTTTCCAATTAAACGTATTTCTAAAAATTTATCAATTGTGTATATCTGCTCTAATAAATATAAATTGAAGTTTAATATAAATATAAACTAATATAAATTGAAGTTTAATAACTTCAATTAAATATTAGCCAATATTGTCTTCATATTTTCTGCTTTCTTCTTTGAATGAATTTGTACTCAACCTAAATTGTGTTTCCTTAGAGTTATAAACATTTTTGATTATCTTTGTTTCATATTTTCTTAGTTATATCTGAACACTGAATTATGCTTTAGAGATTGTTTTCCTTTTATAATGCACATTTTCATTATTCAATAATATCTTTTAGTTTTATGTATCTATAGATATAAAACTTTTAGAGTTGCATACCTTTATTTATATATTTTTTTAAATTATGCATACCTACTTAAAATTATCTGAAGTGTTCTTTTTTTGTTGTGGCTCTGCCGGATTTTGGTATCAGGATGATGCTGGCTTCATAGAATGAGTTAAGGAGGAGTCTCTCCTTCTCAATTTTTTTGGAACTGTTTCAGCAGGAATGATACCAGCTCTTCTTCATACATTCAGATGTATGAATGTGGCTGTGAATTTATCTGATCCTGGGCTTTTCATGGTTGATAAGGTATTTATTACTGACTCAATTTCAGAGCTCATTATTGGTCTGTTTAGGGACTCAATTTCTTCCTGGTTCAATCTTGGGAGGGTGTATGTGTCCAGGGATTTATTCATTTTTTTCTAGATTTTCTAATATATGTGCATAGAGTTGCTCACCACATTATCTGTTAGTTGTTTGTATTTTTGTGGGTTCAGTGGTAATATCCCCCTTGTCATTTTTGATTGTGTTTATTTGAATCTTCTCTCTCTTCTTTATTAGTCTAGTTAGGGGTCTATTTTATTAGTTTTTTCAAAACCACAGCTCCTGGATTCATTGATCTTTTGAATGGTTTTTGTGTCTCAATGTTCTTCAGTTCAGCTTTGATTTTGGTAATTTCTTGTCTTCTGCTAGCTTTGGGATTTTTTTTTTTCTCTTGATTCTCTAGTTCTTTTAGTTGTGATGCAAAAATCCTCACCAGAATACTGGCAAACTGAATCCAGCAGCACATGGAAAAGATTACCCACCATGACCAAGTAGGCTTTATCCCTGGGATGCAAGGTTGGTTCAACTTACACAAACCAATAAATGTGATTCATCACATAAACAGAACTAAAGGCAAAAATCACATCATTATCTCAATAGATGCAGAAAAGGCTTTTGATAAAATTCAACACCTATTGATGTTAAAAACTCAGTAAACTCTGTACTGAAGAAACACCTCAAAATAATAAGAACCATCAATGACAAACCCAGAGCTAACATCATCCTGAATGGGCAAAAGTTGGAAGCATTCCCCCTGAAAACTGGCACAAGACAAGGATGCCCTCTCTCACTGCTCTTCTTCAACATAGTATTGGATATCTTGGCAAGGGCATTCAGGCAAGGGAAGGAAATAAGGGGCATTCAATAGGAAGAGAGGAAGTCAAACTGTCTCTGCAGACAACATAATCCTATATCTAGAAAACCTCATTGTCTCGGCCCCAAAGCTTCTTAAGCTGATAGACAACTTCAGCAAAATCTCAGGATACAAAATCAATGTGCAAAAATCACTAGCACTCTTCTACAATAATAGGCAAGCCAAGAGCCAAATCAGAAATGCAATCCCATTCACAACTGCAGCACACACACACACACACACACTCACACTCACTCACTCCTTTAAACACAGCTAACCAGGAAGGTGAAAAATCTCTACTAGAACGATAATACACTGTTCAAAGAAATCAGAGATGACAAAACAAATGGAAAAACATTCCATGCTCATGGATAGGAAGGAACAATATCGTTAAAATGGCCATACTACCTAAAGCATTTTACAGATTCAATGCTATTCCTATTAAACTACCATTGACATTCTTCAAAGAACTAGAAAAAAACTACTTTAAAATTCATATGGGACCAAAGAACAGAGCATAAATAGTGAATGCAATCTTAAGAAAAATGAGCAAAGCTGGAGACATCACACTGCCTGACTTCAGTAATCAAAACAGCATAGCGCTGGTATGCAAACAGACACATAGACCATTGGAACAGAATAGAGAACCCAGAAATAAGTCTGCATACCTACAACTATCTATCTTTGAGAAACCTGACAAAAACAAGCAATGGGGAAAGGACTCCCTATTCAATAAACAGTACTGGGATAACTGCCTAGCCATATGCAGGACACTGAAACTGGACCCCTTCCTTACACCATATACAAAAATTAACACAAGATAGATTAACGACTTAAATGTAAAACCCAAAACTATAAAAACCTTGGAAGACAACCTAGGTAATATCATTCTAGATACAAAAATGGGCAAAAATTTCATGAGGAAGACATGAAAAGCAGTTGCAACAAATGCAAAATTTGGCAGGTGGGATCTAATTACACTAAAGAGCTTCTACACAGCAAAGGAAACTATCCATGGAGTATAAAGACAGCCTATAGAATGGGAGAAAATTTTTGCAAACTATACATCTGGCAAAGGTCCAATGACCAGTATCCATAAGCAACTCAAACTAATTTACAAGAAAACAAACAACCCTAGTAAAATGTAGGCAAAATATATGAACTAGTACTTTTCTTTCCATTTTATTTTATTTTTTTGAGATAGTCTCACTCTGTTGCCCAGGCTGGAGTGCAGTGGTGCAATCTCAGCTCACTGCAACCTCCGCATCCTGGGTTCAAGCAATGCTCATGCCTCAGCCATCTGATTAGCTAGGATTGCAAACCTGTGCCACCATGCCTGAGTAACATTTTCGTATTTTTAGTAGAGACAGCATTTTGCCATGTTGGCCAAGGTGGTCTCAAACTCCTGGCCTCAAGTGATCTGCCCACATTGGCCTCCCAAAATGCTGGGATTACAGGCATAAGCCACTGGGCCCAGCAGCACTTTCAAAAGCAGACATACATGCAGCAAACAGTAATGTGAAAAAAAAATCTTGACATTACTAATCATTAGAGGAATGCAAATCAAAACCACAATGAGATACCATGTTACACCAGTCAGAATGGCTATTATCAAAAAGGCAAAAAATAACAAATGCTGTTTTGGTTGTAAAGAAAAAGGCACACTTATACACTGTTGTTGGGAGTGTAAATTGCTTAAACCACTGTGGAAGACAGTGTTGTGATTTCTTGAGGATCTCAAAACAGAAATACCGTTGACCCAGCAATCCTATTACTGGGTATATACCAAAGAAATATAAGTTGTTCTGTTATAAAGCAGATGCACACCTATATTCTTTGCAGTACTATTCACAATAGGAAAGACATGGAATCAACCTAAATGCTTATCAGTGATGCATGGAAAGAAAACGTGGTTCCTGTGCACCATGGAATACTATGCAGCTATAAAAAATAAGATCATGTCCTTTGCAAAAACATGGATGGAGCTGGAGGCTCATTAGCAAACTAATGTAGGCACAGAAAAACAAATACCACATATTCTCATTTATAAGTGGGAGTTGAATGATAGAACACATGGACGAAAAGAGGGGAAACACACTGGGGCCTATCAGAGGAAGGAGGGTGGGAGGAGGGAGAAGATTAGGAGAAATAACTCATAGCAGTAGGTTTAATACCTGGGTGAAGAAGTAATCTGTACAACAAGCCCCATGACACAAGTTTACCTATATAACAAACCTGCACTTGTACCCCTGAACTTAAAAGTTAAAAAAATAAAAAATAAAATAAAATAATCTGCAGACTTTTTCTCAGCTCCTGTTCTTTCAGGTTTGAGGTGGCATTGAAAAGAAAACCATCTCTTGACCTTGCCTGGAGAATTTCACCAACTAAGCCTGGACCTTAGATCCCCCATATTCCCAGACAATGTGGAGTCTGTAAAGTGAACAGCTGGGATTAGGTCAGACTCATTCCCCAGGTGCACACTTCTTTATGTGCTCTACAGTTTATAAACTTTTTTTGTGCTGATACACACGAATGTTCATTAATTACAGTGGCTATTATACAATTTAATGAATATTCAATAATAATTTTTAAGAATTAAATACTTGTGTTTTTATTTCTTATTTCTAAAAAAAACCTTTGGTAAACTTTTTCATACATATATTGTAAAGAACAGGAGCAAGATTTTTCTTTATAGTACAGGTATTGAGGCAGAAATGCTAGGTTGTATGGTGTGTGGATCTCCATCTTTCTTAGGTTGTGGCAATTTCTCTTTAAAATACTTGTACCATTTTTTATCCACATCAGCAACATATATGTTTCGCTTTTCCTCTTGTTTTCAGTACTGCTCAGTACCAGATTTTACAATCAAAGTTACAATAGGAAGGGACTTTTCAGACTCACTTCAGTTTTCATTCATGTTTCCATGATGCAACTGATACTTTTTCATGTATGTTGATAATTTAGGCTTATATGTAGGTAGTGTCTACCTAAGTATTTTGCTCTTTTTTTCCTGTTTGTTGTTATTAATTTTAAGAAATTATTGATATATTCTAGATACTATTTTTACTGTCAGAGTTTGGTTTTTTCATTGCAAATATCTTCTCCAAGTCTGTGGCTTGACATTCTACTTCATAACATCTTCTGTAATGCAGAAATTTTTGTTTCAGGATAAAGTGACATACGATTTGTAGATTATGTGTCAATAGGCAAATTGTCTTCTTTTTCAATTTCATAAAGATAGGTTTTTTTTATTTTAAGCATTTCCAAGTTTAGCTTTTCAAACGTTAATACACATGGAAATTATTGTTTGTTTACATGGTATGAATAAATGACTTAGTCTTAATTTTTTATACAGATAACCACTTGTCTCTGACCATTTATTACATAATCCCTCGTTTCTCACTATTATATTCTAAGTGTGGATGTTCTCTATATAGATAGATATATTCCTTCTCAATATGACAATGTTTGATCCAAGGAATTTGCACATAAGTTCTTAAGTGAGATTGGCAAGTAATCTTTACTCAGACTCTTTGTCTGTTTTAGTTGTTTTGTTTTCTCCCTGTGCTGGATGCAGATCTAGACATCATCTTAGACCATGGAGACAAGAAACAGAATTCTGCAGTGACCTGGAGCAGAGCCACCCACAGCCTTAAACCGTCTGAACTTCCTCTTGAGAGAGCACTATAGTTCTTCTTTGCTTAATCCCTATGTAAGGGGATCTTTTCTAATTACAAGTGCAAAGCTAATCCTAAATAGTACTTAGATATTTCATATTTTCTTGAGTTAGATTTGGCATTTTATGTTTTTCTGGGAATTTCATACACATTTAAAAATTTTTAATTCATTGCAACAAGATTGTTTATAATAATCTCTTTTGAATTGTAAAAACCACTCCTCTAAAGCTACATGTCATTTTGCAGACTTGATTTTATTTGTGACTTTGACTCTTTTCCATAATTAATTTTTGTTTGAATTTGTCTTTTTAATAAACTAAATTTCATTTTTTTAATCCCTCCCATTGATTCTTTAATTTTGGTTACATTACTTTTTTACTCTGACTTAAGAATTTCATTCAGCTATTGCTCTTTTACCCTAGATTTTTTAATACTTTAATACTCTTGAAGATCTACTTAACTCTGGACATTTCTCTATAAACACCAATTTAGCTTCATTCCACACGTTTAATCTCTAGTCTATTATTTTCTCACAGAAGAGTGCTTTCCCACATGTAAATCTTACTTGTCACTTCTTATAATGATGTACTCCAAGTACGTTGCCCTACTCTGCTCCTAACATCCTAACTTACTGCAGGTGGGCCATCTTCAGCTCACTGCTTCTCACATGTCTAACATAAATGTTCCAAGTTTGTGTAAATATTAATACTGCCTCTAGAGAGCACCTAGAAGCTTATATGATGTAAAGATATCTACCTTGATACACATGCCCTAGACTTGGATAGCCCTTTCCTCTCCAACACATCACCACCACAGCATTTCTTGAAATTATTGTCTTTTCAGCTCCTTCTTTTTGCCTGTCCTTAAACTATTTCCATTTCTTTTAAAGTCAGATACCAATTTTTTCCTAATATTTCTATGAAATCTTATTCGACCTCATTGCTGTAAATAGAAGCATTAGATGCTTACTATAAGTATATATGGTAAATTAAATTATTATTTTATGAGGTGGTTCTACGTAAAAACCTTTCTTTTAAACTAGCAATCGATAAGTTTTTGACAATACTTTTTGACATTGTCTATGATATCCATGTTTCTTTCTACTTATTGATATGTGCACTATAAAAGTACATATCCTAATATTAAACAAATCTTTTATTTCTTGGATAAACTCTAGGTAGTCAACATGATGGTCTGACTGGATTTGCTTTAGGGTTTCCATAGTTGCATTTAACAAGTGTCATTGATACATAGTTTTTATTTAAGGAATGATTTCTAATTTCTAATTTCAGGACTAGATTCTGTAGCATAGAAAACATATGTGTAAAACAATATAATCCAAAAATCTTTTAAGGAGGAAAATCATTGATAACTTATTCTGCATCTTATGTAGTTTTTAGTTTTTCAAAGCTTTGGTTTGGATAATTGATCTATTAAAAAAATACAGAATTTTATATGTATTAACTATAATTATAAACATTATTTTCTTATTATAAAAATCTCTATTGTTATAGTTCCAGTCTCATTTCCAATTTACTTTTCATTTTTACTATGTGTCCAAGAAATTGGTCTACTTTTATAATTTTCAAAAATTAACTATAGCTTTTTTTTAACATATCCTATTATTTTTTGAATATCATCTCACTAGTTTCTTAATCAGTCCTTAATCTTTTATCTCTTGTCCTACTTTTTTTCTTTATTGCTAATCCACACAAAGAAAATTTAAACATGGAATATGCACCCCTAGTTTCTCATCAGTTTGTGATAGTATTGTCTTAAACATCGGGTTTAGTTTTTTTGTGGTAGTTTAATTCATATTTTAAGAATTAAAGATAATATAAAAAACACTTGAGTCATTAAGGTAGCTAACATTGGGAATGAACCTATTAAAAAAACCTTAACAATATTTTTAAATACTCTAGAAGAAATAAATGACGTCATGCCAAATAAAGACAATGTCAGTGATGTTATACAATTTAAGTAAGGAACGTATCCTTCATTTCAGTAGGGTTTTCAAGTAAAAATTTCAGTATTTCACTCTCTGCTGTTTGTGGGACTCCAAATGAAGGTAAGTCCCAGAAGAGCAGAAATATTTTTGCACATTTTTCTTTGACATCCAGTACAATGCCAATATCCAATTTTCCCTTTTCCTTTCCTTTTTTAATTTAAAGAAAATATGAAGACAGAAGTAGGATTAGTAGTAAATTTATCTTTGGCCATGGAAATCTATTCTCTTTGTTGCAATTAGTGTTTTAAATAATAAGATGCAATTCCTTAAGGACAATCTGGAGCCACGTCTCTTCTGGAAAAATCTGGAACTACTTGGGGAAAACTACTAGTATATGTAGACTAATATTTCATGCTCTTATTACTATTAAATAGCTTTGTCATAGATTAAAAAGTGTTCAATGATTAGAGGTGTGTAGACTTAGGCAGATAAAAGGGAGGGCTTTTCTGTGTAATATCTCAGGATAATCAATTTTCATCATGTCTGTTGTGTAGTCACTATTGAAATGGCTTCTGCAGATCACTTGAGGTCTGTTTTTGCAGTAACTCTTACTCTTTACATCTCTGATGAGATGAAAATCATGTGATTTCAGTAAGAGATTTCTTGGGGACATATTATAATAATATCCAATTACTGATGAATGCATGATACATATCTATTGGATCTCTGGGCCCCTGAGAGATGGTAATGAATTGGAATCTTGCAGTGAAATCCTGAGTCCTTATTTTAGCACATTTCCCCCAGGTTATTCTGATACACAATCGTATTTCTTTCCCTCTGCCTTAAAATAGCAAGTGTTTTACTTGTAATAGACATTTATGTGGGATGAATAGAGTGAAACTATTTCTTAACTGTAGGCAAAATGGAGTTTTGGAAAAAGTTTCATTCTCTAGTCTAAGACATTCAAAGAAGTCCTAAAAGATTCAAAGTTTTGCTTCATTACATGATCTGGTCATAAGTATCTGGTAGCCACTTTTCTGGTCATATAAAGATAGGCTCTGAAGATGTTCAGCTGATTTGCAAATATAGTACATTTTAAATTCATGAAAAGAAAGCTGTTTTGGGTATATTGATGAATTTTAAAATGTCTTCAAGCCCTGTTTTAAAAATGATTTTGGCGATGTTAGCAATATGGGAGTTATAACTATAGAAGTGTAATATCTGAATGATAGTGTTGAGAATCGCTCATTTTCTGCAAGTCTTTTAATAATCCACGCTTATTTACAGTGGTCAATTATCTCCACCTCAATGTCCCGCAGAAGTGATATGGTAATTCTCAAGGAATAGGCTTCACGTCTAGTTAATGATACCAACTAGATTTGACATGGTAGTGAGCAGCCCTTGCTCATGTTGACAGAGATAGTCCTGCTGATTAAATAGCCTTCCGAGGCACTCCATAAATTAAGCCACACATTATTGATACTGACACTCTGTTTCTCCCACTAATTCTGTGATGCTGAGATAGTAATCTTTGTTTTGCGTTTTTCAATTTACTTATTTCTATGTTGCAAAATTTGAAGAATATGAAAATCATATATATAATACACCTGACATTATAACATTCTAAAAATCCTATTTTTGTGATCTAGTAGCTATTTATCACATGTTCAATGATCTGATGTCTTTTGAACATCCTTCCTATGGTCCATAAGCAGTGCCTTGTTCTCAAGTTAGAAGTGAGAATACCATCTCTCAGCCTTCCTATTGGTTGGCTAGATGACCTTGGTCTGCCAATCAGAAAGGTTTGTGAGACTTTGGATTTGGAAGTAAGCAATAGGGGAAAGTGCGTACAGTGCAGACAGAATACATTCTTTGGTGGGGATGGAGGCAGAGTCCGGGGAACATTGTATCCAACCTTAAAGGTGTGAGTGGCCATGTTTATGCTGAGCAGCAGAGGCAGTGAGAATCTCACTGGAGCAACGTCCATATAGTGGAGTGCATGCAGCTCCAACCTGCTGAGACTGACTCTCCAGTTTTCTTAGAGATGAGCTTCCTAATATTTCTTAATCCATTTTGTAACCTAATTTAGAGTAGATTCTCATCTCTGTAACAAAGAACTCTCAAGTCACACATCCTCTCATACTTGTTAACCACTTTCTAGGCAATTTTGTTTTCTTGCGATTTTTTTCAAAAACACCATTTTGTTTACACTTCAAGACCTCATAGGATGTTCCATCTGCCACAAATACAGATATTTTAAAGCTTGACTCTTTTCATCCTTTACACCTCTGCTGAAACACCACCCTCTCAGAGAAGCCATTCCCCCTTTTCCCCTCTTCTCCAATCCAGTAATCTCTATCTCCATCTCTTGTTTCATTTGTTTGTGTATTTTCTTTTTTCATTTCAATAGGTTTTGGGGGAACAGGTGGTGTTTGGTTACATGAATTAGTTCTTTGGTGGTGATTTCTGAGATTTTGGTGCACTCACCACTTGAGAAGTGTACCCTGTACCCAAAATGTAATCTTTTATCCATTGCCACCCCTCACGCTTCCCCCTGAGTCCCCAAAGTGCAATGTATCATTCTTATACCTTTGTGTCCTCATAGATTACACCATACGATGTTTGGTTTTCCACTCCTGAGTTACTTTACTTAGAATAATAGTCTCAGTCTCCAATTCCATCCAGGTTGCTGTGAATACTGTTATTTTGTTCAATTTTATGACTGAGTGGTATTCCATGTTATGTTTATCACGTTTTCCTTTTCCACTCGTTAACTGATGGGCATTTTGGGTTGGTTCCATATTTTTCCAACCGCAAATTGCACTGCTATAAACGTGTGTGTAAGTATCTTTTTTGTATAATGAATTCTTTCCATCTGGGTAGATACCCAATAGCGGGATTTCTGGATCAAACAATAGATTCACTTTTAGTCCTTTAAGGAATCTTCACGCTCTTTTCCATTGTGGCAGGACTAGTTTACATTCCCACCAGCAATGCAGAAATGTTCCCTTTTCACTGCATCCACACCATCATCTATTATTTTTTGATTTTTTGATTATGTCCATTCTTGCCGGAGTGAGGTAGTATCACATTGTGGTTTTTATTTGCATTTTCCTGATAACCAGTGATGTGGAGCATTTTTACATATGCTTGTTGACCATTTTTGTATCTTCTTTGAGAATTCTTTCATGTCTTCCTCACAGAACAAGGGCAGAACTTGTTTTTGTTTTCTTTATGGAAGCGTTCTCTGAATCTAGAATAGACAACCAAACAAATAGTAGACATTTGCTATTTGTGAACAAATTAATCAAATGCCTAACATATTGCTTCACCTTGAAAGCTTCATGACGATAGTATTAAGAACCATAGATGTGTATTTTGGCCTAATGGGGAAGAATAGACAAACTCAAAGGAGACTTGAGCTAAAAATAGAAAGAAAGACTATTTTTAGGGGAAAAATGAAAAATTCTCAAAGGGAAAAAAGGTGAAGAAAGGGATGAAACCAAAACATAGTAATCTGAGAGATTATAAAATATGCATTCCTAACAACTACATGCCCAGCACCTCATGAGAAACTGCAAGGGACAGGTGTAAAATCGAGGAAGTCTACAGTATTGTTCCTGCCACTTTATATTACAGATTAGATGAGAAGGAACGTTTATGTAAAGGGAGAAAAGGGAAACATAGAAAAACATGAGTTATCTGCCTGGCGCAGTAGCTAATGTTGGTGATCCCAGCGCTTTTGGAGGCCAAGGCTGGTGGATTGCCTGAGCTCAGGAGTTCGAGACCAGCCTGGGCAATATGGTGAAACCCAATCTCTAAATAAATAAATAAATAAATAAATAAATAAATAAATAAGCTAGCCAGGCGTGGTGGCACAAGGTTGTAGTAAACTGAGATTATATCACTGCACTCCAGCCTAGGTGACAGAGTGAGACCCTGTCTCAAAACAAACAAACAAACGCAATCCCAAACAAATAAATGTGAGTTATGTAGTTCTAACATTTCTGGAAATGTTCCCCTTAGAGTTTACATTTCTCTAAGTGAAAAATCTGAAGCCATGCTTTAGAAATAAGTTCTTCATAAGCAGAAATAATTGTTTAGAATTTGTTTTCTCAAGATCATTCCTATGAAACACGATGAAACACTAATAATTTTTTGGAGAAGATTAGTCTTTCCAGGTTTCAATATCTAATAGCAGAATACTAGTTAATTCCTAATACTGACAAACCTGCAAATTATGCATCTTCAATCCCTTTTCTAATTATTGGGAGGACATCTCAAAGCACTATGATCATTTAGATTTTAATTGTCAGGCAGTGCTGTGTACAGTTACTCCATATTTTTCTACCAAAAAAAATGAACATTATGCCAAAATAGAAACTATAGTTTTGAAAATGGTGGCTGATTGGGTTATTGGGCATGATTCAGTCTACTGCTTATCCAGTCAGAGGATGATTAGGATCACATTTGCCACTATCCCATATGCATATTTATTTTTCTTCTTTCCAAAAAATTGTAGTATGTAATAAGTAAATAAGCAAATAAGATTTCTGTCTCAAAGAGAAATACACATTACAATTTAATTCACTTAAACTATATTCAGACATTGTACCAACATGCTAAGTGAATACATACACACACACTTACATACTAGAAGTTATACAGTGGCATGATAACAAGAGCAGGCATTTACTGAGCTCATAATATGTGTTGAGAACTCTTATCCAGACTTTGCATATAGTAAGACTTTTAATCTTCACAGCTATGTTACGAAAAAGGTTTTCTTTGTTATGCTCATGTTGCATGTAAGAGCAAATGACTTGTTCAAGTTTTAACAATGAATGAGAGACAAAGCTAGGATTTTCACCCAAGAATCTTGCCACAGAAGCTGTGTTTTTAACCATTAGGCAATACTGGCTTGCTAGTAGGGATAATATGGGGCTTTGAGTCAGATCAATTCAAATTTAAAATAAGATTTTAGTGCTTATTGTGACTTTGAGAATATTCCTCAATGTCTGTCAAACTTAGTATCTTCATCTGTAATAAATAAGTAAATCAATGGAAATTGTAAAACCAATCTACGATAGTAGATTGTAAAGGGTTGCCACTTTGCTTTAAAATGATGTAACATGAATAAAAGTATTTAGTGAACTGGTCAGAAATAATTTCACCATGGCACATGTATACCTATGTAACAAATCTGCAAGTTCTACACATGTACCCTAGAACTTAAAGTATAATAATACTAGTGATAAAAGAAATAATTCCTCTGCCTGATATACCTGTTTCCTAGTGTGCTTGAATATTGTTTATAATTATCTTTCCCCAAAAGGCCCAGTTGGGATCTATCTTCCTGCCTGTACACACCCCATCCACCCATCCATCCCTCAACCCAGCAGTGTTTTTCCCTTTTATTTATATTATTGGAAGTAATCTGTGGAACTGAAATTAATTCCCAAGGTCAAGATTTATAGCACTGCTGCAAAATAACCCAGAGGCATTAGATTTGATAACCTTACAGTCAGATTACCATTTTCTCCCAGTTACTACTGATTACTGTGGCTTACTACTCTCATTTTTAATCCTTTAATAGGCATAATATAATTAAAAATAGTATTAACAACTGTACATGTTCTATAATATGTTCTGATTTGTTTCAATTAATGTTATATGTATTTCCCCAAATCATTAAATATTGTCCTCACTACCAACCAACCAATCAACACAAACAAACAAATACATAAGCAAATCTGAAAAAAATAAAGTAGTAACAACTTACTACAACACATTACTCAGGAGACCAGAAACTGAGGCTATTTCAGTAAGTCTAAGATGAATGAAGACTGGCCTCTACAGGTTCCAGTTCAATAGAAAGCAGCGTATAGCATATTTCCTATCATTTTCAGTCACATGTGTGAGGCTTGGATTATCATTTCCATGCAGGCAGAGTCAGGGACTCCTATGTGGTGTGACTTCAGCTGTGGCCAAGACAGAGTTCTTGCCTTTTTCTTGTGTTACTTACATTCCTGCAATGCTGATTGCTCTTCATCTCATTTTCTTTATCAATACTCAGGTATAGTTGTATTAACAGAGAAGTTATCAACCTACAAATAGAACTAAATAAATTAGCGGCCAAGTATGCCATGTTATGCATTATTCTGGTGAGAAAATATGATTTCTTAATAGGTGGCTGATAACATGTACTCTAGTGAAAACCAGGAGACTTAGAATAAAGTGGATGCCTTGGAGCCCAAGTTACTATATGGTGAGAGGAGATCATAGAAATGGGATAGTGAGAATAATGAGGTACTTACAGCAGCAGCAGAACGGGTTACAAAGGGAAGTGCTTAAATATATGTTTGAGTTTGTTCCTGGACTGTCTTATTTTGTTACAGAGATTTATTTTTCTATTTTTTCACCAATGTCACATGGTCAGAATACCATGGGGTAAAATAAGCCCCGAAATTATGTAATTCAACTCCTCTAACAGATGAGTTACTTTGTCAATTGTATGTTCAGGTGTTTTGCCTGCTTTTGTCTTCTTATTTTTGATTTGTTAGTTACATATATTCTGGACAAACATCTTTTGTTGGATGCTCCAATCACAATTTTTTTTTTCCCTGTTCCTTGGATTGCCTATTCAATTGTAAATGACATCTTCCGATAAGTAGACTATTTTCTTTTGATCAAGTCAATGTATCAGTTCTGTTATTTTCCACTGAGTACTTTTGCATCTATCAAGAAATCTTTGCCTTCCTTAATGGCTTGAAGATATTCTCTTATGATTTATTTTAGAAGTTGTATAGTTTTATCTTCTGCATTTGGACCCATGACCTATCTTGAATCAGGTATTTGCTAAAGAGAAATGAAAACCCATATCAACATGGAAACTTTAACAAGAATTTTCATAGCAGCCTTATACATAATGGCCCTGCAATGGAAGCAAATCAAATTACTATTAGGTTGGTGCAAAAGTAATTGTGATTTTTGCCATTACTTTCAAGAAGCAATGGAAAAACAAATTTTATTACTATATTCATAGAATGGAATATTGCCTCACCAATAAAAAGGAATGAGTCACTGATATACTCAACAACTGGATGACTCTCATGAATATTAATTTGCACAAAATAAGCCAAACACAAAAGAATACATTTATATGATTCTGCTTATATGAAGTCTAAGTACAAATAGAATCATTTGAAGGTAATACAAATCAGAAAGTGGTTAACACTGGAGCAGATTATTATTTACCTGTAATAATAAAAAGAGAAATTTCTGAGATGATAAAAATGTTTCATATTTCGTTTTGGATGGTAGTTGCATTGTGCATACAATTGTCAAAATCTATCAAAATGAAAACTTAAAATCTGTACATTTTATTTTGTATACCTCATAAGTCTATAGAGTATTTTTTGTATTGCATTTTAGGTTTTGGGGTACATGTGAAGAACATGTAAGATTGTTGCATAGGTACACACATGGTAGTGTGGTTTGCTGCCTTCCTCCCCATCACCTATATCTGGCATTTCTCCCCATGCTATCCCTCCCAACTCCCCACCCCCTGCCGTCCCTTCCTTAGTTCACCCCCACAGACTTCAGTGTGTGATGCTCCCCTTCATGTGTCCATGTGTTCTCATTGGTCAACACCCGCCTATGAGTGAGAACATGCAGTGTTTGATTTTCTGTTCTTGTGTCAGTTTGCTGAGAATGATGGTTTCCAGGTTCATCCATGTCCCTACAAAGGACATGAACTCATAGTTTTTTATGGCTGCATAGTATTCCATGGTGTTTATGTGCCACATTTTCCTTGTCCAGTCTATAATCAATGGGCATTTGGGTTGGTTCCAGGTCTTTGCTATTGCAAACAGTGCCACAATGAACATTCATGTGCATGTGTCCTTATAATAGAACAATTAATAATCCTTTGAATATTTACCCAGTAATGGGATTGCTGCGTCAAATGGAATTAGAGTATTAATTTTAAATACTACTCTAATTTTTAAATAGAGTATTAGATGGACATTAAAAGGAATAATAGCATTTTATCAACAGCAAACCACAAGTCAGTAGTCATTTCGTAAATCATGTCAACAGTGCTCCTTGGGCTTGTACTGTCCACAAACTCTGTCTGTGCTCAGCAACCATGGTAACACAACTATGTGATTAGAGCAAGATTACTATGACTTGGTGAAACATGCAAGTAGCCGTGTAACAACAACCAATATTTTTGATATTTACTTTGTTTTAAATGCTTTGCAAATATTATTTCAGCTAATTAATCATTAGAAGGCAGCAGTGAATTTCATAGCAACTGAGCATGTTGCCTTCTTTCCCCCTGTTAAAGAGGTTAGTAATGTTAGCCCATGACTTTAAAAAGGGTGAAACTCATCAAAAGCCAATATGTATATGGGGAGATGGTAAAGAAGAAAATGTAGGGGAGCCAGAGGTCACCAGAGATCAACCCACCTTAAGCTCTTCTGTGGTCTCTCTGGCTGTATCTAGAAATCAAATTGTCACCAGGCAGATTAACAGGAGGAAAGTATAGTTTTACATGTACATAGAGATCTTTAACATAGAGTGAAGTCCAAAGAAGTGGCCAAAGTTATACTTTTTAGACAAAGAATGATAACTTTTTGAGAAGAAATGACAGGATAAAGAAAATCTGGCTAGGGGAAGCAAATTTTCTAGGGGAGTCAGGGAATATATGTGGAATATATCTAGCAGAAGATAAGGGCGACTTGATTAAGTGTATTCAGAGATACTGCCTCCCTAAATTCCCAGTCTCTGGTGATAACGGCTATTTTCTCTTCCTACTATTCTGAGTGTACCCCTTCCAGAGGAATCTTTAGGTTTTCTATATGCCAGAAGAGATAGGTCAGCTGCCCCTTTTCGAAACTACAATTTCTTCAGTGTTTCAACTTGAAATAATCAATATACCAATCTGGCAAATTTTGGGGTGGTACATTCTTTGCTGTTTCAGAAAGTATCCTTAAGAAATTAAAACACTAATGTTAGATTGTTTTAATATCCAGGACTCACTCTAGGCCAAAGTCTTGATAAAGAAGTTTATTTTCAGCACCCCATAAAAAACTTCCATTTTTTTTTTCTGCAAAAATAAAATCACTTTCACAACTATCTGAAACACTATATTTCCCCTTACCTGGGGACTTACTTTCCCTAAGTGCCTGAGCTTTTTTGTGTGTTCAGTGCATGCTTGCCATGTTTCTGTGCACATTGTAGTAACTGATTTGCTTTTCACCATAAGCTTTTGTGTTAAGTACACTTATTTCTTCATTTAATGTAAGATGGAAATGAGAGACAAATGGTAAGTAACTTCCTGAAGCCACACAGCTTATAAATAAAAGATCTGGCCTTAGAATCAATGTGGTTTGATGTCAGAGCCAGCACTTTGATCACTACACACTGACTTTATACCCCCTCATTATTACGCTATTTGCCTCTAAAACATATGGACTTAATATTCGAATCACTCCTCGTTACACTTTTATTTCTTTAAAAATGTACTCTGTCTTAATCCACAAGAATAAAAGCTGCCACTCAGACAAGAATCAGCTAGAGGAAAAGGTGTTTTTATTCATTTCCTACAAATTATTCGTAGGCAGCCATTTTCTTCAACCATTAACTTAAAAGGATAGACTAAGCACTTACTCTATGCTAGAAACCTAAATGGACTCTGAGAGCTCAAATGCTACCTAAGTACACTCCTAGAAAGTAGCCTCAAATTTCAGAAAGGTGATAAATATTCCCGAATACCCCTTTGATAGTGAAGATTGCTGATTTCCTGGAAACAATTTAATTTTGCCTTAAACATTAGTCTAGCCAGTTCCACATTTCCCCAATTAGAATTCCAAGCCATGAAGACTGGAAAACAGTCATCTACTTAGAATGGAAGTGAAATAAAAAGATCCAAGTACTTCATGCATCTATTCTTGCATGTGTCAGTTTCCTGTTGCTGCTCTAGTGAATTACCACAAATTTACCGGCCTAAAACAACTCAGATTTTACAATTGGAAATGCAAACATCTGAAACAGTTCTCACAGGGCTAAAATCAAGGCATTGGCAGAGCTACATTTCTTTTCTTCTGGAGGTTACCAGGGAGAACCTCTTTCCTTGCCTTTTCCAGCTTCTAGAGGCTGCTTGCACCCTGGGCTCATGACCTCTTCTCCATTTAAAAGCCAACAGCAACATCTTCAAATCTTCCGACTCTGACCATCCTGTTATTATTATTATTATTATTATTATTTGTAAGGACTCCTGTGAATACAATAGTTTCACTGGAATAGTTCTGGATAATCAACCCATCTCAAAATAATTTTATTAGATCTGTCAAATATCTTTTTTTTTTTTTTTCTCATACAGAAACACAGTCATAGGTTCTGGGTGTTAGGACATGGGTATCTTGGGGAGGGAGACATTTTATGTTTACCACATTTGTGAAAATTATCTTACAGTTACGTATTCCATAAAAATTATCTCTTCTGAAAATGTAATTTTCCATAAAATTATATATTTAATTGCCAGGATATGTATTATTTTTTAAAGTAAATTACTTTTCAAATTTTCTCAAAAATGTCTCCTAGAGAAAGAACATCTTGAAAACATCCTTAATTGGTACAGAAATTACTTCACAGAATCTATAAATAATAGACATGTATTTTAACAGCCTCTCTTCTTTCTTTTCCTCTCCCTCTCCACCTCCCCCGTCTCCCTCTTTGTTTGTCTTTCTCTCTCTCCTATCCATTCTCTTTCCCACACACATGCACACACACACAGCTAAATCTCCTCTGCTTCTAACAGCAAATGTACAATGATAAGGAAAATATCTGGCTCAGAAAATATATATTTTTTGCTTGATCTTAAATAGAAAGTGCTCATACAAGAAGAAATGTATTTAACATGTCCAAGGTATTGCTTGAAGGGTGTGAAACATCCTTCCCAGGAGAAATAATCTCCTGGTTTAACAAATGTGTGGCAAGAATTTGATGGGTTGGCTTACTCCTCTATTGCCTTTAGGACATAACGCAATGTGCTGGACTTGGTGGATGAGTCAGAAAGCAGTAGTTCACATGAACTTGCTTCTGAGAGGTGGGAAAAACAATCCCTCTTTAACAAGTGCTTTGGAAGAGTTCCCTGAGCTATAACTTTGGTGGATGTTGGATTCAGGATCATTAACCACCCAAGATAAATACAGTCCATGGGAGGTAGTGTTCCCCTCCATGTGTGGGTTGCAAATGGAACTAGTCATTTACAATAGCTGCAGTTAAATAAGAACAGAATTAAGTAGTGATGAGTCAACTATGCAAGGCTCTGCCTTGAAAAGTTCAACAAAGAAAATAGCATCAATTTTCAAATTGGAAAAATATTCAAATTACACATTTATACAGTTCAAAAAATTGCAGGTGAATTACTTAGACTGATGAGCAGACAGAAGGAAAGGATTAGATTTCTGAATCTACTACTTACTTAACCTCAGTATGTTTCAGATTTTTTACTTTTAAAGTAGAATAAAATAATTTCCCTAATCTGCAATTCAATGTTATGAAGATTACTGTATACCTGAAAGAATATTTGGGAAAGCACTTGATATACTCTCAAGTAAAATAATTCAATACCAACTTTGAAAAATATTCGTACTGGTAAAGCATTTATTACTGTGCCTGACACGTGAGTTTATTAGTTATTGCCAAGCAATAATTCAAGGTATGAACTAGGTAATAACAAAAGATTACAAGGTGCATACTTGTAACCTTTGTTGTTGTTCATCTTTCCTGTAGTCAGTATCCATTTACAGATGCAATTCAATGAGGTATTGCAGAGTATATGCTTGTAAAACTACGGTCTCAGTCAACAAAAGAACTTTTCCATTGCTGCTGCTTAACAGAATCACCAGAGATCAGTTTGAAATGTTTAGAATTTTATATAAATGGAATCGTAAAGTACATACTCATTGCATCTATCTCCTTTTACTCTGTATAAAGTTTCTGAATTGTTCATATAACAAAATGTATGTATCATGGGTTTGTTTCTTTTGGTAGCTGAGTTGTAGTTCATGGCAGTGCATATTGTATTATGCTTGTTCATTACCTTCTGATCAACATTTGAGTTGCTTTCAGTTTGGAACTATTATAAATAAAATTGCTAAAGACATTTTTATGGAAGTGTTTGCTTGGACAGAAGGTTTTTATTTCTTGTGTAAATAGGAATGAAATTATTGCGTCATATGTAAATACATGTTTACCTTTATGAGGAATTGCCAAATTATTTTGCAAAGTGATTGTACAATTTCACTTCCTGACCAGTAAGGTAGTTGTTTTTTATAATTGGCAACATCCATGCTTATGATTTTAAATTGTAACCATTTGAATATGTATGCAGTTGCATCTCACTAAGGTTTTCCTTTACCTTGACACTTTTGTCAATATTGTATTGACCATATGTGTGTGTGTTTATTTCTGGACTTTCAGTTTTGTTCTATTAATCTGTGTCTATCCCTTTGCCAAGTTTATCCTACTATGATTGCTATAACTTTATAGTCAGCGAGGTAACATGATTTTTCCCTCTTTGTTTTTCCTTTAAAAGATTGCTTTGGCTATTCTACATCATCTGCATTTCTATAACTTTTACAATCAGATTGCCAAATTTTAAAATAATTTCTGGAATATTTATTAGATTTGTGTTAAATCTACAGATTAATTTGGTGTTAAATTGACATCTTAACTAAATATTGAGTTTTTGATTCATGGTCATGGTTTACCTCTTCATTTACTTACATGTTCTTTTATTTCTCTAGCAAAATTGTATAGTTTGGCATGTATTTTGTTAAAATACCCCTAAGCATTTAATATTTTTGAATGCTATTTTAAACTGAATTGAATTTTTTACTACATTTAGAATTTTATTTTGCTATCATATAGAAATTTTTGTATCTCATACTCTATGGTCTTGCTAAATTCTTTTAGTATTTATATTACCTGTTTCACAGGTTTCAGAGGGTGTTCTGCAAAATAAAATCATGCCATTTTTGAATGAAAGACTATTTTACTCCTTCCTTCAAATTTTAAGGGTTTTTAAAAATTAAAGCTTTTTGCTTGTCTAATTGCATAGGCTAGGATTTCCAGTACAATGCCGAACACTGGGGGAAAGTGTGAACACAGTAGCCTTGTTTCCAGTTCTAAGTAGAAAGTATTACCTTTTCCATTATTAAGTAAGATGTTAACTATAATTTTTCTGTTCATTTCCTTAATGATGTTGAGGAAAATTATTCTCTGTGTAATTTATTCTAATGTTTCATTGTGAATAATGACTTTAATCATTCTTTTAATATTTATTTAGATCATTAAATGTTTTTCCTCCTGCTTTATTTGGTAATCTGAGTGAATTACATTAAATGATTTTATCAATGTGTTAAACCAACCTGGCATACCTGAGATAAACCTGGCATCATCTTTGTATATCATGCTTTTTATATATAACTAGATTCAATTTGCTAATCACTTTAAAAAAATCTTTGTATGTATACTCAAGCAGGATATTGCCCTGTAGTTTTCCTGTCTTATAATATCATTGGTTTTCTTTTTTATCAGACATAAAAAGAAAGGGAAATACTTATCGAAATAGAAATAAGTCAAGGTTTGACATTTTATCATAAAATTACCACATTACAAAAAATGTTCCATATCTTTCTCACTAGATTTTTATGGATCTCAAGAGTAGGATTCTTTTACGCCATAACTTAGTTGAATTTCTTGAATTGTGTAGGTTAATTTTCGGTAAATATAAATTTTTACTTCTCTCATGGAAATGCTGTAACTCTTGCCCATTGATTTTGGATTTAGTCATGTCATTTGCTTGAACCAATGGAATGTGGGCGGAGGTGATAGGGCTGTGTGCCAGATTTAAGACTAAGCCTAAAAAGGACATTTTTTTTCTGCATGTTCCTTTGAATGTTTCCAATCTCTGCATTAGGAGAACATGCCTCAGATAGCTACTCCTCCAGTTTTGGCCCCAGAATGAAACACAGGAAGAAGACCTGAATTTGATTTGCATCTCAAAGTAGAACTGTCCCAGCTGACATAAAACTGATGAATAAGGAATAAGCGTTTATTGTTGTATGCCACTGATATTTCTATGGTTGATTATGTGTAGAAAAGCTGACTTATACACTTGCATAAACTTGGAGAAGACTGAATTTAGAAATGGAGTTTCTACTTATGGTTATGTCTGAGTAGCTCCAAGTGGATCATCCCTCCCACAGATAACAACTCTAAACTCTGGACAAAATATAAAAATATAAAAATAATAATTTCCTGAACATCAAAGAGAAACCCAAATCATGCAGATACTGGGTAAATTTTATAGGACATTTTTTATAGTTTAAGACTATGCAGGAGTCAGCATCATGTGGCATGACTAAAATCTACATAAGGAGAAATGGAGTAGAGTATGAAAAGCAACTACCACAGCTAAAAGGTGAGGAGGAATATCTAGGAAGGAGAGAGCTGAAGAGAGGCTCCTGGTTTTTGGGGATACAGCCACCCAGGTCTATGATTGATCCCTGAACTCTGCATGCATAGTGCATTTTCTTAGAAGTTCACCTAGGAATAAAAAAATTGAACTGACATTTCATAGTTTAGGGTTTGAGAATGGCTAAGTTAACTACTTGCTATTACCTAAAAATCAATACTTTTCAGAAGAACATAAATTGACTCAGCTCCAGGTAAGTTTGAAATCTTCTTCTGTGAATTAGACCTCCAGTTTCTCCTGTAGGAGTGTGTATTCGGGGGCAGGGGAGCTCCCTTTCCCACTTCCAGTTTGGACAGCCACTGTATTTGTGGTGTCTCCAGGGTCCTGCGGGAGCAGTCTCCTTCCTTCAGGGGGTTCTGTGGGTCCTCTTTAATTTCCTGATTTATTTCTGCAGTGTTTCTGGAGCTAAAATTCATGTTATGAGCTTCTGCACACTGCTCTATCCATCCAAGTCAGAGCTGCAATCTAGTCCTGCCTCCCTTCTGCCACGATGCCTCCACTATTTTTTAAATGTAACTTTTATTTTAAGTTTAGGGGAACATGTCCAAATTTGTTTTATAGGTAAACACGTCATGGGGTTTTGTTGTACAGATATTTAGCCATCCAGATATTCAACCTAGTACTTTCAATAGGCCCCAGTGTGTGTTGTTCCCTTCTTTGTGTCCATGTGTTCTTATTATTTAGCTCTAACTTATATGTGAGAACGTGTGGTATTTGTTTTTCTGTTCCTGTATTAGCTTGCTGAGAATAATTGCCTGTAGCTCTATCCATGTCCCTGCAAAAGACATGACCTCATTGTTTTTTATGGCCGAATAGTATTCCATGATGTATAGGTACCACACTTTCTTTCTGTGTGTCATTGATGGACGTTTAGGTTGATTCCATGTCTTTGCTATTGGGAGTAGTGCTGCATAAAACATATACATGCATCTGTCTTTATACAGAAAAATTTATATTCCTTTGGGTATCTACCCTGTAATGGGATTGCTGGTTGAATGGTGTTTCTGTTTGTAAGTCCCTGAGGAATCACAGCACTGTCCTCCAACAATGAGTTAACCAATTTACACTCCCACCAACAGTGTTAAAGTGTTCCAGATTCTTCACATTCTCACCAGCATCTGTTATTTTTTGCTTTTCTAATAATAGCCATTCTGACTGGTGTGAGATGGTATCTCATTGTGGTTTTTATTTTTATTTCTCTAAAGACCAGTGATGTTGAGCTTTTTCTCACGTGACTGTTGGTCATATCTATGTCTTGCTTTGAAAAGTGTCTGTTAATGTCCTTTCCCTACTTTTTAATGGTGTTTTTCTTTTTTGTAAATTTGCTTAAGTTCCTTATAGAGGCTGGATATTAGATCTTTTCAGCTGCACAGTTTGCAAAAATTCTCTCTCAGTCTGTAAGTTGTTTATTCTCTGGATAGTTTCCTTTGCTGTGCAGAAGATCTTTAATTTAATTGGATCTCATTTGTCAACTTCTACTTTTGTTGCAATTGCTTTTGGCATCTACACCATGAAATCTTGGCCCATGCCTATGTCCAGAATGATATTGCCTAAGTTTTTATAGTTTTAGGTGTTACATTTAAGCCTTTAACCCATCTTGGGTTAATTTTTGTCTATGGTATAAGGAAGGGGTCTAGTTTCAATCTCCTGAATATGGCTAGCCAGTTATACCAGCACCATTTGTTGAATAGGGAATCCTTCCCTTTGCTTTTTTTGTCAGGTTTGTCAAAGACCAAATGGTTGTAGGTATGCAGGCTTATTTCTGGATTCTCTATTCTGTTCCATTGTTCTATGTTGATTCCATGTCTTTGCTATTGGGAGTAGTGCTGCATAAAACATACACATGTGTCTGTCTTTATGTAGAACAATTTATATTCCTTTGGGTGTCTATCCAGTAATGGGATTGCTGGTTGAATGGCATTTGAATGAATCCACCTGTTTTTGTACCAGTTCTATGCTATTTTGGTTGCTGTAGCCCTGTAGTATAGTTTGAGGTCAGATAGTGTGATGCCTCTAGCTTTGTTCATTTTTCTTAGGATTGTCTTGGCTATTCACGCACTTTTATTGGTTCCATATGAATTTTAAAATAGCTTTTTCTAGTTCTGTGAAAAAAATAGTCAATGGTTGTTTAATAGGACTGGTATTGAATCTGTAAATTGCTTTGGGCAATATGACCATTTTAATGATACTGATTCTCTCTATCCATGAGCATGGAAGGTTTTTCCATTTGTTTGTGTCATCTCTGATTTCTTTGGGCAGTGTTTTTTAGTTCTTGTAGAGAGCTTTCTCCTCCCTTGTTAGCTGTATTCCTAGGTATACTGGTTTTTGTGCGTGGACATTTTGAATGGGATTACGTTCTTGATCTGTCTCTCACCTTGACTGTTAGTATATAGGAATGCTAGTGATTTTTGCACGTTAATTTTTTATCATGAGACTTTGGATCAGTTGTTGTGCCTCAATGGAGGAAAAAAGGTACTCTGGCTTGACAGGGTTCTTTTCTCATCTTTGTGAGTTTATTGACCTTCAGTCTTTGAGGTTTTTGACTTTTGGATTCTTTTTTCTTTCCTATTTGATGACCTTGAGGGTTTGATTGTGGTAGTAGGTGAATTCAGCCAACTGGCTTAGTTTCTGGAAGATTTTAGAGAGCCAACCTCAGCTCCCAACTTCTGGACTGCCTGTTACCATTCTGGTGGTTTTGTGTTGGGCTCCTCCAGGTTAGGAACTCACTGTGCTGCAGGTGATGGAGGTGCTCTTGGACCACTGGTCACTACGCTCCAATGCATGGTGTCAGCCAAAGCAGTTCATAATGCAGTGACAGCAGGATCTGTCCTTATTCACACATGCCAGCAGCAGCGGTTGCAGCAGCACAACAGAACGCTAGCCTGCCACGATGCCTGCCTCCCTGTGGGTATTCACCGCAGTGGTGGAGGCAACTCTATTGTGGGTGCGGCCTAGGAGGGACCCTGATTGCCACTGTGAGCACCTTGGCACTTGAGGTGGTGTTGGCTCGAAGGCAGGACGCTAGTGAGTGCAGGTCTGGGTGCCTTCTCTGTGCCCTGTAAGCAGGAGTAGTCACTCAGGGTGGAGGCTGATCTGCTGCTGTTCTCTACAGTGTTAGTGCAAGAGTGGATCATGGGCAGGGATGGGGGTGGCTGGCTTTGTTCCCAATGAGGCTCCATCTGTAATGGCAGTCAGTGGGGGTATGGGAGGTGGATTGAACGTCTGTGTGCTGGCAAGGCAACAGAAGCAAAACCCACCTGGCAGATGCCTGGCAGACATGCACTGACAAAGTGAAATGGGGAGCTGCCATGAGGCAGGGGGAAGCTGCAGTGTGGGGAAAGCGCCTGCTAGCTGGTGCATGGCCACAGGGGACACCCCACTGGAGCTCTCCACCAGTCACGCATGGTCCACCAGGGCAGAAGCTATGGTGAGGACCCCAGGGCACCTGTGGCTGCCCTGCAAGCAGGCATGGCTAGGCTGGAGTACCAGGAGAGATCAGCAGACCAAGGGGTTCTCAGGTTGGACTATCCCTGCCTGATGGGCAAGAGCGGCCTGCAGAAATCAGGTCCCACAGGACCCTTAGGGCTAAAGTCTCCTATGAGAGCAAGTGGAGCCTAGGAGGACGGCCATCCCTGGCTATGCTCTGCTACCTATGTTCCCGAATCAAACCCTCTGGGCTCCACATGTACCTGCCACTTCTCTAAGTAGCTGTCCCAGGAAACTCCCGTGTCTCTGGTGAGCGAGGGGTCTCCACCTGCTAAGTTCCAGCGGTTGGTGGCGACCATGAGCTGCTCCTTACCTGCTCAGCTCATTCCTTCCCTTGGAGCTGCTGGGGGCCGGGAATGAGTCCCAGTGCACCGCAGCCTCATGCAGGGTTCCCAGCTTTCTACTCCGTCATTCCATCTTCTGTGTCTTCCCTCCATCCACTCTCAGTGCCTTCCCTCTGAAGATCTGTTAGGAGCACAGCGGTCCTTTTGGTCCCTGGGAGAGAGCTGTTCCACCTGGCTGCTTCTCTCACCCATCTTGCCCTCCTCCCCCATGGTATTTTTTTTAAACTGCACTTTGAATTCAGTGATATTTTCCTGAACCCTAGAAAATACTACATATAACCATTTCGGTAATGATGCTGGAAGTTTTATAGGTAGAAAAACAACTTGTTTCAATTTACAAGTAATTGATTAACTGTGAGGTGGAGGTTTTTTAGGTGCTTTATAGTCTTGTTACCCATTTGTGCAAAGAATTCTAAATGTGTCAGATAATCACATAAACATAATAAAAATGTTAGGATTGTAAGAAATGTTAATTAGTCCCTCAAATGTAAGACTAATCGTATAAACTGTAGTTTTTACGTTTTTAGTTCAGTTAGAAGCAAAAAAAATACATCTCTAGAATTCAGTTAAAGAAGGATTCTTGGTCTAGTCCAGTGGTTCTCAAATCAAGATGCATATTATCACTGCCTGGAAGCTTTTTAATGCATACTGACACCAGGTTTCCATTTTCAGATACTCCAATGTGTGACCTAGTCATCAATATTAAAAGCTTCTCAGGTACTTACAATGTGCAGTAAAGGTTGAAAACATTTACTCTAGGCTATATCTGTCATTGGTAGCCAACTAACACAGATTTTAATTATTATTTATCAACATCATCTAGAACAACCTTCTTCATCTTTATTCTATATTTTCCTTTCATGTCGTGACAAGTCTATCACTTTTGTTATAATTAATTACTACATCAAATCATATCTTTGGTCGACATTTCAGACTCTATTTCTACTTTTCAGATGGGAGAAATATCCTCAGAAATGGAAACATTTGACTGTTTCATATTTGGGTTCTTTTAGAGAGTGCAGCCCCTTTAAACCACGCTGGAGTAACAGCATCTAAACTGAGTTGACCATTTTCTAGCAGTACTTAATTTTAAGAACCTGGAGAAAGGAGTTAGAGTGAACTTCCAAGATCTCATTTAATTAGTGTTTAACGCTTACCTTCTTCATTTTATTTGTAGCGAGCACTTAAAAAGTCATTTTTAAAAATATTTTTAAGGGTAGTACATTAGCACATTTTATATGCAAGTACAAATTATGTTTTTTTAACAATTTCCATACTTCAGATTACACCTATCTTTTCAATGATATGAATAATTTGCAAGTGACTGCCTGAAATAACTTTGTAACTTCCAGACCAGACTATTAGACTATATTAAAAGTGGAGCAATGTCCTTTTTAATCCATCGGTGCAACTTCCCAAGGAAAAAAATAAAATACTGCAGCAAGAATGATCGTTACATTTCTGTTTTTTAATCCATTATTCACCTTCAATGCTGTCACCTGGATTCAATTAGGCCTTCATGCAGGGTTCTGATCCTTGGAGAGAGATTGGTTTATTTTTCCTCTATCCTGTAAGTATTGCTGAACAGATATGAAAAACAGTTCTGTCCTCTTCTCAGACCTACTTTCCTTTCAAATCTTTAGAAAATAATGTTTTTGCTTCTGTCATTCATAATCTGCAGGTACTGCTGATAGTTATGCACCTCAAGATGTTTGTATATTAAGGAGTGTGGTTCACTCTCGTTTCATACTGTATCCTGTTAATGTTACAAATTATTTCTTCTTAAGGAGTCAACAGTTTTTCCTGTGATACGGTTTTCTGAGTGTGACTGCTCTAAGATTGCATTATATATTGAAAAAGGAAAAAAAAAATGTACATTTACATAATAGTTCGTGGATAACTTTGACAAGATGACATTGTACATTGAGGCAAGTCTCATATAATTTGTATTCTTAGAGACTGCAACATTCGAATGTATTATAATAATCTTGACTCTATGCCTAGTTCAAACCATTTGGCTTTCAAGAGTAACTGAAGAGCTGTTTATATAGCTTGATGCAACTATATTAAGTATAACAATATCTAAGGCAGAGGATAATACTGACAGTTCAATTTTCACACTCAAAGTGTTCTATGTCATCAAAAAGAAAACCTCTGAATTTGTAATAAATATTTAAAATCTCATGTGGGGAAGTTTATCTAAACCAGTAAAGAACATCGTTTAGTATGAAAAATCTAGGTTTATTCATCCATCTGCCTTCTCTCACCACTACCACCAATGCCATTAGCAAAGTGGAAATAAAATGAAGTTGTTATTCTTCTCAAACTATTTTATGACATTTTCACATCATAAAAAATAGGACACATGTTCAGATTGGGAAGTCACAATGAAAGAGATTTGCAAACTTTCCTTAATATGAATCAACACATTTTTAGAAGTTTTATATAGTCCTTGATAAATAACCAACTTATTGGTTTTTGAGGTCATCACTTATTACATTTGATTTAGACTACACCTCCTCGTACAGACTCAGGGTAAGCAACATGGAATTAGTAGCTTAATTAAAGTCTACTCTGGATGCAACCTCATGTAGTAGGCCAGAGGAGTGGGTATTGCAGTAGTTTGCTACTGTTTCTTGTACATCTAGAGCTTGTAGTCCCAATGTTTTGTCACAGACAATGCAGAATGCTGTGTGTCAAAGATGAGACCAAAGAAAAATATTTTCACTCACACTTTGTTTTCTTCCTGCCGAGTATTCCTTATTACTTGAGATTCCCTTTGCAAACTACTTTTATAAGGTTTCATCCTTCAAAACCTGTGGTCTATGTGTTGTCAAAATTTCTAAATTCTGGAGTGGTAATTTCTGCCATCTTTGGAAATTTCGGCAAAATTTCCTGAAGAAACATGTTATTTGCTCAATCCTGAAACAAGAATAAACTCAGAACAGGTACCTTACCAGAAGATTTTAAAAATAAAGGTGATTCACTTCTCTTCTCTCAAATACCTGTGCCTCAAAAGTGTTACCTTAAAAATATAAAGTCTAAAGTCTCTTTAAAATAACATCTTAAAAATGGATCGGTGCTTATATATCAGTCATATCATAATGTATTTTCTCAGTAGGAATTTTAATAATTTATTTAAATGAATTTATGTCATTTCCCCCTAAATTTGTTTAAATAATTAATTGATTGGGTGCTATTTTACTTTAAGAAGCCATACTCCTACAACTTAGATATTTCATTCTCTCCACTGAGCATGTTAAATATATTATCATTTTTCCTTTGCCATCTTATCTTATTTTATCTTATTTTTTATTTGTAATTTTTATGAATACATAATAGCCATACGTATTTATAAGGTACATGCGAAATTTTGAAACAAGCACACAATGCGTAATAATCAAACGAAGGTAATTAATTGGAATATCTATAATCTCAAGGATTTATTTCCTTATGTTAGGAAGATTTCAGTTCTACCTTCTAGTTATGCTGAATTAGATAATAAAATTGTGTTAACTATAGTCGTCCTATGATGCTACGGAACACTAGTTATTATTCCTTCTACCGAACTATATTTTTGTATTCATTAACCCGTTTCTTTTTATCTCCCATCCCCCTCTCCTTCCCAGCCTCTGGTAACCATCATTCTACTCTCTATCTCAATGAGATCAATTATTTTTAGCCCATATATATGGAAGAACAGGCACTTTTTGTCTCTCTGGGCCTGGCTTATGTTACTTAATATAATGTTCTGCAGTTCTATCCACGTTGTTGCAAATGACAAGATTTCATTCTTTTTATAGGGTTGCATAGTGTTCTACTGTGTGTATATGTATCATATAGAATATATGAGATACATATCACATACATCATACATATCACACACATATACGTGATATATCATACATCAGTTATGTCTCATATATATGTTCTGTTCTTATGTTCTGTGTCCCAATCTGGACACTGACCACTGAAAAGTAGATGCTTTTCTACACCAGCAGCTGTTGATTCATGCTGTGCTTCTTGACTCTTCCATCCTAAAACACCACTATTAAGTCTGTGCTCTAAATAGTGGACAGGCAGTGAGCAATCACAATGCAGGTGTGACATTCTCTAGCTTTATCCAAAGCTTCTCGTACAACTTTTTCACTTTCAGTATCAGGAGCCGATGTAGGTTCATCCAACTGCGGGATTTGAGGTTGTCTGATGAGGGCTCAGAAAATAGCAGTCTTCTGTTTCTTTACCTCCTGAGAGCTGTGTCCCCTTATCTCCCACAATTGTTTCATATTTGTAGGGTAACGTCTCTAAGAAAAAATGGGTATGGGCAGCTTGTCTGCATTTACAATTCCATCCTGTGATACAACCTGACTGTTGTCTGTCGTGGACCGTCCGGACGGGTAGGCACGTCTGCCCGGGGGTCTCTCGACCTGCAAGAGGGTCCCAATACCTGGAAGAGGGAGTGCGCCTGAGAAAATAATAAAGACACAGAGAGAGAAAGCGAGGCGTCTGGAGGGCTGATAGGCTGTGCCTAAACAGCAAATTTTATTTTTCAAAGGCCAGGAATAAATACACTTTCTTGGCTCTGGTTTACGTCATAGCAAGAGGAATGTAAATGTATGCCTCACATGGCCTATACAATAGAGAAATCAGATACACAATGGTTGCAAGAGGAAATGCAAATGTATACCTTACATGGCCTATACAATTGAAGTCAGATACACAATCAGTGGTTGTAAAAAGTAACAGAATTTCCTGTAATCACAAAGCTTGTTTGCATCCAGACATTATTCCTCCTGGCTGCAGGTATCTCCGGTTTGATCTTGTTTTAGAACTGAGATGTGAAAAGGTTTTCTGGTTTTGCTCATCAGAATATCTCTTAACCGGATTCTCCTTTGTCTACTCCTAACTCAACTTAACTCAATTTCCCCATTCAGGAATCTCTGAGTCAGGAATCAAAGCCATCCCTTATGGTGGCATTTGCTTTGCAAATATCGACAGTTAAACCATTAGGCAGTCAGGTAAGTAAAGAAAAGGTTAAAACTTATTCTTAAAAGAGAGTCACAAAAAAGGTTAAAAGCAGGAACTGGTTGCTGGTAGGGGGTCACTCGGTCTAGCAGCAACGCATAGTTTTAGGCCCAAACGATATTGTGGTTGATATTAGAAACTGATCATTCATCTTTCAGTTCCTATATTCCGGATAGCTCGACTGCCTCCAGTAGGAAACTGTGTTTGGGATCAAACTCACCGTATAGTGAGACTCACGCCTTTTAGGGGTCTCACACGGGAGTATTCCCCACAGTTGTCTCCATTGGCAATGTTCTCAGCAATATTTTATACACACATATAATATCAATTATATATCCTATATTATCTGTCATGTATATTATATATCAAATATATCATATCAAACACACATCTATAAAAATATGTTTTATATATATGAAGAAATATATATGTATATAATGTTTTCTTTATTCATTCATCCGTTGATAGATTCTTAGGTGTATTCCATATCTTGACTATTTTAAATAATGCTATAATAAACAGGAGAGTGAGGACAGATATCTCTTAGATATACTAGTTTCCTCGCTTTTGGATATACACCCAGAAGTGGAATTGCTGGATCACATGATAGTTCAATTTTGAGTTTTTTAGAAACTTCCATATTTTTTTGTAGTGGCTGCATTAATTTACAGTCCCTCTAACAGTGTAGGAGGATTTGCCTTTCTCCACATCCTCCCCATCATCTATTATTGCATGCTTTTAAAAAATATTTTTTACCTTCACTGTGTGATGCTGAGGTTTGGGGTATGACTGATTCTGCCACCCAGCTACTGAGCACAGTATCCAATAGTTAATTTTTCAACTCTTGTCCCCCTTCCTCCCTCTCCTCTGTAGTATTTCCCTTTGTCTATTGTTACCATCTTTATGTCCATGTGTATACAGTATTTAGCTCCCACGTATAAGTGAGATCGAGCAGTATTTGGTTTTTTATTCCTTCATTAAGTTACTAAATTGCATGTCTTTTTAATAAAGCTGTTTTAACTGGGATAAGATAATAACTCTTTGTGGTTTTGATTTATGTTTCTCTGATAATTTTTGATGTTGAGGATATTTTCATAAACCTGTTTGCCACTTGTATGTCTTTTGAAAAATGTCTATTTATACTTTTGTTGATTTAAAAAATTGGATAATTTGTTTTTTCCCATTAAGTTATTTGAGCTCCTCCTACATTCTGATTATTACTCCCTTGCCAGATGGATCATTTGCAAATATTTTTGCCCATTCAGCAGGTTTTCTCTTTACTTGTTTATTGTTTGTTTTTGATGTGCAAAAGCTCTTTTGTTTAATGTAATTTCATTTGTTCATTTTTGCATTGGTTGTCTGCTTTTGAGAACATACTCAAAACTTTTCTCAGACCAATGCTCTGGAGCATTTCCTCAATGTTTTCTTCAAGCGGTTTCATAGTTTCAGGATGTACATTTAAGTCTTTATTCAATTTTGATTTGGGTTTTTTTATACGGTGAGAGATCGGAGTTTAATTTCATTCTTCTGCATATAAATATCCTTTTTTTTTTCTAGCACCATTTATTGAAGAGATTGTTCTTTCAACAATGTATGTCCTCGGCACCTTTTTAAAAAATTAATTGACTGTAAATACATGAATTTATTTCTGGGTTCTCTATTTGGTTTCATTGGTCTATGTCTGGTTTTATGCCAGTACCATACTGTTTTGGTTACTTTAGCTTTGTAGTATAATTTCAAGTCAGGTAATACGATGCCTTCAGCTTTCTTCTCACTCAGAAATGGTTTCATCATTCAAGGTCTTTTGTGTTTTCATGTAAATGTAAAGATTTTTTTTTTTTTCTATTTCTGTGAACAAAGTCATTGTTATTTTGATAAAGATTGTGTTGAATCTGGAGATTGCTTTGGGTAGCATAGACATTTTAACATACTGATATTACCCATGAACATGTACTATCTTTTCAATTTTTGTGTCATTTTAAATTTCTTTCATCAATCTTTTATAGTTCTCATTGTGGAAGCCTTTCACTTATTTGGTTAGGTTTATTTCTAGGCATTTTATTTTATTTGTAGCTATTATAAATGGAATTAATTTTTGAGTTTCTTTTTCAGATTGTTTACTCTTGACATATTAAAATGCTCATAGTTTTTGGTATGTTGATTTTGTATCCCATATCTTTACTGAAGTATAGTTCTAATAGTATTTTGAGTCTAAATTATAAGATTATATCATCTGCACACAAGGATAACTTGACTTTATCCTTTCCAACCTGATTGCCCTTTATTTATTTTTCTAATCTAATTGCTCTGACTAGGACTTCAAGGTATTTTGAATAAAAGTGGTGAAAATGTACGTCCTTGGCTTGTTTCAGATCTTAGAGAAAAGGTTTTCAGTTTTTCCCCATTTAGTTTGATACTACCTGTGAGTTTGTTGGATATGACTTTTATCATATTGAGGTAGATTCCGTATATATGCAGTTTCTTGAGAGTTTTTAATGTGAGTTGTTCAATTTTATTGAATGCTTTTCACAGTCAGTTAAAATAATCATATGATTTTCGTATTTAATTCTGCTGATGTGGTGTATTACATATGTTGATTTGCATATATTGAATCAACCTTGTATCTCTGAGATAAATTCCACTTATCATGATGAATGATCTTTTTAATGTATTACTGAATTCAGTTTGCTAGTATTTTGCTAAGAATTTTTACACTATGTTTATCATAGATGCTGGCCTGTAGTTTTTGTTTATGGTTGTGTCTTTGGTTTTGGTATCAGGGTTATGTTGGTTTTGTACAACGAGGCTGGAAGTTTTTCCTTCTCCTTGATATTTTGCAATAGGTTGAGTAGAATTAGCATTAGTTTATTTTTTTATTTTATTATTATTATTATTATTATTATTTTTTTTTTTGAGATGGAGTTGCACTCTTGTTACCCAGGCTGGAGTGCAATGGCGCGATCTCGGCTCACCGCAACCTCTGCCTCCTGGGTTCAGGCAATTCTCCTGCCTCAGCCTCCTAAGTAGCTGGGATTACAGGCACGCGCCACCACACCCAGCTAGTTTTTTGTATTTTTAGTAGAGACAGGGTTTCACCATGTTGACCAGGATGGTCTCGATCTCTCGACCTCGTGATCCACCCACCTCGGCCTCCCAAAGTGCTGGGATTACAGGCTTGAGCCACCGTGCCCAGCCTTATTATTATTATTTTTTAATGTTTAGTAGAATTCAGCACTGAAGCCATAAGGTTTTGGGCTTCTCTTTCATGGGAGATCTTTTTATCACTGCACCTATCTAATTTCTTGTTATTGGTCTATTCAGGTGTTGTATCTCTTCATGGTTCAATCCTGGTAAGTTGTGTGTGCCTAGGAATTTTTTCATTTCTTCTAGGTTTTCCAATTTAGTGGCATATAGTTGCTTATAATGGTCTCTAACGATCTTTTGAATTTCTGCAGTATCAGTTGTAATGTCTCAGTTTTCATTTCTGGTTTTACATATTTGGGTTTTTCTTGCAGTCTTTTTTAAGTTAATCTATCTGAAAGCTTGTGGATTTTGTTTATTTTTCCACAAAACAAACTTTTACTTTTGTTGATCAGCATTTTTTTGTTTCAATTTAATTTATCCCAGATATGATCTTTATTATTTCTTTTCTTCTACTAATTTTGAGTTTACTTTGCTCTTGCTTTTCTAGTTAAGATGCATTTTTAGGTTTCGTATTTGTAGTCTTTCTACTTCTATTTTTTTTTATGTGGGTATCTATTTCTATAAATGTTCCCCTTAGTACTGCTTTTGCTGCTAGGGTTTGATATACTGTATTTTCATTTGCTTCATAAATTTTTCAGCGTTTTTCTTAAGTTTTTCACTAACCCAATGGTCACTCAGGAGCATTTTGTTTAATTTCCATGTATTTGTATACTTTTCAAGAATCTCTTATTACTGATTTCTGCTTTTAATCAATTATAGTCAGAAAAGATAATTGATATGATTAAAAATAGTTTTTTAATTTTTTGAGGCTTATTTGGTGGGCTAACATATTGTCAATCCTTGAGCAATTCTATGTGCTGAGAGGAAAGCATATTCTGCAGCTGTTAGATGAAACGTCCTACAAATACTTGTTAGATCCATTTGATCTATAGTGCAGATTAAATTTTGTATTTCATTGTTGATTTTCTGTCTAGGTAATCTGTTCAACACTCAAAGTGGGGTGTGAAGTCCCTGTGTTATCATGTTGCCAATAAAGACATATCGAGACTGGGTAATTTATGAAGAAAAAAGGTTTTAATTAACTCACAGTTTAGCATGGTTGAGGAGGCCTTATTTATTTATTATAGTCTTGGTGGAAGGGAAGCAAACATGTTCTCCTTCATATGGTATCAGGAGAGAGAAGAATGAGAACCAAGTAAAGGGGAAGCACCTTATAGAACCATCAGATCTTGTGAGAATGTACTCACTATCATGAGAATGGCATGGGGGATACTCCCCTCACGATTTAATTACCTCCCACTGGGAGGACATGACCCCCTATATCATGTCCTTCCCATGACATAGGGTGATTATGCTAACTAATAATGAAGATGAGATTTTAGTGGGGACACAGCCAAACCATAGCAGTCCCCAACTATTATTGTGTTGTGGTCTATCGTTCCCTTTAGGTCTAGTAATATTTGCTTTGTGTATCTGGGTACTTCAGCACTGGATGCAAATATATTTACAATTGTTATAGCTTCTTGCTTTATTGACACTCATATCATGACAATCTTTCTTTTTTCTTTTTTTTTTTTTTTTTGCTTTGGAGTTGGATTCTCACTCTTTCACCAAGCTGGAGTGTAGTGACGTGATCTAGGCTCACTGCAACCTCCGTATCTTGGGTTTAAGTGATTCTCCTGTCTCATCCTCCTGAGTAGCTGGAATTAGGGGCATGCACCACCATGCCCAGCTAATTTTTTTTTTGTTTTTAGTAGAGACGAGGTTTCGCTATGTTGGCCAGGATGGTCTCAATTTCTTGACCTCGTGATCCACCCACCTAGGCCTCCTAAAGTCTGAGGATTAAAGGCGTGAGCCACTGTACCCAGCTCTTTCTCTCTTTTTAATTTTGGTCTTGAAATCTATTTTATCTGATATAAGTATAGCTATTCCTGCTCTTTTCTGTTTTTAGTTTGCACAAATTATCTTTTTTCATCCCTTGCTTTTAGCTTGTGTGTGTGTCTTTACAGGTGAAGTGAGTTTCTTGTAGACAGCATATAGTTCAGTCTTATTTCTTTATTCATTTATGCAGTTACTCTGTCTTGATTAAAGATTTTATACCATAAAAATTCAATTTACTAATGATATGTAAAGACTCATTACTGCCATTTTTTAAAATCTGTATTCTGGCTTTTGTTGGTCCTCTCACCTTTCTGTCTCTTTTTGTGTAAAACTGATTTTCTTCAGTAATATGGTTTAAGTTCTTATTTTTTATTTGTATGTGTGTAACTATCATAGCTTTCTGCATTGGGGTTACCATGAGGCTTTCAAATAATATCTTATAAGCAGTTATTTTAAACTGATGATAACTTAACTGTGATCACAATGCAAAGAAAAAAAACAAGCTATTAAAAAATGTATCCTTTTACTCCACTTATCTTGCTTTTAGACTTTTTGTTGTCTCCATTCATAACTGAAACTTCTTGGCACTTTATTTTACTGTGGCTGAGCTGGTACCCAAGTTGCAAGAGAAAGTCATCTGTACTCTTCTCTCTCCTTTCCCCAGGCAAAAGGAGTCTCCTCCGTGCTGTGTTGCCTGAAGTTCGGGAAGGGGTGACAAAGGCATCCTTATGGTTGCTGCAGCTGGTATCTCCCTGGGTCATAACCTTAGCCCATTGCCTCTGGGAGCTGTGTAGCCCCAGGGCCTGCCCAAGGACTGCAGTCACTGTGGCTTGACTGCCATTCAAATTTATTCCAAGCCCCAGGTCACTTCAGTCAGCCGTAGTGAAGCAGGCCATGACGGGTTCCTCTTGCTGAGGTGGAGGACTCCCTTCTGGCCTAGGACTAGTCCAAATGCTACCTTGGAGGATAATGGAATAATTCTGCCTTGTGTTGTGTCTCCCTGTGACAAGGTGGCACTGAGTTCCAATGCAAAATCACACACTCACTCTACTCTCCCTCTTCCAAACACAGGGATTCTCTTTTCACTGCGCTTCCTGGGATTGGGGGAGACATGATATAGGCAATGCAAGTTGTATAGTTTGGATATTTGTCTCTGCCCAAATCTCATGTTGAATTGTAATCGCCTATGCTGGAGATGGGAGGTGTTTGGCTCATGGAGGCAGATCTCTCCTAGCTCAGTGCTGTTTTTGTGACAGTGAGTTCTCATGAGATCTGATCATTTAAAAGTATGTGGTACCTCCTCTTAATCTCTCTCTCACTTGCTTCCACTTTTGCCTTGTAATGTGCCTGCTCCTCCTTTGACTTCTGCCATGATTGAAAGCTTCCTGAGGCCTTCCTAGAAGCCGAGCAGATGCCATCACCATGCTTTCTCTAAAGGCTGCAGAACTATGAGCCAATTAAACCCCTTTTTATAAATTACCCAGTCTCAGATATTTCATAGCAATGCAAGAATGGCCTAATGCAGCAAGAGTGTCTTTTCTACTCTCTTCAATGCTTCTGTCTTTGTTATTATGTTAAAACTAGGTGCTTTGATTGCTCACCTGATTTTTTTATTTTTATGAAGGTGCTCTCTTGCACTGATAGTTGTTCAATTTGGTGTTCCTATGGTGGAGACAATAGCTGGAAGGTTCTATTTGACCATCTTGCTCCTACTTCCCTTAGCAATATATAATTATTTTATATTGCAATAAAATGCTTTCTTTGTATCCATTTATTTTTATAATTTGAATCAAAGCAGGAAACATTTCTACTATAAAGACTGTCAGTTTTCTCCTACATGCTTTAAAAATTTCACAGCCAGTATTCAATTACAGAAAAGTTCCAGTGGAAAAAAACATATTCACTATGCTTTCTGGAGAAAGAAACACTTTTGGTCCATTATACCTTCTTTTCCCATAAACTTAAAACTAAAATAGTACTGTTATATATAATAAATGGTTAAGATTTTTAAAAATCCAGTAAAGGCAAAAATGTAAGGAAGAGACATTTAATTTCAAATAAAACAGTAATATTATCTTGCTGATTCAATTAATGTAACACTATAACTACAAAACATGCAAGTTGCTGACAATTTATTGATGCTGGCAGTGTTATTCTGACAATTAATGTTTTATTTTATTAGCTACAAATATTTACATTATGTTTCTCTACCAAGAAAATGTTATTGCATCTTTGCAGTTATGAAAGGAATGGAATTGTGGTCATTACTAGAAATAGCTATGTTCCCATTTAGCTAATAACATTTTAGTTCATGTAGCTATGAGAAAAATGACTAAGGATTATTTATGTGTCAAAAGGATGATCCTAATAAAGCAAAGCACATGGGTAGCCTGTAACTTAGTCAGTCTCTGAGATTCCAATCTTTTAGCTGGGACATTTTTCAAGACTCAGATATTTTATGTCAGTATAAAGTTAGCCAACTCCCTAACACGAGCCAGAGGATCACTAGAATCTTTGCAAATCCAACGTTATATCTTGGGCATATTGGCTTGGACAAAATACATTGTGTTATTTTATATCCACTTCTCCTCATTTTTAAAAAATTATACTTTAAGTTCTGGGGTACACATGCAGATTGCGCTGGTTTGTTACGTAGGTATACACATGCCATGGTGGTTTGCTGCATCCATTCCCTGCCACTGTTATCTACATTAGGTGTTTCTTCTAATATTATCCCTCTCCAATTCCCCCACCCCTTGCTACCTTTCCCCTAGCCCCCCTCTCCCAGCAGGCCCCACTGTGAGGTGTTCCCCTCCCTGTGTCTATGTGTTCTCATTGTTCAACAACCACTTATGAGTGAGAAAACATGTGGTGTTTGGTTTGCTGTTCTTTTGTTAGTTTTCTGAGAATGTTGGTTTCCAGCTTCATCCATGTCCCTGCAAAGGACATGAACTAATTCCTTTTTATGGCTGCATAGTATTCATAGTATTCTATGGTGTATATGTGCCATATTTTATTTATCATCTATCATTATTTACTATCATTGATGGGCAATTTGGGTTGGTTCCAAGTCTTTGTTATTGTAAACAGTGCCACAATAACCATACAGGTGCATGTGTCTTTATAATGGTATGATTTATAATCCTTTGGGTGTATACCCAGTAATGCGATTGCTGGGTTAAATGGAATTTCTATTTCTAGATCTTTGAGGAATTGCCACACTGTCTTCCACAATGTTTGAACTAATTTACACTCCCACCAACAGTGTAAAAGTGTTCCTATTTCTACACATCCTCTCCAGCATCTATTTTCTCCTGATATTTTAATAATGGCAATTCTAACTGGTGTAAGGTGGTATCTCAATGTGGTTTTGATTCTCCTAATTTTTTCTTGAAGAATACATAGATTGTGGTCCCATAGAACTAATAATTTTTTCATAACTGTTTCATTAGATAGTAATAATAGAATTATTGGATCCAAGGTGCCAGCCATGGTACCACAATTCTTTAAATACACCATCACACTTAAACCTCAAAACAATCCCAATGTATCTTCAGTGCTTAGAATAGTGCCTGTCACTACAGAGGCATTCAATAAGTATTTAGCAGTGAACGGGTAGGGCTGTGCAGAAGGTATTATAATTCCATGTTACAAATGAGCACATTAAGGCTAAGAAAATGAAATAACTTGTTCAGGTTTATATTACCAGTAAGAAGGAGAGGCAGGATTTGAAGACAAGTCTAGTTGATTGACTCCAAAGTTTATGCTTTGCGTCTTCATATATACGAGCTTCACCTAAATTCTCAGCACCTCAGTTTAGGAAAATAAAGGTATTTCCGTAAGTGATCTCTAAGATATTTTCTAAATTAAATAAATGAGTGACCAATCTGTGAAAGATTAACATCAAGCATAGACTTGAGAAGTGGATATGAAACTTAAGTGGTGATATGTTTTTTCCACCTTGGAAATGTTGGCAAGTTTTCTGGCTCTGTTGCTGAGTGTAAATAGTGAGCCTTGAGTCTTTCCTTCCACAGATCTACATAATCTCTTCCCTGCAGTTCTGAAGTCCAAACAGCTCTAAAAACTAAAACCTTTAAGTATCCTGTCCTGACTTGAACTTATTTGAGTGCAAACACTAACCTGAACTGATGTGAGGCTGTCTCTAGGGTTTATTCATCACACATGTGGACATTTGTTTGATTTGCTGCCAAAATATTAATATATTTGGCCATGAGATGTTGCATCCACTCCTTGAGAGAAGAGGGCTAGAATGTGAATGCATTGTACAATTTATGCAATATATACCTTTTTATAAGTCTAAACCATTCTAGATCATAAACTATATTTGGTCAATGGCTTTGGGATAAGAAGTAGTGGACATGCTCATGCTCTGTTGGCTACAACTATAGTTACTGGAGGAAGAGAGAGCTAGAGACAGAGGAACTTTTAGGTTTAAGGGTGCTGATTTCAAGATATCAAGACATCTACTATAGATGTGTTTTCTTATTTGTAAAAAGGAAAAACACCAGAGATCATAATGGTGTGTCCCCTTTTGATATAGTTTGGCATTCTGGAAAGCCCTAGAATCCCTAGGAGTGAAAGTACATTCTAGTGACTGCTAATATTTAGACCCACCAGGGCACTTCAAGGTAACATAATAATAAAAAGGAAGAAAGAAACCCACACCTTGCACCTATTTACAACCTCCTGGTTTTACTAGATTTTTATTGACATTTTCCTATTAAGTATTCATATTAAAAAGTAGAGAAGAAAAGATTTATTATAGCTCCATTGAAAAGATGGAGAAATTAATACTTTTCAGATTAAGTGACTGGCCATTCTCACACAACTATTTAGTGGCAAAAGAGAGACGGGAATTTGGAATCTAGATTGTTAACTAAGTTGGATTTCCCACTATATGAAATGACTCTGCAACTTAACTTTCATCATCTGAATGGGCTACACCTAGGACATTTCTCTTTTCAAATAGATGTTATATAAAAAGCATACCCGATATTCCACAAATACCATGGAAAAAGTAATAGAAAATTTATATGCAATGATAGTGCAGTGTGACTCACAAGATTTCCTGACTGCTTCCCAAAAAGGTTTTCCTAGTTTATGCAAGACACAGAACAGGTTTCCTAAAATGGCAGTGTTAAAATTCCTTTATGTCTTCTTTGAGAATCTGGAGACTAGCCAAACATTCATTTTGATACTGCTGGAACTAATGCTGTACTTTATAAAATGGGTCACAGCATGCTCCTGAGATGTCTTAAAGGCACCATGGGCTTTGCCTACTGTGATTGGAGCGGGGTTTTTTTGTACACTGACTGACTTGAGTGGTCCCTTGCCAGCCTTCACATGGACATACACACAGCAATCAGGTTCCCAGGTGATTATGCATCTGTGCTGCAGGGGCCCAATATTGAACTTCTTTCCATCTTTCTTTGTCAATTTTTAGTCTCCTTCCTTGTTTTCATTAACAATAAAGAAATGCATCAATTTCTGTATCTTTTTGCTAAGGGTGTGCTATGGACAGAATTATTCCCCTCAATGCTTCCCAAAATTTCATAAGAAGCCCTAAGCCTCAATGTGTTGACATTTAGAGATGAGGTCTTGGGAGGAAAATTAGGTTTAATGAGGTCGCAAGAATGATGCCATTATAATGAGATTAGTTTCCTTATAAGAAGAGACTCGAGACAGCTTGCATGTTCACACTCCCCCTCAACCTCTTCTGTCTTTCTCCCCCATGTGAAGATACAGTGAAAAGGAAGCCATCTGTCAACAAAGAAGTGAGCCCTCTTTACCAAAACCGGACCATGCTGGTACCCCAAAATCAGACTTTCAGGTTGTGTAGTATTTTATGACCGAAGCCTGAGATGACTAAGACGTGGTACCTATAGCCTTGTCAATAATATCTCACTAGAGACACTGACAATAATTGATGGCTTTATATTCTTTGAAACTTCAAATGTATTGCAATGAGTTATTTGCTAAGTACTTAACTCTGGTTTAATAGTATGCATTTTCCAGATTTATTAAGAAAATAACGTGTGACAGGATTGAAAATGAACATATTATTAACCTACAAATGCAAGAAACTTAACTGAGAGTGTATAATCTTTTAGTTTGTGTTAAGTTGCAGAAGAATGACTTAAACTTTTCTGTAAAACATGTCTTGAATTCTTACAAATTACATGTTATATGATCTCTTTTGGGATAAATACTCAGTCAATTATCAACCTAGTTGTTTTGCTACCTTTTATTTTCTAACATGATATCTGGATTTGTAGCTCACTGTACCCCCATCGTCATTGAGGGAGGGATCCTTGAAGCTGCCTTTGAGGAGATAGATGCTCTTGGCTTTGCCTTATCACTGACAGCTTTGTATACCTTTGCTGCTAAAGTCTATGGCAAGTGAACTTGTGCCTCCGCTCAGTATAGGCAGAATTGATAGGCTACATCTTTCTGATTTGTTTTCACTTCAGATTTTCCTGAGTCTCTTGAAACTTCCATCTTTGATCACTGTACTCACACAGCAGTTTCATTTCAGACCCGACTCTCAATTTCACATTAGGCCTCCTGGAGAGCAAAAGCGAGTCTTCATTCACTCTGCTCAATGTGACAGGGTGCTAATTAAATCCCTGAAATGTACTGAGAAAGAGACATAACTGGAAATGGTCAGGCTAAGGTATATTTTTAAAAAGGTTTGATGATAGCCGTAGGTAGTCTTCGTAATGCTGAAACACGCAATAGAAACGCTAATGTGATAAAGCATTCAATGCATGTGTAAAATTCAGGATTTCAATATGTACATGTTTCAATTGATGTTAATGAATATTTTTCCTTTTAACAAATGACTATTACAACACTCAAAAATAAAATATAATCAGAAGCTTGTTTTGATAACCCTCTAAATATACTGTGTTTAGTAAGCCATAAGCAATTGTGTATAACCTACAATAACCCTAGCCTTTATAACATTTTAAGTTGAAGCCTTTCACTTTTGAGTTACATGTTCCATTGGATCAATTTTCTCTCACAGTTAGTCATGAATAAAACTTGTGTAGGGTCTTACAATAATCTTTGCTTATAGATTTTCCCTAAAAATGAAGCTAACCGTAAGAATTGAAATCCTGACTAGATTAGGTTTGTTAATTCGAGACCAATGTCTCCAGTTGTGCTTATACTCTAATTTTCTTCATTTCCTTTCCTGTAATTTACTCTGTACATATATGGCCAACTTCACATTCATGATTTCAGTATTATCTTTAGAGTGATCTACAATTTTCATGTCTTTTTAAAACTAATTCTGATGAATATTATACTTGTTAAATGTCTCTCTTTGCCAATTTAAAAAAAAAATATTTTTCTCAACAAGAAAATACTAGAGCTGGAATAAATTCTGAGACTCCACCACCAAATTTTTGTAGATGAGGAAACTAAAACTGTTTTATTTAACAACTGGTCCATTGTCAATTAGATATTGGAAGAAACAGAATGAGAGTGTCTTAACTCCTGGAGTAATGCTGTTGCTTCACATCCTTAAAGTCACTTTAAAATATAAACTTATGGGTATTAAACATAATTTTTAGAATGGTATTCCCATGATTTTAGATTTTAAAATTGCTGTACAATACAATTCATCTCATTGTCATTGCACATTAAGCATCTGCTGTCTATCAGATATTGTGCAAAGTGCTTGTAGATGATCTCATTTACTTCTCAGAGTAACCCAATTACAGTAACATTGCTATTATTATCTCTATTTGATAGATGAAGAACCGGAAGTCCAGAGGTAAAGTTACGTGCCCAGAGTTTGGTTGTTGACTGGCAAAGCAGGATTTGAATCCAGCCTGCTGGCGCCAAAACACATTGACTGCTGAACCATTTTCTTTCATCCAACTCAGCCACAGCCGTGCCCCTCTTTTGTTTAGGTTCTAAAAACACTGGGAATTCTGAAATTTACCTGTTTCATTTCTACGCTGCTTATTTAACAAACTTAGAGCCACATTTGGGAGTCGCTTTCACCAAGTTAAATTGTTTTGGGGAACTATTCTTTCAGGCTAAACTCCTGGCTCCATATTGCTTTCTTTCTTTTACTTCCCTTTATCTCCTTTACCCAATATTCTTTTTTAAAAATCTAGTTTATCTTGCTGTATCGTCAGCATCTTTACAAACCGTTTCATTTCCTTTTAGGAACAAGGCAGGACACAAATAAAAAGAATAATAATTAAATAAATAAATTAGCCAGCCTCAAGATACTCTGCTAGAAAGAAATAATAATGCAGATGAATGATTCGTGAATATGGGAGATAACTGAGAAGGCCCAGATTCATATTGACAAAGCCCAAGTATATTGAATCACAAAGTTCTGCAAGATGGAAAGTATAAATAGGGGCTGACAGGAACAAGGTGGTCCAGGATCATTTGTAGATATTGATTTTAGGACGTACAAGCGAGAATAATCACTGCCTCACAACAGCATGAATTTAGTTAGGTATTATTTTTTGATGATTTCTTCATTTTTGAACAAAAGGATTCTACTGTAGAGCCCCCCCAAAAAAACACTGATTAACCCAAGTAAAAAAATTATTAAAATTACCCATTGTGTTGCATAGGAACTACTAGCAAATATCCTAATACATATGGAAACATATTAAATTATTATATGAGTGTCACTATACCAGCACAATAAAGTGATCTCATATTCTAGTAGAAAGAAAGTTTATAATCTATTTTAATGATGCCTACTGATACTTACTTTGAGAAAAATAAATATTAACTTTTAAATATTTTATTTACCAAACTGATGCAAAAATAAATGTTTATAAACTTTTATTCTATTTCCTTTTTTTTTCTTGCTAAGATTCTGACTAAAATAAGATGAGTAAAAAATTCTTCATGGTGAAATTAGCCTCTTTAAATTTCCATTATGATATTTCCAATGGTAATTTTATTTTTTATTTGGTCAATTAATATATATTTTAAACTTCCAGATAAATTTGGAAATTCAGCAGTATTCATTGGGCAACAATAGTTTGTTGTTGTTTGTTTTTCAAATTATCTAAACCAGATTACTATCTAGTAGTAGAAATTCTTAGTTCAAATTTTATTTAAAAATTATTTATAAAGGATGATTCGGCTCTATCTCTGAAAATAAATGATTTCCAGTTTGAATAATGGCAGGTTAATTAAATTATAATTGATTAAGTCAGGCAGCATTACATATTTGCTAGTGCTTCAATTTTTTAGTCAGGAGAGGAATGGATATGCTTTAGTATTCAAATGCCGCCATCATGTTTAAATTCATTGCTGTGCTGTGGAAAGAGAAGTAACAGAAGCAGCTGTCTGCTCCCTCTGCATTTAGCAGAGAATTCAATAACTCTCAGAGTAGGCAGGATTAGCTACTCACTGTCAAACACCGTTGCCCAATTCTGTGCAGCAGATTTTTTTTTTTAATATTCCATTTTGGAATACTAAGAGGTAGAAATATGTAAAATAAGCAAACATTTCCATTTGCAAGTCACAATGAGAACAGAGATGCACAGGTTCTATTTAGCATTATAGCTTTACTGGTTGAACTCAACTAATTTACTAAAGATATTATCTTTATTAATAACTGAATCATAATTTATTAATGAAAACAAGTTTCCAAATGTAGCAGTCATTTTTAATCAGTGAGAAAACGTTGCTAATCTTTTACCTTTACTAATCGGATACTCTGACTTTTCTTTAAGAATATACCAACAGGCTCCAGCAGTCTTCTAGACAATGTTGAAGCTTTAGGAGTGCTAGTCCAGGAGCATACTGAAAAATACTACATTAGAAATAACCTGACAGTGATAACTTCAGGGCAATTTGGGAACTCTTTTCAGCTTAGATCCAATCTGAAAATTAGCTTTCATACCAAAAAGTTACATTTTAGTAAACTCCCACTAGCGTATAACATGGGACAGGAAAACGCAGAGGCAGCAGAGAGAAGGAGCCATATGAATGACAGCAAAAAAGGTGGCTATACTGGGCTATTGATAATGCATAGCACAGATTCCATTTGTCCAATACAGATATCGTTTATAAGTTGAGGAGCATGCACAGTATTATCCTTAGTACTTATCATTCTTTCTTTTACCCATTATTAAAAAAAAACACAAAACAATGTTAAAATTACTATTAAATATCAAATATCGGATCTTTCTAGTAAAACTATGTGAAATATATCTTGTGAGGCCTTAATGAGTACAGCTTAATGGGTCTGATTACCTTTGTATTTTTTAGAACTTTTTGCCTAGGCTTAGTCTGAGTGAGGGTAAGGGGAAGAAAGAGTGAATGTGCAATATTTATTCTTCCATCAGGGTTTTTCTGATCACTATTCTCTTCCTGCATAGGTGTTAAGGCTGAATTTGTCTATACACCAAACCTGTACTTAGGAGCAATATTTGCTCTGTGTCATCTGCAGTGTAGAGATTGGAATAACCAGGTGAGTGCCTGCAGTGTCTACTCATTTTACAGAAAGTTAGAACAAGCAGGCTCAGGAGGGAGCAGAGGAAAGAGGGCTATAAATGTTCTCCTAGACACAACGACAAGTAACAAACGCAAAGGGAAATTTTACTTTTTGCTTAATTAGCTTCAAATGTCTCAAACATTAGAGATAACCATGTGATAAATGTATGACTGTAAAAATGTATTCGGAAGTTTAGCAGAGTACAGCATCAGCTATTATTAACCTGATAAACTTTTCATTTGTAACCTTTGAAAATATTATTGCCATAAAGTGACACATGGGGACAAATTCCTGCAAAAGACATTGTTAGGATTTTAAAGTGTATAAAGACGGATAAAGTTAATAATTTGGAGCCCTTTTTTTATTACTAAGAATTTTAAATAAATTATAGTGGGAAGGATTCATATCCTCTTTTAAAATAGAATATATACTCTTAGAAGTTTTTTTAATAAATAAAAATTATATTTAAGAATGCCTACTTATATTAAGAAATGCTATAAAAATCACTTTGGGAGGGTAATAATACTTCATTAATTTAATTTCATTTTTACTTCTAAGCCTTATTTTATTATTTTTAAGCCTTCTTTATTTAATTATTTGTTTAAGCCTTAGTTTATTATTTATTTACATGGGGCTATCATTTGTATTTAAGAAAAGGTATTTCAACTATACTATGTAGAGCATCTGGAGATGAATAAAGCTGGCTCAGAATCCCTGGATGAGTTTCTGCTTTGGCCATGTTGGAGTGATTGGGACTAGACTTGCCATGTGCCCATAAGTATCTAGAAAACTAAGCATAATAGATGACACGTCTGCATCCAAAAATGGGACAACAGTCAGTGTGAACTATGACCCCTGAGATAAGGGAAACAAATGAGGTGAGGCCTACAATTGCCCTTGCTCTCTGCCTGGAGGAATTCTGTAGAACACAGTGTGGTATAGAAATACAAAACCGAACATAACGGTCTCATTAATGAAAAATAGAGAGCAGAGCAGGGGGAGGATGGGGTGGCTACAGTTTAGAGAACTTAATATCAGAGAGAAGGGAGCTCTGCAGAGCTCCAGAAATCTGTATAAAGATCTCCTTGAGCCTGTTGCTAAACATTAAGCAAAATTTGTTGGGGGGATTAACTCCATGAAGTCAGGCAAAAATAATACAGGAGTAGTGTACCAAACAATTTCCAGAGCTCACTGGGTAATGTTGAACTCTGACCACCCAGACTGCCAAGTCTTCATCTGAACATTGAGGGTATTCTGTAGTTACCTAATGACAGTTACCTCTTAGCAGTGGGGCTGTTGTAAGCAGTTTCTGAGATGCTGCCAGTGATCCAGACCTCTTGATATTCATGAACTTTTGTAATATTCTCCTGTCAAGTGCAAGTGTCTGTAGAGAATAGAATACAGAAAATGTGATGAGATGTTACTCTTGAGATTATGTTAGAAAACAATGCTGGCTTACATTTTACTTGTCTTCTCTCTTGCTGACTTGTTCTGATGGAATATAGCAGCCATATTGTGAGCTGCGTTTTGAAGAGGACCACGTGACAAGAAACTGAGGGAGATCTCTGACCGACAGCTCATAAGCAACTAAATCTTGTGATGAATCACTTGAGTCATCTGGAAAGAGGATCCTCCACAGGCAAGCTTTGAAATGACTAGAGCTCTGATGACAGTTGGATCACAGCCTTAGGAGAAACAGTGAGCTAGGGAAACTTGTGAACAGGTTCCTGTCTTACAGACACTGTCAGCTAATAAATGTCTCTGTGTTTTTAAGCTTCTATATTCTGGGATAATTTGTTATAATAACGACCTGAAAGTGAGGTGCTGCCATGGTAAACATCTAAATACAGATTGTTAACACAAATACTAAACTAGCCTTACAATAATAGCTATTCTAGACTTGTTAGCATAGCTTAAAACAAGCCTAGAAAGGACCACGCTGACCTAGAAATAACTTACACATCAGCAGAATAAAATCCAATTTTCCTTAAAGAATGATAGAAAAAGTAAAATTCACAATATCCAGCATTCAATCAAGAATTACTATCTGAGAACATGGAAAAATGTGACCCATAAAACGGAGAAAATTTAGTGAATATAAACAGATCCTAAAATGACAACAATAATAGAATTAAAAAACAAAACTTGTAAACAACTATGATAAATATGCTTGACTGTTTAAAGAAAAACATGAAAATAATAATGAGGAGAGGAATTAAAGATAATTAAAAGGACCAAATGGAACATCTACAGTTTTATGTAACACAGCACTATATGAAGTTAAAGATACACTAGGCAAGACACTGTAGAAGAGAAGATATAAAAACTTGAAGATACGGAAATCAAATTTTTCTAAATTGGCTTTCCTATACGGACAAAAAAGACCTGGAAAATGTATACAGTGCCTCCTTAACCTTTTCTACTGCCATAAAATCTCAGTTACTTGTAATGATATGAAACAGTCCAACATATATCACTGGAGTCCTGGAAAGAAAGTGAGTGGCCAGAAAAGGCTTAAATAAATTATAGCCTACATTATTCCAAAGTTGGTAAATACAAGATATGCTCACTTTGTAGATGCATAATGAATTTCAGTTGTGCTAAACACCAAATAAACAACAACTAAAAAATACAGCAATTCTCAAAAACAAAAACAAAAAAACCTATAAGCACATCATCATCAAATTATTAAATACTAGCAATGAATGAAAATCTTACACAAGCCAGAATAAAATGCAAATTATTTAGAGAAAGAAAAAGATAAACTAAGACAGAAAATAAATACATAATAACTTCAGAAAGCCATGGACCACTGCTAAAAGAAATCCCAGATGACACAAATAAATGGAAACACATCCCATGCTCATGGATGGGAAGAATCAATATTGTAAAAATAACCATACTGGTCAAAGCAATCTGCAGATTCAATGCAATTCCCATCAAATACTACCATCATTCTTCATGGAACTAGAAAAAACAATCCTAAAATTCACATGGAACCAAAAAGAGAGTCCATGTAGCCAAATAAATATTAACTAAAAAGAACAAATATTAAAGCATTTAATTCCCAAACTTTAAATTATGCCACCAGGCTATAGACACCAAAACACCATGGTATTAGTATAAAAATAGGGATATAGACCAATGGAACAGAGTAGAGAACCCAGAAATAAAGCCAAATGCTTTACAGCCAACTGATCTTCAACAAAGCATACAAAAACATAAAGTAGGAAAGGACACCCTATTCAACAAATGGTGCTGGGATAGTTGGCAAGTCACATATGGGAGAATGAAACTTGATCTTTATCTCTTCCCTTATAAAAATATAAACTTAAGATGGATCGAAGACTTAAATCTGAGACCTGAAATCATAAACATTCTAGAAGATAACATTGGAAAAACTTTTTAAGGCATTGGCTTAAGAAAAGACTTCATGACTAAGACCCCAAAAGCAAATGCAAGAAAAACAAAAGTAAGAAAGTGGGACCTAAGTAAACTAAAAAGCTTCTGTACAGCAAATAATCAGCAAAGTAAACAGACAACCACAGAGTGGGAGAAAATATTCACAAGCTCTGCATCTGACATTGGACAAAGGGCTAGTATCCAGCATCTACAAGCAACTTAAATCAGCCAGAGAAAAACAAAAACAAATAATCCCATCAAAAATGGTCAAAGGGCATGAATAGATATTTCTCAAAAGAAAATATACAAACAACAACCAACAAACATATGAAAAAATGCTCAACTTCACTAATTATCAGGAAAATGCAAATTAAACCATATTGAGATGCCACCTTACTCCTGCAAGAATGACCACAATTAAAGAGTCAATAAACAGTAGATGTTGGTATGGATGTGGTAAATAGGGAACATTTTCACACTGCCAATGGGAATGTAAATTAGTGCGACCACGATGGAAAACAGTATGGAGATTCCTCAAAGAATTAAAAGTAAATCTACCATTTGATCCAGTAATTCCATTACTGGGCATCTACCCAAAGGAAAATAAGTCATTATATAAAAAAGACACATGTACATAAATGTTTTTAGCAGCAAAATTTGCAATTGCTAGGATACAGAACCAACCTAAGTGCCCATTGACCAATGGGTGGATAAAGAAAATGTAGTATATATACACCATGGAATACTACTCAGCCATAAAAAGGAACAAAATAATGTATTTTGCAGAAACTTGGGTGGAACTGGAGGCCATTTTTCTATCTGAAGTAATTCAGGAATGGAAATCCAAATACTGTATGTTCTCCTTACATTTGGAAGCTACCTTATGAGGATGCAAAAACATATAGAGCAATATAATGCACTTTGGAGACTTATTGGAAGAATTGGGGAGGGTGAGAAATAAAAGACTTTATATTGGATACAGCATACACTGCTTGGGTGATGGGTGCACTAAAATCACAGAATTTACCTTAAATAACTCATTCATGTAACCAAAAACCACCTGTAGTCCCAAAACTATAGAATATTAAAAAAAAATATTTTGACTGTCAAAAGAAAAATTGATCAATCTAGAATTCTATAATCTGCAAATATGTACATCAAAAACAAAGACCAAAAAAAAAAAAAAAAGACTCTTAAACAAATGCAGAATTTGTTACTAGCAAAATTTTACTTAAAGAAGCAATAAAGAGATCTCTTCAGGTGTAAGGACAATGATACCACATGGAAACTTGGATTTACTGAAAGTAATAGTGTTGGGATTGGTAAATATGTTACTAAAAATAACATTGAGTCAATATTATTTTTTATTTTTAATCTTTTATTTTTAATACAATATAAATGACTTTAAAACAAAAATAATAGAAAGTGTATTGTGAAGTTTGTAACATTTATAACATATAAAAACAAAAGCACAAATAATGGAAGATGTAATTATATGTAACTTTTTAAATGTTGAAGGGTTGTAACATTATATGAAGGAAATGTGATAAATTAAAGATGGACAAGTCCTAGAACCCTAGAACAACAGATAAAAATGAAACCAAATGATTGTTATTATTGTGAACCAGATAAAATAAAATGGGATATAAAAAGCATTCAAGATGTCAAAAAGAGAGGGAAACAGGAAAAATAGCAGAGGAATAAATATTTTTTAAAAAAGGTAATAGATTTGATCTCAACAGTATCTATAATTAGATGAAAGAAAGTGGAATAAATATTCCAATTAAAAGGAAGAGATTATCATTCTAGATAAAATAGCAAGACTCAATTATATGCTGTCTATAAGAAATATATTTCGAGGCCTTTGCCGAGGCAACCCGCCATTGCCGAGGCAACCTGCCACAACAGAGAGAGTCCGCCATAACAGAGGCGGGGCCACCATTGCCCAGACAGTTCTAACTACGCCCATATAAAAAGGACTACAGGGAAGAGCTCAGGGCAGCTGGGCGGAGCCCACAGCAGCTCAGCAAAGCCCCTGCGGGCAGGAAGAGGCTAGGCGTGCTGCTAGCTGGGCGGGTCCGACCTGAAAAGAAAAAAAAAAAAAAATCAAAAAAGGCAGTAGTGCAACGGAAACTCATAAAGCTCCAACTCCCTGGGACAGAGACAGACAACAGGTGGATAAACCCACAAAAATGGGTAGAAACCAGCGTAAAAAGGATGAAAACTCCCGAAACCAGAACACCTCTCCTCCTAAAAGGGATCACAACTCCTCACCAGCAAGGGAACCAGACCGGATGGAGAAGGAGGGTGATGAAATGACAGAATCAGACTTCAGAAGATGGGTAGTAAGAAACTACAATGAGCTAAAAGAACATGTTCTAACCCATCGCAAAGAAAATAGGAACCTTGAAAAAAGATTGGACGAACTGCTGACGAGAATGGACAGCATAGAGAGGAGAATAAGTGAATTGATGGAGCTGAAAAACGCAACACGAGAACTTCGTGAAGCATGCACAAGCTTCAACAGCCGAATTGACCAAGCAGAAGAAAGGATATCAGAGGTCGAAGACCAACTCAATGAAATAAAAAGAGAAGGCAAGAACAGAGAAAAAAGCGCAAAAAGGAATGAACAAAATCTTCAAGAAATGTGGGACTATGTGAAAAGACCTAATCTACGTCTGATAGGTGTACCTGAATGTGATGAAGAGAATGAATCCAAGCTGGAAAATACTCTTCAGGATATTATCCAGGAAAACTTCCCCAACCTAGCAAGGCAGACCAATATTCAAATCCAGGAAATACAGAGAACACCACAGAGATATTCCTCAAGAAGAGCAACCCCAAGGCACATAATCGTCAGATTCACCAGGGTTGAAATGAAAGAGAAAATTCTAAGGGCAGCCAGAGAGAAAGGTCGGGTTACCCACAAAGGGAAGCCCATTAGACTCACAGCAGATCTCTCAGCAGAAACCCTACAAGCCAGAAGAGACTGGGGGCCAATATTCAACATCCTTAAAGAAAAGAACTTTCAACCCAGAATCTCCTATCCAGCCAAACTCAGCTTCATAAGTGAAGGAAAAATAAAATCCTTTGTGAACAAGCAAGCACTCAGAGATTTCATCACCACCAAACCTGCTCTACAAGAACTCCTGAAAGAGGCTCTACACATATAAAGGAACAACCAGTACCAGCCACTCCAAAAACACACCAAATGGTAAAAAAGCAGCAACACAATCAAGAATCTGCATCAACTAACCAACAAAACAGCCAGGTAGCATCAAAATGACAGCATCAAATTCACACATAACAATACTATCCCTAAATGTCAATGGACTAAATGCCCCAATCAAAAGACACAGACTGGCAAATTGGATAAAAAGCCAAAACCCATCAGTGTGCTGTATCCAGGAAACCCATCTTACATGCAAGGATACACAAAGGCTCAAAATAAAGGGATGGAGGAAGATCTACCAAGCAAATGGAGAGCAAAAAAAGGCAGGAGTTGCAATTCTCATCTCTGATAAAATAGACTTTAAAGCAACAAAGATCAAAAGAGACAAAGAAGGACATTACATAATGGTAAAAGGATCACTGCAACAAGAAGAGCTAACGATCCTAAATATATACGCACCCAATACAGGAGCACCCAGATACATAAGGCAAGTTCTTAATGACTTACAAAGAGACTTAGACTCCCACACAATAATAGTGGGAGACTTTAACACCCCATTGTCAATATTTGACAGATCAACCAGACAGAAAATCAACAAGGATATCCAGGACCTGAACACAGACCTGGAACGAGCAAACCTAATAGACATTTACAGAACTCTCCACCCCAAATCCACAGAATATACATTCTTCTCAGCACCACATCACACCTACTCTAAAATTGACCACATAATTGGCAATAAATCACTCCTCAGCAAATGCAAAAGAACAGAAATCATAAAAAGCAGTGTCTCAGACCACAGTGCAATCGAGTTAGAACTCAGAATGCAGAAACTAACTCAGAACCGCACAGCTTCATGGAAACTGAACAACTTGCTCTTGAATGTTGACTGGATAAACAATGAAATGAAGGCAGAAATAAAGATGTTCTTCGAAACCAATGAGAACGAAGATACAACATACCAGAATCTCTGGGACACATTTAAAGCAGTCTCTAGAGGAAAATATATAGCAATGAGTGCCCACATGAGAAGAAAGGAGAGATCTAAAATTGACACCCTATCATCAAAATTGAAAGAGCTAGAGGAGCAAGATCAAAAAAACTCAAAACCTAGCAGAAGACAGGAAATAACTAAGATCAGAGCAGAACTGAAGGAAATAGAGACACAAAAAACTCTTCAAAAAATCAATAAATCCAGGAGCTGGTTTTTTGAAAAGATCAACAAAATAGACACACCACTAGCCAGATTAATAAAAAAGAAAAGAGAGAATAACCAAATTGATGCAATAAAAAACGATAAAGGGGATATCACCACAGATTCCACAGAAATCCAAACCATCATCAGAGATTATTACAAACAACTCTATGCACATAAACTAGTCAACCTGGAAGAAATGGATAAATTCCTGGACACCTGCAACCTCCCAAGCCTAAACCTGGAAGAAGCCGAAACCCTGAATAGACCAATAACATGGTCTGAAGTCGAGGCAGCAATAAAGAGCCTACCACCCAAAAAAAGCCCAGGTCCAGATGGGTTCACAGCTGAATTCTACCAGACATACAAGGAGGAGCTGATACCATTCCTTCTGAAACTATTCCAGACAATCCAAAAAGAGGGAATCCTTCCCAAATCATTTTACGAGACAAACATCATCCTGATACCAAAACCCGGCAGAGACTCAACAAGAAAAGAAAATTTCAGGCCAATATCCATGATGAACATACATGCAAAAATCTTCAATAAAATACTGGCAAACCGATTGCAACAGCATATCAAAAAGCTCATCCACCATGATCAAGTAGGATTCATCCCGGGGATGCAAGGCTGGTTCAACATACGCAAGTCCATAAACGTAATTCACCACATAAACAGAACCAAAGACAAAAACCACATGATTATCTCAATTGATGCAGAGAAGGCTTTTGACAAAATTCAACAACCCTTTATGCTAAAAACCCTCAATAAACTAGGTATTGACGGAACGTATCTCAAAACAATAAAAGCTATTTACGACAAACCAACAGCCAATATCATACTGAATGGGCAAAAACTGGAAGCATTCCCTTTGAAATCTGGCACTAGACAAGGATGCCCTCTCTCACCACTCCTATTCAATATAGTACTGGAAGTTCTAGCCAGAGCAATCAGGCAAGAAAAAGAAATAAAGGGTATCCAAATTGGAAAGGAGGAAATCAAATTGTCTCTATTTGCAGATGACATGATTGTATATCTGGAAGACCCCATCATCTCAGCCCAAAATCTCCTGAAACTGATAAACAACTTCAGCAAAGTCTCAGGATACAAAATCAACGTGCAAAAATCACAAGCATTCCTATACACCAGTAATAGACTTCAAGAGAGCCAAATCAAGAACAAACTGCCATTCACAATTGCTACAAAGAGAATAAAGTACCTAGGAATACAACTAACAAGGAACGTAAAGGACCTCTTCAAGGAGAACTACAAGCCATTGCTCAACGAAATAAGAGAGGATACAAACAGATGGAGAAACATTCCATGTTCATGGTTAGGAAGAATCAACATCGTGAAAATGGCCATACTGCCCAAAGTAATTTACAGATTCAACGCTATTCCCATCAAGCTACCAATGACCTTCTTCACAGAACTGGAAAAAAACACCTTAAACTTCATATGGAACCAAAAGAGAGCCCGCATAGCCAAGTCAATTCTAAGCAAAAAGAACAAAGCGGGAGGCATCACACTACCGGACTTCAAACTATACTACAAGGCTACAGTAATCAAAACAGCATGGTACTGGTACCAAAACAGAGATATAGACCAATGGAACAGAACAGAGGCCTCACAGGAAATACAACATACCCACAACCATCTGATCTTCGACAAACCTGACAAAAACAAGCAATGGGGAAAGGACTCCCTGTTTAATAAATGGTGTTGGGAAAACTGGCTAGCCATGTGCAGAAAGCAGAAACAGGACCCCTTCCTGACACCTTACACCAAAATTAACTCCAGATGGATTAAAGACTTAAACATCAGACCTAATACCATAAAAACCTTAGAAGAAAATCTAGGCAAAACCTTTCAGGACATAGGTGTAGGCAAGGACTTCATGACCAAAACGCCGAAAGCAATGGCAACAAAAGCCAAAATAGACAAATGGGACCTAATCAAACTCCACAGCTTCTGCACGGCAAAAGAAACAGTCAGTAGAGTGAATCGGCAACCAACAGAATGGGAAAAAATTTTTGCAGTCTACCCATCTGACAAGGGGCTGATATCCAGAATTTACAAAGAACTAAAACAGATCTACAAGAAAAAAACAAACAAGCCCATTCAAAAATGGGCAAAGGATATGAACAGATACTTTACAAAAGAAGACATACAGGAGGCCAACAAACATATGAAAAAATGCTCATCATCACTGGTCATCAGAGAAATGCAGATCAAAACCACATTGAGATACCATCTCACACCAGTTAGAATGGCGATCATTAAAAAATCGGGAAACAACAGATGCTGGAGAGGATGTGGAGAAATAGGAACACTCTTACACTGTTGGTGGGAATGTAAATTAATTCAACCATTGTGGAAGACAGTGTGGCGATTCCTCAAGGACCTAAAAATAGAAATCCCATTTGACCCAGCAATCCCATTACTGGGTATATATCCAAAGGATTATAAATCATTCTACTACAAGGACACGTGCACACAAATGTTCATTGCAGCACTGTTTACAATAGCAAAGACCTGGAACCAACCCAAATGCCCAAGGATGATAGACTGGATAGGGAAAATGTGGTACATATACACCATGGAATATTATGCAGCCATCAAAAACGATGAGTTCACGTCCTTTATAGGGACATGGATGAACCTGGAAACTATCATTCTCAGCAAACTGACACAAGAGCAGAAAATCAAACACCGTATATTCTCGCTCATAGGCGGGTGTTGAACAATGAGAACACATGGACACAGGGAGGGGAGCACTACACACTGGGGTCTGTTGGGGGGAAATGGGGGAGGGGCGGGGGGTGGGGAGGTGGGAAGAGATAGCATGGGGAGAAATGACAGATACAGGTGAGGGGACGGAAGGCAGCAAAGCACACTGCCATGTGTGTACCTATGCAACAATCTTGCATGTTCATCACATGTACCCCAAAACCTAAAATGCAATAAAAAAAAAAAAGATAAAAATTGTATTTTATTAAAAATAGTCTCTTACCTATCTGTAGTTAGATTTATGTTTTCATTGCTAGTGTCATGTATGTGTTCTCAAATAGTTTTCTGTTTTGTCAGATTTGTCAGACATCCCTTAATCCTTTTCTTTCCCCCCCAGAGAACTAGCTCTAAAAAAAAAAAAAAAAAAAAGAAATATATTTCGAATATCAAGGCATATATAAGTTAAATAATAAATATAAAATTTATGTATATTTGCATCATGTGTCTATATATCCGCAAATGTGTATGCTCCTGATAACAGAACTTCAAAATGCATGAAGCAAAAGGTGACTGTACTAAAAACACAATTCAAAATGCACAATTATATGTGGAGATTCAACAATTCTTTCTCAATATTTGGCAGAACATGTAAATGTAAAAATCAATAAAAGTAAAGAAGATTTGAACAATGTAATTTCATTGATATTTGTGGAATTCTCTATTCAGCAACAGAATATACATTCTTCTCAATTGAAGATGATCCATCCATCAAGATAGACCCTGTACTGTTCTATAAAATATGTTTAATAAAGTTAAAAGACTGAAACTATAGAAATTATGTTCTGCATATTATAGAATTATATTCTATATGTGATATAATTTAATTTTAAATTAACAGCAGAAAGGTATCTAGAAAATTCTCAAGTACTTGAACATTAATCAGTATGCTTCTAAATAATCACAATTCAAGGGAGATTTACAAAGGTGGTATGAAGTATTCTGAATGAATAAAAGAAAAACATATGATGTCAAATTTGTAAGATGTAGTCAAAACAGTGCTTAGAGGGAAACTTAAAGCTTTAAATGATTATATTAGAGAAAAATAAAGATCTACATTATTCTATATTGACACAAAGAAACAAGACAAAGAAAAGAAAAATCAAATTAGAAGTTACTAGAATAAAGAAAATAAAAAAGAAAAAACAAAACAACAAAAAAGGAAACAATAAGGTGAGTACAGAAGTTAATGAAATAGAACACAAGTAAATAAAGTCAATTATGCCAAATAATTGTTTAAAAGGTTAAAATCAATAAATTTCTGGGTAGACTGGTAAAAAACTAAAGGGTGAAAATATAAAAAGAAAACAAGAACATTACTCCAGATTTTGCAGATATTAACAAGATGGTAAGAAAATATTATGGGTAACTGTGTCAATAATTTATTCATACAAAGAATAAATTATTTAGAGATTTGTCCATTTTGATAATTTCTGTATTTCCATTAATTTTTACATTTTATTTAATTTGTCATTCTGTATTATATTTTGTCAAAAAACTAGTAAAAGATTGAAGTGTTATTTGACACTGATATCTACAGATTAATATTTTAAGATTACATTTACTAACTGTATTAGTCCACTCTCACACTGCTATTAAAAACTACTTGAGCCTGGGTAATTTATAAAGAAAAGAGATTTAATGACTCACAGTTTTGCATGACTGGAAGTCCTCAGGAAGCTTATAATCATGGCAGAAGGAGAAGGGGAAGCCAGCATGTCTTTATCATGGTGGATCAGGAAAGAGAAACGGTAAAGGGAGGAGTGTCACACACTTTTAAACAACCAGATCTTGTGATAACTCATCACCATCACAAAAATAGCAAGGAGAAAGTCCACTCCCATGCTTCAGTTACTTCCCACCAAGCTCCTCTGCTGACATGTGTGGATCACAATTCAAGATGAGATTTGGGTGGGGACACCAAGCCAAATCATATCATTAACTTTCTGGGTAAAATGATGTATATATTGTTATATTCATAATTGATGCTCAATATCATTGTTTACTAGGGACTATAAAGTACAGATATCATAGGATACCAGTACACAGCTAATAGAATGGTTGCAATTAAAAAGATTGACAACAGCAAATATTACAGAATATACAGCACAACTGTGACTCTCATACATTGCTGATGGAATGTAACATAGCATAGCCAGGATGAAAAACAACTGGTGACGTATGCTTGCCATGTGATCCATCCGCTCCTAAGCACTTATCCAATAGAAATGACAATATGTGTTTGCACATGTTTTGCAGCCCAGAACTGGAAACCAGCAGGTGGATGGATTAATTGTTTCATTCATATTAGCTCCAAAATGGAAACAAGCCAAATATCTATCTAAGAAGTGAATACACAAACAGACTGTTGTACAAACAATGGATAAATATATTGTGGTGCATATAATGGAATACTATTTATAAATAAAGAGAGAATAAAATTCTGATACATGCAATGTGCGTATATCTCAACATGCATAAAAATGTTATGCTGAGAGAGAGAAGCCTGACACAAATGAGTATATTGTATTGAATTTCAATTGTATGAAATTCTATAACATGTAAGTCTAATCTTTAGTGACAGAAAAACCATTGCTTACTGGAGCCAGGGTTGCAATATAGGGATACTTACTGCAAAAGGCCTCAAGGGAAATATTCTGTTTCTTGATTGTGATGTATCCAGTGTCAAAAGCAATCAATATGTACACTTAAAATGCATGCATTTTATTGTGTATTAAGTATGGCTTCATAGAGTTGACACAAAACTTTTTAATAAGTACAAAAAGTAACAAGTTTCTGGAATATTTTCTCAGTATTCAAATATTTTAATATATCAAAAAATAAGACAAACTTTAAGAAATTAAACAATACAAAATCTATATTCTAAAAACAAGACAAAAACCCTAAATCTATTTGTGTTTATATTCTATTAAACAGAAGTATCAGTATATGTTTACTTTTCCATAATCAAATATCATATAGCAAAATAAAAAATTAGTAAATATGACTTTCTCTTCTGCCTAAAAAAGATGCAATAAATAAAGGAAATAAAGAGAAGCAAGTGAAAGAAAAGGAATGGAAAAAAAAAGAGATGGTTTTGAGTTATATGGTCACAGTTTTCTACCATAGATGCTCTAGTGCTCAAAACTCATTGAATTTGAGGGCAATAAAAACAAAGATCATTGCTTGGGTCAGTAGCCTAAAGTAAAACATTGATTTTCAAATTTTGTTATGTTACCTGGGGCCTACACTTAAAGTTGCTTGTCTAAGTCTAATGTATTTCTTTGCTGTAGAGACTTCAAAGAGAGATGTCCTACTCAGAGAAAGAAGAAGTCATAAGAAGCATAGGTAGCCTCACAAGGTGGGGAGATAGGGATGATACACTGGACCTTTGAGAAACAATTGGAATTTTATTTGTATCTGTTTTATATTAAGCTTTTAAAAACATCATATACTGCTTATAGAAAGAATCAATATCGTGAAAGTGGCCATACTGCCCAAAGTAACTTATAGATTTAATGCTATCCCTATCCAGCTATCAGTGACCTTCCCAGAACTGGAAAAAAAAAAAAAACACCTTAAACTTCATATGGGACCAAAAGAAACCCTGCATAGCCAAGAGAATCCTAAGCAAAAGAATAAAGCTGGAGGCATCACACTACCTGACTTCAAACTATACTACAGGGCTACAGTAATCAAAACAGCATGGTACACGTACCCAAACAGAGATATAGACATATGGACTAGAACAGAGGCCTCAGAGGCAACACCACAGATCTACAACCATCTGATCCTTGACAAACCTGACAAAAACAAGCAATGGGGAAAGGATTTCCTGTTAAATAGATGGTGTTGGAAAAACTGGCTATCCATGTGCAGAAAGCAGAAACTGGACCCTTATGTGAGATCTTACACTAAAATTAACTTCAGATGGATTAAAGACTTAAACATAAGACCTAACACCATAAAAACCTTAGTAGAAAGCGTAGACAAAACCAGTCAGGACATAAGTATAGGCAAGGAGTTTATGACTAAAACACCAAAAGCAATGGCAGCAAAAGTCAGAATAGACAAATGGGATCTAATTCAACTTCAGAGCTTCTGTGCAGCAAAAGAAACAATTATTAGAGTGAACAGGCAACCAACAGAATGGGAAACAATTTTGCAATCTATCCATCTGACAAAGGGCTAATATCCAGAATCTACAAAGAACTAAAACAAATTTACAAGAAAAAAACAAACAATGCCATTCAACAGTGGGCAAAGGATAGGAACAGAACTTTTCAAAAGAAGACATACATGAGGTCAACAAACATATGAAAAACTACTCATCATTACTAGTCATTAGACAAATGCAAATCAAAACCACATTGAGATACCATCTCACACCAATTAGAATGGTGATCATTAAAAAATCTGGAGACAAAAGATGCTGGAGAGGATGTGGAGAAACAGGAACACTTTTACACTGTTAGTGGGAGTGCAAATTAGTTCAACCACTGTGGAAGACAGTGTGGTGATTCCTCAAGGATCTAGAAATAGAAATTCCATTTGATCCAGCAATCCCATTACTGGCTATATATCCAAAGGATTATAAATTGTTCTATTATAAGGACACATGCACATGTATGTTCATTGCAGCACTGTTTATAATAGCAAAGACCTGGAACCAACCCAAATGTTCATCAATAATAGATTATACAGGGAAAATATGGCACATATACACCACTATGCAGCTATAAAAAACTGAGTTTGTGTCCTTTGTAGGGACATGGATGAGTCTGGAAATCATCATTCTCAGCAATCTGGCACAAGAACAGAAAATCAAACACTGCATGTTCTCACTCATAGGTGGGTGTCCAACAATGAGAACACATGGACATAGGGAGGGGAGCATCACACACTGGGGTCTGTTGGGTAGGTCTAGGGGAGGAACACCTGGAGGTGGGGATGTTGGGGAGGGATAACCAGGGGAGAAATGCGAGATATAGGTGATGAGGGGATGGAGGCAACAAACCACCTTGCCATGTATGTACCTATGCAACAACCCTGCATGATCTGCATATGTACCCCAGAACCTAAAGTACAATAAAAAAATCATATACTGGTTGATCATTATTATTTTATTTTCCAAAAACGAATGGTTTTAGGCAGATTACCACCATAACCATCACCTCTGAAGGATTATACCTTTCTGCTTCTCTTATCTTTGTTACCTGCCTGGGCCCAGAAGGAAGTTGACTTCAACTGTAGGGAAACAGTCAATGAATCATTGCATTTTGTGGGGTTGTGGGCAGTGAGGTTTTTCTAGTCTAAAAAAGAAGAAATGGAATGTGTTTTTTCAGATGCAGATTTTTCTTGCTAGAATGAATACTCAAAAGGCAACCATAGAGAGATGATCAAAGATGGCCGATTAGGAACAGCTCAGGATTGCAGCTCTCAGCCAAAGGGCAGAGGGTGAGTAGATGCCACATTTCCAGATGGATTTTTATTGCCCACAGACCAGGAGATTCCCAGGCAGAGGAGCCCAACAGGTCACCAGCACAGCTGTTTTGTCTGGCGTGGCTATTTTGGCCGGTGCTGCTGTTTTGGCTGGGCACGGTGGTTCTCCACACAAAATATATGGGTCCAAAAATAATTTTAGCTGCTGATTGGAGCTCCTGGGAGACAGAGTCACCCATTCAACTGAAAAAAAAAGGGGGGGTCTGAGGCAGGGAACCAGGTGATCAGGCTCGGCTGGTCCTATCCCCCCCTCCAAAAAAAAAAAAGCAATCTGAAAAGCTCTGGATTGAGAGTTTCACAGCAAGCATAGCTGAACTCAGTATGGTCCAGCTTTGAGGGTGAGGGGTGTCTGCCATTACCGAGGCAGTCCACCAGTACAACATTGCTGAGGAAGCCCATGCTTGCCGAGGCAGCCAGCCATTACAGAGAGAGTCCACCATTATAGAGGTGGGCCGCCATTGCCGAGGCAGTTCTAACTACACCCTTATAAACAGGACTGAAGGGAAGTTCACATGGCAGCTGGGCAGAGCCCAAAGCAGCTCAGCAAAGCCTCTGCAGGCAGACAGTGACTAGGCTGCCTCCTTGCTTGTCAGGGCAGCCCTGAAAAAAGACAGCAGCACAACAGAAACTCATAAATAAAGCCCTAACTCCCTGGGACAGAGCACCTGGGGAAAAAAGGGTTTATGAGTTCCGCTGCAGCAGACTTAAATGTACTTGCCCAACAGCTCTGAAAGAACAATGGAGCTCACAGTTCAGCACTTGAGCTCCTGTGAAGGACAGACTGTCCCCTCAAGCAGCTTCCTGACCCCTATATATCCAAATAGTCACCTCATAAAGGAGAGCTCAGACTGACATCTGGTGGGTAGCCTTCTGGGACAAAGACAGCAGAAGAAGAAACTGGCAGCAACTCTTACTGTTCTGCAGCCACTGCAGGTGATCCCCAGGCAAGCAGGACCTGGAGTGGACCTCAGCAGTTCTACAGCAGAGGGGGCCAGACTGTTAGAAAGAAAACTAAGAAACAGAAAGAAATAACTTCATCATCAACAAACTGGACATCCACTCAGAGACTTAATCTGAAAATAAACAACTACAAAGACAACAGGTGGATAAATCCACAAGGATGGGAAGAAACCAGCACAAAAAGGATGAAAACACCTGAAACCAGAATGCTTCTTCTACAAGGGATCACAACTTCTCACCAGCAAGGGAACAAGCCTGGATGGAGAGTGAGTGTGATGAATTGACAGAATCAGGCTTCAGAAGGTGGATAATAAGAAACTTCTCTGAGCTAAAAGAACATGTTCTAACTCAATGCAAAGAAACTAAGAATGGTGAAAAAAGATTTGATGAAATGCTAATGAGAATAAACAACTTAGAGAGGAATATAAGTGAATTGATGGAGCTGAAAAACACAACATGAGAACTTCATGAAGCATACACAAATTTCAACAGCTGAATTGACCAAGCAGAAGAAAGAATATCAGAGGTCAAATATTAACTCAATGAAATAAAACGAAAAAGCAAGATTAGAGAAAAAAGGGTAAAAATGAATGAACAAAGTCTTCGAGAAATGTGGGTCTATGTGAAAAGACCTAATCTATGTTTGATAGGTGTACCTGAATGTGATGGAGACAATGAATCCAAGCTGGAAAATACTCTTCAGGATATTATACAGGAAAACTTACCCAAACTATCAAGGCAGGCCAACATTCAAGTTCAGGAAATACAGAGAACACCACAAAGATATTCCTTAAGAAGAGAAACCCCAAGGGACATAATCGTTAGATTCACCAGGGTTGAAATGAAAGAGAAAATGCTAAGGGCAGCCAGAGGGAAAGGTTGGGTTACCCACAAAGGGAAGCCCATCAGACTCACAGCAGATCTCTTAACAGAAACACTACAAGCCAGAAGAGTGTGGGGGCCAATATTCAACATCCTTAACAAAAAGAACGTTCAACCCAGAATTTCATATCCAGCCAAACTAAACTTCATAAGCGAAGAAAAAATAAAATCCTTTGTGAACAAGCAAGTATTCAGAGATTTCATCACCACCAGGCCTGCTTTACAAGAGCTCCTGAAAGAGGCACTAAACATACAAAGGAACAACCAGTATCAGACACTCCAAAAACATACCAAATGGTAAAGAACATCAACACAATGAAGAAACTGCATCAACTAATGGGAAAAACAGCCAGCTAGCATCAAAATGGCAGGATCAAATTCACACATAACAATATTAACCCTAATGTAAATGGGCTAAATGCCCCAATCAAAAGACACAGACTGGCAAATTGGATAAAAAGCCAAAACTCATCAGTGTGCTGTATCCAGGAAACCCATCTCACAGGCAAGGATACATAAAGGCTCAAAATAAAGGGAAGGAAGAAGATTTACCAAGCAAATGGAGAGCAAAAAAAAGCAGGAGTTGCAATTCTCGTCTCTGATAAAAGAGACTTTAAACCAACAAAGATTGAAAAGACAAAGAAGGACATTACATAATGGTAAAAGGATCGATGCAACAAGAAGAGCTAGTGATCCTAAATATATACGCACCCAATACAGGAGCACCCACATACATAAAGCAAATTCTTAATGACTTGCAAAGAGATTAGACTCCCAAACAATAATAGTGGGAGACTTTAACACCCCATTGTCAATATTAGACAGATCAACGAGACGGAAAATTAACAAGGATATCCAAGACTTGAACTCAGCACTGAAACAAGCAAACCTAATAGACATTCACAGAACTCTCCACCCCAAATCCACAGAATATACATTCTTCTCAGCACCACATCACACCTACTCTAAAATTGACCACATAATTGGAAGTAAATCACTCCTCAGCAAAATGCAAAAGAACGGAAATCAGAACAAAGAGTCTCTCAGACCACAGTGCAATCAAGTTAGAACTCAGAATTGAGAAATTAACTCAGAACTGCACAGCTTCATGAAAACTGAACAACTGGCTCTTGAATGTTGGCTATATAAACAATAAAATGAAGGCAGAAATAAAGATATTCTTTGAAACCAGTGAGAACGAAGACACAACATACCAGAATCAATGGGACACATTTTAAGTAGTGTCTAGAGGAAAATATATAGCAATAAATGCCCACATGAGAAGCAAGGAAAGACCTAAAATGGACACCCTATTGCCAAAATTGAAAGAGCTAGAGGAGCAAGATAAAAAAAAAAAAAAAAAAAAACTCAAAACCTAGCAGAAGACAAGAAATAACTAGGATCAGAGCAGAACTGAAAGAGATAGACACACACACACACACACACACACACACACACACACACACACACAAACCCTTCAAAAATCAATAAATCCAGGAGCTGGTTTTTCGAAAAGATCAACAAAATAGACCACTAGCCAGATTAATAAAAAAAAAAAAGAGAGAGAATAATCAAATAGATGCAATGAAAAATGATAAAGGGGATATCACCACAGATTCTACAGAAATACAAACCATCATCAGAGATTAATACAAACAACTCTATGCACATAAACTAGTAAACTTGTAAGAAATGGATAAATTCCTAGACACCTGCATCCTCCCAAGCCTAAACCCAGAAGAAGTCAAAACCCTGAATAGACCAATGACAAGGGGTGAAGTTGAGGCAGCAATTAAGAGCCTATCCCCCAAGAAAAGCCCAGGTCCAGATGGGTTCACAGCCGAATTCTAACAGACATACAAAGAGGAGCTGGTTCCATTCATTCTGAAACTATTCCAAATAATCCAAAAAGAGAGTATCCTTCCAAAATAATTTTAGGAGACCAACATCATCCTGATACCACAACCTGGCAGAGACACAGCAAGAAAAGAAAACTTCAGGCCAATATCCATGATGAACTTAGATGCAAAAATTTTCAATAAAATACTGGCGAACCGATTGCAACAGCACATTAAAAAGTTTATCCACCATGATCAAGTAAGATTCATCCCAGGGATGCAAGGCTGGTTCAACATACACAAGTCTATTAACATAATTCACCACATAAACAGAACCAAAGACAAAAACCACATGATTATCTCAATTGATGCAGAGAAGGCCTTTGACAAAATTCAACAGTGCTTTATGCTAAAAACCCTCAATAAACTAGGTATTGATATAATGTATCTCAAAATAATAAAAGCTATTTATGACAAACCAACAGCCAATTTCATACTGAATGCACAAAAACTGGAAGCATTGCCTTTGAAATCAGGCATGAGACAAGGATGCCCTCTCTCACTACTTCTATTCAATATAGTATTGAAAGTTTTAGCCAGAGCAATCAGGGAAGAAAAAGAAATGAAGGGTATTCAAATAAGAAAGAAGAAAGTCAAATTGTCTCTATTTGCAGAGGACCTGATTGTATATCTAGAAGACCCCATTGTCTCAGCCCAAAATCTCCTGAAACTGATAAGCAACTTCAGCAGTCTCAGGATACAAAATCAGTGTGCAAAAATCACAAGCATTCCTATATATCAATAACACACTAACAGAGAGTGAAATCATGAGCAAAATCCCATTCACAATTGCTACAAAGAGCATAAAATACCTAGGAATACAACTAACAAGGAATGCAAAGGACCTCTTCAAGAACTATAAACCACTGCTCAATGAAATAAGAGAGGACACAAACAGATGGAGAAACACTCCATGTTCATGGTTAGGAAGAATCAATATTGTGAAAACGGCCATACTGCCCAACGTAATTTTCAGATTCAATGCTATCCCCATCAAGCTACCAATGACCTTCTTCACAGAGCTGGGAAAAACCACCTTAAACTTCATATGGAACCGAAAGAGAGCCTGCATAGCCAAGTCAATTCTAAGCAAAAAGAACAAAGCTGGAGGCATCACACTACCTGACTTCAAACTATACTATAAGGCTACAGTAATCAAAACAGCATGATACTGGTATCAAAACAGAGATATAGACCAATGGAACAGAACAGAGTCCTCAGAGGCAACACCACAGATCTACAACCATCTGATCTTTGACAAATCTGACAAAAACAAGCAATGGGGAAAATAGTCCCTGTTTAATAAATGTGTTGGGAAAACTAGCTAGCCATGTGCAGAAAGCAGAAACTGGACACCTTCTTGACACGTTACACTAAAATTAACTCCAGTTGGATTAAAGACTTAAACATATGGCCTAACACTATAAAAACCCTAGAAGAAAACCTGGGCAAAACCATTCAGGACATAGGCGTAGGCAAGGACTTCATGACCAAAACACCAAAATAGAGAAATGGGACCTAATCAAACTCCACAGCTTCTGCACAGCAAAAGAAACAGTCAGTAGAGGGAATCGGCAACCAACGGAATGGGAAAAAGTTTTTGCAGTTTACCCATCTGACAAAAGGCTAATATCCAGAATCTACAAAGAACTAAAACAGGTTTACAAGAGAAAAACAAATAGGCACATTCAAAAGTGGGCAAAGGATATGAACAGACACTTTCAAAAGAAGACATATATGAGACCAACAAACATATGAAAAAATACTCATCCACACTGATCATTAGAGAAATGCAAATCAAAACTACACTGAGATACCATCTCACGCCAGTTAGAATGGTGATCGTTAAAAAATCTAGAGACAACAGATGCTGAAAAGGATGTGGAGAAATAGGAACACTTTTACACTGTTGGTGGGAGTGTAAATTAGTTCAACCATTATGGAAGACAGTGTGGCTATTCCTCAGGGACCTAAAAATAGAAACTACATTTGACCCAGCAATCCCATTACTGGGTATATATCCAAAGGATTATACATCGTTCTACTGTAAGGACACGTGCACACGAATGTTCATTGCAGCACTGTTTACAATAGCAAAGACCTGGAACCAACCCACATGCCCATCAATAATAGACTGGACAGGGAAACTGTGGCACATATACACTATGGAATACTATGCAGCCATAAAAAATGATGAGTTTGTGTCCTTTGTAGGGATGTGAATGAATCTAGAAATCATCATTCTCAGCAAACTGACACAAGAACAGAAAATCAAACACGGCATGTTCTCACTCATAGGCCAGTGTTGAACAATGAGAACACATGGACACAGGGAGGGGAGCATCACACACTGGGGTCTGTTGGGGGGAAATAGGGGAGTCACAGTTGAGGGTGGAGAGTTGGGGAGATACAGCATGGGGAGAAATACCAGATATAGGTAATGGGGAGGAAGGCAGCAAATCACACTGCCATGTGTGAACCTATGCAACAATCTTGTATGTTCTTCACATGCACCCCAAAACCTAAAATGCAATGCCAAAAAAAAGGCAACCGTATGACTTTGAACCAAGACTGCAAGACTGGGAGCTGGGTGCACACATACATCATAATTTCTTCTGTGGAAGCAACTCAATTTTTTTAAAGATTCATACAGGGAATTCTTCCCTTGGGGCTTCAATTTTCAGAGCAGCTTCCCTGATGGGAAGTCTAGCTTTTCATGCTTGATGAATAAACAAAGGACTATATAAAGATTTAGTGCACAAGGAAACAGGAAGAAGGAGCTCCTTCTCTAGAATTATGAACTTTTAGAAAAAGCAAGACAAGTCCAAAAGTATGTTTTAAAGTAACTGTGAATCATTAAATTATGATCTGTAAAATCTGTATAATATTTCACTTGTTATCTCAGTTTGCTTTGAATTGTAATCAATGTTCTTAAGTGTATCAGCATCCTGACTTTGTAGTTTCTAGAAAGAAATCATTTAGTAGAATCAGGAAAGCACATTTCTGCATTCAATAGCTGTTTACTTAAATGCACACAGCAGTTTTCGGAAGTGGTTTTTCCTCATTGCCTATATTTGCATAACATTTATTGCCAGAAAGATTATTTAAAAGCAATGGGACTTTGAAGTTTAGGGTGTGCTGTTTATTCAAGGCTGTGGTTATACATCTGGAATCTTTTGGTGATTCAGAAAATTCTAATATGGTATATTATTTTCTGTGAATTTTTACCAATAAATCATTTTCAAAAAATGAAAAAGACAGGTTTTAGAATAATGCATTTTAAATTTGTAATGTACATGCATTCTTAGGGTATTGCTTATTTGAATTGATGATAGTTATATAATTGGTCTAGAAGGAGGCTTGTCATCTTGTCAAGCAGAGGAAGAAAGATATTTGGAATCACAAATAAAAGACATTTTATTCTTGGCCCTACATTTCCTCTTTAGAAAATCTTAGGCAAATACATACTTTTCTTTTTCATCTATAATCCAAAATGCAAATAGAGCAACAATATTGTTCATTAGCCAAAAAAGATATTTATCCTGCATTATTTTGATTCTCTAAAAATGAAAACATCATGCAAGGCTTTAAATAAACCCCTGCAATTTCTAATCTATTTTTGCATATATAGATAATTCAACTGTTGTTTCTGTTTAGTCATTTTTATTTGAAAATACAAGAAATTAGAATCTTACATTATAGTGCATTAATAATGAAACTTCAATATTAAAGTTATACAAATTTACTTAAATATGTGCCATCAAATTTGTTTTCCAAATCTGGAGAATGGAGTAATTCACTCCACAATTCTCAAAATTGTTCCCCAAATTTCCTTCTCTCCATAAGCAAATGAAACTACTATTTGTTATGCATCATTAGAACTGGTATGCAGTCCAACAGAAAGGAAGCTGATTGACTATATTTAACAAGAAATGTTCTATTTCATAAATGCCAGCAATTATTGAAAAGTTTATTATTCAAATATCAGCTACATGTATATGCACACCTTTTCCCCCCTTCTGCCAATGTTCCATTGTGAAATACAGTTGTTTGGACTAAACTCTTTATTTCATTCAGAAAAGTGATTTCTTTCTCATAATTTATAATCCATGTCATTAAAACTGGATTCTGTCATATGGGGCTTCTCAGTCTCTCAGGCATGTGGATAGATATGTGAAAATCCAATGAGAATAGAATTCACTAATTTTTTCTTTTGCTTGACTGTTTTATCTTTCTGTTTTTAGTAATGATATGTTTTCATCAGTTCAGCTACTCTTATTTGGTATATTCTAAGGTTATAAATTGATTAGAGTCAAGCCTAATCTTGACTCTGAATTACATATGAACTTTACAATAACTTTCTAAATAAATCAGTGTTTATCAATTCTACTGCTTATTAGGATCACCTGGGAAGCTTTCCAAAGGTACTGGTGACTTGGCCCCCACTCCTCCTAGAGTTGGAGCTGGACATTTTTTAAGTTAGCCAGGTGGTCAGAGACGAAAACCAGTGAAATAATAAGCTCACTGGTTAGTCTCTTGTGGGCAAGATGCCAGACATTAAAATACCATTCAGCTTTCTTAATGCAATCACTTAAGTTCTGTGTTCATATCAAATTTACTGATGATCTACCAATGAGAATTCACTGTGCTCAGGACTGAAGGGACAAAGATAAACAAGTCACGGGTTTAAGTGCCAAAGAAAGCATTGCTAATGTTTCTGTGGATGTAATGTTTTCTGCTTTCATTTTCCCCTATAATATACACTCATAATCAACCTATTTTTTTTTTGTATTGACATCGTCGTGAATTCTAAGCCCAACCAACATTATGTCAAATGATTTGTAGCATTCTGACAAATGTTTATTATTCACTATTTAAATAGTACCATCTGTCAACAAAAGGTTTTAAGAAAGATAATGACAAAAAACTTGAACGGTTTTGTAGTTCACAAATACAGTTTTATGGTTAGCAAGAATGAAACCCAGAAGGTATTAGATCCTGGCCTTGCTTGCAGTGATTAGATAGAGAAAGCAGCTATAGTTTTCAGCAGAATCTTTCCAAACATGACATCAGAAACCTCTCAAGTGGTTGAGTAACAGAAGAGAGAGCTTAGATTGGAAACTCTGCTAAATGCTTTCAACAATGAAATTCTGCAAGTCTAAGAATTTAGGTAATGTGTGGTCTAGACCTGGCATTCCAGTGTGGTAACCACTAGCTGCATATACATGTGTCTACATGTAATGTACTATACATATCTACACATAATTTACAAAAAAATTAAAAATTATCTTCACATTTGCAAGAGCCAGATTTAAAGTGTTTTTTTTAAGGCACCTGTAACTTGGCTATCTATTGGACTACACAGAATTAGAGCATTTCAATCATTACAGAAAGCTCTATTGGAAAATGTCGGTCGGGATATATATTTTAAAACTCAAAGTAACATAAACAGCATAATAAGGGGAAAATTCACATGTAAGTCCCTATAAGCTACTTTGCATTACTCCATTTAAAATAAGGGACATGTGATCAGTAGTAAGTCTTGACCTCCTTTTGAATAACTGTAATTAATTTTCCTTCAGCTGAAATTTTCTGGAATTACATTTACTATCTTTAACCATGAAATAACCATAGAGAAATGCCCAAATCTGCTTATATAAAGAAGGTACATACTTTCTAAATTTATCTGTATTATCAAGACCATACTGTCGTTTGTCTCAATTTTATTAAAAACATTTCCCCAAATTTATTTGGGGGCCCTAAGCCATAGCCCAGGAGGTGATGAACTGCTTTTGCTAAGCCTAGCCCAAAGGAAGAGGCTATGGTGATAATTTAAAGTCTATTTACATTGTGCCTGAATTTTCCATTTAGTCTGTATAGAGGCATTTGATATATAACTTCTCTAACCACAGAATCAGTGCCCTTGTCTGCAAAGTTCCTCACCGTTTGACATGAGGTCAGATTCTGCACAGTGGTAAATAGCAGGCCATGTCTGATAGAGAGTGAGTGATGACTAGAAGATCAATAAGTTACTTCTCATACACATAAATGGTTGCAAATGAAAAAATTCCTGGGTGTTTATCTTGTTTTTCAACGGATTTAACCAAAATAAAAGCAATGGAATCATGCTGAGCCAAAAGAGAATAAATTTAAAATATAAAAGACACAGTGACATTTACCAGGTAATTCTACTAAAGAAAGCACACCCCAACCCTCCAGTCTGTAGGTAGTTCATGATCCGTGGCAGAGGATTTTGGTCTATCCTTTCTTATTCAACTATGATTTTGGGAAGTTGCTGACTTTTAAGTTTAATAACATAAATGAAAAAAGCAATTGATCATTTTCATCTCTAATTCCTGTGATTCTACCATCCCACTGAAAAGGCCAAGAGATTAAAAACTAGCTGAATCACTGTATAATAAAAGCATCCGGCAGCAGTGGGTGTAAGTAGCATTTTTAAAGAAGGAATGTGAGTGGGAGAGTAGTATAATTTCACTGAAGATGAAATAGTCTTCAGAGCTGCACCTGTCAACAGAATCTGTTTTAAAATGTGCTTGCAGACAGAGTTTAAATGGTTTAGCCAGTACCAAGAGAGGTGTTATTAACAGTGGATAATGGAAAATAATCTCTGAAAATTATTTGCTCTTTTACTTGATATGCATTTTGTGCAGGATCCAACCAGAGTGGCATTTTATAATTCTCAGGCTTTCATAATTTAATTATGTTGTATATTTACAGAGCTTACCAAAGGATTTTATGATGTATTCAGAATGTTCTGAAGTGAAGAAAATTTTGATTTGTTCTAGTTTGTTTGCAGCAAAGAAAAAAATATACATTACAAATAAATTTATCTACATAGAGGGAGGAGGAATAAGCAAATAGAAGCACAAAGAGAATAGTGTAGGTACCAGTCAGGGTAGAGTAATTCGTGCTGTAACAAAAAATGACCCAGATCTCATTGGCATATAACAAGGAAACATGAATTCTCACTTATGTTACATGTTCATACTCTCAGGAACCTGGCTCCGTGTCACCATTACCTGAGATGTAGGTCGCAGGAACAGTTCCATTGGAGACCCTGCTAGGCTCAAGGGAAAGGAAAGATAAGAAGGTAGAGAACCATGTGATGGCTTAAAAAATTGTTTGGAAATGACGCATGTCAATTCTCATAGCCCATTTGCCAAAGCCACTCTCAGGACAAACTGAAGTCAATGAGGTGGGAAGGTATTGTCCTCCATAGCAACGGCCCTGTAAGTGGGGCAGGAAATATTTTGAACAAATAGTACTACGTACCACACTGTAGTTGAAAGCTTAGCTGCTGGAGTCAGACAACCTTGAATTCAAATCCGAAAACAGCATGATTTTTAAAAAACATAGTACATGCAAAAAATGTAGCCTATTGTCTCTACTTACAACACTCTTCAAGATATTTGAAAAATAATTGTAGTTCTAAATATTTCCAGATGCCTAATGGAAACTAATAGAGCTATTATTTCAACTACTCCATGGCGATTCACATAACACCTCTTTGCTCTCCATATTTTAGCAGGGACAGAGGAAGGGATTTGGAAACAGATAGCATACACTGTCTTTTTTTTTTAATAAGAAAAACAAAAAAATTGAATTAATTGTAATACATTTTAATTCAAAAGTAGCTTAGAGTTACATAAGAAATGCCAGTTTGCTAACACCTCTATTAGAGTTTTGTGATTAAGATTCTTTTTAAAAAATATTTTTTGATTCCTACTGATTTAAGAGACTTTAAAAAATCTGATTTTCTGCTCCCATTCCAAATTCATTTCTTGTAGAACTGAAGGAACAGTCTTGAGAGTTACTAAACCAATATTTAAAAAATTAGTAATTCTAAAACAGGTGATAAAGAACCCAGAGGGTACACCTGGATGTTTTGTTAAATGTCATAACATTAGTTCTAAAATTGCTTTAGTACTGGTAAAATGGTAAAATTTTAATGATCAATATTCATAAGATTTCTTTGTCTGAATTTGACTAATTCAAGTGACTGAGAAGTCTTTGAACTGTTATAGGTTATATTAATAATAAAAGTGAAAAAGAATGAGTTATTTTTAAAAACCAAAGAACATTCTCACCTTTAACATTTATAAGCAACAGTTTCATCAAAAAACTGGCAATTTTTTTTACTGACATTTAGGTTGAAGTTTTGCTTCATTTCAGGGTCACTGATTAAATGTTTAATGTGAAAATGTTTCATACATTAAAATAAAGCAAATATAATACTAACGAATAAAATAATCTTACTCAAAACAAGCTTTTGGTATCCCTTGGACTCCTTCCCAAACAAAGCAACAACTAAACCAACAAAATTTAATTTTATCTTACCTTTTAGAAAAGCAGAAATTTAAAAGCATATTTCAGAACACAGATAATTCACATTCCAAAAAGAGAAAAAAAAAAACCCACCACCAAAGTGACCATCTTATTCAACCATTTCCATTCAGTCACTTAAACTTCAAGAAACATATACCAAAATTCAGGCCTCTCAGTATTTAAGGTGTTGTGAAACCTAGAAGGTGTGAATTAATCTCTTTGATCTCTTCCCTATGGCATACCTCCCTCTGACAGCTTCCTGGCACCTCAGTTTCAATGTGACCACTGCTATGGTTTGAATGTGTCCCCTAAAAAACCAGTGTTGGAAACTCAATTCCCAATGCAACATTGTTGATAGGTGGCCCCTAATGGGAACCGTTAGATCATGAGGACTCCACTCTCATTAATAGATTCACACCAATTATAAAAGGGTGGACTTGAGACCCTGAGCTTGACCTCTTGTTCTCTCTTGCTCTCTTAGCCTTGTACTTTGTGTCATGGGATAAGGTGACATAAAGGCCTGATGCCAGCACCTTGATAATGGACTTCCCAGCCTCCAAAACTGTGAGAAATAAATTTTTGTTTTTTTCTTCTTCTTTTTTTCTTTTCTTTTTAAATGAAGGTTTGCTCTGTTGCCCAGGCTGGAGTACAATGGCACAATCTTGGCTCATTGCAACCTCTGATTCCTGGGTTCAAGTAATTCTCTTGCCTCAACCTTCTGAGTAGCTGAGATTACAGGTGCCTGCCACCATGTCCAGCTGATTTTTTGTATTTTTAGTAGAGATGGGGTTTCACCATGTTGGCCAGGGTGGTCTTGAACTCCTGACCTCAGGTGATCTGCCCGCCTTTGCCTCTCGAAGAACTGGGATTACCAGCGTGAGTGACCACACCCAGCCATTAATTTTCTTTATAAGTGAATTAGTCTATGTTATTGTGTTGTAGCAACATGAAAATGGGCTAAGACAATTACCTTCTAGACCTTACTTCTGACCTTGGCTTCCTTGCAGCATAACGGTTGTACAGTGTAAACGTCTGTGCAAATGTTCCCAGACCACACTATCCTTCCTGCTCTGCCCTGAACTCCCCTCCCTTTCTCTCTCTTTCTTTACTTCATTCCTGTTTTGCTTTTCTCTCTTGTTCCTATCCGTGTGTCTCTCATTTTCTTTATCTTTTAAATTTATCTTTTGATATGAGAAATAAAATCAAGCCAGAAAGGCCCAACTGCAGAGAAGTAGTGAGATGGGGGACTTGTCAATAACAGCCACAGGGACACATGGCGAGAAAGAACAGAAACAATTTCTTCACTCAGTGGAGTGTGTAATCAGCATAACATCATAAGCTTGACTTTATTTGGCTTTCCTATATTGCAGGGAGGTGGGGAGCTTTTATTATTTACTTTTTAATGGCTGTTTTCTCCTTCAAATGTAGAAATAAACAAATTATAAAAGAGAGGTCCAATTCCAATATATCTTACTTATTAAATATCAAGTTCTATGCTAGGGTCTGACCATAAAAATGTGAATAAAGTATGTCCTTATCTTCAGAGATATCTTATTATAATAAAAAAGATAAACATGAATACAACTACTTTAATGAATGCATTGAGCACTATAAGAGAGGCATGAACATGAAAACATACGAAAGGAATGATTCGTTCATTTTTATAATATTTATGTAGCAATTTGTGATAATATATACAAGGCTTAAAGTACTACTGGTTGAATGGTCTGATTTTATAAGCCATTAATTACAGGTAAAAATCATTTTCAATTCAGAAATAAAATGATGTCTCTCTTCATAGATTTTATATTTTAGTAGTGGAAAAAGACAGACAGTAAAACAGATAAATATCTAGGTAGACAATATATCAAGGTGTTAAACACTCTGGGAAAAAATAAAAGAGAAAGAGGTTAAGGAAAGTGTATGTCTGGGTGCATGGGGTATTACATTCCAGGCAGAGGACAGCATATGAGAAAGCCCTGAGGCTGGAGCAAGAAGGACTGACATGGACCAGAAACAGCAAGAAGACAGGTATGCCTGGAGCAGAAGAAGCCATGAGAGCAAAAGCGGATGAAATCAGACAGCTAATGAGGAGTCCCACTGAAGAGGGCTTCGTAGGCCGTGGTAGAGAATTTGACTTTTACTTTGAAAAAGGAGGAAAACCAGGGAGAGATTTTGGCCATGGTGTAACATAATCTGACAGTTTTCAAAAGCATTACTTTAGCTGTCTCGTGGAGGACAGAGAGTGGTCAAAGGTGTAAGCAAGTCGACAATGAGAGGCCATTGCCATAGTGTTATAAGAGATCACCGTGGCTTGGGCGAGGGTAGTGACAATGCAGGTCACAAGCAGATGTTGCATTCTCAATATTAAAGCTATTTTCTAATCAATTAAATTAATACTTTGATTATATATTTATCTGACACATAAATATGGTGAGAATTGATTTAAATTAGACTGTGATTTGCCCAATTTGCATCTTGTAGGCATTCCTGGTGTAATATGTTATGGATCAAGAGGAGGGTCACATAGCAGACACCTAACTGCAAATAGTTTAATAAGGAACACAGAGTACATATCTCAGAGAAAAGGGGCTGGTCAATCGAACCAAACTGAGTCCCCCACGTCAAGTCTAGTTGTGGGAATACATGGGATATGGGGCAGACAGAGTGGGTGATGTACTCTGGCTAGAGAAAAGGGTTCATGTAATTGAGCAGTAGAAATTAGTCAAGACAGATACATTAGGACTACATTTCATGTGGACTAGGCATGGAAAAATGGAATTTATATTAGAAGCATAAGAAGACACTTCAAAGTACCTAACTGGGAAGTATCATTGTTATTAGTAAGAATTTAATTAGAAACCAATTGGAGGCACACACGATTGAAAAAAAAAAAAAAAAACACCACATGTTCACATGTTGTCACTCATAAGTGGGTGTTGAAGAATGAGAACACATGGACACAGGGAGGGGAACATCACACACTTGGGCCTGTTGGAGGGTGGCGGTTAGGGGAGGGACAGCATTAGGAGAAATACCTGATGTAGATGACAGGGTTATGGATATAGCAAACCACCATAGCACGTGTATGCCTATGTAACAAACATGCACGTTCTGCACATGTACCCCAGAACTTAAAGTTCAATAAAAAAAAACAAAGAAAAGTGCATATCCTGTTCTCCAAAAACAAAACAAAACAAAACAAAACAAAACAAAACAAAACAAAACAAAACAAAACAAAACAGAATTGAAAGAAAAGATTATTTACAAAAAATGTGGACAGGATAAAGGAAAAAACACGCAGATGCCAGCAACATTGGATCTGAAGAACGAGGACAAACAATTGCCAGAACTTGAAGAGAGCTGAAGATGTCAGAGACTGCCATCCTACCTCCCCTTGAGAAATACAGCTACTACCAAGTGTCCAGGATAAAAGATATGCTCACCTCTCTGCCTTACTGATTCCTGATCTGTTGGTGACTGGTTGATCGTATCTGCAGAAGTTAACTTTGCAGGGCACAGGGAAGAGTACAGAAAGGTTTTGAAGGGCACAGGGAGGGCAGACAGGGATGGCAAAGGAGCAAACAGAGAATATTCCATCCAGCTCAAGGATCAAAGTACTATTATAAGAAGACTTAATGTTTTAACGCAGACTGAAAGGTATTGTAGAAGATATCACAATTAGCAAGAAAGAAGAATTTACAAGACATGTAAAGAAGAAAATTTTAAGAAGTGATTGGATTAGGAGCTGATTGGATATGGTTAGAATCAGAAAGAGAGAAATATCCAGAAATATTTTTAAAGTAAATTATTTTCTTCAAAATACCGGTGATGGTTAATACTGTCAACTTGATTGGATTGAAGGATGTAAAGTATTGATCCTGGATGTGTCTGTGAGGGCGTTGCCAAAGGGCTTAACATCGGAGTCAGTAGACTGGGAAAGGCAGATCCATCTTTAATCTGAGTGGGCACCATCTAACTAGCTGCCAAGCTCGGTTAAAATATAAAGCAGACAGAAAAATGTGAAAAGACTAGACTGTCTTCCAGCTTTCTGTCCTTGAACATCAAACTCCACGTTCTTCAATTTTGAGACTTGGACTGGCTTTCCTTGCTCCTCAGCTTACAGACAGCCAATTGTGGGACCTTGTGATGGTTTCAATTAATACCTAATAAACTCCTCTTTCTATCTATCTATCTATCTATCTATCTATCTATCTATCTATCTATCTATCTATCTATCTGACTGTCTGTCTGTCTGTCTGTCTGTCTGTCTGTCTATTGCTCTATCTATCTGTCAACTATTTACCTACCTATCCTATTAGTTCTATCCCTCTAGAGAACCCTGACTAATACAGTACCACCCACAGGCAGAAACAAAGTAGATAGATATGAAGTCAGTGTGTGTTTGTAGGTGGTGATGATGAGATCCCAGTAGTATGACCACTGAAATCATTTCCAGATTTACAACTAAGTAAATAAAGAAAATGCTATTTGATGCTGTGTAGGCTTTTAAATTTCTGCACTGACTTGTCAATAACAGAATATGCAATACTGATTATAAGCCTAAGACTGAACCTGACTTTGATTTTCTCTGGACCAGCTCTTAGAGACTACAACCAGTCTGAATCCGTTTAGCAAAATGTGTTATGACAATTTCCACAAATGAGCTCTCTTTTTCTGAAGGATAGCAGTAGTATTAGGAGAACAAATAGCATAAAATAGACACCTTTTCTCACACTGTAGATTTAGCCTACATTTTTTATCTTTCTTTTATGAAAATTATTTTAACCTACAAGACTTGTTTCCTAACGTGATTTGATTGCATCATTTTGCAAGGCTGTTCTTGTTCTTCTGCCAAATGTCTGTTAAGTGCCACATACTCTATCCATGATATTTATATTTGTGGAGTGTGATAGGAACAGTGGTAATGGTTGTATTAATTCATTTTCACAGTGCTATAAAAAAACTGAGTTTGGGTGATTTATAAAGAAAAGAGGTTTAATAGGCTTACAGTTCCACAGGTGGTACAGGAAGCAGTCTTCTGGGGAGGCCTCAGGAAACTTTCATGGTGGAAGGCAAAGAGGAAGCAGGTATGTCTTAATGGCCGGAGCAGGAGGAAGAAGGAGAATGGGGAGGTGCTAGACACTTTTAGACAACCAGATCTCATGAGAACTTACTCACTATCACGGGAATAGTAAAGGGAAAATCCACCCCGTGATCCAATCACCTCCCACCAGGCTCCTCCTCCAACACTAGTGATTACAATGTGAACTGAGAGTTTGCCAGAGACACAGAAATGAAACAAATCAGTGATTATACAGCTCTTGGGTATAAGCCTACTTGGTCCAGTATGCTAGCGCATTTCTTCTATTGTCAGAAGGAGGTTTTAGACATCTCCACCAATTAAATCAAGTTTCATGTGTATTCTTTTTCTGACAATAATTTTAAAAGAATTAAGTTTCTTTTAGAATCTCTCCTTAGACTTTGCACAATTGAATCCACAAGGTGAAGCTATCTTTCAAAACCGTTTAGGTAGCAGCTGGGAAGAAGGTGGGGAAACCAACATATGGCATTATTTAATGTCACTAGAGCTGTGTGGGAAGGAAAGCCCTTTTAATTTTTCTTGGACTTTTGAAATGAGGCCTGTTTTATTGAAATCTCCATAAAAACAGAATTAAACCAAAGTTAAAGGCTCTATGCCTTCCAATAATAGCTGGATGGTTCAGAATAACATATTTGCTAACTGAAAAGTACCTCTGAATAGCACATGGCTCTGCTGGAAGTCTTGTTCTCCAAGCCCATTAAGTTTATGCATTAGAGCACACAGACAGTGGCAGCTGCCTGACATATCCCATTGTGCTCAAGGACTAGAAAGTGATAAGGTTAATGAGACTTTGTATTGATATTGAATCATGGAGAGTAAAGCTGGCTATATGTAACCACTGCTACACAGGTGCTCTAGTGATTTTAAGTGTTAATAAGCTTGCAAGAGCTCAAGGGGAAAAGGTCTATTTTGATAGAAACATGACTCTTAAAGAAAATATGCTTTATAATATATAAAGCATTATATATTATATGCAATCAGTTAATAACATTATTTGGTAAGATTCTAAGAGCAGTCTTGTTCTTCAATTTGGAGAGTTAGAAAAAATTCTGGCTGTTGGACCAAGGCATATTTTTTATACCAGAGGTTGAGGGGCACAAGGTCTGTTTGCTACCTGTTATTAGGGCAGAGAAATTATCTTTTTTCTGTTCTGGAATCCTGGAATAAAGATAAGCAGTTCAGCTTCAACTTTTCTATTATCTCTGATTTCCTACATGGGTGATGTTTGGGATTTTAGAAAATATTGGATAGGGACAGATTGGCTAATGCAGGTCCTCTTCTGGGAGTTTGACACTCATTTCATTCAGATCACACATAAACATTTTCATCCCAGCCTGCATGTACATCAGTACTACGTGGTTAGCTCCTTCCTTTCTTCCTTCTTTCCTTTCTTCTAATCAATATCGTGAAAATGGCCATAATGCTCAAAGTCTGTCCCCATCAAGCTATCATTGACTTCTTCACAGAATTAGAAAAAATTACCTTCAATTTCATATGGAATCAAAAAAGACCTCATATAGCCAAGATAATCCTAAGCAAAAAGAACAAATCTGGAGGTATCACACTACTTGACTTCAAACTATACTGCAAGGCTATAGTAACCAAAACAGCATAATGCTGCTACCAAAACAGATATATAGACCAATGGCATACTTTTCTTAATTATGTAGATGAGAACAATGATACCTATAAAGGTACATTGATTATTTTCTAAGACACATTGCTAGGGAAGAGTCATAATTCAGCTGAAGCCTGCATAATTCCAAAGTCCATGCGATTCAAGTATATGTGGATTATTTCTTCTGCCAACCTTTTGAACTGGGGCAAGTTAAAGGGAAATCCAACTGGCTTTGTGTCTGGGCTCTGACATTTAGAAGGTATGCAAATTTTAATTTATAATTTGAAATAACTGTGCAACTTTAAAAATTGCACACTTCCAAGTTGACAGCATATGCACTCCTCCAGAAACTCTCCAGAAATAGCAGTAAGTGAGGCTCATACTAGTTAGTGCTAGTGAGAACCTATGTTAAGGGCTTCCTACTTCTAGTCATTCTTTCAGATGCTCTGCACATATTAACATACTTACTCTTTGTATTCGCCTTATAAGATGGTCACTGAAATTGTTTCATCTTTACAGATGGAACACTGGAATCCTCAGAGTTTAAGAAATGTGCCCATCTCATGGCTACCAGCAGCACACCTGGCATTGAAACAATCTGACTGGTTCAGAGCCCAAGCTTGTAACTGCTACCCCAGGGACTGGTACACTTTCTGTAAAAAGCCAGATTGTAAATATTGTAGACTTTGTCAACACACCGTCCCTACCATTATAGCACGAAAACAGCCAGAAATTCTACACAAATGAATGAGGGTGGCTGTCTTTCAATGGCACACTGAATAGCATACTATAGACACAGAGATTTCATTGTCATAATATTCATGTCATAAAATTCTATTTTTACTTTGATTTTTTTCAACCATTTAAAAATGTAATGATTTTTCTTAGCTTGTGGGCTTTGCAAATATAGGCAGAAGACAGAATTTGAGCTGTGGGTCATGTGGGCCATGGTTTACCAACACGTGGACTACGCTCTATTGCCATTTCTTGTCGGCAGGGTTTCAGGAGCTATTGTGTTTGGAGAGAAACATTTAACTACTTTTGCTTTAACATTCAACTTATTAAATTTACAAATCATTAGAAAAATTTCCTATATCTCTAGGTACTACTTACATTTTTAATGAATAAAAATAAACTTTATTAATCCAATTCACTAACCATCCAAAAGTTAATTAGGATATAGGCAAGTTGTGAATTTTAATAATAAGAATCTACTATAAAGGATCTTTTAAATGCTTCAATTCCTTAAAATAGATCAAATATACATAGAATAAATTATCACAAATCTTACTATTACACTGACACTTAAACTATTACAAAGATATTGACAGCCTAGATTTGTGGATTTATAAAATTAGCATTTATATTCATCTCCTTGCATAAGATAACCTAAGCACTCTCCCAAATAATAATATTCTCTCATGCCATGATTGTATGTTCCTGTTTAATTAATTAATTACCAATCTAAAAGCAACACATAGTTCCACCCTATGGGGATTCAATGCCAAGTTTGTACAAGTTGGTCTGGCTTTCTCCTTTGAGCAGGCGTCCCCAAACTACAGCCCGCCTGGGGGCCGCATGCAGCCCCCTGAGGCCATTTATCTGGCCCCCCGCCGCACTTCAGGAAGGGGCATCTCTTTCATTGGTGGTCAGTGAGAGGAGCACAGTATGTGGCGGCCCTCCAGCGGTCTGAGGGACAGTGAACTGGCCCCTGTGTAAAAAGTTTCGGGACGCCTGCCTTTGAGTAAAAGATCATGAGCTATTTCATGAGGCTTTTGGAAGCCATTATTTTTTCTTATGCTTTCCCTTTTTTATTGCCTTATCCATCAAGCCATAACCACAGACATCTCAGATCGTTTTTTATTTCATCATAAATTAGTAGAGTCATACAGAGATTTCCCTTCCAAAGAAGCCTAGTCAACTCTCTTCTGTGGAAATTTGGTTAAACTGCTGTCTTGGAACCCACCACTAAACCCTGTTTCCACCTGATATTTGTTGTAAGTATCTCTGCTGACCAGTCCCAGTTTATAATAGAGTTCTTGGTTTTCTGGTTCAGGTTGGCTTACTCATGACTCTTCCCTTCTCTCCTTCCCCATCACAATCAACAAACACTAAATATCGATTGCCATGCATACTGTTAACAAAAACCAACAAAACCCTGAAAACAGCACATTCAGGTATGCCAGTCCACTCACATGTTAAAACAAATTTAAACAATTCATTAAACTTACTCTTGTTTTGTATGCAACTAACTGTTCTTTCCCTTTGTATAGTTTTCATCCTTATGGCGTATCTTCACAGTCTGAATTTGTTTCAGCTAATTGGGTTTCCCAACCTTGGCACTGTTGACATTTTAGACATTTAAATTATTTCTTTGTGGAGGGCTACACTGTGCCTTGTTGGATGTTTAACAGTGTCCCTGGCCTCTGCTCATTAGGTACCAGTAGCATTCTCCTAATTGTGACAATCAAAAATGTCTTCAGACATTGCCAGTATCTCCTGGGTGCCTAAACTGTCCCTGCTTAACAACCATTGTATCTGAATATCAGTATTTTTCTTATATTGATGCTCAATAGGTTACAAGATGGCCAATCATAGTCTCTGTATTTGGCCCTATTGTTCTTTTAGCATGATCATGTCAGTTTTCGAAATTACATTTGCTTTTTGGAAACAAGGAGCTATCCCTTCTTTATACTTTCCTGCCATTCTCCCTTAATGAGTTCCAAATCTGAGGACTCAAGGTATACATCAGAGTGAGAAGGTCGAACACACTGACAGCAGAGCCACTGGAATGATCAAGCAGGAAAATATATGTAAAGTCATGCATCTATAATGATGTTTACAAAATGAAAGTTAAAATTGATTATTTTAGCATTTTATTATGTTTTTAATTTACCTTTTTCTATATGCCTAGTTATATGTTAACCTTTTCCAAATTATAATTGTGCCACCCTTTCTCATATGGCTCCACTTGTTAGTCAATTAGCAGATAACAGGAATAATTGGTTATCTACCGTCTAACTATGAAGCATATCGTGAATGGAGCAAGGGTTCTCAACCATGGCTCCTTAGTTTACAAGGGAAGGTAGTTGAAGCCCAAGCGTCTGTATTTTGAATGTTCTTCCTACATATCAGTTAGAGTTACTTCTTAATTACAAATAATTTGCGGGCAAACTATTTAGCATTGCTTCCCAGTGAAACGGAACTTCCTGATTGATGTTATATAAACTTTGTTGCCTCTGGCTTTATTGTAAATAAAATACAGACACAAATAACTGTCTACATATCAGGGTTTTCAATGCATCTTATAACTACAAACATGTCACTCCTCAGTAAAAAAATCTTACATGTTACCACATTGCTAACTGCGGTTGAACCAAAATCTTAAGTAGATAAGAATAGATATTGTGCTTCTAAAGCACTGATTTGTGTGGGTCCTTATATTCACAAATTCTAAATGAGTTAAGAGCTTAGATTTCTGGTGAACATTCCAGACATATTTAATGCAGGGAATCTGGGACCTGAGAAGTAACAGGAAAACAGAGAACTGTTTTGTGAAATAATACATAAATAACTTAATCTGGGATTTAAGCGGTTCTATGGATCTGTCTTCAGCCTATCAATCTAATTCCATCAGATACAAATAACAAGTAGTCTGAATTCTCACTGATCCAGTAACATCTAAGTCATGCTAAGTATTCTTTGTTCGATGATGGCAGTGAAGTTTGGCTAAACCTGAGCAGGATCTATATGACAGATTTTCCTTAAAAATGTGAATATTAAAACATAAAAGATGAAACCACATTTAGCAGATCATAACCTGGTCTATGTTATTATTCAGGAATAATTGATATCACTATTTTCTTCCTTTGTTAGCATTTAAAAATATAGCATGTAAAAGAAAAACTGCAATGAATTTTTATCATGAAAAAATGAAGGTAATTTCTGCCCAGTTCAAGATGTGAACTCTGAAAAAATCTCAAAAGCCTTCATCACAGCTTTCTCAACTACTACTGCCTCTCTCCCACTTAAATGTAATCACAGCCCTGACTTTTATAATATTTGCTTCCTTGTTACACTTTATGGCTTTACCACATATTCATGCATCTTTCAATACTCAGGCTGCAGTAACAGTTTACCATAGACTGGGGGAATGAAACACCTGGCATTTATTTGCTCACAGCCCTGGAGATCTGAAGTCCAAGGTCAAGGTGCTAACAAGGTCAGCATGTGATGAGGGCCCGATTCTTGGAGCACAGATGTCCAGCTTCTTTTTACGTTCTCACATAGTCTTTCCTGGGTCTGTGATCACAGAGAGTGCTGTAGTGTCTCTTCTTAAAAAAGCACCAATCCCATCACAAAGGGTCCAATCCCATGATCTCATTTAAACCCAATTATCTCCAAATGCCTTATGTTTAAATACCATCGCATTGAGGATTAGGGCTTAGTAAATGAATTTTGGAGTAATACACTTTGTCCATAGCAGCGATAAGTTTATTTTCACTTGTCTTTAAATTCATATAAACTAATTTATATAATATACATGTGTCTGGTTTTTACTCAGTATTATGTTCCTAAGATTCATCATATTCTTGTTATAATTCATTTATTTTCAGTGCTGTATAGCATTTCAAGGCTGCATGGTAATTGAATGCTTTTAAGGAGACACAAGAAAAACAATGGGAATCCTGAGGTTTAGAAAGTCTTCATAGTAACTGAATATCAATCATTTCTGATTTATAAGTATTTTTGTATTCCATACAGCATTGTACAAAATATAAATATTCCACAATTTACTTATTACTTTGACTACTAAGGGATGTTAGTTTTTGTGCATGTGTGTAGTTTCCCCTCAGTTTCTGGTTATTTATTACCAATAATACTGCTGTGAACATTTGTATACATGTATCTTGCTGTAAAATTGCATATTTTCTTTATTGTATTTATCTTTAGGTAGAAATACTAATTTATATGGTAGCTTTATTTCCAACTTCAGTAGATAATTTCAAATTATTTTTCTCAAACGGTTTTATAGACTAATTTAAATTCCTTCTAGCAGCTTATGAGGTTTTCCTTTGTACCACATTCTCATTACACTTGATATTGACAGTCATATTTTATTTTAGCTACCCAAGGTTTTAATTTTCCTTTCCCTAATGACTAATGCACTTGAGAATCTTTCATAAAGTTTTGTGGCCATTTGAATATGGCTTATATCCAGAGACATAGTAATAAGACAAATACATCTGCTTAAGGCTTTTGCTTATTTTTCACAGGTTTTGTTTCTTTTTATTTATTGACGTGTAAGAGATCTTCATATTTTTTGAATATCAACCACTTGTGAATTGTATTTGTCCAGTCTTTGACTTGGTTTTCCCTCTCTTAGTGATGTCTTTTGAGAAATAGAATGCATCAATCTTAGTATTGTCTGTTTTATCATTATTTCCTCTATTGTTATTATTATTATTATTATTTGTTGAGACAGTTTTGCTCCTGTTGCCCAGGCTGGAGTGCAATGATGTGATCTTGGCTCACTGCAACCTCTGCCTCCTGGGTTCAAGTGATTCTCCTGCCTCAGCCTCCTGAGTTGATGGGATTACAGGTACCTGCCACCACGTCCAGCTAACTTTTGTATTTTTGGTAGAGATGGGGTTTTGTAATGTTGACCAGGCTGGTCTCGAACCCCTGACCACAGGTGATCCACTCGCCTTGGCCTCCCAAAGTGTGGGATTACAGACGTGAGCCTGTGGTTATGCCCAGTCTATGGTTAATGTTTTAAACACATCATTTTCTATACCAAGTCATGAGGATATTATCTTATAATATCTTTCAGTAGCTTTATAATCTTGCCTTTAACATTTGCATCAATAATATAACTGCAATTGATTTTGTGTATGGTTTATGTCAAGTTTCAGTGTTTTTCTTATGGATTTTCACTTGGTCCAGCACTATTCTATATTTTTTAGCCTTTTTAATCTTAAATTAAGTATTCCCAAATATGTGGGGATTTTTTTCTGGACGAATTTTTATTCCATTGTTCTATTTGTTCTTCCTTGCACAAGCACTATCCATTGTTTATTACAGTATTTTTATGATAATATTTGATTTCTAACAGAGCAAGTACATTCATATTTTCTTCATTAAGAGTATCTTGACTTTAAAAAATAGTTTTATGTAAATATTATGCTCTACCTATTAATTTTTACCAAAAATATATCTTCTAAGATTTTGATTGGTGTTGCATTGAACCATAGATAAGGAAATGTTGAAATCTATAATTTATCTTCCAGGTCATGAACATAGATGACTTATCTACTTATTTTGTTCTTCCTAATTTCTCTCAATAGTGCCTTTTGCTTTCTATGTAGAAATCTTGCATATTTTCCATGAGATTTATTTTCAGCATTTAATATTTTTGATATTATTGCCAAATTTTTTGAAATCACATTTAATTTTCAGAGTTTTATTTAAAATTCTCATATATAAAAGCATATATATGCTCATATATAAAATCACAACTGATTTTTGTATTATAAGATGATAACCAGCAAATTGGCTGAAATCACTAATTAATTGTAGTCATTTTAGATAGTTATTTATTTATCTATCTATTTATTTTTACTTTAAGTTCCAGGATACATGTGCAGAATGTGCGGGTTTGTTACATAGGTATACATGTGCCATGGTGGTTTGCTGGACCCATCAACCTGTCCTCTAGGTTTTAAGCCCCATTTACATTAGGCATTTGTCCTAATGCTCTCTCTCCCCTTGGTCCCCCCACCCCTGTCAGGCCCCAGTGTGTGCTGTTCTTCTTCCTGTGTCCATGTGTTCTCATTATTCAACTCCAACTTATGAGAACATGTGGTGTTTGGTTTTCTGTTCCTGTGTTAATTTGCTGAGAATGATGGCTTCTAGCTTCATCCATGTCCCTGCAAAGACATGATCTCATTCTTTTTTATGGCTGCATAGTATCTCATGGTGTATATGTGCCACATTTTCTTTTTTCAGTCTATCATTAGTGGGCATTTAGGTTGGTTCCAAGTAGTTATTATTGTAAATAGTGCTGCAATAAACATAGGTGTGCAGATGTCCTCTGGTGTAAGAACTAGGTATCTACCCAAAGGATTATAAATACCTTTTGACACAGCAATGGGTATATACCCAGTAATGGGATTGCTGGGTCAAAAGATATTTCTAGTTTTAGACCCTTGAGGAATAGCCACACTGTCTTCCACAATGGTTGAACTAATTTATACTCCCACCATACCATAACCATATTAGTGAATCATGGAAGTACTATTTCTTTGTTTCTAATTCTTCACACACACACACACACACACACACACACACACACACACACACATATATATATGTATTTTTTTTCTTGAAATACCGTACTGACTCAGGCCTTCAATATACCGTGAAATAGAAGTAGTGAAAGAAGGTGTCCTTTTCTCATTTCAGAGTGTGATTGGAAAGCTTTCAACATTCATCAGTAAGTATGATGAATGCAGTAGAATTTGAGGTAAGTAATCTCTAAGAAATTAACAAATTTACCTTTTATTCCATTTTCACAAAGCATTTCTATCATGAATGAATGGTAAAGCCCAATTTAATTTTCTTTTCTTCAAGAAACCTTTTCGGAAATCCACAATTTTTTTCTTACCTTCATTTGATGTGGTTACACTTTCATCAATGTTTACTCTTATTCTTAAGTTTAAAGTGTGAGCAAGTCATCCCTCACCATTAAACATTAAAGTGTTTTACATTAGAAACCATGTTTCATTTTTGAAAAAATACACTGACTCACTTAGCAGAGTATTAAAGACATTTAAGGACCTATTAAATAATTACTGATATATTCCTAAAAGATAGAGTTTAATATTTTCTTGGATAATGAATGAAATTTATTTTACAGTTTTCTCATTTTAAAGCTATAACATAAGCAATATAATTTTATAGTTGTGGTTTTATGTTATTTGCCATATTAATATATAATTTTCTTTTATATTGTTGTTATCAGGGCAGCAATGACAATTTTATAAAATGCATTTCTCCAAATTTAAAGGTATATTGTCATTATAATAGAAGTTTCTGGACAGGTTCAGGCTTGTTTGATAAACTGTGGATCTTTTAAGTAGACCAAAGAAAAACAACAGGAAACCTTAGGTTAAAATCACATGGAGGAAAGCAGAAGTCTAAGTAGATAGGGCAAAGATAAGTAACAGGGCCTACACTTGAGGTCTCTATGGCTTCTGGTAGAAGAACATGAAACTGTATTTAGCTCTAGTCCCTGAAACTGTGTTTCTCAAATCTCCAATTCCCAAAATGCTCCTAAGAACCTCTACTTTGAGAAGATGATTGTGCTGTATAAGATTCATTGGATTATTGAGTCTCAGCAGCTCCATTTTGGAGTGCCAAAATAGTTTTAAGAAGCAGAACAAATTTATCTTCAGGATAGAGAAAGAGAAATGTGTAAGAATTTAATTCTTCAAACCAGATCTAGAGAAGTGCATGAAGCAACCTATAGGCAGATACATCCCCTGGCAACCTAGTGACCATGGGCAGGGAAAAGAAGCCCACACATTCAGACATGATTATAGATAAAATCTCCCTCTCCTTCAGTTAATCCTTGAGGAAAAAATAGGCATTTCCATCCAAAGAAAACCTGGCTCCATGCTAACTAAGCAAAAGTCATAAGACGACTGGAATCTGAAGCACTCTGCAAAAGTAATATATTCATATAGAAAAACATAGTATATATAGCATTTGGTATTATCCATGGTTTCAGGCATCCACTGGAATTCTTGGGACATATTCCCTTGTGATTGGTGGGTCTATGATATGCCACTTGAAGAGGAATCCTCAAATATTCCTGTTCTGGGTTTTTGTTCTGTTATTTTAAAAGTCTAACATCTTAGAGAAGCTACTTGCAGCTCTGGGCTTCAGTTTTCTGTTTGATATTGAATAGTATGGGTATTATAATACTACATATAAAGGCTTAGACAGGGTGAAAAAATTAAACAAGATTTTATGTATAGATATTTGTATGTGTGTGTGTAACCCTTAGCAGAGTGCCTGTATTTCAGTAACTTAGCACTCATCTTTATAAATAAGACTATGTAATAATGAAATTGATTTAGAGCACACAGAAAAATGAGTGTCTATTAAAGTCATATGCCCTAATAACAGCTAACATATTTAAAATATCAGGGATTTTTCCAAGAGCTTTATAACCCTTAATTAGCTCATTTTATTGTTAGAACAAACAATAAAAGGTTAGTACTATTTTAATATCCACAGTACAACTGACAAAATGAGGTAGAGAGTAGCTCCCCCAAGGTAGCTTGCCCAAGGTTAGTGGTAAATTTGGGAGCAAACGTTTGCAGGCTGTTGCCAAAGACTGTGCCTTTGACCTACTCTGTCTTCTTGTTTGAGGTGAATGTGTATATATCATTGTCCACTCATGTATTCTTCTTAGGGTGATCTGATTAACAATTATATTTTTTTATTTTGACGTTTGGGATGTAGTTCAGACTATATTTTATGTACATTTTAGAGATTAAAAACTTCAAAATTCCATGGACCATTTCTAATAAACATTAACTTCAAGGCTTCCTTAGCTGGACTAATCAGATATTAATATCTACCTACAATGTCTCATCATCCCAGCTGAAGATACCACTAACATTTTGTGATACATGTAAAATTATAATTCCCACTTACTATAGCGTGATACTTCGTCGAACTCTAGGGTTATGTGCCCTGGGTATATTACGTTACAATCTAGGTATTTCTCCCCTTTTATCAATATTTTTATAAACTACAATTAGGTTTACATGGGCAGCAGAAGCACTTTGGATTAAAAAGATCATAAAACTTCTGCTTAAATGTAAGGACTAAGTAGAGGGCATACTTTGAAAACGATGTGTCTATATAAGTAGAAAGTGATTATTAAAATTTTATCAGTTCCATATGGCACCCAAGTAAATAAATACTATTGTTTATGTACCATACCTTTTAGCATCAATTGTTGGAACTACTATCCATTTTTCTTCAATCCTAAGAATCACAAAACACTTAAGTGTACTGGGCCTGAGGCAAAGGTCCACTTAGTCTTGGTATAGAAAGAGCTGTGTTCTCTCTGTTCTGATCTTGCCAAAGTTTGCCCAAATCCTTCTTTCCTATGGTTGTCCCATAAAACTCCATGACTCTTGGAGCAATGAAGAGAAACAGCCAGATGAGAACACAGGCATATTGTTTATAGCTTGTGAAAATGGTCCAATTACTCCACAGCTTTGTAATTTATGTTTTAAATGATGATGGAATAAGCAAAGAAAGTAAGGGAAGGAATAGAGACATGTTTAAGATGGTTATTGAATTTAGATTATTATTAAATGGAAATATTTAAGAAACTGTTTTCCAAGAATCCTAAATTTAGTTTAGAAGCATTAGGTCGATTGTATCAAAAGAATTCTTATGTCTGAAGATTTGAAATTAGATATAATGATGCCTTTATGCGTGGCAACTCAGCAAACAGTATAGCGATTAGAACACAATCAGCAATATACTTTTATTTTACAAAGAAAAGAAAAATCCTTTCTTTGAATTCAACTAATGGTGCATATATAAGATTCTATAATTCTACAAGTGGCTGCCAGGCTGGTCTGAGGCAGTGATGTTTACAAAAAGTTGATCACAATCGGTTACAGATTCCTTTGTTCCTTCTCCATTTCCACTGCTTCACTTGACTAGCCTTAAGAAAAATAAAAGCAATAAATAAATTTGGCTGCCAGAATTTCTACCATGCCTTCTGGGTGAAGCCTTCTCAATAGTGAGTAGCTATGGCAAAACGTGTGTTTCAGTGATGAGGCAATGCACAGCTTGGTATGACTCCTTCACAGAGGAGTCTCTCTTCTCTGAATCTTCTTAAATAAGGTACGCTCTCTTTCTACTGTGCACTGATCTCTCATATCTGGGCCCCACTTCAACCCCACCCCCAAGAGAATGGCTAATTTTTGTGTGTTTTGTAGAGATGTAGCTTTTCTCCATGTTGCCCATGGCAAACTACCGCGTCCAGCTGACAGTGCTAAATTTTATCAGAGCCCTGTGAGCATGGAAAATAGTGAAGGTAAGGAAATCCCCCCTTCCCTATTTTGTTTCAGGAAATCATCTTGGCGCTAAGGATCACTCTGCCCCATATAACTTACATATTATTCATTGATGACCCTTGTTTGCCTGTGTCAAGGAGAACCGCGGACCTTCCAAATTCCCATATTTTGCTCATAATTAGATGAAATGCTTGACCCAACTGAACAATTGTAACAAAATTCCTGTTAACTAAACTTTGGTTAAGCTTTTCTTCTTCCCTCAAGTCCTTGAACTTGGGCTCACCCTCCATCTGAGCCAGCAGCCAGCCCTTTCATAAAAGTCCTACCTGAGAACAGTCAGACCTCATGGTGAACATCTTTTGATCTACTATTCTATCACACTAGCATTTTCCCATAGCCTGTTCTTCCCAGCCTTATTTGCTCCTTCCTATACAAGCAAATCTCTTTTTGACCAGCCCCTGAGATGCTTGCTGACCTTGTGGTTAACTTTCTTTCTATTGCAATACTGCCTTTCAGCTTTGCAATAATCCTTTTGAATAAAGTCTCACCTTACTAAGTCTAGATTTCTTTTTATTTGCCATAGCATTAGTTTCTAGTCTTGTGGTTAGAGGGCCAGCATTCCCCCCACCACCCCGCTTTTTTCTTTTTTTTTTTTTAGAAAAAGTCTTAATTCGCTGTGATTTAATATAAAAGACTTTATGAAGACCTTTATAGTTTGCAAAATTCCTCATTTTCAGCCTGGCTGTGGTTACAAAGTAAATTAGATGAATTTTCTATTGTGTTGCAGTCATTTTTAAAAAAAGCTTTTCACCAATGGCCTCATCAGGACAGCAGATATTTCTATTTCTTATCAGTAATAATTAGAAATATAACCAGTGTTGTCTCATGGCCCTTTGAAAATTCTCCATCATCCTTCACTGAGAAGATGAGTTTGGAGAAGTGCTAAGTGATGAAATCAAGAAATTTAAAAGTAATGGCTTTGATTCCATAGTGACAGCATTGTTTTTAGAGTTTCTCCAATATGTAAACTTCTGTAGGATTAAAAGCAATGCAAAAAAAAAAAAAAAAAAAAAAGTGTCCGTTTTCTAAGACAAAATTGATTATGTTAATCACAGGCTACAATAGAATATTTCATCTTATCATTTTCAAAAGCTATTGACAGCTGAAATCCACAATTATGATGGGTCCTGTGGAATACAGCAGTGCTTCTCACATAGGCTCTGTCCCAGATTTTCTGAATCAGAAACCTTTTTGGTGTGTTCTAACTATCCATATTTTCAAAAACCCTCATAGGTTATTCTTACCATGGTAACATTTATACACCATTGACAGATCAATATGTTATTAGTAGAAAATTAGAGAGGCGAATAAGCATATAGTTTGCTTTTCATAGAATCTGACGAAATTTATTATTTTCCTGGAGAAATGCACCCAAAAACCCACATATAATTTTACATAAAATTCTGAGGCATCAAAGATCTTTTGAAAGCTGAAGCCTGGATTTGCTCTTATCAATTAAGAGCAACTGTTTTTTATCTCTTCTCTATTTATAGTAAAGGTGAAGAAACTGTAACCTGGTGTGTTAATATTCTGACCAAGATCACACATACAGACTACATACATTTTCAGTTTTCAACAATTTAAAAGTTAAATTTACCTAAGAGTTAGGCAAGCAAAAGAAATGATTTTCAAATAATTTATTTTAAGATAACTTTTTCCTTTATTGCAAACATAAAATCACAATCAGTACATTCAGTTTGTGAATTCAATTTGAGAATAAATTAGCTTTGCTTCTTATAGATCATTCTTATTTATGGAACTATTTACTACTGACTTCGAAGCTACTGGAATTAATTCTGCTTGTTACATTGCATTTTAGTCCCAATAGAAAATGCATCGACGTGTATTAAAAGTTTTGTTTTGTATTCTGGGTATTTTAGAAATTAAAATATCATGCTAAATTCAGTTTTCTGGAATTAGAATGCAAAAATAGAAATTATAATTCCAGGCATTTCTTTATAACCACATTCTTTTTTGCCTACCACTCTGAATAACGAACGATCCGTCTTACTTTCCTCTCCTTACAGAATTCATTTCATTAAAAGCTATTCACCCTTTAAAAAAATGCATTCGTAAATATCTTTAGTCGTGTTAGGAAAACATACTCCTAAAAATCCAGAAAAAAGGAAAAAATGTAATGATATGTAAATGAGGAAAAGGTATGACTAGATATGGAGTAACGTTCAAAAGAAGAAAGCCAGCGTAGGGCACATCCATGAATCAGAGAAATCACTAGACAGACTTTCTAACAGGAAGAGAGAAACAAGGAGAGAAAGAGAAACAAACAGGCAAATGGGAGAAACGAGGCACATCAAGCAGACATTTCCACCTTGCGCTGCAGTTTCTACCATCATTATTTGTTTGGGAGATCCCTATATGCCTGCATTTTCCCACAAATTACTTTAAATTATGTTCCAGATTTAAATTGTGCTAAATATTGGTAATAACTGTGTACACCTGTGCTTCACTGTTGGATGTTCCTGCTCTGATGTACTTTATAAGCATTTACAGCTTTAATGAGCCTGTTTATTTGTAATTGGTCCCTATAGGAGCCTGCTGCTGCTTTTCATCCAATTTAAGTTATTTTCAGTTATTCTCTGGAGGTGTCATTTGACATAAAATATATGAAGTTGCTTGTGATCCTGGAGAAAGATATTTCATATCAGACATTTTTAAAATAACCATACCCTAATCTTGTCTTCAAGGTTTCACAATTGCTATTTCCCACACTGCTGATCTCATTCTTAACCAGCCACCTCCAGTCTGTTTCCCAAAACCAAAGAGGCAGTATGAGGATTTAAGTCAAGAACATCTCTTATTATCTTTCACCTGAACTTCCTCAACACTGAATCTTGGGAAGGTCAGTCTTGCTGCACCTCAGTTTAGTTATGGGCTAAACAGGAAAAAAATAGACCTTCTAACCTCATGTGATGATTGTGAGGTTGCAATGGGATAAGTAAGAAAGGTTAACAGAGCTTTTTATTTTGGAAATTGCCATACAAGCTCTTTTGAAACCCAAGCATATTAAAAGGAGCTTAGGATTCCTTATCTTACTTGAATGCAGAGAGCCACTTTCTCAATCAAATAAAAGCTGTGGATTCTGATTGCTTTGGACTTTGACTTTCTCTCTCATATTTACTTTAATTAGCACAGCCCTTCTTTTGGGCCAGTGATAAGATTTTCATCTGTGTTTGGTTGTTATTAGACTTCAATGTGATTTTCTCTTGGGGTTGTTTTCATTCTTTATTTCTGTGGCTCTCCCTTTTTAGACAAGACTGTTCAACATCATTGTTCTAGTCAAACATTTTTGAATTTATGATCTAGTTTTCTTTTATTTCCATTTTCTTCCGATCATTCCTTTCTGTTTTCTTCCAAGATGAGATCTTTGTTCATATGTTTTTGTTTACTATATTTCTTTCTTCCTTTATTTGTCATTACTTTTACCTTTTAATGCGTTATAAACTATCACAGATAGCACGTTTCTGGGCTGTATTTTTCATTTGTTCATAATAAATTTGGCCAGCCTTTCACTTAGTCTATCTTGTAAGTAAAGTTTTCTTTACAACAAGTAATTTCCAACTTCTCTGGATTGTTTGTCCTCCAAGCTACAGTTATTGGTGGGTTTTATCCTGTTTTTCTAGTGAGAGAGTGTGGAAGAATCTCCGTTGAGTCTTTTGTTGCTTCTTTTAAGATTCTGGTAAATGTCCTATATGAAAATTAAGATACCTATTTATATGAGGAGAAGAACATTGGGCTTTTAATCAATATCACATTTCTGTAAGAAGCACCACTGGAAAATGTCAAAATTTGACACTTTCCTTGCTTCTAATAAAATCTTATGTCATGTAAAAGCTTCTGCTTCAATTAAAGTTGTTCGCCTTTTCCTCAGAGTGCCTACGCATTTCCTTAGTTCACTCTCTCCAAATTCAAACGTTATGATAGTTCTCACGATTGTACCATTCATTCATTCATCTTTCTCTCCAAGTACTAATTCTAGAGGTGGTTGCGTGTGTGTGTGCTGGGCATGGTGTGAAGAGTAAGCTGATGTACCAGAACCTTTATTTACCTTTTTGAAGTGAAGTTGCATCTTTTCATTTATAGCTACCACTAGGAATTTCTCCCTTTTATGATTTGTTGCTTTATATTCATTTTATTTGGCATTGGGGGGGAAAATTCTATGATTCTAGTTTCTTTTGCCATCCTTTTTACTCACCAATGTATTTCTTAGTCTTTTTTCTATGAACTCGCTGATGACAGAAATGAAATTTTATACTCCCTTAATAACTTCTCTAGTGGAATTCTGTGGCTTTCCCCTGACCCCACAAAGGGCATTCTAGCTACAGAAGGAGGGAAAGTTAACACTGTGTCTGCATATGCTTTTGTTAATGTATTTAAATTGTGTCATACTCTCCTTTCAAACATGTGCTTATTTAGTGCACAAAGGTAGAAGCTCTGAGATTGGTGGAGGTTTAGTAAGGGATGTCCTTTGATGTCCTTAGATCTAAACTGAATGGAAAGCTGAATGCAAATTTGGGAAAATGAAAGAGAAGACTATCTTCTCCTTTCCGACTGGGGAAGATGAATTATTACAGCCCCATCTGAGACAGCAGAAGGAACTAAGCATGTTAGTAAATCAACCATTTTCTCTTATTTTTTTTTTTTCTGACTGATATGAAAAGAAAATCTTTTAGATAAGTTGTGTAAGGAATGCAGGAGGATTAAAAGAAAGATCTTTTGGCATCTGGAATTTGTTTTCATCCTACATTTGATTTGTAATATCACATAATGTCACATGAGCCAGGTTCTCTAATATTTAAAGCAAATGATAGAATAAAATCATCAGTATCCCAGCATAAAGAGGTGACTAGGTATGGTGCTTCTGTTTTCCTTCAGACATGATTAGATGCTTTAATTGTATTGTTTGCAATCTGCGTCTTCTCTCAATTTACTAAGACGTGCTGATTTTTTCAGCGGAAAATGTCATTTCTACAAAACCAAACTTTACGCAGGTGATTTTTTAAAAACCCTGTCAGGTCGACAGGTGCCATAAAATAATAAACCTCAGCTATTATGCATTCTTTCTCCTTCTCTTCATAATAACAGATTGTTGTGATGGAGGGAGGAGTTGAATAATGCACTTAACATTGTTAATGTTGTTCTCTGAAGAATGACTATGCATGTAGTTAAGTACATTTTATTCTCCAAAATATGATTGCCAAAGGGGTTGTCTTTACCCAAAGGTCAACTAAGTAGCAAGATTGATTCTGAAGTAAATTTTTTGTACTTGAGTGAATCTTCTAATACTCTTTACCAAATGCATATACTGACAAAATCTCATTAACTTAAGTTTATTGTGTGAAATATTTCAATCTTAATTTTTTAACATATTGTAATGCATATGTAGAGTCACTGCTCATGTGTCTGGGGAGCACTGAACATGAAGCTGCCACCATGGTAGAAAATAACATTTATACCAGCAAGAAGGTTGAAAATGGAAGAGGCCGGGTGCGGTGTGGCTCAAGCCTGTAATCCTAGCACTTTGGGAGGCCAAGGCGGGTGGATCATGAAGTTAAGAGATCGAGACCATCCTGGTCAACATGGTGAAACCCTGTCTCTACTAAAAATACAAAAAATTAGCTTGGCATGGTGGCGCATGCCTGTAATCCCAGCTATTCAGGAGGCTGAGGCAGGAGAATTGCCTGAACCCAGGAGGCAGAGGTTGTGATGAGACGAGATAGCGCCATTGCACTCCAGCCTGGGTAAGAAGAGTGAGACTCCGTCTCAAAAAAAAAAAAAAAAAAAGAAAGAAAGAAAATGGAAAGCATATAGCCCAACAGTAGTTTTAAGTATCAAAAATACTGAGAAAAATGCTTTGTAAGATTTTCTTTTTAGTTATACAGATTTCAACCTCATTATTAACCAATTTCTTAGATGCAGAGATATCTACTTTGACTATATGTATATATATATATATATATACACATATATGTAGACACACATACACACACACACACATATATATATATTCTGCATAAAATATTTTTTACAATAAAATAATATATTACCTTATACTTCTGAGAAAAAAAGGGGTATCTTATTTTGGAGGGAAATTTAATGGAATATTTGAAGCAATGCTACATAAGAAAAGAATAAGTCAATAGTTCTTGGGAATATTGTTGAATAAAGCTAGAGGCTCTTTAGGAGATATTCAGGTGACTCACCTGCCCTTCCAAAGGAGGAAGATGGATGCAGGATACTCATCAGTAGCCTAAGGAAAATGTCAGAAGTGTGTTCCTCCCTTTCTAGTAACTTGAGGCGTTGTAACCCAATGAGTTAGAAGGAATGTGCAACGCTCTGAGTTACAAATTAAGAGTCCTTTATTAATTAGCTGGTGATTGAGAGATGGCTAATGCTCAAAATTCTCTTGGCCCCGAGAAAGGGGCCTGATTATCTTTTATACCTTGATTTAGGTGGGGGAGGGGAGTACCTAACTGAAGTGGAATTTTACAGAAGCAGAAAAGCAGGTTAGAAGAAGGGGCTGTGGGCAGAGGTGGTTTCCATACTATTATCAAGAAGGGGTGTTATTAGGTGCCTTCTACACAATGATCAAAGGGAAGCTTTTTTTTTTACAATAGCAGGGGGGCGGTATGCCAAGCAGGATGTGGTACAATGGTTACAAGTGTTAAAAACAGTATCTTCAATGCTTCTAAGTGTGTAGTGTGACCCAGTTACGCATTCAAAGGGCCTGTGGAGGGGGAAGCCAGGTTGGAGTTTTCGGCTAAAATGGAGTCAGTTATGCTAGCCCAGAGTAGGTTATTACAGAGGGAATGGGCCATTAGGACTGCAATTCGTAAGATTCTGTATTTATTGTTTCTTTCCTTTCTCCACTTTATACACAGCTTCAGAAGAGAGGAATGTAATAGCTACCTGTCTCTCTATCTCTCTATCATCTATCTGTCTATCCTCTATTATCTATCTATCTATCATCTATCTATCATCTATCTATCCATCTTCTATCTGTTTCTTTCTTTAACATCGATCATCTATTCACTTATAGTGGTAATAAAAACTGTTTTAAAGTCCTTGCTTTGATGTGGTTAGTAAATACTGCTCAGATTTTGTTTTCATCATCATCTTCATTTTGTTCATTTAAGGTATCCTGCTATTATTATCAGTAGACAGTTATTCATCATGTTGAGTGATCTGGGGTCTCATATATAACAGTATTATCTGACATTCATTATGAAAGCAGAGGCAAAATGAAATTAGTTTTGATGGCATGCAGATAGTAAAAGTTTGAGAGTTGAAGATAGTAGAAATAAGAAAACTATATATGGCTATGAAAATTTTTATTTCTTATTCATATTATATAATGTCTCACATACTACCTAGTTCTCCCGATATTTCAAGTATGCATGTCCCATTTTAAATAATTGGAAAAAATACTGATAATTGTCATTAATAAAATGCTTAATAGTTACATCTATAGTAGGTGATTATATAAGTAATCTCTAATTCTTATAACAAAAATGCAAGGGAGCCATTGCCCCACTTTACAGAGAGGATGATGATATTTAGAGAAGTTTCTAGGCAAAGACCAAACAGTAAGTGATAGACCTGGAATTCGAACTTGCACAAAGCAGTCACTAATCAAATTTTTCTGTGCCCTTTGCATCATCTCAAATAGACTATAAATTTTGGGGGGGGGGGATGTAGCAATTTTGCCTCATATCTGAAGCCATCCTTGCCTAATCTTTTAAAATTTTATCTCCATCCCCTCTTTAATTGTCAATAACTTACAAAGTGCTTATTCTGTGCCAGGCACTGTTCTAAGTATTTTTCAATGGCTAATTTATTTAATTCTTATGACAACTATATGAGATACCTATTATTACCATCCAAATCTGATGAAAGCAACAACATACAGAAATAGAAAGTCTCGGTATAATTAACTTGCAACTAAGTGGCTGACCTGAGAGATTTCTGTCATACTAGGGGCTAAGCATAAGTCTCTGCTACTAGCATGTGAGATATTCAGCAGTACCTATACCTAATCTACTGTGTTGTTTACCCCTGTGTGACTTCCATCTCTGCCACCATGGTCATTCCATTTATGAATCTTTCTCCTGTGTATGTGGTAAGATTGTTGAGGAGAGAGATTCACTGACAAACAGAAGATGTCATCCCATCTACCTGGTGTTGGACCTCTCATGTTTTGGATGCTCTTTGGTGGGATTAATGTCAGACACATAAATTTTTACACTTAATGCTACTTCCATAGGTTCATTCTCATGGTTTTTTTTTTTTTCTTTTTTTTTCTGGAATTTCTTATTTCTGATCTTTTCATGATGCTCTTTTTTAACCTCTGATTAACCAGTCACACCATTTATTACCTGAAATTGGCAACCTTTCAAATTCCCTCATAATGGATTGGAGAAGTTTTCCTAGCATGGTATACATTGTCTCCAAAATACAAAGAGGTCTACCAAATGCCATTCCACTTAGTGACTTAGTGGTAGAGGAAGCAAGGTGCAACATCTTGTTCTTTAGCTAACATAGGTTGTCCTGGTTTGCCTTGGACTTATGAAGTCCTACAAACTTTACTGCATCTTCATATTTTCCTTCCTATCTCCAGCAGGAATATATTGGAAAAATGTTCTTGTCATTTTCTGTCCATCTTGTCGATTTCTCATTGTTGTCATATGGTGGAAAAGTGTGGTCTTTAGAAGAACGTTAAGATTATAAAAGATCATAAAATTGATAGGAAGTATAAATGATTGAATATTTATTTTCTATACCCTTAACAAAATGTTGCATGATTAAAAAATAGTTTTTCACAGTTGTATTATTCTCTCCCAATGGGTCATAAATTTCTTGAGCACAAAAATACATGTTTTATTTTTTATAATAGCTATTACTAAAATGTCTTCTTATAATTACTATAAATGGTGAATTGAATTGAATAAAACTAGTTTAGTAATTCTGAAGATACAATTGAAATATATGACCTGAGTAACTTGCTGTGGAAAGTGCTATGGAATTAATTAAAAAATATTAGATAATATCGCTGGCAGAAAAATAAGAAAAATCCATAAAGAGTGAGAAAGCTTAGGAAACTAAGAAAACAAGTATTTTTTAATGTGCCTGTTATGCACTGACCATCTGTGCTTTGTGCAAGAGTCAGCAATGTGTTATGCTTACTTAAGGAGCAAACACCATTACTGAGATTCAGAAATAAACCTAGGGCATTTAGGCATGGCCCTTCAAAACTCTTCACTATTTGATAAATTTCTGTTGGTGCCAGAAAACACAGGGCATCATTTTCAAGTGTATGTATAGTCAATTACATGGAATTACCATGAAGAAAGCATAGTTTAATTAAATTTAAAAAGAAATAAACACTCTGAGAGTATTTCCACATGTAATAATCAGTATCATGTGTCTATATCATATCTGTCACAGTTCTTAAAGAACAACCTCATTACTGTTATCATAGGTTCAAGAAACCCTTTCTCATATTCTTAAATCACTTTCTGAAATTAATACACACACACACACACACACATATATATATAAGCTATATATACATATATATGGTTCACCATGTTGCCCAGGCTGGTCTCAAACTCCCAGACTCAAACCATCTTCCAGCTTCTGCCCGCCCTGAGTGCTGGGATTACAGACATGAGCCACCATGCCAGGCTCAGCATATATCGGTGCTACATAGAGCATCACATAATCCATTTAAAATGAGGAATTGCACTGTATCCCATAAATATTTACAATTATTATATGTTCAAAAACAAAATAAAACTTTACAAAAAGTAAGGAACCAATCATGTCCTTGGATAAGAATGATATTAGTTTTTCATTTGTAGGAGAATGGCTAAAATCAGATAAAACCCAAATTTTAATATGTCTTTAATGACAAATATTTTGTTTCTTAGGCAAAAAAAAAATTCTTAATTTTCCTCTAAATATCAAGTTCAATATGTGAGTTTAAATAATATTAAAATCAAGCAAAGTTACTAAATTTTTTTTAATGAATGACAAAACTGGTTCAGATTTGTTCTTGGATTTGTCTTTTTATATTTTATTGAAATTTTACTGAAACTTTTTATGTTTTGAAAACTCCAAGTATTTAAAGTAAAAAAAAAAAAAACTTTAAAAATCTGCCTTTAAAAATCTTGATGTATTATTATTTTCTTCATATTATAGTACATTCAAGAGACAGCATTTGCTCCCATTCTCCCCATAGGTAAAAAGTATCCTAAATTTTGTTATTTGTATGCATATTTTATACCTACCAAAAGTACATTAGTATATATTTTTATATATTTTCATGCTCTATGAATTAAAATTTTGTTGTTTTCTCTTAATCCTGGGGTTATGGATTTGGGGAAAGAATATCATTGAGATGAAATGCTATCTTTATCTCCTCCTATCAGAATAGTCTCCATCACTGAAATCCATTACTGCTTTGTTTATGAGCCCATTGGTTAGGACATGGGTGACTGAGAAAGGGACTCTTTGATATTGCAGAATGATCATCTTATCCATGTGATTATTAAGGTTCTCCTCTAGTGGTTGCTCCTTGGTGAGCATTCACAAGGGAAACAAATATCCTTATACTCTCTGACTTCGGGGTGAGGTCTCCTAATCTAGTGGATTTGCACCCACCAAGACAAATCTGACTATAATAGCTGCTTCTTGACATATATATTAATAAATATATTTAATAGTAGTGATCATCACTAGCCTTCATGACACCATTCTCTAGGACACCCATCCCATCACTTTGTGGCAGATCGGGTAAATTGCACCACATTCGTCATGGAAGGAGCATCCTTTTGATATCAGTTGTTCTGGACATAAATTTGCCTTTTCTGCTCTCAATGTTTCTGCCAAAATTGATGGACTTGTCATTCTGTAAATGACATACTCATAGTCTCGGTGTTGTACACAGCCTTGCCTCTGACCAATGAACTCATTTTATAATTCAAAGCTTTTAACATGTTCTCCATTAGTCTGAAGTGCCTGAACAATCAGAACAGTGAGATAGCCTTTGGAATATTAAATTTGAAGATTCACCAACTTATTGGCAACACCTTGCAGGGTCAAGATTCTGTCTGCCTGGATGTGTTTTATAATTTAAATCAGTGATGAATAAAAGTGCTGCTTCTCCTATAGCCAGCATAAATGCGTCTCAGAATCAAGTGGTAGGAAACTACTGACTCTTCTTATATGTTTGCTCCCATTTTTGTGCATTTGTGCTTTGCTGAATTTGAAGTCTTAGTTTCCAAAGCAGAAATATTTTTTCACCAGAAGACACAGCAAGATAATGAATCTGCAATCTGACCAATGCACATCAGGGAAAAAAAAGGCTTTAATATTCTGGCTGTGGTAATTGATCCTCACTATCAAAAAAAAAGTTATGTTGCTAACATGCTTGAGTATGGAAATGGGTTTGGAAGTCAGAAAATGTCCTGGATACCTTTTAATACCTTCATAGTTCTCTGATAAAAATTGATAAACTACAGCAACCCAGTATAAGCAAGCTGGTTAATGACCTTGACCTTTCATGAATGAAGTTTTGGGTCACTGGGTTACCCTCAGGGAAGAAACCCTAACCAGCTTGAGGTGCTTGCTGAGGACAAAAGGAATAAGGAATCGTTAAGAAAGGGAACATTTCTAAATATCTGCTACTATCATGTATTTAGTTGCAGAAATAAAAACTACATTTGTTATGAGGTTCTTCTTTGAAAGGAGTATATTTTAATAGATATGTATATATGTAAAATATAAACTATGTATTTGTTTATATATGTCCTATTAAATATGTATGTTATATAGATAAAATATAAAATTACATATTTGTGTATGTATTAATTGTATTTATATGGGTTAACACACATATATGACTTAATTAGAATTACCTTAAAAGATGTCAAAGAAAGATTGAGCCTCAGCTGTGAGGGGAATGACCATCATCACTCAAAGATAAATAAAGTGACATATAAAACTTTGTCCTATATTAGGGTAAGAGCTGTTTTCAATTACAGGAGAAATTATTATATAGATGGAGGCATAACTATGGATTTGCAAATTAAATATGTCCTAAAGAGCACTGTATACGTGTTAACTTGTAAAGAAGAGAGCTGCAGTGGGTTTGTACTTTGTCAAAGTAGCTAAGCTGGAACTACCTTTCTCAAAATTCACTTCTCTCTATGATTTCATATTACTTTTGGCTGCAAGAAAAAAATTAGGAAATTTAGAAGGCAGAAGTAAATCAGCAGGTTACTGTCTACTCTTAGGCACTACTGGGTCAACTCCATATTGGTGATCAGTTTGCTTTCTTCACCTTGATGTGATACAGCACTCAGGCTCTGTTTTGTAGCCTTTCCCAGATCTCCTCTGTCAATGGGGCTAAGCAAATTGTGAAAGGCGCTGATTTCTTATTCATGTTACCTGTATCATCAACATAAAATGCAGTCAGAAAAAAATGTGAATTTCTGTTTGCTTTCATGGGTTCTAGCTTTTCATCTTGAATTCCAGTTTTTCCTTCTGGGTTCCAGATTATCTCTGTGAGAACCGTTTGTCATTGCTTTTTCCTGATTTGTGTTCAGCTGTTCTTATCAACTACATAATCTATTAACAAATGGCAATATCAGGTGTATCCTTCTTTTCACAAAAGGATCTCCATTTTTAATGCAAATTATATATTATACATATATAATTCACATATGTATATATAATTCATATATATATAATTCATATATATAATTCATATATATATATATATATATATATATATAATTCATCCATTCATCCCTCAATAGTCATTTACATTCCACATCTTGGTTATTGTGAATAATGCTGCAATGAATACTAGAGTACAGATATATCTACTCTGCTGCTGATTTTATATTTTTGGGGTATATACCAAGAAAGAGATTGCTGGGTTATATGGAAGCTCCAAGTTTTATTGTTTGATAAACATTTACCCTGTTTCTCCTAACGGTTGTACTAAGTTAAATTCCCGCTAACAGTGTATAGGTTTCCTTATTCTTCATATCCTCTCAAAAATTTGTTATCTTTTGGCTTTTTGATGATGGCTGCCCTAACAGTTTTGAAGTTATATCTCACAGTAGTTTTGATTTATATTTTCTGATGATTATTGATATTGAGCACATTTTATCTATCTGTTAGCCATTTTTATGTCTTCTTTGGAAAGGTGTCTATTCAAGTCCTTTGCTCATTTTTTTCAGGTGATATTTTGCTTTTTCTATTTATTTCCCTTTGGCTCTTCAATTGTGTGAGTTCCTTATATATTTTGGATATTAAACTTTGGTATTGTTTTTTTCACAGAATAAGGAAAGCAATTCTAAAATTCATATAGAACCACAAATGACTCTGAACAGCCAAAGAAATCTTGAAAAAGAAAAACACAGTTGGAGGCATTACACTTCCTGATCTCAGATTTTATCACAAAATGGTAGTAATCAAAATGGCATAATGTTGGCATAAAAACAGTTACATAGAGCAATAGGACAGAATAGAGAAACCAGAAATAAACTCAAGCGTGTATGGTCAGCTAGTTTTCAGCAAGTATACAAAGAAGATATAATGGAGAAGGATAATCTCTTTAATAAACGATATTGAGAGGACTGTATCTCCACAGACAAAAGAATGAAATTGGACCTTTATCCTACATCACAAGATCAACTAAGTGGATTAAAGACCTGGATTTAAGTCCTGAAATCATAAAACTAGAAGAAAACGTAGGGGAAAATCTCCTTAAATATCATTGGCCATGGCAATAATATTTTTGTATATTTTACCAAAAAATCATGCAACAAAAGCAAAAATAAGCACGTGACACTACATCAAGTTAACAGCAAAGTAAATATGGTAAAATAACAACAAACTAAGAAGCATCTTACATATTGGGAGAAAATCATTTTTAGTTTAAGAAATTTTATTCTAAGTTGTCTTTTCTTACATTTTGTTTTATTGTTTCATCTGTAAATCTTTCCTTTCTTAGACTAATAATTTTAGAAATACCATTGCATAAATTTTATACTTTTCTTTCTTTCTTTCTTTCTTTTTTTTTTTTTTTTTTTTTGAGAGAAGGCCTAATTCCATCACATAGGTTGGAGTGCAATGGTGCAATCATAGCTCACCACAGATTTGAACTCTTAGGTTCAAGGAATTCTCCTGCCTCAGCTTCCCAAGTAGGTATGTCTCACCATAGCTTGCTAACTTTTTGTTTTTTAAAGTTTTTTAGAGAAAGGGTTTCCCTGTGTTGCTGGGGCTGATCTTGAACTCCTGACTTCAAACCATCCTTCTGCTTCTGCCTCTCAAAGTGCTGGAATTACAGGTGTGAGCCACTGTACCCAGCCTGTATAATACATTTCTGATTGTTAATCAGGTTGTTAATCTGCTTTTTGTTGTGTCTATTGTCACTCCTTTGTTATAAATTCTTGTGAAATTTTAAATTTTGAAACATGAAGTCATCTTACATCTTTTCCAGTGGCAACTGTGTGATGAGGTTCAGGATATGCTATTCCAAAATGTGGCACGTTGGCATATTGAAGATTTTAAGCTGAAGGAATTTGAGAAACAAAAGGCAGATGCAGAAAGGAGCCTTTGATTTTCCTTCTTTCTCCCTTCCCCTCATGTGGGTCATAGGACCCTCATGTAAGAGATTCCCTCCCTATACATGTACGAAAGAAGAATCCAGTCTCTAAAGATGAAAAGACACAAAGAGAGATCCAAATCCAAATGAGCAAGACTTGCTAAGTTTCCCCCAGTGTTTTACGGTTAGCTCATGCCCTGTTTGTCCTACCATATTTTTCCAGGACTTTCCACTCTTCATCAAACCTAGTATAAAAACAGGAAGGTTTAATCATTTCTTTGGGCCTTCATTGTTTTATGAAGGCCCTTGTGTTACGTAAAACTTTTACATTTTTATGCTTTTCTCTTGTTAACCTTTTGTAACAGAGACCTTCCTGATAATCAAAAAGAGTAGAAGAAAAAAACATATTTTAGTACATGGTGTGTATTGTCTAGCATCCTCATTAAATTTACTCTTAAGTCGAAAATTACTTACAAGTGCAGGAATTTAAATGCATGATTACTTTGTTCAAGCATGGACTGTATAATTCAATAAGGAGAGGCAAGTTACTTTTAGATTTAGATATTATTAGCTAATTTTATATGATTTAACTACTACGCCATATTAAATTAAGCTCTTACCATGAACAAAATTTAAGAATTTTAGCATTTTTGATATCTATACTTTTATATTTTAATGTATTCATTTATTAGGCTTTAATAAGATCTTAGAATGTGAGTCTCTTTTAACTTGAGTTTACTGTGTGTGTCTTGATAAATTATTTAATATTTCAGAGAAATTACCTTATAGGAATAACAATAAATTCAAATACAGAAAACGAATTGATTTGTGGCCTAAATCCTAATGAAGAAGTATGTGCCTGCATAATTACATTGAATGCAGAAGAGATTTCATTCACATTTTAACTGTACAAAAAAAATCATTATTTAAAATAAATTTATATATTAAGTGTTTAAAAAATTATGGACTACAGTAGTTACCAGTTTCGTTTTCATTTTCAGTAGTTGCAGTTTAATTTTCCATGGTTTCAGTTACTCGTTTATGCATGTGGTCTGAACAAAATTACATAGCAAATTCAAAAAATAAGCGATTTATAAATTTTAAACTGTGTGCTGTTCTGAGTGTCATGGTGAAATTACATCATCCAGCTCCATCCCACCAGGAACGGGTATCATCCCCTTTGTCCAGCATATCCATGCTGCAGACGTTAGTCATTCAGTAGTTATAAGTTATCAGATCAACTTTCATAATATTACAGTGCTTGTGTTCAAGTATCCCTTATTTTATTTAATAATGACCCTGAAGTACCAGAGCAGTGCTGCTGGCAATTTGGATACACCAAAGAGAAGCCACGAAGCACTTACTTTAAATAAAAATGCGAAAGTTGGTGACTTCATAGGGAAAGAAAAAAATTATATGGTGAGGTTTCTAAGATCTATGGTAAGGAAAAAAATTTATTCACCAAATTGTGAAGAAAAAGAAAGAAATTTGTACTAGCTTTGTTGTCACCACTAAAACTGCAAAAGTTACAATGACAATGTGTAATGAGTGCTTCGTCCATATGGAAAAGGTTATTAAATTTGTGGGTGGAAAAGATGAACAGAATCGTGTTCTCATTGCTGCTCATCGTGTTGTCGGTACTATCTGTGGTTTTAAAAATCCACTGGAGTCTTGGAATGTCTACCCCAAAGATAAAGGGGGACTACTGTTCTTAATATGTGTCAAGAAGTGTGCTAGATACTGGGAATTCACTGGTGAAGAAAAACTGACATATTTTCTACCTGTATGACTCGCACACTAGTGGAAACTATGATTACTAATAATACTATAACAAAAAATAATATGAAATTACAACTGAGTCATAAATTCAAAAATGGAGTAAACAGAACAGCTATAAGAGTAGATGAAAGAGAGATACAACCTAATCCGTAGAGTCAAGAAGTGCTTCCCTGAGGAAGTGCTGCTGGAGGAGATATTCTAAAAAATTAACTAGGAGAAAATGAGAGGCGATTAGGGGTGGTGGTAAATGTTTGGAAGATGGAACAACAGGAACTGATACATCTTTAATTTCAGGGAGTTGAGAAAAGGGCAACACACCTAAAGCTTGCTGAGTGTAAGGGGACCATGATACATGATGAGGTTTGGGAATAGATGGGACATGTGTTATGCAGGCTTTTGAGGTCGTAATGAGAGTTTTGGCTTTTCATGTAGGAGTCATTGAAAATTTCACAATTGCACATAGGCAGGAGAGTTTTCAAGAAAGGCTACTATTTGAAAATGACTATTCTTTTCATCTGTGGTGTCTAAACTATTGTTAATCTCATCTTAAATATTTTTATGTCAGGTATTGCATTTTTCTTCTTTAGGTGTTCAATTGCATCTTAAAAAATTTCTTTCATGTATTTCTATAAAATGCATATTTTGGCCAGGCATGGTGGCTCATGCTGGTAATCCCAGCACTTTGAGAGGCTGAGGCAGGTGGATCACCAGGTCAGGGTTTCACCATCTTGACCAGCCTTGCCAAGATGGTGAAACCCTGTCTCTACTAAAAATACAAAAAAAAAAAAAAAAAAAAAAAAAATTATATGGGTGTGGCGGCAGGTGGCTGTAATCCCAGCTACTCAGGAGGCTGAGGCAGGAGAATCCCCTGAATTCAGTAGGTGGAGGTTGCAGTGAGCCGAGATGGCGCACTAAGCTCTAGCCTGGGTGACAGAGCAGATGCTGTCTCAAAATAAATAAATAAAGTAAAAAAAAAATGAAAAGCGTATTTTTCCTGTTCCTCCTTGATAATATGTAATGTGTCGGTAATAGTTTTTTTTAAACATCATTGTCTTCTAAACCTATATGTATCTAGATCTATATGTGCCATTTCTGAGACTGTTTTCAATGATTGATTTTTTTTTTTCCTATTAGAGAACTTTTTTTTTAACCTTCCCTTCAATTTTTAAATGAATGCTATACATTGTCGATTTCGCTTTGTTGAGTGCTTGAATTTTTGTACTTCTTTCTACGTTTGATTTCTTTTCTGAGGCATACTTAACTCATTTAGAAGCAATTTGATGATCTTTTTAAGGTTGAGTTTAAATTTTGTTAAGCAAAATTAAGAGCAGCATTTTAGTCTAAGGTTAATTTGGTCCCACTACTGAGACAATACGCTTCTGAGGACTCTAATTTGATGCCCCATGAATTAGGAGGTTTTTCCACTCTGGCTTATCTGAACATGAACCAATCCCAGTCTTTTATGAATTTTAGAGTTTCTTACTCTCTATCATTTCTGGTGGTCTTTTACTGGGCTTGTATAGTTTCCTTACTGGAAGCTCTTTCCAGATAGTAAGGATGGGCAATTATAAGGCTCACCTTATTTGTTTTGCTTTCCATTCAGGATCACTGTCCTGGCCTGCCTGTAATCCAATATTTAAAAAGTAATGTTTCATATATTTGTTTATTTCCCTTAGTTGTTTAAAGCGGGCTAACATTTGGGTAGGAAGGTGAATTAAATGCCCTTTAATGCATTAACACATGAAAAGAAATGGCAAGCACATTTCAGATATTAAATCTTGCTATTGTGTTTACATAGGATATTTTAAAATGTTTGTTTTCCACCTCCTCTAATAGAATGTAATCTCTATGAAGGTAGAGATTTTGTATGGTTTTCTTATGGTCTTGTACCCAGACACTGTAATAGAGTCTAGCACATAGTAGATACTCAGAGAGTAAAACTGAATCTATTTTGCATGTGGGTCTCAGATATATACGTGTGTGTGTGTGTGTGTGTGTATGTAAAAGAATATATGCAAGAATATACATTTTAAACAAATGTTTGTATATACACACATACTTATATTTGTTTTATACTCAAAATTTTTAACTTTCTGCTAAATAACATATCAACTGATTTTATCTTCTCAAATTTATTCTTCACCAGAAACACAGCAAAAGAAATATATGAATTATCAGAAATTGGGAGATTAATTTCCAAGTATTATCTTCAATAACTTTCACTTGAATATTTTTATTCTTTTTCACTATTTCTCAAGAAAGTCACAAAGTCCCAAATGTATCAAATTAGCTTTTCTCAAGAACTGGTGACACCTTTTCCTATTAGTTGAGGAGCAGGAATTGCTATTGTCATTCATTGTCTGTTCCTAGTTTCATCTCAGTGGCTAAAATTACCTGGTCTAAATATGTCTCAATCTGATGTTATTGCTATACTTCAATGGAAAAATAAGCAAACAAAGAAGCAAGCTAAATAAATAAAATGAAATGAGAAGAGAAATTTCTTTATTCATTATTATTCTAGAAAATTGTGAAATGAGAAAACCTATTTTTTACTGCTGATCAGAATATTGCTGTGAACTAGAAGATTTAAAAATTTTAAGAATGCTTTCTATTACATGAGTTGTGGAGAGAAAATAATACGACCAAACTAAATCTCTTAAGGAAGTAATTGTGTCATTTACTAGAGAAACCAGCCTGGTAAAGAATTTCTGATGAGTAATGTATTTTTAAATACATGCTTATTTTTATTTTTATTTTTTTGAGACAGGTTCTCTTGCCCTGTTGCCCAGGCTGGCATGCAGTGGTGAGACCATGCCTCAACCTCCTGAGCTTTAAGTGATCCTCCCACCTCAGCCTCTCATGTAACTTAAATGATTGTATGTTTATATATATTTTTTGGTAATTGAATTACATTCTCTGATATTGCTCTGAGTATATTCTTATTAATATGTGTTGGATTACAAGTAAAATATGACCAAATTTGATACCAGACAATGGAAACTTTGACATGATTTTCATATGCATCATTTCTGATACAGATGAAATAAAATTCCTATTATTCTTTCTGAAATTTTTGAAAAATGATTATTTTTAAAACTTTGAAAGAGCATTATTTGTCCTCCTGAGATTAGTGCAGAAACTACCTTTTCTATTTCATGGTTATTCTTTTCTAGTCTTACTATGCTTACAGACTCTAACTCCAAGAAATAAAATGAGTAATTCTTTATTATCATAGATGCATCCAAGTTTCAGGAAAGTCAATAAACATCCTATTCATAGTGAAGATAGGTGATTTGTTCATGGTCATGAAGTTAAGGGCAGTATAAAATATTTATTAAGTATTATAAGTTTTTCTTTGCTTAAAAAATATATATGTTCTCTTGAATTGAGAAATGTTCTCCATTGGGCTTAAAAACATGTAAAATGGAAAACATTGAAAATACAAACATTGACATAGACATCCTGTCATTGAGTTTGGGCTCGATATCAATTTATTTAGATACTTTCTAAGTGCTATACATTTTTCTTTTTTCTTTCTTTTTTTTTTTTTTTTTTGAGACAGAGTTTCGCTCTTGTTACCCAGGCTGGAGTGCAATGGCGCGATCTCGGCTCACCGCAACCTCCACCTCCTGGGTTCAGGCAATTCTCCTGTCTCAGCTTCCTGAGTAGCTGGGATTACAGGCACGCGCCACCATGCCCAGCTAATTTTTTGTATTTTTAGTAGAGACTGGGTTTCACCATGTTGACCAGGTTGGTCTTGATCTCTCGACCTTGTGATCCACCCGCCTCGGCCTCCCAAAGTGCTGGGATTACAGGCTTGAGCCACCGCGCCCGGCTACATTTTTCTATGATAAACTGCTTGATCCTGTTCTTTGGTCAATTAGGATTTTTTTTTTTTGTAAGTGCAAATAACTATTGTGTCAGAATTCATTGATGTCTTTTTAAAATTAAATTTGGAATTTTCGAGTGAGATATTATGTTATATAGACACTACTGTGTTTTATTGTAAGAATATTATATAAATTCTTAAAATCATAATGAAGAGTTTTCATTAAATATTCCTAGTTTGAAATAAAACATAAATGATATTTTAACCTATATGACAAGCTCTTTGGGATGATAATATGGTTTGGATCCATGTCTCCACTCAAATCTCATGTTGAATTGTAATCCCTAATACTGGAGGTGGGGGTGGTGAGAGGTGAGTGGGTCGTGGAGGCAGATTTCCCGCTATGTGCTGCTCTAGTGATGGTGAGTGCTAGACAAATCTGGTTGTTGAAAAGTGTGTGATGCCTCTCCATTCTTTCTTCCTCCTACTCCAGCCGTGTAAGACGTGCCTGCTTCTCTCTCACCTTCCACCATCTTTGTGTTTCCCAAGGCCTCTTCAGAAGCTAAGCAGATGTCAGCATTGTTTCCAGTACAGCCTGTGGAACTGTGAACAAATCAAACAGCTTTTATTTACAAATCGTCCTGTCTCAGGTGTTTCTTCACAGCAGTATGAGAACTGACTAAGTATATTTTTTAGTAATAATTTTAAACCACTCATAACAAATTAAAGCATTCTTCTAAGAAACATGTTTTTAAATTAGTGAACCCATCCAAAACACACAGTTCTTTTGACCTCAGATTATGCATTAATCAAGCTTCAATTCTTGTAACTTTTCAACTTACGACATAATTTTCCAGATTAAAATGTTTTTAAAAAGCCCATAGGCCTTTTTCTTAAAAAAACAAACAATTTCAGCATACAGAATAACATACAAATTAATGTATTTGACATTGTTTTATTAAATCTTAATTTCAGATTTCATGTGTATATATTCATAAATCCTACCTAGAATTTTTTGAGATTTTTAGGTTTATTTTTTAGTTAATTTATTTATTTATTTATTTATTTATTTATTTATTTATTTATTTATTCTGAGACAGAGTCTCACTCTGTCACCCAGGTGCCCAGGCTGGAGTACAGTGGCATAATCTTGGTTCACTAAAACTTTTGTCTTCTGGGTTCAAGCAATTCTTCTGCCTCAGTCTCCCGAGTAGCTGCTATTACAGGCACACAGCACCACATCTGGCTAATTTTTATATTTTTAGTAGAGATGGGGTTTCACCATGTTGGCCAGGCTGGCCTTAAAATTGTGGTCTCAAGTGATCCACCTGCTTTGGCCTCCCAAAGTGCTGAGATTGCAACAGGAGCCACTGCACCTGCCTGAGATTTTTAGGCTTTAAATGAATTTTTAATTTTTGTTTTGTTTTGTCATTATTTTCATTTTTAAGAAATTGAGTGGTTAGCTTTAAGTGTTCAACATGATAAACTTTTATATAGATACGCAGCTGTGGGATCATTTATGTGACCAAGGTATAGAAAATTTCCAATACCTTACAAAGTTGACTTGTGTCTATTTTCCATCAGTACTTGCATCAACCTCCAGAATTAACCACTATATTGATTATCACTATAGATTATTTTCCACTGTTCTTGAATTTCATATAGCTGGAATCATACAATATATGCCAGTTTGTGTCTAGCTTCTTCCACTTAACATTCTGCTAAGGTTCATCCATATCATTGCATATAACTGTCATCTTTTCATTTTATGTTGATGTGGTAGCTTAGGAGCCAGGCAATAACTTACACAGTATTTGTAAGCAGATTTTTGTGCTGCTTTCTATATGGCCCTCCCTCTCACGTTAGGGACTTTGCCCCTCATTTTTCAACTACTTTCATCTTCCCGCGTCTCTGGCCTTGGTCTTTCCTGCCAATAAGACCACAGCCTTCTTGGGTTCTCAGCTCCTGCAGGAAAAACTTGGAAATGGCCTCACGAAAATGACAGGGCTTATGTGAATTTCACTTCCTGTACTTCTCTTCTTTTAAGAATAGTAGCCCCCTAGTTACTTCTTGCATTTTCCACTTCCTTCAGACAATTTTCCTCTATTTTGTACTGTTCAAATAACTGTTTTTGACAAAAGTTATTTTGATACCAGCCCTTCTATTATCCCTGAATTATGGAAGGCCTTGTCTGTGTAGATGTTTTAAATTGCAGTGTGGTTATTTTTTTTTATCTTGTCTTTTCAGATGATTTGTGTCTTCTTAAAAAATGCAATCTAACTGTGAAGTCATAAACACATTTAAATATTTTATTCTTGTATAATTTTTTTTAAGATTGTGTATTTTTGTTTAAATCTATGATTGAGCTGGATCCAATTCTTGTATATATTTTCTATTTGGATGTATTTTTTTTCTTATATAGATAAACAGTTGCTTGAGCAAACGATTTATCAAATAGTGGATAGGCTATACAATTCTGCTTAAATATGCATCAGAAGCATTATGTATTTAATAGAGTAAGGATTTTTAAGTATGCATTTAGATTACATTTATTGTGATGCTTATTATGCAATGCACTGTGATGAGTACAGCAGAGACTATAACTGCATTTTTGGGGCTGAATTCTGTTAATTTAGAATGTTTAAATTATAAAGCAATGCCCTATGACTGAGGAATCACTTTGGCTGTATTTGCATGATGCCAGCTTTTTATGGGTCAGGGTTCTTCAGGAAAACAGAACCAATAGGACAATAGGATACGTGTGTGTGTACTTGTATATATATATGTGTGTACTTATAGGTTTAGTATCCCTTATTTAAATTCTTAGGACTAGAAGTGTTTTGAATTTAAGATTCAGTATTTTTATTTAGAAATATTTGCATATGCATAATGAGATATATGTATATGCAAATATCTTAGAATGAGACCCAAGTCTAAACAGAAAACTTATTTTATGCATCACATATAGTTATACATACATGCAGAAGGTAATTTTACACAACATTTTAAACAATTTTGTGTATAAAATAAAGTTTATGTACACTGAACCATCAGAAAGCAAAGATGCCACAATTTCAGCCACCCATGTGGACAATCTGTGATTGTTTGGCATCACTGTTATTCCTGACTCTGAATTAAAAAGTTACCAGCAACTATTTTCTTACACTTAAATATTTAACAGTAAAAAATATAACATACCTCTAATAAAATTAAAAACAATGTGTTCAGCGTAACTAAGCAGCGTGGTAGCATCACTAGATACTTGTATCAGTTGTTAAACAACAGAACAGCAAACAAGGCCAGCTTTCAGTCTTCATCCCCTATGCTGTGTTTTGGTGAAAAGGTGACTTAAATTGTATTTTACTCTTTAGGTGAGAAGAAACATGAGAAGCAGTTGAGAGACCAGAAAGTGGATCCTCTAGGGATGAGTAGGCATTCTGCTAGATAGATGGCTTTTTAAAATGTTTCCACCGGAGTCATCTGCCTAAAGAACAGCATTTTTTTTTTTTGTCTCAAAAGTGTCTTTGATTTTATAAACTGCAGTGGTTTCTTATTATGTCATGAATGCACACTGCTTTAGGACGTCAGTAAGCCCATTACACATTTTCACTGTGTTGGAGTGGAATGGAAGTGATGGTGAGTGGTACCACTTCAACTTCTACCCCTTGATTCCTAGACCCATGAATCCTGGCTATGGGAGAAATAGTACCATATATTGGACACTGATTCAGAGCATACATGGCCTTCTGGAGAACTTTGCCCTAACCCTGCAAAATATTGTCACCTCAGACTCATCCTGTGATAATTTCCACAGTGTTAGAATACATAGTTGCTATAGACGTACTTAGCAGCTGCAGAACCCCCACATTGGCTTCCCGATTGGCAGGGTGAAGGATATTATGGTAGGAAAGGCCAAATGGAAGCCATTTGAGCTGCCTCTACCTAGAAAATAGTAAACAACAACAACAAAAAATATTGCGTCCCTGGAGGGATTGTGGAGATTAGCAGCACCATCAAGGACTTGAAAGACGCAGGGATGGTGATTCCCACCACATCCCTGTTCAACTCTCCCGTTTACCCTGTGCAGAAGACAGATGGATCTTGGAGAATGACAGTGGATTATCATAAACTTAACCAAGTGATGACTCCAATTCCAGCTGCTATAGATATGATTTCATTGCCTGAGCAAATTAACACATCTCCTGGTACCTGGAATGCAGCCATCAACTTGGCAAATGCCTTTTTCTCCATTCCTGTCTGTAAAGCCCATCAGAAGCAATTTGCCTTCAGCTGGCAAGGCCAGCAATATACCTTTACTGTCCTACCTCAGGGGTATGTCAACTCTCCAGCTTTGTGGCATAATCTTATTTGGAGAGAGCTTGATGGCTTTTTGGTTCCACAAGATATCACACTGATCCATTACATTGATGACATTATACTGAGTAAATCCAGTGAGCAAGAAGTAGCAAACATTCTTGACTATAAGGCAAAACATTTGTGTGCCAGAGGGGGGTGGGAAATACTCGACTAAAATTCAGAGACCTTCTACCTCAGTAAAATTTCTAGGAGGCCAGTGGTGTGGGGCCTGTTGAGATAGTCCTTACATCTTGCCAGGCTTCATACCAAGGATAAGTAATAGATAAAATAAAAGATAGGTGGCTGTATTTGGCCCCTTCTAAAACCAAGAAAGAGGCACAATGCCTAGTGGACGCAGATGACCTATTTGGATTTGAAGGCAACACATTACTCATTTGGGTGTGTTATTCTGGCTCATATATTGAGTGACCTGAAAGGCTGCCAGTTTTGAGTGTGGTACAGAACAAGAGAAGGCTCTGTCATGATTATTTCCTTCTTCTTTTGTCCAGGCTGCTGTGAAGGCTGCTCTGCCTCTTGAGCCATGTGACCCAGCAGATCCAACGGTGTTTGAGGTGTCAGTGGCAAAGAGGGATGCTGTTTGGAGCCTTTGGCAGCCCTCATAGGTGAATCACAGGAAAGGCCTTTACAATTTTGGAGCAAGGCCCTGCCATCTTTGGCAGATAATTACTCTCCTTTTGAGAGACAGCTCTTGGCCTGCTACTGGGCTTTGGGGGAAACTGAACATTTGACCATGGATCATCAAGTCACCATGTGACCTGAACTGCCTGTCATGACCTGGGTGCTCTCTGACCCATCTAGCCATAAAGTGGATTGTGCAAAGAAGCATTCCATCATCAAATGGAAGTGATATATATGTGACTGTGGTTGAGTGGGGCCTGAAGTACACAGCACAAGTAAGTTATGCTCAAATGCCCATGGTCTCCACTCCTGCCACCCTGCCTTTTCTCCCCCAGCCCACACTGATGACCTCATGGGAAATCCCCTATGATCTGGTGACAGAGGAAGAGAAGACTAGGGTCTGGTTCACAGATAGTTCTACATGATATGCAGGCACCACCTGAAAGTGGACAGCTGTAGCACTACAGCCCCTTGCTAGGGCATCCCTGAAGGACAGCCATGAATGGAAATCTTCCCAGTGGGCTGAACTTCCATCAGTGCACGTGGTTGTGCACTTTGCATGGAAGGAGAAATGGCCACATTTGTGATTATACACTGTATAACTATCTGGAGGTGACTGGATCTGGAGGACCAACTTCCCTCTTGCTGTTTTCACGATAGTGAGTAAGTTCTTAAGAGATCTGGTTGTTTAAAAGTATATGGCACCGCCCTATTCTTGCACTCTGCATCCTGATCCTATATGTGAGATGTGCCTGCTTCCCTCTTGCCTTCTACCATGATTATATGTTTCCCAAGGCTTCCCCAGCCACACTTTCTGTACAGCCTGTGAAACTGTGAGTCAGTTTTCTTTATAAATTATCTAGTCTTTATAAAGTATCCAGTCTCAGGAAGTTCTTTATAGCTATGTGAAAAGTGACTAATACAATAGCCAAAGCCATCCTGAGCAAAAAGAATAAAACTTAGAAAAGTACATTAACTGACTTAAGTTATATAAAAAACTATAGTAACCAAAACAGCATGATACTGGCTTTAAAATAGGCACATGTACCAATGGAACAGAATAGAGATCTTGGAAATAAATTCATTCATCTACAGTAAACTATTTTCAACAAAGATGCCAAGAACAGACACTGTGTGAAAGTACAGTCTCTTCAAAAAATTATGCTGGGAAAACTGGATATTCATATGTGGAGGAATGAAACTAGCCCCTCATCTTTCACCATATACAAAAATGAAATCAAAACAGATGCAAGACAAATTGAAGACTGCAAACTATGAAAATACTAAAAGAAAACATTGGGGACAAGTCTCCAGGACATTGGTCTGGACAGGAATTTCTTGAGTAATAACCTGCACACACAGGCAGCCAAAGCAAACATGAGCAAATGGGATCACATAAAGTTAAAAAGCTCTGCAGGCCAAGCGCAGTGGCTCAAGCCTGTAATCCCAGCACTTTGGGAGGCCGAGGTGGGTGGATCACGAAGTCAAGAGATCGAGACCATCCTGGTCAACATGGTGAAACCCCGTCTCTACTAAAAAACACAAAAAATTAGCTGGGCATGGTGGCATGTGCCTGTAATCCCAGCTACTCAGGAGGCTGAGGCAGGAGAATTGCCTGAACCCGGGAGGCGGAGGTTGTGGTGAGCCGAGATCGTGCCATTGCACTCTAGCCTGGGTAACAAGAGCGAAACTCCGTCTCAAAAAAAAAAAAAAAAAAAAAAAAAAAAAAAAAAAAAAAAAAAAAAAAAAAGCTCTGCAGAGGAAGGGAAAAAATCAACAAAGTGAAGAAACGACTCACAAAATGGGTGAAAACATTTGTAAATTACTCATCTGATAAGGGATTGATAACCAGAATAAATAAGGAGCTCAAACACTCAGTAGAAAAACAAATCTAATGATTAGTTTAAAACGGGAAAAAGATCAGAATAGACATTATTCAAAAAAGACATACAAATGGCAAACAGATATATGGAAAAGTGCTCAACATCACTGATAATCAGAGAAATGAAAATCAAAACTACAATTAGATATCTTCTCACCCCAGTAAAATGGCTTCTATCCAAAAGTGAAGCAATAACAAATGCTAGCAAGGATGTAGAAAAAAATGGAACCCTTGTATACTGTTGGTGAGAATGCAAGTTACTGCTACCACTATGGAAAACAGGTTCCTCAAAACTAAAGATAGAACTGCCATATTATTGACCAGTCCTACTGATGAGTATATACTCAAAAGAAAGGAAATCAGTAAGTTGAAGACAGATCTGTACTTTCATGTTTATTACAGTACTATTCACAATAACTGAGATTTGGACATGTCCATCACTAGACAAATGGATAAGGAAAATGTGGTACATATACATAATGGAATACTATTCAGCCATGAAAAAGAATGAAAAAGAATGTCATTTGCAACAACATGGATGGAATTAGAGGATACTGAATGAAATAAGCCAGGCAAAGAAAGCCAAATTTCACATGTTCTCACTCATTTGTGGAATCTAAAAATTAAAACAATTGAATTCATGGAGATAGAGAGTAGAGGTTGTTTACCAGAGGCTAGGAAGGGTAGTGGGGGCTACAGAGTGTGGGAACGGCTAATAGGTACAAGAATATAGTTAGAGAGAGTGACTAAGATCTACCATGTCATACATAACAGGGTGACTACAGTCAACAATAATTCATTTCACATTTAAAAATAACTAAAAGAGTAGAAGTGGATTGTTTGTAATATAAAGAAGTGATAAATGCTGGAGATAATGTGTACCTGATTTACTCTGATGTGATTATTATACATTGTATGCCTATATCAAAATATTTCCTGTACCCCATAAATATATACCCCTACCATGTACCCATAGATTTTTTTTGATTTTTTTAAAAATAGTGTTTATGCCACATACTTTTCCCCAGTTGTGACTTAATTAATTCAGCCATGTAACCAGAGTATCCTGAGACCAATAAAGAGTAACTTTCTTGAACAGCATGCTAGCCGGAGGCATGGATATGTGAGGTTTTCAGAATAAGTTTAGCATGTAGAATGCTATATATGTCCTTGCCCATGCTTGGAACACTGTAACTAAAGACAAGTGGTGCATGCCTGGCACAACTTCTGGCCTGTGACTATGTTCAATGATGATAATGAACAAAGTGGTGGCTTTGAAGGATTCCATAGGTCAAGTGAGAAAAAAATAGGTTTGACCTCCTTACATGTGCAAAAGCCACACCTTCAGGGTCAAAGAAGTTTTTAACATTGATAATGAGGCTCCAGTTGTTCCTTCATTGACCAATAGTGAAAGAGCTGAAATGGTTCTGAATCAAGGTGATCATGGTAATAGTGACAATGAAGATGATACTGCTAACACTGCAGAAAAAAGTGCCAATAGCCTACTTTGATAGGGTCCTCTAGAGGGACAGAAATAATAGGATACAAATTATATATATATATATATATATATATATATATATATATATATATATATATATATATATATCGAGCATGAGAGAAAGATGTAGGCTGGAAGGCTAAGCCAGCCTAGCCTTCTGTTGTTTTCTGGCTGCTTTATGTTCTGGCCATGCTGATAGCTGATTAGATGGTGCCCACCCAGATTAAGGGTGGGTCTGGCTTTCCAAGCCCACTGATTCAAATATTAATCTCCTTTGGCAACATTCTCACAGACACACCCAGGATCAATACTTTACATCCTCAATCCAATCAAGTTGACAGTATTAACCATCACAAATTCACCTTTTATCAACTTGAACCCATACACTTCTCCTGAAATCATACATAATCTTCAAATAAAGACAATAATGTCATAATTATGCCTAACATAATATATCTATCCTTTACACAACTGAAAATGCACCAATCTCCAACCCAAATGTTATTACATAAAGTTAATAATACTTAAATGCTGATATGAAGTCAACAAATCTTACATCACATGATAAAGGAATAGGGAAGTAAAAATGAAGACATTTTCTTAGCACACATGTATACATACACAAACTTGCTTTTAGCAAAGAAGAAGGAAATACTCATGACAGTTACAGTCTGTCTTCCTTTCTGCAACTGATCATGTGGTAGTAGCTGGTATCGATAACAACCTGCTCCTACCACCCATTCTGTATTACCTTTGCCTTCATAAAGCACCTCAGCAGGTCATGATTTTTTTTCCTGGTGGAGTGACCCAAACTTTTATTCCTGAAGGATCTGGGTCATTTGTGGTCTTTCCTGGATTGGGCTGTTGTAGTTTCCCATTGACTTCAATCACTGGGCATCATAATACTAAGAGATGCCCTAATGGATCCCCTGTATTCCATGCATACTATACTATTCCTTACCTCTGTGGTGGAGTAGTAAACTGATTTGATCTTCGCAGTCTGGATCAGTCACCACAATCAACACTGTAAGTCCCTTCTTAGCCTGTTGACTTAAAGGTAGGAGCAGCCTGAAGTGTCCAGGTGGCAATCTTAACTTTCAGTTTAATGGAATTGTCGTGTCTCCTGGTGGCAGCATGCCTCCCTCTGGAACTGAGACCTCTAGGCCAGCAAAATGTAATGTCGCAGAAACTGGAAGCAAAAAACTTTTCTGGCAAATCACTGGAAGTGATGGTGTGTGGTGCCACTTGCATTTCCACCCCTTGCCTGGAGCCATGAATCCTGGCTATGGGAGACCTGTATCATATATTGGACACTGATTCACAACCTTCTGGAGAACTTTCCTACTTCCTCTTTAGTGCAAATAACTCTTAAATTTTCCCTTTTGAGACTATATTATACATCTCGTAGATTTGCTTCATTTTTTAAATATTCTTTTTACTTTTGTCTCTTTTGACTGTATATTTTTAAATAGCCAGTCTTCAAGCTCACTCACTCCTCCACTTCACTCTGCATCCTGATCCTATATGTGAGATGTGCCTGCTTCCCTCTTGCCTTCTACCATGATTATATGTTTCCCGAGGCTTCCCCAGCCACACTTTCTGTACAGCCTGTGAAACTGTGAGTCAATTTTCTTTATAAATTGTCTAGTCTTTATAAAGTATCCAGTCTCAGGAAGTTCTTTATAGCTATGTGAAAAGTGACTAATACAATAGCCAAAGCCATCCTGAGCAAAAAGAATAAAACTTACAAAAGTACATTACCTGACTCTTTCCTTTGCTGCTTTCTGCGTGTGACAGGACAGCACTGAGTTCCACAATCACTGTGATCTGTCTCTCCTAAGCATACAGTTTCCCTCTGCATGTCTCATGACCTCTACCAGGAATGGGAGAAGAGTGGTGTTGGCAATTTAAAACTGTCTTTCCTACCATTTTCAGTGTTTCTTTCTTTAATATGATGTTAAAACCAGGTACCATGATTATTCACCTTATTTTTGATTCTTGTGAAGGTGTTTCCTTTTATGGATAGTTCTTCTATTTGATGTTACTGTCAGGAAGATGATCACTGGAGGATTTCATTTGGGCCATCTTGCTACACTGCCTCCCACAGACATCTTTTGTTATGAGGATTTCAGCTGGGGAAAAGCAGAACAGTTGTCAAGAAATAGAAATTTTGTGGTCATCATCCAGTCCAACTTCCCTGCAGTAACATAAACTGCTTGTATAAAATGTTTATTAAACCAATCAGAAAAGATGTCCCTGGGGATCCATGCCTATTTGTTAGCATATTAACAGACTAGTTAGAAATTTATTTTTTAATAACAAAAGACTCAAGCTTTTGCCTGTCACAGCAAGCTTGCACTTATGCTTACCAGTACAGGTATTCTGTCCCTGTCATCCTTAATTCCTATAGAAGTTTTCTCATCAGCTCTAGTCACTGTCCTTCAGGATAGTAATGTCAAACAATGATGTTTAATTAGAATCATGGACTTATCTTTTTTTTATTGCATTTTAGGTTTTGGGGTACATGTGAAGAACATGCAAGATTGTTGCATAGGTACATCATCACTGGGCTTATCTTAATATAAGATATTTTTGTCAGTGATAACCTTGGCAAAGCATCAGTGAATTTCTCTTCAGTTTCGTGATCAGCAGATGGTTTATCACCACAGATCTTTAAAAATTTAGTGCTAGTCCTTTCCTTAAATGTCTTCAACCAGCCTATTGAATATACATGATTCCCTTCAATTTTCAGTTCATTGTCATAAATATTTGCTTATTTCATGATTATCCTATCATTAAGTGGCATGTCTTTACTGTTATGCTGACAGATTCATGCTTTCAATACATAATTTATATCTTTAGCTTTCACATTATGCAATGTTTTTCTTTTTTTATTAACTTCCATTAATCACTTTCAATATAGAACTTCAACAGTGTATTCTTTTGTTTCTTCAAGTCATATATGGTGGTCATTCCAACACCATACTCTTCTGAAGACCTTTCACATTTACACTACTATCCAGTTTCTCTAGTAGTTTAACTTTCTGTGCTATAGATAAACAGAAATACTTTCTCTACTTTCTCTGTTTTTTTTTTTTTTTTTTTTTTTTTTTTTTTTTTTTTTATATCATGGTTACCCATTAGTGTATTCACAGGTTTTTTTTTAATGTTTTCAATAATATGCTTATGCCACAGAGCAGAAAATAAACAATAAAAATGCAGTGAGTAATGCATATAGGTCTTGGCCCTATGCAAGTTATCATGGGGAATCTGCTGTTGGTGTGCCCAGCCTGGGCATACTACTTCATTACCCTTTGTGGGGAATATGAGCATATGTGGAAAAGATGCATGGAAGCTGAAGGGATACTGGGAGAGCATTTTTCCCTTAGGGACGTTGAATAAACTGTGTGTGTGTTGTGCATCTGTGTTTTGACTGTAATATGTCACATGAGGTCAAGTGTGGAGTTTTCCACATGTGACACTCAAGCATTCAAAAAATTATGGATTTGGGGGCACTTCAAATTTTTGAATTTGGAATGCTCAAACTGTGTATGTGTGTGTATCTGTGTGTGTGTATGTGTGTGTTTACATCTGTCTGTGTGTTTGTGTGAGAGAATGAGAGAGAGAGAGAGATTTATTACAAGTAATTTGCTCATGTGACTATGAAGATGGACAAGTCCCAAGATATACTGAGTAAGCCAGCAAGTTGGAGACCCAAGAGAGTCAATGACTTAATTTTTCTGAGTCTTAAGGACCTGAGAATCAAGAAAGTAGATAGTGTAGTTCCTGTTCGGAGACTGGTAGGCTGGAGGCCCAGGAAGAGCTGTATTAGTCCATTCTCACATTGCTGCAAAGATGCTATCCAAGACTAGATACGTATAAAGGAAAGAACTTTAACTGACTCATAGTTCCACATGACTAGGAACTCACAATCATGGTAGAAGGTGAAAGAGGAGCCAAGGAATGTCTTACATGGTGGTAGTCAAGAGAACATGTGCAGAGGAACTCCCCTTTTTAAAACTATCAGATCTCATAAGACTTATTCACTATCATGAGAACAGCATGAGAAAGACTTACCCCAGTGATTCAGTTACCTCATACCAGTTTCTCTCTGTGACAGGTGGTAATTATGGGAGCTACAATTCAAGATGACATTTGGGTGGGACACGGACAAATTGTATAATTCTGCCCCTGACCTCACAATTCAAAACACAATCATGCCCTTCTAACAGTCCCCCAGAGACAACTCATTTCAACATTAACTTGAAGGCCAAAACCCAAAGTCTCATCTGAGGCAAGGCAAGTCCCTTCTGTCCATGAGACTGTAAAATCAAAAGAAAGTTAGTTACTTCCTAGATACAATGGGATTACAGGCATTGGGTAAATATAACAGTTTCAAATGGGAGAAAATGTCCAAAACAAAAGGACTACAGGCCCCATACAAGCCCGAAATCAAACAGGGCAGTCATTAAGCCCTAAAGCTCCAAAATGATCTCCTTTGACTCCATGTCTCACATCCAGGTCACACTGATGCAAGAGATGGGTTCCCTGGTCTTGGGCAGCTCTGTCCACCTCTTGGCTGCTTTCATGAGCTGGCATTGTGTGTTTTCGGCTTTTCCAGGTACACTGTGTAAGCAGTGGATGGATCAATCATTGTGGGGTCTGGAGGACAATGACCCTCTTCTCACAGCTTCACTAGGCAGTGCCCCAGTGGGAATTCTCTGTGGGGGCCCTGAACCCACATTTCCCTTCTGCACTGCCCTAGCACAGGTTCTCCATGAGGGCTCCACCCCTTCAGTAAACTTCTGCCTGGACAACCTTGTATTTGTATACATCTTCTGAAATCTAAGCAGAGATTTCCAAGCCTCAATTCTTGACTTTTGTGCACCCACAGGCTCAACACCATGTGTAAGTGCCAGGGCTTGGGACTTTCATCCTCTGAAGCAATGGCCTGGGCTATATGTTGGCTCCTTTTAGCCATGGCTAGGACATAGGGCATGAAGTCCTGCAATTGCACTAAGCAGCAAGGCCCTGGGCCCAGCCCAGAAAACCAGTTTTTTTCTTCTATGCCCCAGGTCTGTGATGGAAGGGACTGCCATGAAGAACTCTTGCATGTGCTGGAAACATTTTCTCCATTGTCTTGGTGATTACCATTTGGCTCCTTGTTACTTATGCAAATATCTGCAGCTGGCTTGAATTTCTCCTTGGAAAATGTGTTTTTTCTTTTCCATCCCATTGTTAGCCTGCAATTTTTCCCAGCTTTTATGCTCTGCTTCTCTTTTAAACATAAGTTCCAACTCCAAACCATATCTTTTTGAATACATAAAACTGGATGCTTTTACCAACACCCAAATCATCTCTTGAATGTTTTCCTGCTTATAAATTTCTTCCACCAGATACCCTAAATTATCTCTCTCAAGTTCAAAGTTCCACAGATCTCTAGAGCAGGGGCAAAATGCTGCTAGTCTCCTTGCTAAAATGTAGCAAGAGTCACCTTTATTCCAGTTCTCAACAAGTTCCTCATCTCCATCTGAGATGAGTAGCATTTGGTCAAAGCTATTCAATAAGTCTCTAGGACATTCCAAACTTTCCCACATCTTCCTGTTTTCTGTATCCTCCAAACTGTTTCAACCACTGCCTGTTACCCAGTTTCAAAATTACTTCCACATTTTTGGACATCTTTAAAGCAACACCCCACTATTCAGTACCAATTTACTGTATTAGTTCATTCTCATATTGCTGCAAAGAGAATACCAGAGACTGAGTAATGTATAAAGGAAAGAAGTTTAATTGACCTACACTTTGGCATGGCTGAGGAGGCCTCCCAAACATGGTGGAAAAGAAAGGAGGTGCAAAGTCACATCTTACCTGGTGGCAGGCAAGAGAACAGGTGCAGGGAAGCTCCTCTTTATAAATCCATCAGATTTCATGACATTTATTCACTATCATGAGAGCAGCACAAAAAAGACCTGCCCCCATGATTTAATTAACTTCCACGAGGTCACTCCCATGACATGTGAAAATTATGAGAGCTACAATTTAAGATGAAATTTGGACTTTGAGTCCAAATGCAGTTAAGAAGTCCATGTGTCAGTTTGAACTCATTCAGGCAGGAAAGAATTCTCTCTTACTCAAGGAAGGTTTACCTTTTTGTTCTATGCAGGCCTTCTACTAATTGTATGGTCTCACTTACATTATCTGCTTTCCTCAGTCTACCAATTTAAATGTTAATTTTATCTAAAAACATTCTCACAGAAATACTCAGAAAATTGTTTGACCAACTATATAGATACCTACTGTCTTGGTAAAATCAACACATTAAATTAACCATTACAGACTCTAAGTAGAAATGGGTGGTAATCAGTCACGGCAATGTTTCCTGCCAATTTATATTTGCCATAATAAGCAACAAAGTATCATTACGTAAGTACTATTCATCTATTTGAAAACGTTTATTGAGCCCCAGTGAATATCATAGATACTGGAAAGTTACAGAATACTTTGTGACAATAGAGTCAGTCTTGGGATATTACTGGATATTTGACTTGGCCAGGAAGAGATATGCAGACAGAAGGAATGAATGGCCTGCCAATAACTCTGAGATAGGAAATGAACTTGGTCAATAAAAATGCAGGAAAAATGCCAATCTGGTGAAGCATAGTATGGATTACATTAAATATTTGGGTCTATATTCTAAGAAAAATGAAAATAAATTGACAGCTTGTAAGCATAACATACCTAATTTTTATTTTTGAATGGCCATTCTACTGTCTATATAGAAAATACATGACATAGGATCAAAATTGGAGGATTAAGTAGTTATAAAGAGACAGTGAGATTTGGACAACAGAAGAGCTATGGAGAACTGAATACATATACAAGTAAAAGAAGAATTGACAACATTCAGCAATTAACTGGATTTAGGGTAAAAGAAAGGAAAGTGTCAATAGTAATTCTTGGTTTTTTGGTCTAAGGAATTGTATCATTTGCTGAGATGTAGACCCTTATAGGAGAAGCAGGTAAGAACGAAGGAGATCACAAATGTGCTGTATGAAGCTCTTGTTCACTGTGAAATATGGAAGTATACGCTTCTTATGGTAAAGAAATGAATCCAGCAGTCAGCAGAATGGTTTGGCTTTGTACACATGTATCTGGATGGGCAGTATTAAATATCATGGAGATAAATGAGGTAACCTAGGAAGAGTACAGAGTGAGATAAAATGGGAAGACTGACTGAGACCTGAGAAATATCAACTTGCATTTTCTGTTAAGTTAGAATAAACTCTATAAGAGTTGAGAAGAAGCCATTGAAGGAAAACCACCAGAATGTGGGACAACAAAGGCAAAATGAAGAGAATGTCTTAAGAAGGATGGAAAATAATAATGATAATAATACCTGGAATAACATCAACAATATAAGCTAAACTGTACTATTTACCAAGTTCCAGGCCCTTTATTAAGCATTTTATAGGCATTATCTTGATCAGTCCTTACAAACCTATGTGAGGTCAGTTTCTTATTATCATCATTTTACATGTGGTATAACTGAAATTTCAAGAAGTTAATCCTCTTACTGAAGCCAGACTGAAAGTCTGACTTTACAACACACATTCTTAACTACTTAGTTAAGCTAACTCTCAAATGTGATAAATAATTATATTATTTAGGAACATTTTTATTTGTAACAGACAAAACACAACTTCAAGAAAATAGGAGATTTATTTGGAAATATGTGTATTAGAGCTTCAAGTGTGGTGGTACCTAGGAACTGAAACACACACACACACACAAACACACACACACACACACACTCACTCACACACACACGTGAATTTGGTCCTTTTCTTTCAGTTCTATCTTCCATTGTAACAGTGCACAGAGACTAAATAGGTGTGCAGAAGGATACAGAAGCCAGAAATCAAGTTAATGATGATCTCACTGAAGCATTTGCCCTTTATATTTTGATCCATTTTCCAGGTTAATAAAAAGGAACTTCCTTCTTCATGATCACAAAGTCAAAATCAGTAGCATTAAATGCTACTGGAGTTCAGTTAGTTCATTTGCCTTCTACAAATAAATTACAGGTGCTAAGGGCATTGTTATACATGCTTCAATTAATCAGGATTTGGCTACATGTTGCCCCCCTACACCTGCAGTGAGTCTCAGTTCAACTCCACGTAGACTAAGAATGGCTGAAGATGCCATCAATAAGATAATACATGGTAAACTGTCAACAACTCTGTTTCTCAAGTATCAAGTCAGATGGGGATTTAAAAGTGTCTATTAAATTTAGCACCAGTTAGTTTACTTTCCCAAAGCAATTTTATTAAAGCAATAGATTTAGAAGACGAATTGGAGTAGGATGAAATGTTAATGGGAGATAAAGAAGACACATGTATACATAAAGGAAAATGCATATTTGACTGAAGCAGAGCAGAGAAATCAAACTTCTGTTTGTATTCATTGATTAGCTTTGCATGGGGAATCATCGGTCAGTAACAAAGATGCAAACATTTGATGTCTTGCTCAACATCTCGAAAATCCAAATATAATACCCTGAAACTCTAATTTGAACAACAAATATATTCTTTTTAAACTCCCCACCCCTAAACACATTAATACATACAATTTTATTGTAAATCATTTTAGTGGTTTAACTAAAATATGGGCTTGGATGGCTTTTATCATTTTTATTTTTTGTTTGTTTTATATACTTACACATTTAGATCATTCCATACCTTAGCTTATCATACATGCCCAATCTTTTCATATTTTCATTCATCCTCCCACTTCCTAGTTGCCTTTTGTTATACTAGACTCTCTCTTGAATGCCATGCTGACATTCCCAGCACAGCTCTCCCATGCTGGAGATTCTATGTAGTTGGCTTCCATGACTTCTTGATTTGGGCTATTGAGTCACATTAACATCAAATCCTTTGGTACTTTTTTTTCAGGTGGGGGCGTGAAAAAGTTAATCTGTTGAGACTTTGCTTGTCTAAAAATGTCTTTATTTTACTCTTATATTTTATTGGTAGCTATGCTCAACAATGAAATTCAAGTTTGAATTTTTTTCTTCTGAACTGTATTATTAGTATTACTGTTTTTAGAGACAGAGTCTCTGGATTGTAGTGGTGCAATCATAGCTGCAAGCTGGGGTGCAATGGTGCAATCATAGCTCAGTGTATCCCTGAAATCCTAAGCTCATGTGATACTCCTGCCTCAGCCTCCCAAGTATTTTCTTCAGTCTTTTGAAGGCTTTATTCTGTTGTCCTTTAGCTTTGTGGAAGACTGAACCCCTGAAGCCATCTTGCCATTTTTAGTGTTGATCTTTTGGACATGAGTAGGAGCTTGTTCCCCACAGTTTATGAAACTTAGTAAATCTTCTTTTTACCTTCCATGTTCTAAAATTTCATGATTTCCTTCAGCATGGGATCAGTTTTATGCACTATGCTAGGCACTTTGGTGGCCAGTTCAGCATGGAGTTGATCTTTCAATTGATTAAATTTTCCTGAACAATTTTTGTTGACATTACTTTCCTCTGATTATTTTTTGCTATTTACCATAATACTTAATCCAAATAAAGCATTATCAAAATGTTTGGCCAAGCTAGTAATAGTAAATAAGTCAAATTGTTTCTTTTTCATATAACTTTGAGATTCTTAGTGCAGTGAAAGAAATGGATAATACTTTTTCTTATTATAAAATAAGTAGGGCCGGGCGCGGTGGCTCAAGCCTGTAATCCCAGCACTTCGAGAGGCCGAGGCGGGTGGATCAGGAGGTCAAGAGATCGAGACCATCCTGGTCAACATGGTGAAACCCCGTCTATACTAAAAATACAAAAAATTAGCTGGGCATGGTGGCGCGTGCCTGTAATCCCAGCTACTCAGGAGGCTGAGGCAGGAGAATTGCCTGAACCCAGGAGGCAGAGGTTGTAGTGAGCTGAGATCGTGCCATTGCACTCCAGCCTGGGTAACAAGAGCGAAACTCCATCTCAAAAAAAAAATAATAATAATAATAAAGAAAAATAAATAAAATAAAATAAAATAAAATAAGTAGACATTACTACTTTTTGCCCTTCCTTGCTCTATAAAAGTAGGCAGAGAATAAGATGTCAATTAGGCTATTTGCAGAGTATTTTATAAATAAAACTAAAAAGATACTGGAACAAGTGGTGATACAAGATAATCAGATATATCTTTTTATTGTGAATTTGTTGTCAATTGTCAAAATCTGGGAGTCAATCAAAAAGAATAGAAACTCTCTGCAGATATCAAAGAAAACCCATTAGTTTGAATCAATTGTATTCACTGGTTAGAATTATTAAGGTTAGGTATAAATTTACTCATTCACTCTGTTGCCATTGGTTAAGTAAGACTGTCCACTTGGTATGATGAATGAAATACTATACAACATCAATTAAGCCAGACCTCCCCTTTACAATAATTTGTGTGTCTGTATTTATTTTTTATTTTTTATTTTATTCCTTTTTTCATTGCATTTTAGGTTTTGGGGTACATGTGAAGAACATGCAAGATTGTTGCATAGGTACACACGTGGCAGTGTGATTTGCTGCCTTCCTCCCCATCACCTATATCTGGCATTTCTCCCCAGGTATTCCCCATAAGTACAACCCATTAGTGATTAATTAAATGCCTATTTTTATTGAATTGGTTAAATTTTTATGCATGTTTTTAAATCACTAAAGCAAAGCACATAAATGACAGAATGTGAGATCAGTGAGTGGTCATCACCCAAGCTAGCTCAAAGTCGCAGACTCAAATAAGAAAGGACAGAAGTCTTTTTTTTTTTTTTCACGGAATAAACACAGTTTATTACTGAACTGCACTTTCACCTTCACACACTTTCAAAGAGCTGGAACAAGTGTGGGGTAGGGGTTGGGGCAGGGACCCTCAGGAGCCAGGACCCTCGGCCGGCTTCCCTGGACCAGGGCAGGGGAGGGAGCATCAGGCCGTCCAATCTCCGGGCACCAGCTCCCCATGTGCACACGCACTGTAAGCCAGCAGCTCCTCACACATAAATACAGACACGCTTAACAAAAATAGTATATCATCTTCACAAGGAATAAAAACTAGTTTCGAATATGTACAGCAGAGAGCCCGGGGTGGCTGGGACCCCTGGGGATGAGACAGGCCAAGGGTGGAGCAGAAGAGAGAGGGAGGCCTGAATAGTTCCTGGCCAGGCCACTCTGACCGTGGCAGCCCGGCTGCCCAGGATGGACAGGTGTGGGGAACAGATCTGCGTGGCCAGGCAGGACTGGCCCTTCTAGTCAGCCCTACCCCACCCCACGCAGCAGGCTCTCCTTCCTGCCCTTCCTGCCTGAGGTAGGGAAGACCCTGGGGCTCCCATAGCTTTTCCTGATAGCTCCCCTTCACCTCAGGGCTGAGTCCCCTGAAGTCCCATGAGGAGCAGCCCAAGGTAAAAATGCCACAGGCTGCTCTTATAGGAAGTGAGGCAGCTGAGGCCATAAACAGCTCTGGGGCACCTGCCTTGGGCCCAGTTGGTCCCTCAATCATGGTCATGGGAGCCAGGGAGGGGAAGGGACTAGGGTGGTGCTGAACTGCAAGAACCACCCCAGCTTTGGCATGGGGTGCTTCCTGCAGCTATAGCTCCCTCCCTCCTGGATGGGGCTGGCCTCTAGCCAGAGGCTTCTGGAGGACATATGGACTGCGAGTAAGGACTCTGCCAGTCCAGAGGTGGGAAGGGAGTCCTGGTCCTTGCTTCTTTATCCTAAGCAGCCTGAATCCCTAATTAGTCAAAAGTAGCTCCTAAATGGCTCTTGGGGGATAGGGATGGAAGGAAAGAAAACCCAGGTTAATGTGGGAGAGGGGGGAATCAGAGCATGCAATCCAGTTTTCTTGCACATTTGCAGAGACTCAGTTTGAAGCCCCTCTTCTAGCTTCCAGTCAGGGGGATAACTGATAGCCTTAAAAATACATATCCACAAGCAAATCTCAAAGAGAAAATTATGTTGTGTATCCGTGGGCAGATGAAGATGATCAAAGCATCTGAATATTCACTAGGGCTCCTTCGGAAATAAAATGTTAAATACTAACAAAAGATTTAGTCCAATTTAAGTTATTTTTCTCATGCCTTGGAAATGACAGTTTTCTCAATAGCACTGAGAGGTATATTTTATACTTTACCTATATCACATGTCAGTTCAAATATGCTGTTAATTAAACAAGTTGCAGTAATTGTATAATAATTGAAAGGCTAACATTATATTTGAGGAACTCATAGCAACTAGTGTTGTGTCTCTCTTTTTCGGTTTTTGCACAGCATTGTTCATTTGCCTTTAGCTTATCATTGGAAATATTAAAAATTTGGGCCAGAACATCAAGTGTTTTCTGCTTAGTTTTTATTACTGAGTAATATGATTTGGCATCCTCAACCAAATCTCCTTTCAAATTATAATCCCAATAATCCTTACATGTAGGGAGAGGGCCCTGGTAAGAGGTGATTGGGTCATGGGGGTGTTTTCCCCCATGCTGTTCTTGTGATAGTGAGGGAACTCTCAGGAGATCCGATAGTTTTATAAATGTCCGTTTCCCCTGGGCTTTTCTCTCTGTCCTAACACCTTAGGAAGAAGATGCCTGCTTCCCCTTCACTTTCTACCATGACCGTAAGTTTCCTGAGGCCTCCTCAGCCCTGCAGAACTGTGAGTCAATTAAACCTCTTTCCTTTATAAATTACCTAGACTCAGGGAAGTTCTTTATAGTAGTATGAAAATAGACTAATATACTAAGGTCATATGATATTACTTATATTTGTATCTTTTAAAATTTCTTGCCATTGATTCTTTTAGTAGTCTTTTTAAATTTTTAGACTTTAACTTTTATCAAATTGGTACTCTCATATCCTCATTTTAATATATTAAGTACAATAATCTTAGAACTGTCTAGAAGATATGCTTAAAGGTAGAAGAAATTGTTCATAATAAATTTTATTTCTGAATCTATTTTTTACTAGTAACTTCTAATGTTGTATTACATTAGAAGTAATATTCTAATGGAATGTGTGCCTGTGGTTCTGGCTATCAATATAGTTGAAAATACCTGGTGTCTCAACCAAAGACTGGGGATTTGATTTTACTGGATTCTGTACTGAAAGCACATAAATGGTACATACCTGAAACATTTAGCAGCTTGAAAGATGATTAAGGGAAAACTCATTCACACTGGCCAAATTATAGTTATGAGAACAAACTTGGTACATGAGACAGAGAAATAATAAATAAGTGACTTGGTTGTCCATGGCCCCACTGAGTATTTATAGAAAAACAGGATCTAAGACACTTACCTATTTTATCTAATTTATATTCATCTATGTCATTATAGCTCTGATCAAAGTCAGATTTGTTATCAGAACTACTTGATAAATTTTCCATGACCCATGCAATCAATCTACTTCTTAACTTCTACATGCTTTATGGCAGTGTCCTTAGTCCTAGATGCACATGAGAATCACGTGGGAAGCATTTACAATAATATGATTATCCAGATCCTGTCCTTAGATTCTGATTTAATCTTTCTATAGTTGTTATCTTAAGACTGATATTTTCTAAAAACTATCTGAGAGAATCTAATGTACAGACAAAGTTAAAAATATCTACACTGGATTCAACTGGACATTTTCAGGCACTCAAGAACATATCAATCTAGATTCAAGAATTAAAAGTTTACAAATAAGATTAGAATTCATTAATTTATCCTCCCCCTCAAACAAGAATGTATCTTATTACATTGCCAATGGATAATTCTCCAGTGTTGGTAAAATTTCATACCATGGCATTTCTGACAACTGCAAAGGTCTTTTTTAGTCTAAACCAAAATATTCTTTCTTCTCATTAAGAATTACCTTTGTACTATGGATTTTTGTTTTCTGAAGCATGGGATAATTTATTGTTTTTTTCTCACATATTCAAATTTTCTCTGACAATACTAGTGGATTTATCTACTGAATCTCAATATTAAATATTTTTTCATTGGTTATGCATTTTGAGTCATTTTATTGTTACTTATAAGAAATCTTGTTGTCTTTTTTTTTCTTTGCTTTGAAACAGGTTTGAGTATTCTGACCTTCAAATTGCAGAGGACAAAAAGCTTCCCTATCACTAAACCACTTTTCTAGCTTTAAAGACTAATAGTGGTTATGACTTGCAGTTTTATTCAGCTGAATTAGAAAACCGAAGCTCTATATTTGAGTTTCCACCTTGCAATTAATATGTGAACATGAATCTATTGAGTGCCCATTACATGCTCAGGACACTGGGAGTGATCAGAATATACAGAAGAATCATAATAGAAAGAATGACAATGTACATTTATAAAATATATTACAGAGAAATACAAATTTCTTGCCCTGAAATAACCCTGAGTGAGTTTTAGAGATAAGAATATGAGAAAATATAATAAACAAGTGCAAGGAAAATCATTAATGACTTATATGGTAAACCATTGGTTCTGCAGGATTTGAAAGTATAGGAAAATGTATAATGATAAGTATATATGGAAACCCTTATTAAAGAGAAGAACCTGAAGACAAGAAAAGTGTTCTATGTAAAGAAGATGGCATAAGGAGACAGTGTGTGTGTGTGTGTGTGTGTGTGTGTGTGTCTGTGTGTGTGTGTGTATGTGTAGACACAGAGGGCAGAGCGAAGAGGTGAGATGGTGAAGGAGAAGCAAGGGAGAGAAAGAGACACAGAATCTGATTCTAAATGAAAAGAAAAAAATGTTGACATTAGGAGGAAGTGAAGATAAGTAAGTGGTGTGCAAGAAATAGAGTCGAGTCGTTCAGAGCACCAGCTTTGAATGGTTGATATGAGTTATATTCCTACTCTACTCTCACCAGCTATGTCTGACAAGGGGTAAGTTATTTAATCTCTATAAACATCAATTTTCTTCTTATTAAAATAAGAACAATACTATACCTACCCTGTTCTGCATAGCAAATGAGGTAATCCCTATTGAGTACTGGCTTAGTGTCTGTGCTCAAACAATATTAGGTAAAACTTAAATGAAACCAGGCAAAGAAACAATGCATTTAATACGGTCGGAAATTAGTTCTCCCTAAGGCTGCAAAGCAGGGAGCCATATCTGAGTTAATTTAGTCTGGCAATAGGAAGCAAAATAAAGGTAGAGAAAGTTTAGAGTTAGGGAGATCATCAAATTGAATATTTCAGTAATTTGTGCTTGAAAAAAGTAGAGTGCAACACTCATGGCAGTAGAAATAAAAATGATAGTCCAGATGAAAGAGATTTCAAAGAAAATGTGCAATATGAATCACCAAGGCTGAATTGATTCTTTGGAGAAGAAAAGAAGCTGTGGTTAATGTTGAGGTTCAAATGGTGGGAAGATATCTGAATACAAGTATTTGAAAGATAATTTGAAATAATGGCTAGAGTTTCAATGGAATAACAGAAATGCACTTACAGATATCAAGACTGTCAGTACAGAAATAAAAATTGAAGCCATATAATAGGATGAAGTCTTGTTAAGAAAGTGTAGTTGTTCCGCCTTTAGGAAAGGGCGTGTGGGTGTCCAATCTATCTAATGGTTATTGGGTGTCTCCTTATTGCAGGCTCTCAAAAGTTATGTTCCAGAGCTTATTGATTACTGTTATTCCCATGCGCTACTGGCTTCATTTTTTTCTCTTCTGCGTATTCTTCCCTCTCACATCATTACTTTCAGACTTGCTGAGTTGACATTGGCAGCTTCTATTAAGCAAAGATGAAAGCTAATTTTTTTTTTGCATATTTCTCATTTTGTCCCTTATCAAGTAGTCTTTGAGAATAAAAATTAGAGTAGATCAAGACAAAGGCAAAATTGCACCTTCTGGTTTCTGTATTAGGCATTTGATTCTAAAAGTATTTTATATTATCAGGCACATATTGAAATTCTATGGCTTAGTCCTTACATGAATACATGAATGTAAATTGCATGTTTATTCATTTTTATTGACTTAAATTTTCTTCCTTTGTTAAATCCAATCACACTAGTTTCTCCTATACTGGGAAACACAGAGGACATTCACACCTTCCCGTCTCCCCCAGTTTGAAATGAGATAATTTGGGTTTTGATGATGTTTAAAGAGATAGTTATTCTTTTTTGGTATACCATTATGTAATAGATGGAGCTTTTCTCTGCATGGTCATGCTTTGAGTCTGCTGTTGTGTCTGAAGCGTATGATCACTGGATTTCCCAGGCTGCAGGCTGTACTCCCTGGGTGAGCAGAGCCTCCAAAGACACACAATTTCTCTTCACAGTTTTATCGTTTGCCTTTTCTGTACTACATAGTAAAACTTGTTCCATGCTATCTCATTTCTTTTGCACAGAGAGGGTCAGAGACAGAAGTTAAAAAGAGTGGGAGAAGATGCTTTTTCACCTTGTCGTAGGTGGGCCTTCTGGGGCCATATACTTGGTGGTAAATGAATGTTTATGTAGTTACAAAGAGGAAGAAGTAGCCACAAAGATAACTAGCAGATGGTGTGCTTCAGAGGACATGTGGTTGTAAGCCGATTTAATGGTTACTGCTTAGGCTCTGGGCCAGACAGGGTGTCTACATGGTCATTTTTATTACTGAGGTGCTGAGAATCACAACCTGTCTGAGTCACAGTTGACTTTTGCCAACCTGTACCATGCACAGCCTCTATTACGGTATGCCCTGGGTGGTATGCAACAGATGCCAATATGAAGTCATTATGAAAATGAACCTTCACTCTCATTAACTCATACAAGGTGTTTATGAGGGTCATCACACCTTTCATTTGGCACCTATGTGAAATCTGACTCTTTTAGAGATGATGCTAATTCATTTTCAGCAGTGATTTTTACTGTTTTCACAGACTGGTCTTCTGAAAATCTCCCAGATGAATGTGAGAAAAACAGACAGTTTCTTAAAGACTACGTAAATGACAAATGAGAACAGAATAATTCCACATATGGATAAGAAAGGATGTTTATTGTACATATACATTGCCCTGATTTTTCAGGACAACTATTTTGGTTTATTTGCACAGTTTAGTAGTCAATACATGTGTGTAGATACAAACCCATCATCTTTACAATACTGAATAACATGTAAAACCAAATTTTGTTTTGAAGGAGAATATAGTTTGGCTTAATCTATATCTTAGATAGGGATAAACTGAACAATCCTGTTTCAAGTGAAAATGTATATGTCCACAGGCATAGAAAATAAATCATAATTAAAGTAAATTTAGTAGATGACTGTCTGCTAATAATTGGTAGAGACTAATCTTCTCAACTTCAAAAGTTATAAAAGCAAAGAATTTTCAAAAATCATAAGAAAATGAGGCTACAGTGTTCTTACCACAAAAATGCATATGGGAGTTAATACACACGTTAATCAGCTTAGCCGAGTTATCCCATAATGTATACATAGATAAAAACATCATGTTGTATACCATAAATATATACAATTTTATTTGTCAATTTAAAAAAGTAAGAAAAGCAAAGCTAGGCGACTCTATTTTGAGCAAGTAGATTTTTAAAGAGATTTCTTTTTGACAGATATTCTTATTAAATGTAAGACTTTAAAAATGCATGAGAAATGAGAAGTTGAAATCACAGGAATAAGTAATTAAACATATCACCCTAAATTTTTCTAACCAATGTTGAGGAGATCTTTGAATTGCAAACAATAATTTAAAATGCTGCTTTTACGATTTTTATTTTCAAGTATTAATGTTGATATTTATGCATGAGAAAGTGATAAACAACTTTCTGATTTTACAATTCTACCAGGAAAAAAGGAGCATCTTTGTTATAATGTTCTTTCTTATAAATAATATAATCTTACCTCTTTTAAGATGAAGTACTATAGTTTTTAAGAGAAGGAAAAGTGTAAGTTTAAGTCTTTTAATAAAGTTATGATTTCTAGCACTGAGAAGTGCTGTTTCTAATCCCAGAGAAGATTATGGTCTAACAATCTTTTAATTAGCCACATCTATTTATTTGTTAACACTTATTTCCAGCTTTTTATAGTATACTGAGACGTTGCCCACCACCTGTGGAAGTCTGGCCTGCAGACCCTGACTCAACGATGGATGAATGAATGCACTCTCACACCATGACAGTGATACAAGTGGGCTAGGGGTGGCTGTTGGCTGCTTTCAGAGGGTGAAATGCAACCAATGGACCCAGACCCTCTGTCCATCCACACATTTATTAATAACAGAGGTTCTAAGTCAACACGCTTGTGGATAATTAACATGGTTAACAGAGTGGTTTTATGAATGATAAAAGTGTTAGGTTCTGGGTCCAGAGTAAACACTATTAACAGGTAATTTCATTTCATCTCCCCATGAGAGGATCACCCAATACAAAGTTAATATGAGTAAACGGAGTAGAGACAAAGGGATGCCGGGTAAACAGACTTAAACTGGGAAAAGCCTCTTACTGTCCCTGACTTCATGGACCGGCTGGCAGCCTTTGATCTGCCCCAGTAAAACCTTTTGGCCTTCCATAATGTTTGAGACTTTAATCTAGAACTTCCCCTAAATATTTTCTGTAATATTTTGCTGGCCACCCTGAGTGAATTCCAACAGTATACAATGTCCATCATAAAGTATTTACTCATGATATTGATTTGTGATGAGAAAAGATGAAGTAATATAGTCACAAAGGTAGAATTTTTCAGTTACGTGGAACAGAGCTTAGCTGATTCAAGTAGCTCAAATAGTTGAGTCAGTAGTTTAAGTTAAAGGCAGGTTAATAAAAACATAAAATTCATCACATAGATTTAAAAGCTTCAATACTGAACATTTCAAAGAGTTTAAAAATTTTGTAAAGATTTTACCTAAGCTTGTTAATATTTTATTAAGTTAAAAATGTTTGCCAGTTGCAACATCTACCATAATTATGACTTTTTTTAAAAACTGGAAAAGTATAGACACAGCCTTATTTTCCTTTTAAAGACAGAAATTAAGGCAGGTATACTTGTTTCTATAAAAGTTACTATTTTACTAAAACACAAATATTTAACACTTTTAGATATAGAAATTAGCTTTTTCTGTCTCTTTATTTACTTATTAATTCATTTATTTATTGTAGAAGCGTTTATTTTGTTGTCTTCTTATCATGTACCCTCTCTAAAAAGTACTTCAAGGTTAGTCAGCATACTGTAAGCCAATCTCCTCTTTGAGATGGATCCCATTGTAAAATGCAATATGTCACTACTCTGAATGATCTATTTCCAAACCCAAACATATGGCATATTTTGAAACTCATATTATTTTTTAGAATTTACCAATAAACCACAATGCTTGAAGTTAGTCATTGTTAGGATTCTTTTAGAGATTTAAAATTTTCAGGATAAAATATTTGAGACTATATTCAATGACCAAAAGCTGTGGGGAATTTCATTGTCCATTAGTCCCAGTGTTAGAGTGAGCTAGAAATGATTTTCTGAGTTAGACTGGTGTCAGACTCATATTTGTTCCCTTCGTCCATTTGAAACATTCGGAGTTTGAGTAACCATATACAGTATCATGTCAGTGATTTTTCTCAGCCTTCTGCACCTATATATTGTAACAACTTTTTCCAAGAATTTCTACTTTTTCTAAACTGTGAGACTGTTTCATTAAAATGTAACATGTGTGCCTGAGCTACTATTTTGGGAATAAAAAACATATCTATCAAGTTTTATTATAAGAAATGTATTAGGCAATGTGAGATTCCAATTAACACAAATCTGTATTATTCAATCAATAGGTGGAAGCCATTTGTGGGTCATAAAATTAATTTAGTTGTTCCTGACCAACTTTTTAATACTGAATGACGTTAGAAGAGAATAGAAAATGTCAGAGTCCCTCTCATACAGAAAGAGTATAGATTATTTCATTATGTGTATGTGTATGTGTGTACGTGTATTTATATGTACTATTATATATTTTATTGTATTTTATATAGCACTTTATATTTCATCTTTATTTTCATCTGGACCATCATGAAATGGTGTGACTGGAATATGTAGAAATTCTTCTTATTGAATAGTGCTTTGGAATACTGTTGTCAGTTTACATCAAAAGACGTTATAAAACAACAATAGCCCTGTCAATTCTATTTTTATTTGGTAAAGGAAGTGGTGATGCTTCTATTGCCTGAGTTCTTGGACTATAGTTACTACTCTACAAGAATTCATATAAAAATTTTATTATTTTATTTATTTTATCTATAATGAGAATGGTTGAGATTCTTCTGACAAGTTTACTGATTGTCTTTTCTTTGCATAGGCAGATATAAATATTGAAACATGATATAATTTGGACATTTATTGCTGCCCAAATCTCATGCTAAAAAGTAATCCCCAATGCTGGAGGTGGGGCTGGTAGAACATGTTTGGGTCATGGGAGCAAAACCCTCATCGCTTGGTGCCATCCTTGCAATAGTAAGTTCTCGTGAGATCTTGTCCTTTAAAAGTGTGTGGCACCCTACCCCCCACCAATTCCCCACATTCCTGCTTTTGCCAAGTAAAGTGTCTTCTCCGGTTTGCCTTCTGCCTGCCATGAGTAAAAGCATCCTGTGACCCTCCCAGAAGCCAAGTGATGTCGGTGCTATGCTTGGACAGCCTGCAGAATCATGAGCCAGTTAAACAGTTTTCTTTATAAATTACGCAGTCTCAGATGTTTCTTTAGAGCTATACAAGAATGACCTGATACAGAACAGGATTTGCACACCCTTTTCGGACAAGTAGACAGCATATTATGGCATATATATTATCTATTAACACAGAAAATTATTTTATAATTAAATATTTATTTTAATTTTCTCTGTTATATTAATTTATTTAGTTAAATCTTGGCTATAGTTAGACTTCTAAGAATCAGGCATGTCATAAGTATATTCATACATAGATACATTGACAAATCAACCATATGGAATAAAAATGATGTTTGAAATGATGAAGTCATTTCAAAAATGAGCTATTGGTAGGACTGATACCTCCAGGTATATCCTTGAATACAAGTAACAAGAAACTGTGTGACCTAAATGTTTGGCCTGGAAAATTATTTTTATACATCTAGATACAATCTTTAAAGAAATAATAAATACTTGATTTATAAAGGGTATCCAACATACAAAAATCTTGTCATTTAGCATTTACAATTTGCACAGTGTAAATCTTAAGCTCACACATTCTGGAGCCTGAATTTATGGATTTGAATTTTTCTCTGTCCCTTACCAGCTACGTCACCTGGGGCAGAGCCCTTAGTTCCACTGTGGCTGAATACCTTATTTTTAATGCTAGACTTTACTAGAATATTGAAGTATTGAACATCTGCAGTGCTGAAAATACTATTTTGCTTATAGAAGCAGTCTTCTACATGTTAATAATTATTTCACCATATCCTTCCCTATTCATGACCATGGTGTCTTTCTTAGAAACAATTCTTGTAATGTTGTCTGTTTTCTTCTTCCTTCACAAGTCTCAGATCCTTCGTCTACAGTTCAGTGACATAGCTTTAAAGAAATTCAGAAGACTTTGCCATTTGTTTCAATAAATCAGTTTCCCTAGTCCTTTTTTTCTACTTCGGGGAAACTTCAGTGGAGCATTGCTTGTGTTAAAGAAGAGAGAATCTTAAGAAAATGAGAAAAAGAAGTGACAAGAAAATTTTCCAGATGAAAAGAAATGTAGAGTCGGGCATGGTGGCTCACACCTGTAATCCCAGCACACTGGGAGGCTGAGGAAGGTGGAGCACTTGAGGCAGGGAGTTTGAGACCAGCCTGACCAACATGGAGAAATCCCGTCTCTACTAAAAATACAAAATTAGCTAGTCTTGGTGGTGCATGCCTGTAATCCCAGCTACTTGGGAGGCTGAGGCAGAAGAGTCACTTGAAGCCAGGAGGTGGAGGTTGAAGTGAGCTGAAATTGTGCCAGTGTACTCCAGCCTGGGCAACAAGAGCTAAACTCTGTCTCAGAAAAAAAAAAAAAAAAAAAAAAAAGGAAATATGTTCCGCAATTTTCGGCATCACTTTGACATCAGTACTTGTCTCTGTCTTTTACTTTTAAACAAAAGAAGTGTTTATACTTAATAATTTTATTGATATATCTATCTTTTTTGCCCAAGATGGGAGTCAGAGTGATGTGTGTGTGTGTGTGTGTGTGTGTGTGTGTGTGTGTGTGTGTTACGGTTTTTTGTTTGTTTTTGCTAAAACTTACTATTAGAGTTCATATTTTTATGGTATTTAGTGGGCGTAAATATAACTTAACCTTTAAAAACCTACTATCTCTTCTTCTAATCTATTATAAGTCTCTTTTTCTTTTCCAATTTTCTTATTTCTTTTTTCAACATTTAATATCAAGATAAGAAATATGCCATTCATCCTCTCTTCTAGTAATATAATGTCTTGAATATACGCATTAGCCATTGCCTTATTCTCAGAGTTATTATTGCACTGAAGAATCTAGGCAAAGAAGCACAGGTCATACCCTCTGTGAAGGAGGAATCAGGATTATGAGATCAAGATAAGATGCTGTCTTTGAAAGAGAATAAGGTAACAACATATAGTAAGAACTGCATGCTAAGAACGTTCAGGCTCATACCGTATCCTCCAGAAAAGCAGAGCTATTTGTGGTCCCCTGGATGCGTCATTTTCTTTTTGGAAGGCTTCCACTTGCTTTTCTGTCTACTTGTCCTTCAAAAATTAGCCCAAACACTGCCATCTTGAAGAATGCTTTCTTGAAGACCTAAAGGTGGATGTATGCTTTTCTATGAGCCTGTGCGATGACTCCGCTGCAGCAATGTTGCACAGTATTGCAGGGCTTGTTTACCTGTCTCTTCCCCACCTTAAAGCTACATAAAAGCAGAGTTTCTGTATTTCACTCACAGTATTTACAGCATCTGTTGAAGAGCAGGCAATAGGCTTTACTGAATTTTCTGAATTCATGTATTAAAGCGGAGTAGAATAAATGTTAATCTTCTTTCCTTTCTAATTAAAGGCAATAAGTATTTCTGACTGTTATAGAAAATAGTATTGAATATTTGGGAGTTCTGCAATAAATTATTTATTCTTTAGAGCAATGTATAACCATGAATAACATTAGGAAACTCATTACTGCATATCAAGTTTTAATATAAATTTTGTGAAATTTAAATGCAAAATGAACTAGTTGGATTCAGTTAAGTTCATGGACACTTGTAACTAATGCAGTTATTTACTAAAGGCTTTGCCTGATTTTTTAAAAACTTGGTGATAATTAAAAGTTACTGTATGGATGCCATAATATTCAGCACAGTCTTTTCTATGAATTGTTCCACAAACTGTTTAAAGAGAGGATCTAGAACAAAGTAGGAAATAAATTTGGCCAACGCTATGTACATATTCTGTCTTGGAGACTCACAATTTACCTTAGCTTTTTAAAGTCTCTGGCAAGTCTGAAAATAAAGAGACATATAATTATAAAATATACTTCCTAATTGTATTTGGCTGTATTTACATCTTAAGAAATAGTGTTTCAAGAAAAGTAACTTTGAGAATATCGATCTAGTGAACAGTTTGCATCATGTTATGTATATATGGTGTTTTCTTACAAGTTTTATTTCTTATATTAAAAAATATTAAAATTAAACTTATAACACAAAATGGACCATAGGCGTTGTTGTCCTAAAGTTGGGCATCTGGGAAAATCAATATAAAAACTGATCTGAAAGCATGAGACCAATAAAAGGAAAGTGGGAAAAACGAACCTAACGGTGACTGCTTTCAAGGAGAACATTATCAAAGAAAATGAAATCAAATGAAACTGGGGAAACAAAAACCAGGGACAAAAAGTAAAATCAGCCTGAGCTGTAAGATATACACCCTTTACTCCAGGTGAAAGTAACAGAGAGGATGAATTCTGCAACTCTTCTTGATCATCTTCATCCCTCAGTTTCCAACCAACGCATGCAGATTCATTTCTTTAGCTTTCACTGTGAGGTATGGGAAGTCTTGGAAAATTGTTAGATCACCATGTTTGAGTTCAAAGATCAAGCTATTTTCAAGAAATTTGTGAGTTTTACCAGATGGAAGTCATAGGTATTGAAATATCTCATTGTGGTGAATATTTGAGGAAGATGTGTTCTCTCAAGTACTATGAAATATGTACAGTCTTAATGTGTAGTATTCTAAAGTTACATATTTACTGAATTCTATATCACATACTAAACCTTTCTAAAGGACAAATGGAAGTGTATTTTATTGTCTATATTTTCCAAAAACTGTAAGAGGAATTTTGCTTTTATGCATATTAAAATACTAATTGTCAGGGAAATATTGTTAAATCTTAACATGTAGAATAATAATTATAGTCTATGAAATGGCAGAATTGGGAAACAATTTCAGGGATCTATAGTTAATTATTATAGGATTCTATTATTAAAAATGAAACAAAGAACTTCTAGTAGTTTAGAAGAGGATAATCAGAATGTCCCTCTACCTGAACCAGGAAGCCCATTCACTTCTCCACTGTTTTAGGAAGAAAAAATATATTTTATATAGGGAATGGCAAAGTAGAAGGGCTAAATGATTGTGCTGAGATTTTTGTTTGTGTAGCTGGGTGAATTATGCCATTCAATGAGATAGGGGGCAAGGGAGAAATAATAGGGTGTGGAAAAATAATGAGTTTAAAGTTAGGAATTTCATGTACAAAAGATACATGTTCTTGAGATATACTGTGCTAACTAGTACAACTGCAAGTATAGATATGATCTCTATACTATCTACATATAGATACAATACCTGTAACATACAGATACGAGTATACAAGCATAGACTTTTTATTAGATACTTGAAATATGCATCTGGAGTTCAAAGGAAGGAATGTTGTCATAATGTAGATTAGGGGATTGTTAGAATAAATAGCAAAGGAAAGTCAGAATTTCTTTTCACTATTGAAGGCAAAATAATGGAATCATATTACAAGGCACATAACTCCAAGGTACATAATCGTCAGATTCACCAGGGTTGAAATGAAGGAGAAAATACTAAGGGCAGCCAGAGAGAAAGGTCAGGTGACCCACAAAGGGAAGCCTATCAGACTTACAGCAGATCTCTCAGCAGAAACCCTACAAGCCAGAAGAGAGTGGGGACCAATATTCAACATCCTTAAAGAAAAGAACTTTCAACCCAGAATTTCACATCCAGCCAAACTAAGCTTCACAAGTGAAGGAAAAATAAAGTTTTTTTGTGAATAAGCAAGTACTTAGAGATTTCATCACCACCAGGCCTGCTTTACAAGAGCTTCTGAAAGAACCACTACACATAGAAAGGAACAAACAGTATCAGCCTTTCTAAAAAAATACCAAAAAGAGCATCAATATAATGAAGAATTTATATCAACTAATGGACAAAATAGCCAGCTAATATTAAATGGCAGTATTAAACTCACATATATTATTATTGATTCTAAATTTAAATTGACTAAGTCCCCCAATCCAAAGACAGACAGGCAATTTGAATAAAAAACTAAGACCCATCAGTATGCTGCATCCAGACCCATCTCACATTCAAGGATACACAAAGACTTAAAACAAGGGATGGAGAAGGATTTACCAACCAGAGAGCTAAAATAAATAAATAAAAAGCAGAAATTAAAATTAAGCAACAAAGATCAAAAGAGGCAAAGAAGGACATTATATAATGATAAAAGGATCAATGCAACAACAAGAAGAGCTAAAGATCCTAAATATATACCCACCCAATACAGGAATACGCAGATCAGTACCACATCATATCAACTTAGAAGTTTAAACGAAATGTTCATTGGCTCCTTGTTTGTTATTCTCTTCCCTCATTTTCTTTTATATCTCCATTATTAAGGACAATTATAGGCATACCCATATTTAGATTGCATTCTAGCCGGGGCAATAAAGCAATACCCCCATTCTCTCTCTCTCTTCCTCTTTCTTTCTTCCTCTTTATTCTTTAAAAAAAAAAAAAAACAAACCCTGGTGAATCTGACGATTATGTGATTATGTGCCTTGGAGATTAGAGATAGGCCTTGACTGATAATGGCTATAAGGATTGGATATGTGTAGCATCTCCACATGTTCTCATTATGGCCTATTATTCAAAAACATGGTTTGAAAAAGCAAAGCCATGCCCATTTATCTATTTATTCATCCATTTAATCATTCACTCATCTGTGACATATATACATTAGTTTAATAAGCTAATCGAAATGCACAATTTGTTCACAAATCTTTAAAAAGAAGATTATATGGTAGGAGAATATGTTTCCATCATTGTTTGCTCTAAGACTAAAAACAAGCTGAGTTTTATTCTAGGTCAGGCTTTTTTATAATCATTGGTTGGATTCTGGGCATTAATTGGCCTTGACAAAGAATTTATGACTAAGTCCTCAAAAGCAATTGCAGCAGAACCAAAAACTAGGTGGAATCTAATTAAACTAAAGAGCTCTGCACAGCAAAAGAAACTATCAATAGAAAAACAACATCCAGAATGAGAGAAAATGTTTATAAACTATGCAACCATCGAAGGCCTAATGTCCAGAATTTGAGTAACTTAGACAAACCATCATAAAAAAACAAATAACCCCATTAAAAGATGAACATAGTACATGAGCAGATTAGTCTCAAAATAAGACATGCATGTGGCCAACAAGAATATGAAAAAATGCTCTTTATGGCTAATTATTAAAGAAATAGAAACCAAAACCACAAATGAGATATCATCTCACAACAGTAAGAATGGCTATAATTAAAAAGTCAAAGAACAACAGATGCTGATGAGGTTGCAGAGAAAATGAAACTTATGCACTGCTGGGGGAAATGCAAACTAGTTCGGCCATTGTGGAAAGCAGTTTGAGATTCTCAAAGAACATAAAACAGATCTACCATTCAACCCAGCACTCCTACTACTGGATATATACCCAAAGGAAAATCAGTCATTTTACCAAAAACAACAACACGTCCACTTGTATGTTCACAATAGCTAAGACATGGAATCAACAGAGACCCATCAATCATGGACTGGATAAATAAAATACGGTGCTGAGGGAAGTTGTTCTCTTTCCAGGTCCACAAGGGGCGTAGTTTTAGGGGCAAGAGCTTCCTAGTGCCATGCTCTCCTCCCATCTCTCTCCATCTGGGAGATTTAAGAGTTTATGTTTAAGTTTCACGGGCGAGGGAAGAAACTAAGTCAATCACTCCAGCGGAAGTTCTAAGGAACTCCTTTCATTGGCCTGGGGTCTTAGAGAAGGTGGGGGTTCCTCCCAGGTTAAAAGTCCCCTTCTTCCACAGCCCTTTGGACTCCATGTTTGGGTCCCCTTCCATGAACACTCCCTTCATGGAAGCTGTTTTCCTCTATCCTGGATTTTCCCTCTGGAGTCCCCTTCCACACTCTCTTGTGGAAGCCTCTCTTCCCCTCCTAAACTCCTTCTCTCTCTATTCCCTTCCATTCAGTGTGGAAGCTGCTTTCCTCTCCCAGATTCCATCTTTCTGGATTCTCTCACTCAGTGTGAGAGTCAGCTCTTTCTTTCTCTCTCCTTCTGTTTCTCTCTCTCTTTAAATAAATCACTTTCTACAAACACTTTTGAGTCTGGCATTAACTGCCCACTGCAGCGTGGTCCCCTCTCTCATTCTTGAGAGGGCAGGAGACCAAGAACATGGAGAAACATCCTCTCAGGGGAGCTGAGGGCACCCTGAACCCCTGAACCCCAATATTACAGTACATATACACCATGTAATACTATACAGTCATAAAAACGAATGAAAGCATGTCCTCTGCAGTAACATGAATGTAGCTGGATGTCATAATCCTACGTGAACTAATGCAGGAATGGAAAACGAAATACTGCACATTCTCACTTATAAGCAGGAACCAAACATTGGGTACTTATGGAGATAAACATGGAAATAATACACACTGGGGACTGCTTGGGGCAGATGGGAGGAAGGGGAAGGATTGGAGGCATTCCCATTGGGTACCATGCTTACTACCTTGGTGATGGGATCATTCATACACTAACCTTCAGTGGCACATAGTTTACTCACGTAACAAATATGTACATATACTCCCTGAAGCTAAAATAAAAGTAGAAAAAAAGAGATTATTAGGAAAATCTTTACAAATTCTAGAAATAATTCTGAACCTTTAAATGTGTGTGTTTTATTTTTGTTTTTAGATGGAGTCTTGCTCTGTCACCAGTCTGGAGTGCAGTGGTGTGATCTCCGCTCACTGCAATCTCCGCCTCCCAGGTGTTCAAGCTATTTCCCTGTCTTAGCTTCCCTGGGACTACAGGCATGCAACACCACCCCTGGCTAATTTTTTTGTATTTTAATAGAGATGGGGTTTCACCATGTTGGCCAGGATGGTCTTGATCTCCTGACCTTGTGTTCCACCAGCCTCGGCCTCCCAGTGTGCTGCAATTACAGGAGGAAAAAATTGACAAATTCTAGGAATAATTTTGAGCCTTTAAATATGTTTTTACAGCAACTTATCAATTTCAAATTACTAGAGCTAACTCAATAATACATTTAAAGATTGAAAGCCTATAACCATTAGAGAATTTTTAAAAATCAATTGTTTAACAATCAGTTTTATAAAATCATTGGTTGGGGAGTGAAGTGGCCCATTCAGGCCATATACATTGTCACGTAGGGTAGCGTGATTCAAAAGGAAACTAAAGCTGATTGATATCATAGAGCACTAACAGATGAGTTACCCATAAGCAAAAAGTTTTTTTCTAAAGAAAGACATTTCTCAGGGGTTATATGTGGACTCTTCAAAAATGCCGTGCCATGTTAAAAAAGAAATCATTCCAGTGTAGACTCAGAAAATGTTTGAATTTCTGACAAGACAGAGAGACAAGTAGATTGTAATTTTTCTTTTTTAGATCTTTTTGCTGTTGGAGAATTTTCTATAGATATTATCAGCTGCTGTTATTTACTTGTCTTCTATTTTTTTGTGTGCCCATAAATAAAACAAGAATTTAAAAATAGCCTAAATTACAAAGAACATCATTGAATAACTCAAACAATTTTCCTTCTATAATTTGAAGACAAATTTTCTCCACTGACTATTAGTTTACTTCACATATTTAAAATTTATATTATTGAATTACAGAAGATTCGGAATATATTTGACTTTACTTTTATCCACCACCACCAATATCCATGTGATGATTTTTCTTGCTAACATACATGAATATTTTGCTCAAATTGTATGCACCTTCTTACTTAATACTATTATGCAAACACACATCTCACGTGTTCTATGTGAAGGTTGAACATACTCATAATATTATTCTACAATAAGATGAACAAACAAAACTGGGACTTATCTACAGATTTGAAACTGTTTTTCCAAATTGGATGGGAACCAAACATGTTTGGTTCCTGAAAGCTACCAAGAATATGCCCTTGAATTAAAACAATTCAAATTGTTCAAAAATTATCTTACATTACCACAGTATGTTCAAACATATTTTCTTTTCTTTCTTTCTTTTTCTTTTTCTTTTCTTTTTTTTTTTTTTTTTTTTTTTTTTTTTTTTTTTTTTTGAGACAGAGTCTTGCTCTGTTGCCAGGCACCAGGTTGGAGTGGAGCGATCTTGGCTCACTGTAACCTCTGCCTCCCGGATTCAAGCAATTCTCCTGTCTCAGCCTCCTGAGTAGCTGGGAAAACAGGAGCATGACAACGTACCCAGCTAATTTTTGTATTTTTTTAGCAGAGACAGGTTTTCACCATGTTGTCCAGGATGATCTCGATCTCTTGACCTCATTATCTGCCCACCTCAGCCTCCCAAAGTGGTTCAAACATATTTTCTATGTGCTTTGCTACCAATGTTGAGGCAGAACCCTTACTCCTCCCATGTAGCAGGTTATCCATTTACAGTAAAAATCCTGGCCCCTCCCTACCTTCTCACTCATTCCTCTGTTATCTGATTGGTGATGTTAAAAGAGGAACTGGTCAGGGGTAGCTTAATTCCTTCATACTCTTTGGTCTTAGGAGTCTGCATGCAAGAAGCATACTTCTGTACTGCTTCTTTATGCTTTACAGTTTATAAAAAGCAGAGCAGAAAACACATTTCTTAAGTGTAAACTCCCAAGAAGAAAAAGACAGGAAGGAGCTGGCCTACACGTGCCAATGTATTCAATAACGGAGTTCAATCAGAATTGGAAAATTTTGAATAAGAAGTTACCACCATACTTAAGCCACATTCTAATACATTTCTCTCATTGGTAATGAAGATGACATTTTGTCCCAGAGTTTGGGTGGAAAGAAGAATGTTACATGTGGAGGTTTCCCTAGTTTTGTAACAAAGAGTAACGAAGTATTTAATGAGAATATACAGGCATCTATAATATACACATCACTGCCATAGATACACTAGGAAAAACATGAGTATGTGATATTTCCTGACCTCAAATTACTCATAATTTGAGGAAATAATAGTAATAAGACATACAAGTAACTATTTTTGAAACAAATGGAGATTCACGAATTATGAATGCAGTAAGAATTTTGAGAAGCCTGAAGTAATTTAAGTGGGAGCAATTTTATGTAGTAGTATGGGGGTAAATTAGATAAAGCTAGTATAAATGGAGTAAAGAAGGGGCATATTCCAGGTTGGGAAAAAATTACAGGATGACAGTTAATGAGCTAGGAAGACTGATCTGTATTTGATGAGCAGCTCCTGCCTGATTGCCACAGAGTAACACTTTAATTCCTGGTTGAAGACGTTTGCCACAAAAGAGAGCTGTGTGTATTAGGAACATAAAGTAAAAACACTCTCTCTATATCTATAGTGTATGAAATATATATAATTTGTATTCTCTCATTGGTTGTGATTTGATATACTACTATATCAGGCTTCTGCATTTTTTTAGTGGCATTTTTATTGTGCATAGTTTGACAGTCAGTGTGTTTCCCTCACAAAACATTTTCAAAAACACCTTTACCTAGTGCTTTTTTCTAAAATCAGTTTGGATTGAAATCCTAACATGAAAGAGGACAAGCTGTCAAAGAGAGTATTATTTGTACATCACTACCAATAGACTTAATTGTATGGATTTCCCCATAATGAGAATATACAACAGCATTGAATATATGATAGCATCCTAAAAGGGAACTCTTTGAGATTATAGTACTGTTGTGTTCAAACTGAAACAAATTCATTCTAATTTGTACACCTTATTGTTTGTTGCACTGAATTGCCTCACTGATCTTGCACTGAGCAACAACACTTTCATTTAAGTAAATTTTAATTTTGGTGACTCCGGGCAAGAGCACGTATATCATGAAGTGTTATCACAGATGACAAGATGGTGATAAATATGAAATTAAAACAGCATTCAAATTTTGTAGACAGTTTTCTATTATGCTTACTTGGCTCACAGTACTGTGAGCTTATAGAACAAATGGCAGCCCAGTTAATCATCAGCATCATGGGGTAATTCGTTATGACAGAACACCATGTGTGCTCATTAAACACAGTGATGCTTTCATCCCTTTAATCTTGGCTACTTCCTTTTATAATTCTTGTCTAACAAATCTGAAGACTATGTAACAATAGAAAGCAAGAATTAATAGCCATGCCTATCATTATATAAAGGCATCATAGAGATTTTTTGTCACTTAAAATTTGGGAAACAATTAATTTCACTAAATGACAGTAAAATTGTCTACATTTATAAATTCTGAATTGACACACTTAATATTTACCCACAAATAGTATGATATGATGAAGCTACTGGACTAGGTATTGCTATACGTTTTATAAAACTGGATATTATTACCTTAATATTGAGGATTCACCTAATTGTACAAGGCTATTTTCACAATATTTAGATAAAACTTAAGTTCAGATTAGAAAATATAAAATATGAACTTTTAGATTCATATCTACTTTGTCAAAATTCATAATTTACTTTTGAATTTAGTTTTGTCATATTAACACTTTCATCAACAAATATAGTAGTTCTACCTGGACTCTTAGTTAGGCATTGCATTTACCATCTGCATTTTTCAAATTAGTAACTGTGAATATGAACATTCTTAGTTTTAGGCAAACCCAGTTTTGAAGCCTGGCTTTGTTACTTATCTATTTAACCAGAGGCAAGTTACTTAATTTCTGTGAAGGCATGAGAGTCTTCAAAATGAATTTTAAAAGAAGCAATTCACACAAAGCCCTGGCACCTAATAGGTGCATACTAAAAAATAATCACTTGTTCGAATACTTTGTATTTGTGGATATTTATAAGTAAATAATATTGTGTAGCTGAATTATAGAAAAACATTTAAAGAGTATTTCTGCTTATTGGAAAAAGAAAACAAGTAAAATAGTGGGTTAAACAATTATCAAAATTTATTTTTGTCCAAAATAAAAACCAATTTGCCATTATATAGTGATGACGTGTATGCTCATATTTTAAAACTCAGGAATTTACTCCTAGGCATCAAACCTAGGGGAATTCTTGCAAACAGTACTCAGAGTGGCATTGTACATTAAAGACCTCAACTGAGGCAGCCCAGATATTTGTTAATATTAGAGCAAATAAAATTGTCATCTTTTGGTAATAAATAGCATGCCATAATTCAGTGAACTTGAATGAACAACAGCAATATGCAACCACTTAAAAATTTCACAAAGAATATTGATTTTAAAAAAGGAAATCATAAAAGGATAAGTATAATATAATTTCATTTATATATACCTAAAAACAGGCAAAACTGCACACATATGTTTGTGTGTGTGGGTACAGGAATATACACACACGCTCATGTGGTTTTACTGCCATATAGTTTACATTATGTACAGATTATGTTTGTGTTATACATGTATATACATATATACACAAACAAAGTGACTGCAGGCAGGAAAACTATATGGGTGCATAAGTGATGTTTTTAAGCTGCTAGTAAAGTTCTATTTCTGAAAATGGGATAAAAACACATACGTATTATTATTCATGAAAATGATTATATTAATATATCTTTGTTTACAAAAATTGCATGTGTTTATCTGTATGTATATTTCACTGAGTTTCCTTTTTTGCTTTGATGAAGGAAATCTCCAGGCCTTAGATTGGTGCCTACTTTCTGTTTCTAGCATAGTTCTAAAGTTATCTTTTTATTGTATCTCAGTCTATAAAGAGAAACACATTTTAAAATGTTTAGAATAAGAGCCAGACATTATAGTTTTGAAAATGTAGATAAAAATTAATATAGTATAGTAGTTGGAGAGATTTTTATGTGGGTATAAACAGCCTTATAACATTCAACATTTCCTTCTGCGAAATATGTCAATCTTTATATTTGAAAAAAATTCAGTAGTGATTAGAAGTCTGTCAGTAATGGTACCTTGACCTGGATGCAGACTTCATTTAAGAAGAGGAAGAAAGATAATGCATTGTAATGAATTATCTGCAAAATTTTTAAGATTAAAAAGAAAAAGCCATAGGTTATCTGAAAAATGTGGATTCATGAATATACAAATGGGAAGATACTTAGGCCTAAACTTACCTAAATCTTTTCTACTCTACAAAAGAGAAAATTAAGAACCAGAGATAAGTACTGATTTCCCTCACGGTCATTGTGAAAAGTAATGTCAAAGCTGGTTTCATACATTAAATCTTAATTCTCTATGTTTGCACCAACCCATCCCTTTATTTCCCCAAATTCTATATAAAAGATATATTACAACTATTCTTAAGAACTCTTATAAATGCAGAAGTACAAAATTATGATTAGATTGAGCAAATACATTAATAAGTGTTTGTAACATTCTAGACAACTATAAGCCTTAGAGAAGTATTACTCATTTGTTTACTTACTTACTTACTTAATTAACTTTTTGAGACTGAGTCTCACTCTGTTGCCAGGTTGGGGTGCAGTGTTACCATCTTAGCTCACTTCAACCTCTGCCTCTAGGGTTCAAGTGATTCTCATGCCTCAGCCACCCAGGTAGCTGAAATTATAGGCATGTGCCCCATGCCTGGCTATTCATTTTTTTTTTTTTTTTTTTTTTTGAGAGGGAGTTTAGCCCTTGTCACCCAGGCTGAAGTGCAGCGGCCCAATCTTGGCTTACTGCAATCTCTGCCTCCTTCCCGAGGTTCACGTGATTCTCCTGCCTCAGGCTTCTGAGTAGCTGGGATTACAGGCATCTGCCACCATGCCTGGCTAATTTTTGTATTTTCAGTAGAGATGGGTGACTACTTATTTTTTATTTTTAGTAGAGGCGGGGCTTCACCATGTTGGCCAAATTACTCTCAAACTCCTGACCTCAAGTGATCCTCCTGCCTCGGCCTTTCAGAGTGCTGGGATTACAGGTGTGAAGCACCATGCCCAGACAACTCATTTAACATGTATAAAAAATTTACAAATTAAGCATCACATATCTATTGCTGCCAATCAATATAGCCCAAAACACTGCAGCTGAAAACTACAACCATTTTCTTTTCAACCATTTTGTAATTTAGCAACTTGACCTGATCTCTGGGGCACTGAGGTGACTATAGTGATCTGGTGGTTGATGGAGGCTGTGTGGTTGACAGTGGCTTCCCTCACACATTGGGTGATTGGTGCTGGTTGTCACCTGGGCCATATGAGTCTAACTGACAAGATGGCAACTGTATATAAAAACAGTATGCTGAGATGCCAAGCCCTAATGCAGAAGCTCTATTCATTTGTTTTTAGTTTTGGTGTACAATGAAGGCAAATAGATTACTATAAATTATTTGATTATTCTAGAAATCTGTTCTCTAGAAAATCTGCTTTAATTTTTTCTTTATATTCTCATATATTCCTTTAATCTGTGAGTTTTATAAGAATAGCTTTGAATGTCAAACTCTCTTAATTTCATTGAAAGCCATTTTTTTTTTTTTTAAAGTTTATGCTCCTTCAGAGAGAGGAAGGAGAGAGCATATTTCTGTGGTCAGCGTGCCTATGTTTAAGAAGCCAGTGGAATCTAAGAGAAAAGCCCAGGCGAAGATGCTTCACTTTTAGAATCTCCTTTCTCCCAAAATTAGTGTCCAACTCATGGAGGTTTTCTTCTCTATTTCAGTGAACACAATTATTCTGAGTCAAGAAACCATTTTTCTTTTGAAAAATTTTTTAGCAGAAATATTATGATCTAAACTACAAGTACATCATAATTTTCAACATAGCTTTTATCTATTAGACTGAATGAGTGATATGTCAGTTTAGAAGATTGATCAAGCCACTTTGTTTAGGCAATTTTTAATCCAATTGTCTTTTCAGTCTTAATTAACATGGATAGAGTTATAAGAAGACAGAAATTGTTTCTGAATGTTCCCTTTACTACAAGTGATCCCATAAAATTGTTTGGTAATTATATCAGGATGATATGAAAATTAATTTGCTTTAGATAAAAATAAAAGTGGAACAAAATTTGTAACTGCTATTGAAATGAAGACAGGGACATGTAATACTATGTGCTATAATCTTAATCCACGTGAGCTAGAATAAAGGAAGCATTTTAACAAATATTCTAAAATAGTAAATGATGATGTAAAATGTTTTACTTGAGTCAAAAATAGTCCTCAGTCTTTCTCAATTTATCATTTGCTTTTGCACTTTTATAGGTTTACTCACGTCTTACTAACTCAACATGATTTTTTCTCTTCTTTCTCTTCACCCATCCTTCTGAAATTTTTTCACATTCACAAAATCTGTATTGGGATTTTCTCTTCCTGAATGTATTGTGTTCAGGAAATTACTTTCCTATTTGAAATTATATTATATAACTCACCCACAGGGCCACCTAGGGTTCAGAATGCCAGCTGTATGAATGAGACAGATGGATTTGTGAATACCGGTGGAACCTAGTTAGGGCTTCGTAGTTCTGTGAATTGAGCTTGCCCATTCAGTGATGGGTGCACAAATGGAGACCCTGGGATGAGCGTTAGTAGGAAACTGTCTTTGCTGCTTATCACACTGGGGCCAGAAGCAGAGAAAAGCTATGGTCTTTATCAGTGTACCACAAGCAGCAACATAGAAAGCAAGCCAAGAAACCAGGCCTGAACCATGAACACATGTGCTTTTCTCTCAATTTAGTTATTCATCTGGTCATACATTTTGGCAACAAGTATGTATGGAGTGCCTTCTGTGCCCCTGGCATTGTTTTAAGTACAAAAACTGCAGAAGTGAATAAGACTGACAAGTTTCTTAGAAAATTTACACCAAGGTAGGGTTCATAAACAATAAAGAAACAAATGTAGTATTAATCAAAACAGTGGTCAGAACAGAGCCATCAGAAAATAAAAATAGAGTAATGATATGAGCAGGGACAATGTCGATCTCCAGAGCAGTGCTATAAATGAACAAGATACTGTTCTACCACTGCATAAGACATTTTGAGGAGTTCTAAAATGTGGGAAAATTGAATAAGATTGGGGAACAAACCAGAACAGAGAAAACTGCAGCCAAGAATACTTGAAATATAAAGCCACTGCTCAAGTGAGAAATTTTCCATTACAGAATCTCAGGGGAATGTCAAGCACAAAGGGAATTTCAGAAAACAAGGAAGCCAGTGGGGCAATAATCAATGCAATTAATTAAGACTATATTCTGAGATAACTGAATCCATTGGGACATTCCCTTGTAAATAGTCTGAGAGGTAGAGCAGAGACATATTCTCTAGGCTATATCCTATTTTTTTTTTTAACTTTTCAACTTTTATTTACGTTGAAGAAGCACTTGTAGAAGTTTGCTACATGGGTAAATTAAATGTCTGAGGTTGGAGCTGTGAAGCAAGAATAACTTCCTAAGTAAAACCATCTGCTTAATAAAAGAACTGCTGGCCATGTAGCTGCTACTTGCAAAAGATGTCAGCAGAGTCTGAGATGATAAATAATATTCATAGAAGAAAAACTCAAGAAAAGTGAATTCCGGCATTAGGCCTTAGAACAAACATTCTGCAAGTCTAGCTTCTGAAGGAGGAGTTTCAAACCAAGAGACATCCAGAACAGAGGCTGTGGTTTGGGAAGTAGAGGTGGATATAAGATCAGATCATGTATTTGCCAGCTGGATTGTGCCTAAACACCTGGACACCATGTTACCATGTTATCTGCACAATCTACCCATTCACATATCTATCTATAACATTATCCCCATGCAAACACTCTTATACTCTCCTGCACACCTGGGGTATAATTTAAAAGACAGAACCTGCTTTCATGATCAAGAGAACAAGGATACTCATTTGAGTGGAGGAAATACTAAATCTTTTCTCAATTTTTGGCAAGGCAAGAATTAACAAAGATTTTAGAAAAATCATATGAGGAAAAAGATATACTCATTATAAAAATTATGTTGGTAATCTTTTTGTTGTATATTGATAAGAATTTTTATTGTATCAACAAATTTAGGTATCTATTGGTCTTATAAATAGTAAATATCTTCTTGCATAATTTATCTTTTTCTTTGTTCATGGTATATAACGAGTTTTATATTTTTATGTGCACATGCAATTTCTTTTTTTCATTTAAGGCTTATGAATCTAGTATCATGCTAAGAAAATCTTTGTTCATCTACAATGTAGAAATGGTTATATTTCTATGTTGTGTGTTATTAATCTCTTTCATGTAAATCCACAGGAAGTGAATCCATAGGGAGTTAGTTTTTTGTATTTTGTGGAAGAAGATTTGAGCATTTAAAAAAGGTTATAATAGCACACTGAAATTTGTTATAATTACTTTCTTGCTCAACATTTTTTTTTCTTTTTTTCTTGAGATGGGGTCTTGCTCTGTTGCCAGGCTGAAGTGCAGTGGCACATTCTTGGCTCACTGCAACCTCCGCCTCCTGGCTTCAAGTGATTCTCCTGCCTTAGCCTTCCAGGTAACTGGGACTACAGGCGTGTGCCATCATACCCAGCTAATTTTTGTATTTTTAGTGGAGATTAGGTTTTACCATGTTGGCCAGGATGGTATTTATCTTTTGACCTTATGATCTGCCTGCCTCAGTCTCCCAAAGTGGTGGGATTACAGGCGTGAGCCACTGCACTCAGACCGTTTGCCAATTTTTAATGCATCATTAACATACATTAAATTCTTCTTCTTGAATCTACACTTCATTCTATTTGTCTTTCAACTTCTTTTTAAGAAACATCTTGATATTCAAATAATTTTAGTAGGCACTTCAAATGATATATAGTATTTATTTGTTTTTAGAGGTTTTAGCATATTTTGCAGTAAATTTATATAACATCGTATTTTATTTATGTATATTAATCTTAAGTGTCTATTTTACTGAACTCTGTCATTTCTTTTTCTGGGTTTTTTTGTTTGTTTGTTTGTTTGTTTGATTTCCTAGATTTACTTTTTAGAGAAACAAGTTATTTGTAAATAATAATACATTACCCAATTCCTTCTCTTATTGCATTGCACCAATAAGATCTTTTACACGATGTCTTATAATATATACCTTTGAGATGTACTTTTTCTCTTGGGTATTTATGCAACTTCTTCTAGTATTTTAATAGTAGGTAGTTATGTTCTTTATTTTATATCAAAAATGTCATTCAATATAATATATTAAGAGACTTCTGGGTTTTTCTATGATTAAATTTTATCCTCATCAGTAGTGAATATTGAATTTCATCAAAATACATTTGGGATTCTATTGAGGTAATCATATATTTTTCTCTTTAATATAATAAGTTACATAAATGGATTTTCTATGAAATCATTCTTGCATGCTAAAGTAACCCAAATTTGGTCATGGAATATTAGCCTTTAATAACACACATGGATTCCATTTACTAATATTTTATTTAAGACTTACACAGCTATAAATGATGTTGTTTTATACTGCTGTTTTGAAAGATATATTCCTTGGCACATTGGTTTTCTATACTAGCTGTAAGATTTTTAATAAGCAATCTTATTGCAGATTATTCCAGGAAATTCGAGGATCATTATGATGGAACAAATAGTATATTATAGATGCCTAATTATGGCAAGGTAGTAAGATAAACGTATCTGAAGTATTTTCACGTGTAAACACCTCTAACTGCTTAACAAAATAAAACCATATCCTAAAAATAACCATCTATTCTTAGAAAAGCATGAAATGAATATGATATTTGTCCTTTAAAATTTCTGTTATAAAACCAGAGAAATGACAATGGTGCTGTATAGAAAAGCATAAACCATATGCAAACTAAGTGCCTCAAATCAGACCCAAGTATTTACATGAATGTAAAAGACCCTTGCATATAAGGGTATTAGATAAATAATAAAAGGGGAACAACAAAATTTAAAGAGAAGACAGATCATTTAATATCTGTTATGAGGAAAACTAGTACACTACAATGTGGAAAAATAATTAAGTTCAACTTCAAATGAATTAAACAAGTATTTGTGAAAGTTAAAATAATAAAAGTAACAGAAGAAATATAAAATACCATCTTTATAAGCTATGTATGGAAAAACAAGGCAAACAATATCCCCATGATGTCAAAACTATAGATGTCAGAAACATTAAAAGTAATGAAACAGTATGTGATGCTCCCATCCTTGTGTCCATATGTTCTCATTGTTCAACACCTGCCTATGAGTGAGAACATGTCTCACTCATGAGATATGTCCATCTTTGTCCAGTCTGTCATTGATGGGCATTGGGTTGGTTCCAGGTCTTTGCTATTGTAAACAGTGTTGCAATGAACGTACATGTACGTATGTCTTTATAATAGAATGATTTATAATCCTTTGGATATATACCCAGTAATGGGCTTGCTGATTCAAATGGAATTTCTATTTCTAGATTTCTGAGGAATCACCTCACTGCCTTCCACAATTGTTGAACTAATTTACACTTCCACCAACAGTGTAAAAGTGTTCCTATTTCTCCACATCCTCTCCAGCATCTGTTATCTCCAGATTTTTTGATGATCGCCATCCTAACTGGCATGAGATGGTATCTCAATATGATTTTGATTTGCATTTCTCTAATGAGCAGTGATGATGAGCATTTTTTTTCGTATGTTTGTTGGCCTCATATGTGTCTTCTTTTGAAAAGTGTCAGTTCATATCCTTCACCCATTTTTGAATGGGTTTGCTTTTTTCTTGTAAATCTCTTTTAGTTTTTTGTAGATTCTAGATATTAGTGGGTGGGTAGGGGAGGGACAGTGGGGGGTGAGGAGGTTGGGGAGGGATAACATGAGGAGAAATGCCAGATATCGGTGATGTGGGGAAAGGAGGCAGCAAACCCCCTTGCCATGAAAGTACCTATGCAACAACTCTGCATGATCTGCACATGTACCCCAGAATATAAAGTACAATTAAAAAATAATAAGGAAAGGTCAGGTAAATTGAGAAGGGAAAGAGGTCCCAAGGGTGGAAATTTCCACAGAGGCTATTCTCTTTTTAAAGGCCCGAATCTGAAAAGTTCCCCCTTTTCCATTAAATAGAGTGCTGAAAATAGATGGGCTCCATTCTGTGTTTCTCTCACTCCTTGCTAGAGATAACTCCTTAAAGAACTTTGTAAACTTCACATAACTCTTCATTAGGCTCAGATTAGCAGGACAATGTAGTCCAAGAAGGGCCAGACCTCATTGACTTCCTAGTATCTAGAGACTTAATGAACATGGAACTAGCGGAGGCATTCTGTCCATATATAAATGTTTTAAATTGGTTTATTACACCAAATACTGTTTGTGCCTTAGTTTCATAATTTAATGTTAATTCATAAGAATTTCTTCATGAAGTATTCTTTGAAAACATTACTCCTGTTGTTATAAAATTCATCATAAAGGTGCATCACAACAAATTAAACCTTTCCCTTCTTGAAAAAAAAAAAAAGTAAGGAAACAAAAACTTTGAGAAAAGTATGAATTTAAAAGGTAATATAAACATTTCAGTAGTAAAAAGAGTTTACTTTAAAGCAAATTGAATTATTTGGAATAGAGGATAATTATATCCTGAAGAAAATTTACTGGGAATATGCAACAGCTCTGAACTTGCTTGCAATTATTTAACAAGTTTAAAGGCAAAATTGAATCATACTAGACATTATGTACATCATACTGGAGTATTTAATGCAAGTGACAAAATTAATACAGTTATAGACAATACTAGCAGCACAATTAATAAAAGATATCTAGTGAACATAAATTTGTCACACAATGTGTATCTAAAGGAGAGTTTTTTTTCTCTCTATTTTTTTTGAGGTGGAGACGTGCTCTTGTTGCCCAGGCTGGAGTACAATGGTGCGATCTCGGCTCAGCACAACCTCCGCCTTCTGGGTTCAAGCACTTCTCCTACCTCAGTCTCCTGAGTAGCTGGGACTACAGGCATGCACCACCAGGCTCGGCTACTCTTTGTAACTTTTAGTAGAGATGGGGTTTCTCCATGTTGCTCAGGCTGGTCTCAAACTCACAACCTCAGGCAATCCACCCACCTCAGCCTCCCAAAGTGCTGGGATTACAGGCGTGAACCACCTCGCCCAGCCTGCAGTAAATGAGACATTTACTAAAACTGGAAATGAGAGTAACTCACCTATTACAGAAAGAAAAGATTTTTTGTTGTTTCCAAAAGCAAGATTTGATTATACACACAAAATCATACCAAAAACAAAATTATTCAGGAATTCTAAAAATAAAGATAAAAGCAAAGCCACACCTGGAAAATTGAAACAATGACAAAGGAGAGCATGTGATTCTAATATTAAATAGTGAAAATTTTAAGCCAAAATGTATTATAGGAGACAAAGAAAGACACTTTGTGATGCAGAAATTCATAATTTATAATGAAAATGAAACATTTGCGAATATCTATGCCGCAGGTAACTTACCAAGTACCTCTATAAGTAGAAATTGGCCAAGAGATGCAAGAAGAAAACCACATTAGCAACAGGGGACTTGATCATTTCAGACCCAGTAAAAGATCAAACAGTCAGAAACTACATAAGGGTATAGAAGCCTACACAATGCAATCAGCTAGATAAATATTGTGGATAAATATAGACAGTTACACTCTAATAATAGAGAATCCATTTTATTCTTTTACATACAACAATCACAGCATTGATTATATATGAGGCATAGACATATTACAAACTGAGCCCCAACCAAAATGCAGTCTAAGTAGAATTTACAACACATTTTTAAAAGAATTTTTCATGTGGATATTACAAATTTCTATTAAAAAAATACTTGGGTGAAAAGGTAAATGCCAGTTGAAGTTACATAAACCCTAAAAAATAATGAGTGAAAAACTACTTATCAGATATTCTACACTATATCAAATCAGTTAGGAGATGAACAAAGCATAGCCATAAACATTTATAGCAATAAAATAAATGAATGAAAATACATGAATTGATTTCCTAATTCAAAATGCTGGGGAGAGAGACATAAAATACCAATTAATACAATAGAAAGGTGAATTAAAAAAAGTTTAAAGTAGAAAACCCATGAAGTATATCCTAAAGAGTATCTTTATTTACTAAATTGAAATCCAGTCCTTTGAAAAATAGACAAAAAAATGTGTTAAGTAAAACGCATATTTATAACTTAGGTTTTAAAAACTTTATGAATTCAGAATTCTTTTAATGAATTGGCTCAGACAAATGTAGGACCTGGCAAGACTGAAATCTATTGAGGCATGGGTGATGTTGTGGTCTTGCACACAAAAACTGGAAACTAAGATAAGATTTCTGTGTTGCAGGTTGGAGGCAGAGATCCTTGGGGTACTTTCGTCTTTGCTCTTCAGGCCTTCAAATAATTAACGAGGTGTAATTGCAATATAGAGGGTAATCTCCTTTACTCAGTCTACTGATTTAAATATTAATCACCTCAAAAAAGCAGTTTCACAGTAATGTTTATTGGTGGGTGTACAAACAACTGGAGGTCATAGCCTGGCTAATTTTTGAAACAATTCTGTGAAGCAAAGTATTAGCATAATTACTGGGACATACGATGACAATATGCAATAAAACAACTTTTGGGAGGCATTATTGGGACATAGAATAAGAACGGTAGTCAGAAAATAATACTATATCATGCTAATTTCCAAATTTCAATCATTTTATTGTGGTTAAGTAATAGAAAAAACACACTGAAATATTAAGGAAGAAAGGACGATTTACTCTCCAACGGACAGACGGATAAAGAAAATGATACCACAAATTGCCAAAATATTAACAGTTGGGGAATCCGAGTGACATATGTGCTTCCCTGCAACCCATCTATAGATAAGCTTCATTTTTTTTTAAGTTACAAATAAAATTTTTGAAATTTATGTAGATTAAATCTCTAAATAGGAAAAGCATTGCTATAAATCTTTTAGAAAAAATAGTTAAAATATCAGACTAGAATAAGATTTCTTAAATAAATCAAAAAATACAAAAAATTATATAAATACAAAATGTATTTATAACAAAATATGCTTGTCTGAAAAGGTATAGCAAAGTAAATGACAAACCGTGCAGATTTAACTGTATTAAAATTTATGATGTTTGGTTTATACCTCTCTTTAATTTTTAAGAAAATAAATTATAACAATATGTAGTCAGTACAACCTTCTTCCCAAGCTCTAGATTACCTCTGAAGTTAGCATATACATAAATCCCATATGAATTTGAATGATTACCACATATGTGTATGTACATATGTGAGTGTGCTATTTTTTTGCATTATTAAATTTTATATTAACGTCAACATACGATTCCTATCATTTTGCAACCAATGTAACCAACTGAAGATTAGTATCCAGAATAGAGAAATATCTTTAAATGAATAATAAATAGGTAAGCATACAAATTTTAAAAAAGGACTACAATGACAGGCAGGCAATTCATCAAATGAACAGAAGATATATGAAAACATGCCCATTCTCACTAGTAATCAAATTAATCAAAACATAAATAAGGCACTGTTTTTTAATCTTCAGATTAGAAAAACTAACGTCTGGACTCACCAAACACTGACGTAGTGTGAAGAAGTAGAAACCCTTGGACACAGCTGGTTAGAGTGTAAATTGGTATACGTATTTTGGATAGGAGTATATTTTAATACATTTAATAACATTTTTATAATGTTTAATACATTTAAAATGTGCATATCCTAGCAATTTTGCTTTAAAATATTTACCTTTGAGAAACTCTTCTATACTTGAATCATTTACAAAAGCATTTTCTTAGCAGAGATTGTAACAATAAAAAAAGAATAAATATACATTTCCCTTAGTAGACAAATGAGTAATCTATTTTGTTCATATTTGCGATACTTTGCTGCAGTTAACATTTATAAAAACCACTTTACTGTGTCAACATGTATGTAACTTAAAAACATCATGTTCAATCTAAAAAAGTTACAATGTGATAGAAACTGTATGTTTCCATTAACATAAAATTTAATCATGAAGACTAATAGTATGTACATTTTTATGCATATCTACATACACCGTAAAGATACCAAAATGTATAGGATTCATACACATCAACTTCAGGATGGTATTTATCTAGCAGTTGGGTGAAAGGTTATTCTGGCACTATACTATTGTAATAATTTTTAATAAAAAGAAAGTGATGTGAAGCAAACACTGAAAAATATTAATACCTTTAAAATCTCTATGCAAGTACAAAGGGTCTGATATAGTATTTTCTGTATTTTTGAAAGATTGACATTTGCCATAATTAAATATACAATTTATGCACTACAGTATTTTCCCATAACCTCATATTTAGATGTACCATTATTCTATGAAAGTTATTTAAAACTTAGTTCTTAACTGCTGTCTAAAGTCAACATACATATATAATGCTATTAGGGTAGAATGCAGAATTATCCTGCTTTTCTACCTGCAAAGAAACATATTTTATAACATCTTCACAGAAGATTTTGAAAGCATCCTCTCTTTGGTCCATGAAATTCCAAAGGTCATCTTGTTATGGGAATTCCCACTATGACAGAACTTCTTAGCCCTAATTTGTGATGAAGGTGTGAGAACAGAGTTATGCCATGATTCTCAGATGTGTCAATATGAGAAAATGAAAAAGGTGGTTACACGAAGAGGTTGCAATTCAGAGGTGCCAAACAAAATGTAATTTTGGAAAGAAATAGACTCCATAGAACATTTTTTTCTTCACTGTCATTTAAAAACTTTCCAAAAACTGTTTCCCCGTATAAATAGATCAAAATAAATGATTTAAACTTTAATGTTGCCAGAAACGCAATTCAGTTCCCTTTGAAGGAAGGATTCAAAGATTTTTTAAAAAACTGTAAATTTCTCCTTTAATTTGGAAACTCAGATTTACCTTTGAGGCAGAGGACTATTTTTACAAGGGGATGGGAAGGAGGAATTGTAAGTTGCTTTAGTGAGCTCCTTAAATTACATAACTGTAAGCCAGGAAAAGTTAGTTGACAGAAGGCAGCCAAGAAACTTCTGACCAAGATTTTACCTTTTTTACAAAAATGAAATATGTAAATATTTAATCAAAAGTGTGCCCCTAGAAGTTAGTTTTTTGTCTAATTTTAACGCTTATTTGTATTTCTGTAACCTAAAACTTGTTAAATTGTTGAATTGAGTGGGTGTCATATAGATCTGTGAGTGTTTGTGTGTGGTAGCATAAGGGGTGTGTGTGTGTGTGTGTGTGTGTGTGTGTGTGTGTGTTATTCTGCTATTGTCCCAACTCTAGCTCGTAGGAGAAAAATGGTTTACACTGGACTACCGTCAGATGCACCTGCAGGCTCTGTTTACTCCTTGCCTGAACATGGAAGAGAGGTTGTAAAAAGAACTGGATCTGTGGGCAATAAACAAGAAAATGTAGTTCTGGTTTTCACAATGGTTCATGAATTAAAAATAAATCAATGGGATGCTGGAAATGTCTTTTAGTAGTAGTAGTACAGTTTTCCTCACTGGAGCAGATGACATTAAAATAGGATACTTCTTCAGATAGCTGATGGTCCTACTGTTAGTGATATAAATAAAGTGGTTTCTCCTTAAAGAGAAAATGGTCTCTTCTTTCTACAAGGTCTAGGGTAGTGGGCCACATATCAGAAATATTACCAAAAGCTGCTCACTTTCCTTTGTTCCAGCCCTCTCCAGCAACTTACAAGACATCCCACCACTACTACTCATGGGAATTCATAGCTGTCCAAAATCTTCCCATATTCCTGAATACTGCTGCAGGCAGAAAGCCCTGCCACTGCATAAAACCTCAAGTTGCTTGAGGTGGGATGTCCAATGCTCTCACCTCCAGGTAAAGGTGAATAGCTATTTTGATGGGAAAAGCAGAAGCAGCCAAACCCAACATACTTCAAAGAGGGACAATCCTGAGACCGTATGCCTTTGACATTAACATTGTAGGGCTCTTACTATTGGGATTGAAGCAGGAGTCTGTCTCCCACGTAAGACACACCACAGACACAAGACAGTTTGGTTGCCGTGAGGAAGAGTAGCAGGCATCTTGAGAAATTCTCACATACAAAGGCCAGACGCAGAGGGCTGCCTAAGACTGGCAGAAGACTGAGATAACAGAAGGCCCTCCATCACAAGCCCAGCAAGATGGAAGTAGCAAGTAATAGCAGTCTACAACTGCGGGCAGTGCAATTGTGGACTGAGCAACTTCCTTTGTAGCACAGGTGTGCAGAGACAGCTGGGAAATGCAAGGAAACTGTCATTGCAGGGAAACTGACAGTGAATCGCAGATTCTGAAAACACACACTCACAAAACCAGCACGCCAGGCCCATCCCTCAAGCTAATCATAGATGAATTTAAAGCGTTTGTGCACTGCTGGTAACCGTAGCAACAATAAAACTAAAAAACGATTTAATCTCTGACAACATTGACTTAACTCTTTCACTAATAGCCTGACAAAAGAAAACGTGCCCATTTTCAGCATGAGTATTATTTGTATGTCTGTACTGTTATATACAGGTACATGATATTTAGTATTCAATCGAAATGTACGAGGGAGAATGGAAAGAAAATTCTATAGTCAGGAGTAAAATCAGTCAAGAGAGCTAACTCAGATGACCCATATGTTGCAATTGTCAGAAAAACAATTTTTAAAACCTTAATTAATAGTTAAAGAGTCTAGTGGAAAATAGATAACAGATGGGGAATTAAAATAGAGATAGGAACTACAGGAAAAGAAAATGTCAAATAGAAATGCAAGAAATAAAAACAGAATATTAGAGATGAATAGTTCCTTCTTGGGGGCTCAACAATAGAGCAAATACAGCAGAATAAAGCGTAGTTCTGTTTAATTATCCCAAAGGAAGAAGTCAGGAAGAATCCAGGGGAGAAGTGTTTGAAGAGGTAATAACTGAGAGTTTTCCCAAACTAATAAAATCCATCAAGCTATGTATCCAAAATCCAGAGGACACCCTAGAAAGATAGGTACAAATGAAAACAAAGAAAAATACCTACACACATTCTAGTCAAACTAGTGATTGATTACTAAGGATAAAAAGTAAAATCTTGAAAGCAGATAGAGATAAAAACATATGGAGGAGTAAAGACAAGAACTATAAGGCAAATGTCAGGATATAACAATCAATTATGCAACACAATTCTATCAAAATCCCAACAGAATTTTCCGAGGATATATACAAGCCTATACAAAAATACGAACAAGAAGGTACATAAATTAGAATAGCTAGAAAAATATTTTAAAGGAAGAATAAATTTGGAGTACTTACACTACAAACTTTTAAGATATTATTACCATAATTAAGTCAGTGGAGGACTAGAAATGGGATACACACATAAATCAGTGGAAAAGAATAGAGAACCAAAGAACAGAACTGAACAAATATATTTAATTGATTTTTGATAGAGCTGCAAATGCAAATCAAGAAAGAAACAATGTCTCTTCAACAAATGGTTTTGAACAACTGGACATCAATAATAAAAAGAAACCTTGATACATAACCTTATACCTTATACCAATAGTGACTCAATACACATCATAGACCTAAATGTAAAACTCTAAAACTTTTTTTTTTTTTTTTTTTTTTTTTTTTTTTTTTTTTTTTTTTTGAGAGGGAGTTTTGCTCTTGTTGCCCAGGCTGGAGTGCAATGGCAGGATCTTGGCTCACCGCAACCTCCGCCTCCTGGGTTCAGGCAATTCTCCTGCCTCAGCCTCCTGAGTAGCTGGGATTACAGGCGTGTGCCACGATGCCCAGCTAATTTTTTGTATTTTTAGTAGAGACGGGGTTTCACCATGTTGACCAGGATGGTCTCGATCTCTTGACCTCGTGATCCACCCGCCTCAGCCTCCCAAAGTGCTGGGATTACAGGCTTGAGCCACCGCGCCCGGCTCCTCTAAAACTTATAAAAGAGAACATAAGATAAATCTTCTTGATACAGCGTTAGTTAATAAGTTTTTAGACATGATACAAAAGTCATGATCTGTAAAAGAAAAATAAATTGATAAAACAATTTTGACTTCATTATAATTAAAAACTAGTTTTACAAGTTCCCGTGGGTCTATAGTTATTTCAAGTAATAAGGCAAAATAAATAACTGTATTTCTACAGACTAGCAATGAAAAAGCCGCTTATGAGTTACACTTTATAGCTTTGTACACTGATGGATACAAAATATTGATGAGAGTAATTAAAAAAAGACCTAAACAAATGAAAACCTATTAGCTTTTGACAAGATTGATTCTGAATTTATATGGAATAGCACAAATACTACAATAGCCAAAGCAATTTGGAAAGTAAGACCAATTCTGGAGGCTTCACACTACTTGATTTCAACATTTACAGCTGCAATGAATTAGAGGCTATCTTATTTGTGGACAATAAATAAGTAAATGACAGCTTCTCGAAATCATTAGTCATTAGAGAAATGCAAACTAAACGAAGCGTAGACAACCCACCCCTCACCAAAACAATAGGTAACACCAAGTACTGATGATAATGGGAAGCAAGTGGAATTCTTAGTCACCGTTTGTGGGAATGCAAAATGGCGCAGCTACTTTGGAAACAGTTGAGAAGTTTCTTGTACAGCTAAACATACTCTGACCTTTTGATTCAGCAATCATACTTCAAGGGTTCACTCAGGAGAAATGAAAACGTACATCCACAGAATACCCTTTACAAGGAAGTTAATAGGAGTTTCATTAATAACTGTCTCAAACTATAAACAACTCTAATGATCATCGACTAGTAAATAGATAAGCCAGTTGTGGAATTGTTATTAAATGGAATACTAGTGAGCACTAAAAAGCAATGAAAAATTTATACATTCAATTTTAAACTGAATTACATTTAGTGAACTATCCCAAATTCAAAGCCTATGAACTACATAACTCCATTTATTGACGTTTCGGAAAAGCAAGCTATCAGGACAGAAAGTACATCAATTGTAACCTGAGACAGGAGGTCAGTTAATTGAGTTGAATATAAAGGGACACAAAAGAATTTTGGGGGTGAGTGAATTGCTCTATATCTTGTGGTTGCGGTGGTTACAAAACTGCATGAGTTTATAAAAATTCACAGAACTGTACACTCAGGGTGAAAATCTCAGTAAGTCTGGCCTAAATTGAACTATGAGAAACTAAGATAGTCAGAACCATTCTTCACACAAATCCACAAAGAGGAAAGAAGTTTCCTCGTGCAGAGGTCAGTTAGTGAAATAGGGGGCTAGCCATCTATAGAGGACTGCTGAGACCAGAGGAGTGAGTGACCCCCCAAAAAGTCCTTGGCAGAGAAATGTAGCAAAGTGGAAAGACCAAGAATGGCAAAGTAGAGATACCTGAGGTCATATTTGGAATATACATGAGGAAATACTCTGAAATCTTCTACTGGAGGACTTTTTGAGCTAAGATACTTGCTGATACATGGGTGAAACCATGTGCTCTAATAGTGTTAAAATCGTGATTTTTATCAATGGTTTGGTGATACCAGGAGCATATAGATTTCATAAGTCACCCATACACTCACACACAAACACATATATCAAATTTATATTTACATCTATTATTTTCAAATCTGTGTGACTTTTTTTTTAATGGTGAAGCCAAGAAAACTATGCCAGAGTGAAGACTTCAGAACAACTGCTTCTATATGAAGGCAAGAGTAACTTGCAGAATTGTTTCCACAAATGTGAGCATGGTAATTGTGATCATTTTGTTCTATCGTTTGTAAGTGTTCTAAAATGAACATAATATCATCTGTTCTCACACTGAAAGAAGCTGAAGTCTCTTGAATTTTGAACATTGAATAGAAAGAAAACGAGTTAAAGGAGGGATACAATGTAGCTGAGTTATATTGTTGAATATTGAAACATTAAAATATGCAAAAATGATCCAGGTAGCAGAGGTATTGGGGAATCACGATTGTAACCTGGTGCCTAAAATTATCTTACATTCTAGACATCCTAACGGTTCCTGTGTTGCAGTCCAGTCTCAGTGAGTCCTGGCTATGCTGTATTTATATTGTTAAATCTTGTTTTTGCATTGCCAGGAGATCTTGTTATGGAAAATTTTTTAAAAATTAAGGTGACCTCAGTCTGTTTCTGTCTTATATGTTTTAAAATAATCTATCAATGGTTGAATCAAGCATTCTGTGTCTTGTTTTATACTCTAATAACTAGTTTAATCCTTGATTCAGATACCAAGTGTCAAATATATATTCCAGACCAAATTCATGAATACATATTTTATTCTTGCCCCACTCAAGACTTCTGGAGACTGCCTCTTTCATTTCAGTTTCCCACAATGATTTAAGTCCTGCCTGGTAATTTAACTTCCATCGTTAGAGATGCAACACCTGCTGCTGGGTCAGCCTGCCTCTTTTTATATAGAGTACCTTAGCCTATTTATATCTATTCTTCAATTACATTCCAAGACAGACTCTATCGCTGATGGGCAAAATTGCTTATTACCTATTTCCTGTCATCATATATTCTGCACAACATGCTCCTTCTGTACAGTCAGATTTCCTCCTATTGTGTGTAACTGGTTACAGCTTTGCTTTAACCAAATTCTTTTTAACCGTCTCCTCCCTGGGGACACAGAAAGACTGTATATTCTAGCCTATTGTGATGTTATCTGAGATTGATATGAGTAGTTCTGGTCAATGACCTGTGAAAAGAGTTCCATGTGTCATTTAGGGGTTATAGAGCAGCTGAGAGTTCTCCACATAGTCTCGTCCTCTGCAACAGAGATTGTAGAGTCAAATGATGAGATGGTTAAGCCAAGGGATGGAAAAAAGCAAAACAAAACCGGATTGCCAGTACACATGGAGAATGAGCCTGGGGAGTAGCCTGACCTGAATTGTAAGTGTAGCATGAGTGAGAGAAAAGCCTGTGAAGTGTTAAACCACTGAGGTTTTGGAGTTTGTTACTTATATCACTACTTGTCCATCCTTAGTTCATAAATCTCTCTAAAGTCTGCCTGTCACACATAACTATGAACCTGTTAATTCTGTAGACCAATTCCAACTTTTTACTGCTAAAAATACCCTTGAAGAGTCATGGTATGACACTATACCTGTGATATTCCCCATGGCGCTCAATAAATTTGTGAAGTAGATTATCTTTGTTTTTGTTGATTAAGTCCCCCCATCAATGCTACCACATCCCCTTTTCAAACTCCAGTAAAGGTCTTTCTACTCTTAAGAGTATTTATGTTTAATAATACGTGTTGGGTTCTTTTATTATCATATCTGAGAGTATTTTAACAAAGAAATGAGATTCTATTTATTGGAATTTTGATAGTAATGCATAAGGAATTCATCTGGAGGTTGCACATTTCATCCCGTCTTAGACCTTATTACAATGAATATTTTTCATCATCAGATCTCTCTGGTATTGATTTATAGGGGAAAAAAGTGAAATGGAAGACATTGAAGAAAAAGTACCAATCTGGGACTTCAAAATGCTGTAGAATGAAATTTCAGTCCTCTAAAATTAGAAGGATGTTTCAGTTTTCAATCTTTTATTTTAAATTCTGTTGTATATAATTATATATTATTTCTGTATATGTCAATATGTATATAGAATAAATTAATATTATTATGGCAATTACATTTACTATATATTCTACAATTAATCATATATATGATTAAAATGTTGGGTAGAAGGTGACTAGAAACATTTTCACGTCTAGTTACATGTTGTAAGCCATTTACAGAGGCTTCAAATTCCATTGCACATATGACTTTTTAAAGGTCAAGGCATGTTGAATGATACATTGACTGTCTTAATAATAAAATCCCCATGCAACAATATTCTTGTTTCATTACATTACTTCAAAAAGATGAACTTCTAGGAGCTAATATATAAATTATTTGCAAAATTAATATATAAAGAGATAATTCCCTCTTTTTATTTTGTGGCAGTCAGATAATCTAAATCTAAAGTGTTAAATAGATTTTCTGCAATTCTTTGGCATCAGCTGCAAGTATTTATGCTCTGTAAAGCTAATAAGATTTTTAGTCATATGGCATTTATTTGTGACTTTGTTTTTAATTAGGGTGCAGTATTCAAATATCACTAAGTAATAAAACTGCAAAAGAAATTATTTGCCTTCTTGGATAATTTACAGAATATTTATTATTGCAGAATATTCTCTTTTAGTCAAGCTTAATTGAGAAATAAAGTAGGAAACAAAAAGTCCACAGAAACCTGTAGAGTTCTACAGTTCATAAAATTACATCATGAAAAACAATCTGATTTAAAATCTGCTTATTATGTGTTTTAAATATCTGCTGATGTTCATGTTTTTCTGTCTCCAACACTACCTCTGTAGTTCAATTATCTTATTAATCTTACTTTGCTTATCATCCGGACTGGTGATGACTTTTTATTATCTTTTTTATCTTCACAAGTCATCCAGATTGAACATTTTAAAACATAAATCTGATCATGACAGTCCGTTTTCAGTTCTTTTGGCTGTTGTCTGTTTTCACACCTGTCCAGAGTCTGAAAACTGGAGACTATTTCCTAGATGTCTTTGCCAAAGGGTTCAGAAATTACTTAGATTATAGCCATGTGATACAGCCTTACGGGACGAGAGAAGCAGAGCAGAGCAATGCATTCTTTAATGGCAGAGCAATGGACAAGTAGATGTGAGCATGCGTGAAATTTTGCAGTGATTAACCTGACTTTATTTCCCTCTTAGAGGTCCATAGGGCAGAGATGACATTTGTGGTTGCTTTTTCAACTTTACTGATCTCTGTTTTACAGCAGCTTTTTTTTTTTTCTTTTTCTTTTCTTTTCTTTTTTAACGTAAAAAATCCTCTGTAGCACAGATTGAGAAGGACACCTGAAAGATAATGATGGTCTTTTCTGGAGTTTGCTCTTTCAGTTATTCCAACAGATTTGTTAGTAATTATATCCCTGTATAAAATAGCTTTTGTCTGAACTACATAGACTGTTTTCTAGTTTCCTGACTTAATACTGACTCATACTTCTTAAAATTTTCAGTGGCTTTCTATTGCTTTATGGATGAAGCACAAAATACTTTACAAGGTTCTGGTCCAGCCTTGTCTAGTACCAGTCATCCATATTTTGAAATTCTACAGCTGCTGAAGTCTTCACAAAGGCTCTGAACACTACTGCAGTTTTCTTACTTCTGGTATCGATCAGCATGACTAACCCTGCCAGTGCAGAAATAAATCACTACTTTCTAACATCTTCATTTCTAGTTCACCCTTTATGATCACTTCTAATAATGTTGCCAGAATTTTCTTCTTAATATTTTCCTGCTGAGAACATGTAATTATTCCTTAATATCTACTAAAGAAAATACAAACTTGATCTTTGAAGTCAAATCACTGCTCTACATTATCCGTGTGTGTTTGTGTGTGTGTGTGTGTGTGTGTGTGTGTATGTGTGTGTGTGTGAAATGATTATTAAGTCCAATCAGTCAACCAGTTTAGAAGACTATATTGTGGACCAAATATAAATGAGAAGAATCTCCAACGATGCCTGGCCCTGTCATTTAGACATTTCAGAGCGTATGTGCTTTTTCTTTCTTTTCTGAAATATAGGTATATTATAATGTATAGCTTATATAGCTATTTATATATTATATTATATATCATGTATAATGATGTATTATATATTCCAGAAAGGACCATTATTATCTTTCAGGTGCCCTTCTCAATCTGTGCTACAGAGGCTTCTTTTTAAAAAAAAAAACTGTTATAATATATTATAAATATATATACAATATACATATCATATATACATAATGTATATATGAACAAGATCAGGATGCTGGTTGCATTCACCTAACACTACTCTTACAAACTGCTTTCTGTTTTAGACACATCTTCTTCTCCAAGCCTACTCCAATTTCCATCCTACTTCAAAATCTTAACCATGGCTCAAGAGAGTTCTCAGAAGTGATTTAAACTTCTCCAGTGCTCCCAACAAGATGTACATTACCCTTGATATAGTTGCATATACAATTTATCTTATGAGGATTGTGGTCTTTGTATTGATGTTCTTGACTTTACTGTTTTTATCAAGAAAACAGTACAAGGGAGTACTTGCATTTATCAGTTGTCCTGAAAAAATACTCTGATGCTATGACTAGGGTAATAAATCCATCTAATTTTTAAGTAAGATGTAAAATAACTTACATACTGAAATATTTTCAAGGCTGTCAAATATAAAAGTTTGGTAGATAGAATGCACGCCAGTCTTTGCAAAGATATCAGGATATCCTTTACAATGTATTAGGATTCAATATTTCATTTATAAATATCTTAATTTTCACCAAGAAAAAGCATATGAAATGTGATAACAAGTTTAGAGAGCTGCATAGTACCAGTCTTAAGTAAAGCCCATTGTTATCTCAAAGAACTGCCTACCATTTTTTTTTTGCATAAAATACTATCTGTATAATGAATTATAAAAGTTTTCAAACTATATGATATTATTTTATTCTGAAATCAGCTGTATTAGCTATACATTAAAATATACCTATATTTCAGAAAAAAAGCACCTGAGCTCTGAAGTGTCTAAATGACTTGTCCAGGGCCAGGAATTGCTGGAGATTCTTCTCATTTATATTTGGTCCAAAATATAGTCTTATAAATTGGTTGACTGATTGACTTTAATAATCATTAAATATATCATTAAATGCTTCAGGATATTATTCAGGAAAATTTTCCCAACTTAGTAAGGCAGGATAATATTCAGCTCCAGGTAATACAGAGAACACCACAAAGATATTCCTCAAGAAGAGCAACTCCAAGGCACATAATCGTCAGATTCACCAGGGTTGAAATGAAGGAGAAAATACTAAGGGCAGCCAGAGAGAAAGGTCAGGTTACCCACAAAGGGAAGCCTATTAGACTCACATCAGATCTCTCAGCAGAAACCCTACAAGCCAGAAGAGAGTGGGGACCAATATTCAACATCCTTAAAGAAAAGACCTTTCAACCAAGAATTTCACATCCAGCCAAACTAAGCTTCATAAGTGAAGGAAAAATAAAGTTTTTTGTGAACAAGCAAGCACCCAGAGAATTCATCACCACCAGGCCTGCTTTACAAGAGCTTCTGAAAGAACCACTACACATAGAAAGGAACAAACAGTATCAGCCTTTCTAAAAAATACCAAAAAGTAAAAAACATCAATATAATGAATTTACATCAACTAATGGGCAAAATAGCCAGCTAACATTAAATGACAGTATTAAACTCACACATATCATTATTAATTCTAAATTTAAATTGACTGAATTCCTCAATTCAAAGACAGGCAATTTGGACAAAAAACTAAAACTGTATGCTGCATCCAGACCCATCTCACATTCAAGGATACACAAAGACTCAAAACAAAGGATGGAGAAAGACTTATCAACCAACTAGAGAGCAAAAATAAATAAATAAAAAGCAGAAGTTACAATTTTTGCCTCTGATAAAATAGTATTTAAAGCAACAAAGATCAAAAGAAGCAAAGAAGGACATTATATAATGATAAAAGAATCAATGCAACAACAAGAAGAGTTAAAGGTCCTAAATATACACGCACCCAATACAGGAATACCCAGACATACAAGACTTATAAAGAGACTTAGACTCCCACACAATAATAGTGGGAGACTTCAACATTAATATTAGACAGATCAATGAGACAGAAAATTAATAACGATATCCAGGACTTGAACTCAGATCTGGAACAAGTAAACGTAATTAATATTTATAGAACTCTCCACTTTACACAGAATATGCACTCTTATCAGTACCACATCATATCAACTTGGAAGTTTAAACGAAATGTTGGTTGGCTCCTTGTTTGTTGCTCTCTTCCCTCCTTTTCTTTCATGTCTCCATTATTGGGGACAATTGTAGGCATACCCATATTTGGACTGCATTCTAGCCTGGGCAGCAAAGCAATACCCCCATTCTCTCTCCCTCTTCCTTTTTCTCTTTCTTTCTCTTCTTTGTTCTTTTTCTTATTATTCTTTTTCTCAAAAAAAAAAAATCATTAAATAAAGAATCATAAAATGCAAAATATTCCTTTATTTCCTTTTTACTTTTTTTCTTTGGTGGTGTGGTTTGGATCTGTGTCCCCAACCAAATCTCATGTTCAATTGCAATCCCCAGTGTTGGAAGTGAGGCACTGATATGGTTTGGCTGTGTCCCCACCCAAACCTCATCTTGAATTCCCATGTATTGTGGGAGGGACCTGGTGGGAGGTAACTGAATCATGGGGCAAGTCTTTCCTGTGCTGTTCTCATCACAGGGACTAAGTCTCGTAAGATCTGATGATTTTAAAAAGAAGAATTCCCCTGAACAAGCTCCTCTCTGATTGCTGCCATCCATGTAAGATGCGACTCGCTCCTCCTTGCCTTCTGCCATGACTGTGAGGCTTCCCAGCCATGTGGAACTGTAAGTCCAATTAAACCTCTTTCTTTTGTAAATTGCCCAGTCTCTGGTATGCCTTTATCAACAGCTTGAAAAGAGACTAATACAGTAAATTGGTACTAGTGGAGTGGGCTGCTGCTGAAAAGACACTCAAAAATGTGGAAGTGACTTTGGAACAACAGGAAGAGGTTGGAAGAGTTTGGAGGCCTAGAAGAAGACAGAAAAATGTGGGAAAGTTTGGAACTTCCTAGAGACTTGTTGAATGGCTTTATCCAAAAGCCTGATAGTGAGATAGACAATAAGGTCCAGGCAGAGGTGGTCTCAGATGGAAATAAGGAAGTTTTGGGGAACTAGAACAAAGGTGACTATTGTTATGTTTTAGCAAAGCAACTGGTGATATTTAGCCCTTGCCCTAGGCATTTGTAGAACATTGAATTTGAAAGAGATGATGTAACATATTTGGTGGAAGATATTTCTAAGCAGCAAAGCATTCAAGAGATAACTTGGGTGCTGTTAAATGCATTCAGTTTTATAAGGGAAGCAGAGTGTAAAAGTTCAGAAAATTTTCAGCCTGACTGCGATATAAAAGAAAAAACCATTTTCTGAGTAGAAATTTAAGCCTGCAGAAATTTGCATAAGTAATAAGGAGTCGAATACCAATCCCTAAATCAATGGAGAAAATGTCTCCAGGGCATGTCAGAGGTCTTCACAGCAGTCCCCTTTCACACAGGCCCAGATACTGAGGAGGAAAAAGTAGTTTCCTGGGTAAAGCCCCAGGTCCCCATGCTGTGTGCAGCCTAGGGATTTAGTACCCTAGGTCACAGCCACTCCAGCGATGGCTGAAAGGGACCAATGTAAAGCTTGGGATGTGGCTTGAGATGGTGCAAGCCTCACGCCTTGACAGTTTTCATGTGGTGTTGAGCCTGCAGGTGTACAGAAGTCAAGAACTAAGGTTTCTAAATCTCTGCCTAGATTCCAGAGAATATATGGAAATGTCTGAGTATCCAGGCAGAAGTTTGCTGCAGAGGTGGGGCTCTCATGGAAAACCTCTGCTAGGGCAGTGCAGAAGGAAAATGTGGGTGGAGCCCCTACACAGAGTCTCTACTGAGGTACTGCATAGTGGAGCTGTGAGAAGAGGACCACCGTCCTCCAGACCCCAGCATGGTAGCTCCACTGACAATTTGCAATGTGCACCTAGAAAAGCTGTAGACATTCAATGCCAGCCCATGAAAGCAGCCAGGTGGGAGGCTGTACCCTACAAAGCCACAGAAGCAGATCTGCATAAGACCATGGGAATCCACCTCTTGCCTCAGTGTGGATGTTAGACATGGAGTCAAAGGAGATCATTTCGAAGCTTTAAGATTTAACTGCCCCACTGGACTTTGGACTTGCATGGGGCCTGTAATCCTTTTGTTTTGGCCAGATTCTCCCATTTGAAGTGGCTGTTTTTACCCAATGACTGTACCTCCATTGTATCTAGGAAGTAGGTAACCTGCTTTTGATTTTATAGGCTCATAGGCAGAAGGAACTTGCCTTGTCTTGAATGAGACTTTGGACTGTAGATTTTGAGTTAATGTTGAAATGAGTTAAGACTTTGGGGGACTGTTGGGAAGGCACAGTTAGTTTTCAAATGCAAGTACATGAGATTTGGGAGGAGTCAGAAGCAGAATAGTATGGTTTGGCCATGTCCCCACCCAAATCTCATCTTGAATTCCTGTGCATTATGGGAGGGACCTGGTGGGAGGTAATTGAATCATGGGGAAGTCTTTCCTGTGCTGTTCTTGTGACAGTAACTAAGTCTCACAAGAGCTGATGGTTTTAAAAAGAGGAATTACCCTGCACAAGCTCCTCTCTTTGCCTGCTGCCATCTGTGTAAGATGTAACTTGCTCTTCCTTGCATTCTGCCATGATTCTGAGGCTCCCACTGCCATATAGAGCTATAAGTCCAATTAAACCTCTTTCTTTTGTAAATTTCACAGTCTTGGGTATGTCTTTATTAACAGCATGAAATGACTAATACAGACCTGGTGGAAGGTGAATGGATCATAGAGTAGAGTTCTCGTGAATGGTTTAGCACCATCCTCCCTTGGTATAGTATAGGGAGTTCTCATGAGATCTGGTTGTTTAAAAGTTGTAGCACCTCCCCCATCTCTCTCTTCCTCCTGTTCTAGTCATGTGAAGTGCCTCACTCCCCCTTCACCTTCTTCCATGATTTTAAGTTCCACGAGGCTTCCCTAGAAGCTAATGTCACCATGCTTCCTGTACAACCTGCAAAATGGTGAGTCAATTAAACCTCTTTTCTTGTAAATTACCCAGTCTCATGTATTTCTTTCTAGCAATCAGAGAATGGTCTAATACATATGACCATAGAATAATTCAGGTGGTCCAATTCCTTTGAAGAAATATCATAGGGGAACATAGGATTGTGATCCAAATACATGCAGTTCTATCAACAATAACCCTCTGTTCTTCATTTTAAAAGTGAAATAGTTGAGATTCAAACAAATTCAGCCACAAAAGCTTGTAAGAGTGAAAAGAAATATCTATTTTTCTTTTGACTACCAAGAAAATAATGAGGCTAAACTCATTAAAATTTCTGCGTGGAATCAAACCCTAGTTGTTCTATATAACAAAACTATGTAAACCAAATGAAGTAATTTTATGTAAATAATAAGTGAGTAAACCACATACTGAATAAGCTCCATGTTCTTGATATTTTCCTACAGCTTTAAAATGATACTTTAATTGAACATTTTTGCTTTTATAGTTGACCACAGTCAACCAGTGAGGTGGCTGCTTAATATGTTGTGCTCTGGCTGAGTGTGAAAAGAAAAGGAGGTTTGTGGGGGAGATGGCTTTTATTTCTATATAGATGTTGGCAAAAATAGAAAGCAGAGGACTGAAAATTACTAGTTAGGTACTGTACATCCTGTTTGCGAAAAAGGTTCTTTTTCACATGAATGTCAATGAGAATTCTCTTTATCCTTAAATTTCCTAGCACATAGTCTCAGTATATTCTGACATTCATTCTAACAAAAGAAATGTTAAAATTATGAGTTTTAGTATAAAATCCTTCTGTGTACTAGTCCCTCTAAATGTGTTTTGTTTTGCTGATATTATAGTTATTCATATTGAGCATCAAGTCTTGCTTTAGTTTATATTATTTCTTTTATTTGGGGCCACAAGAGCACTTAAAAGAAATAGTGATATGTTTCTTTTGCCTGACAGTCATCAGTATTTCAGGTGACTAACCCTATTTTTGCCGCATAAATTTCTTCATAAAATGTTCTTTGTTTTGCCATGATATCTCATTGTTCTCTAATAAAAATAAGCTTTCACTTTATACAGGTGTTTAATATGGTAAATTCTCCACAATAGTAAAATGTATTTAGAATATGACTTATGGAATAACCTTACATTAGAGAACTAGCCTTGTTAAGCTTTAGAGGTTACAGAGAGCAATGTCTGTATTCTCAGTTATCTAAGAGCAGTTGGTTACAAAGTGACTATATAGTGATACCCAATGATGATAGACCATCTATAGCTGTTTCATGCATTGCATTGGAGGATATGTAAATTTATTTGAAAAGTAAAATCTACCTTGATACCTATGGAGGTAGCAGAGGAGCTATAACACTTTGTGAAATATACATAAAACTTAAAGCATTATTTTTAAGAAACCATCAGTGATTATGTTTTACTATGTTTTATTTCTCTACAGAAATGGAAATTAGTGCTTGCTTCCCAGAGTAATCTTCAAATTAAATATAGTCTTAAACTAAACAGACACCCAATTCTTGAAATAAACACACACACATGCATGCGCGCGCACACACACACACACACACACACAGGCATAGACTCACACTATACAAGAAATATAAATAAACATAGAGCTCATTCCTGGGAAAAAAATGCCATCTACTTTCTGAAAGTCCTCATTTCGTTCAATCAAAAATGAGGTAAGCATATAAATTTCTATGAGTATTGACGATTAGGGAAAAAATTTTCTTCAAAAATAAAAACATACTCTTTTCAAAAGTATTTTCTGAATTATTGAATTTTGAAGTGTCAAATACTGAAATAAAGGTATCAAATGCCCATATTTAGGGAGAAGATATCCCTTAAAAACTTAACAAGCGAATCGTTTTTACAATACTCAGTCAATGCCCCAGACTCCTTCTCCCTAGTGTGTGTAACTAGAAATTCAACAGGAAGTATGGTCACTGGATTCGTGAAGGGAAAACCACAGCTTTTTCTTCCTACATTAAAAGAGAAGGACTTATTCTTCCCTAAAAATCCAAATCCAACTCAGTATGTCTCAAAAATATTCAGTGAAATAGGGATGTCTAAAACTAAGAGGGATAAGTATTTCACTTCCCTTTGGCTATGTGCTTGTACCAAACTCTATGATCTATTTATTTTGTCTCCGTGACTAAAGTTTAAAGAGAGCTGGAGAGAACCAGCAGGGCAGAAAGAAGTGGCAGCATGAAGCAGTCTGCATGCCCGTCATTTGGCAAGAGAAGGACTGTTAGCCCCCCATGGGTTAAGTGGCAATGAAAACTAGCTGGGCGTGAGATGTCTTGCTGGTAGGCTGCCTAAGAGCACCAAGCAACAATAGATTGTGTTGGGGGCTGCCAAATGCGGGATCTGGGAAAGGGAAAATTATTTGAGCTAGAATGAATTTCCCACATTAAGTGGCAGTGCTGTGAAGAAGCTACTTACAGTTTACTCTGAAATAACTGATATCTGGCTCTACAAGGATGCTGGCATTTGGGCACTTGCCATGCACAAGGCATTGAGAGGCGATCAGGCTGGACATGAGCACACTAAATCGACACCACTTACATGATATTCACGTGTCCTTTGTATATCTCCTATCCCTCCTAATCCTGACACTACGAATTTCTTTCTTTTACCTACTGAATTTCACTATAAGATTTCATTTAGAGAAATGGTGCTCCTCCCCCCACACATATATATTCAAATATAATAAAAAATTATAGAATTAATTTTCTATAAGCAGTCAGGTGGAAAATTCTACAACTTCATGCAGTTAAACATCACACAAAGCAGGGGGAGAGTGTCAGTATTAAACAACTTATACAGGATGTTTGCTTGTTAAAAGGGGAAACTCACATCTAACTTTCTCATGGGAAGTCACCTTAACATTGGGGCTTACTGCCTGGTAGCATCACACACTAGGAAGGTTTGTGTATGTGTATGTATACATAGATACACACAAATATGTCTGTGTGGCATATATACACGATATTATACAAATATGTAATTATGTTGGGTTATTTTTCAGAGAAGAGATAAAATATTAGCAAAAATACTACTTTTCCTTTACAAAACTTATTTTTTAAACTTTGGGTTCATGTTTTAATTGATAATGTCAGCTGCAAAAAGATAACTGGCTCTATTGTAAGTTATACAAGCCTTGCAGACATTCTAGAGACTTCCGAAATAAAACCTTTTTTAAATTAATAAATATACATTGGCCATGTCTTAGCCATGTCACAGCCCTTTACATTTCAGTTACAACACTAGATTAAAATATGATAAATATAACTATGATTAATTATCCAGATATTTTAATATACAACTTTATATTATACAAAGAAAACAATGCATTTTGAAAAATGTGTATACAAACAGACACATTTCTGGATAGATGTATTTTTATTCTTCAAAGCATGTATGTAATAATTGGAAAGTGTAAAACCTTCTCTTTTCTGTGTCTTCCATATGGATATAAAAAAAGAAAATTTTACCTTTATACTACCTATTGTCTTAAATGATCTTGAATAATTAAGTCCAGTTTTGAAGTTTTATTACTATACTGTTATTTCTTTACTATTTTTTTGAATTTTAAACTCTGTTTTGATATTTAAGATATTTTACGTCTTTATTTTTTCTGAAAGTATAACATGTTTGGGATATAATATATAATAGAATATTAGTAACTTTAATAAAATGACCACAAATTGCAGAAAATCATATCAAAATTCCTTAGTATTAGAACACATTGCTTATTGTTGAAGCTTCATGAATCTCAAATGCCTATCTCAATAGTTAACACTTATAATTTTCAACCTAATTTAATACTTTTAATGTGAGTTAATTGGATTGCAAATTTTCATGATGAAAGCTAAAAATTTTAAAAAGGATCATCTTTCTATACCCATTTTTACAGGTCCTAAGGATACATATATATGTAAATGTATATGTGGTATATACCATATATTATATAGACAAGTATAACTGTAGTATATAAGTATTTATGCTGTGTGTGTGTATACTATATACAGTAGCCAGTCTTGGATCAAGATCATTCAATTTCTACATAAATATTACAATTGTATTATGTGAACTATGCTGCCAAATTAGATTCCAGTGAAATGTAAACTAAGTGGAGACTAGAGGAAATGTACAAAAAATAGTGAAAACTATATGCATTGTTTTCCTATAAAATGTATGGATTTCCATTGCAAATTATTATCTTACAAATGCATTGTAATTACATGCATCCATGAGTAGACTTGTAATTAACATAGAAAAATTCCACATCTGGAGTGGTGTTTACTTGAGCAAGTGGTAGTGGATGGGGAATTAATCGGTAAAAATTAAACAGCAAGGTGGAGAGGCTGGGTGCAGAGTGGACTTTACTAGCAAGCTTAATTAAGATGTCAAGCATAAAATTAGTGGAATAGAGAGTTTGTCTGGGGAACAAACAGAGGTTAGAACTTGGTGAGTGGAATGGGAGAGTGAGCACATAAGAAGGGACAGCTATTCATCCTGACCTTTGACTAAAGGGTCTATAATCGTAGAGATAAAGAATATGAAAATTTACCGTTTGAGTAGAAACATAAAACAAGCAATTTAAAATTAATTGTTTGGCTTTTAAAGAACATGTCACAAATATATTCTGTTTTCATATTTGTGCATCTTATTTGAATTGTTTTTACTTTTCATATGGTATTATAGGAATATGTCAAACATTTGTTGCTACAGTTACTTTAAAAGTGTACAGACATACACAAAGATGCTTTGAGAGAAAAAAAGCATGTTCCAACTACATAGAGATATACAATTGCATCTTCAAAATAGCAATAAAAACAACTGATTTTTTACAGTAGAGAAATTATTTATAAATAAGTGTGTTTACTATTCAAAGAGCTTCTAACTTTTTGGTGTACAAATTAGTATAGCTACCCTTATTACTGACTATATGTAAAATGTTTTTAAATTAAAATCTAAGGTTTCAGTGGTCATATTAATTTGATTTTTTTCAAATACCTTTCTCAAAATTGTAAAATTAACAAAGAAGGCAAACAAAATCATACACAGCTCACCTTGTTAGCTTTAATAAAAAAGAGAAAAAACCCATAAACTTTAAATCATATATAAATAGAGTAATGCTAGGCCGGGCATGGTGGCTCAAGCCTGTAATCCCAGCACTTTGGGAGGCCGAGGTGGGTGGATCATGAGGTCAAGAGATCAAGACCATACTGGTCAACATGGTGAAACCCCGTCTCTACTAAAAATACAAAAATTAGCTGGGCATGGTGGCGCATGCCTGTAATCCCAGCTACTCAGGAGGCTGAGGCAGGAGAATTGCCTGAACCCAGGAGGCGGACGTTGCGGTGAGCCGAGATCGCGCCATTGCACTCCAGCCTGGGTAACAAGAGCGAAACTCCTCCTCAAAAATAAATAAATAAATAAATAAATAAATAAATAAATAGAGTAATGCTTCAATTCTGACAATGTTAGGACTAGGACTAGGTAGAAGTGAATGAGATATGAGGCTTGCAGTGAAATTTAGGTGTGCCCCAGAGCCTTCCTTAGTAATCAAGAAATATAGGCTGGTCCTCATGACTCACGCCTGTAATCTCAGACTTTGGGAGGCGGAGGTGGGCAGATCGTCTGCGGTTAGGATTTTGAGACCAACCTGGCCAACAAAGCGAAACCCCGTCTCTACTAAGAACACAAAAATTAGCCAGTCATGGTATGCCTGTAATTCCAGCAATTTAGGAGGCTGAGGCAGGAGAACTGCTTGAATCCAGGAGGCAGAGGTTGCACTCCAGCATGGGTGACAAGAGTGAAACTGCATCTCTGAAAAAAAAAAAAAAAAAAAAAAAAAAAAAAAGGTAAATAATAACTTAATGCAATGCTTTAAAATCAAAATTAATGCAAAGAATTCATTCTTAACAGAATATTGAATTTTCAGTAAAGACAGGCTCCCTGAGTTCTCATGGTGCCAGGGTGAAGGTGAGGTGGCTGAGGCAAGCTGCAGCAGTGCAGGATTAGATCCTGTCTTTATTAATTACTACAACTTGGAGACCCTTGGGGATGTGTAGTGAAGGGAAAGAGGGAAAGAACAGAATAAAAGTAAAGAGCTTGCAAAATAAAAGAAAGGATATACCAGAATCTCTCCTTATCCCAGACCACTGTCAAGAACATCATCCATTAAATGGCTTCATGTTATTATACTGACAAAAGATAGTCTTGAACCAAAAAAACTTATCAACAAAATGCACCAATACCGCAGAAGGCCATCTTATGAAGAAAAAAGAAAATATAAATCATAGCAATTTAGCAAATAAAATTTCTCCCAAAGGAACGTAACATGAAGCATACCGAAACACAACATGCCAATCTGAATTAAATATATTTTAATGAAGATTTAAATATTTAAAAGGCAAACCTAAAACCAGAAATGCAAATGAAAAGAGAAATGAATTAAATTAAATTCAACAAGAGTTGAATGAATTTAGGGAAAAAAAATGCAGAAAAAGACTAAATCATCTCAGAAATGTTGAACAAGTTACAAGATTTTAATGACAATGTAAAAAGGGGGAACAGAAAAAAATAAGCATTAAAAAAGACCAAAAATGAAGAAAAAAGTAAAAAGAGTCAGTAGCTCAAAGTAGTTGAAATGAAAACAGACACAGAAGGTCTAACATTCATATAATGGAAATGAAAATAAAACAAAATTAATGTTTAACAGTAGAATCCAAGAAAAATTTCTATAAATAAGAAATAATATAAATCCACATATTAGCAAAGTTCACTGTTAATCTAGGTGCACTAACCTGGAATGACCAACTTGAATCATATTCTAATAACACAAATTGGCATACAGATATATATATATATAATTCTTGGTGACTCCAAGCAAAACAATTTATTTATTCATTTAAAAGGTAAGAGAACACATATATACATAGAGAAGAACAACATGCATAGGGGCTATCAGAGGCAGGAGGTTGAGAGAAGGAGGAGGATGAGGAAAAATAACTAATTGATACGAGGCTTCATATTTGAGTAATGAAATAATTTGTAAAACAAACCCCTGTGACACTTGTTTAACTGTGTAATAAGCTTGCACATCCTGCACATGCACACTTGAACTTAAAAAAAAAAGTAAAACTATTAAAAAATCCCAAACACTCAATGTAATTCTAATCCAGGTAGTCACTATAACAACTGCAATTGTCTAAGAATTTCAAAGGCTTTTGTTGATTAACTAGTGAATATATCTTATTCTCAACAACAACAACAACAAAACTATATGAGATGACAATGTGGTGACATTTATAGCTAACTGCATGTACATACACAGACATACACATCTATCATACATATGAATGTATCTGAGGTGATTGCATTTACTAGAGTGGCTACCTGGATTAGGATTACTTTGGCCTTTGCTGATGAAAGAATTCAGGAATATTGTCTGGTTAATACTGCAGAAACTCCCTGAGATATATTCAAGGATTTAGACATAAGGATGTATATTGCCGCACCATTTCCAATTAAGAAAGAGAGAAAAATGAATATTTTGAAATGTGGAAATAATTTAGAAAACTAGAATGCATTTTACTAAACTATAAAAACAAAGTACATCTGTATATATTGATAGGACAAGATTTTGCTTTATATCTTATGTAATAATTCCTATTTTTCCTGGTATTTTCATATAGGCAGGCATAAAAACAAAAATAATTCTCTCTACAGAAGGCATAAAATTAAACTTAAAAACATATTGATCAGCTGAGTAATCTGTGTGGCCTCACTATAAAATTATTAATTTACAATGATGAATATTATTAAACTGAGCAATATATGAACTCCTAAAATAAATAGCATATATATTCTCATTCTATGCAGAACTACTTAATAAATCACTTATAATGAATCAAATTGACTTATATTAAACTTATCAATTTTAATGGTGTGTTGTCTAACCTGTTCACTTTCATTGGAAGAAAATAGTAAATTTAAAGTTTCATTAAACAAGACCCGATTTTTTTTCAGATAATAGTTGTGTATGCATTCCCAAAATGTCACAAAGATTTTATTTAATAACTATTTAAATCAATAAGAAAAACACAATGTCTTATTAAAATGGTTCAAGAAATAACAAATTTAGTTTTGCATCATATTTCTCAAGTTCAACATGCTAAGAAGTCAAAGGCGGAATAGCATTTTCAAAAAACTTAATAAAAGAAACTGTGAGCTTAAGATTTGATTTTCAGTCCAGCTATGTTCAAATACAAATGCTACTGAAAAATTTTTTTATTATGAAACAACTCAAGAACTATGCCATAAATGTATTCATTCTGAAGTATGTACAAAACAATGAGCTGCACCCTTCCAAGAAATGACTGGGGAGGAATGATGAACGTTTGATATATATTGAAATGTAGAACTAAGACTAAAATAAAGTTGAAGATATAGGTGCAAGAATGCACTCTAAGTGTTACATATTCTGAGAAGGAATAATGTAACAAACAGCAAAATTTTTAAAAGTGTAAGTATGAAGATAACTTCTAGGAAAAATGCAAAGAAGACATACCCAATAGTAAAGGAAAAACAATAAACAAAGTATAGCCCACATACTACCAGAAACATGAGAATTTGAAGATAAAAAGAAAAACAATATGAGTATTTTCAGATGACATGATATTCATGATATCACTAGGAAAACCCCTAAACAATCAAATGAAATAGCTTAATAAAGCAACAAAATATAAAATTAATATGCAAAAATATCTAGAGTATTCATAATCAGAAAATATAATAGAAAAAAATTTTTAAATATCAACAAAAATGTAAAATGATTAGTAATAATCTTAACAAAAAAACTGGTCACAACCAGTTTTTTTTTTTTTTTTATAAAGACAATGAAACGTTTCTTGAAGGCCCAAATGTAGACTGAATATATCCACAGACATCTTTTGTTTTTGGATAAGTCTTATTAACATTATTAACATTTCAAAGCTCTCCAAATTCATTCATAAATTAATGCAATCTAACTAATAAAACTAGCAAGTTTCCTTATGAAATTAGAAAGGTGAATAGTACAATTTATGTGGAAAAATAAACATAAAAATCCTAAGGAAATAGAAAAAGAACAGTTACATGGGGGAATATATATTAATATAGATATTAAAACATACTACAAATTATTTCTGACTCATGATTTCTGATGTCATATGTGTGTGTGTGTGTGTGTGTATATATATATATATATATATATATATATATATATATATATAAATCTTCCTATGTGCAGAGAAAAGCAAATTTGTTAAAGGAAAACAAGAGTCTAAATTCATGTTTTCTCATTTCTGACATTAGTTCTTTAAGTATGAATTTAGTCATCTGTAAAATTATGTCACAAATCTTTCAAGATTACATGGAAATTCCATTGCAATAAAATGTGATGATGACCTTTCTGTAGTGACATAGGACCATACCGATATAAGATAAAGAGATTAAATCAAATGGAGGATGTAGCTCTTTTAGAACTTTCTCCAGACTTTGTCAGTTCTGGCCACACTCCCCTCTTTGTAATAACCTGAGTTGTGGGAAATCATGAATCAGAGACAATACAAGATAATGTTGCACTAGTGAAGCCCACCATACTTACGATACCAGAACCTTTTAGTGTGCCAAACCCTACCGTTCTCACAATGGTACAGAATGGTAAATAAAACAACCCTGGGTTTTTGTTTCCACTTGCAAAATTACATTGTCAATTCCCTGCCTGTTACCCTATTGTTATGGACTGAATATTTGTGTTTCCTTTCCCACTACACTGAAATGTGGAAGCCCTAACCCCCAATGTGATGATATGTGGAGGTTGGGCCTTTAGGAGATGATTCAATTTAGATGGGAACACGAGAGTGGAGGGGGGCCTTCATGATGGAATTAGTGCCCTTAGTGCCCTTAGTGCCCTTATAAGAAAAGACCAGACTATCGGCCTTTTGGCTACGATCAAGTGTAGAAAACACCAGACTGGAAACCTTGCCTTTTTTTTTTTTTTTTTTTTTTTTTTTTTTTTTTTTTTTTGAGGTAGAGTCTTGCTCTATCACCCAGGCTGGAGTACAGTGGCACCGTCTGGGCTCACTGCAACCTCTGTCTCCCAGGTTCAAGCGATTCTCCTGCCTCAGACTCCTGAGTAGCTGGGTTTACAGGTGTGTGCCACCATGCTGACTACTTTTTAGTACAGGTAGAGTTTCACCATGTTGGTCAGGTTGATCTCAAACTCCTGACCTTATGAACTGCCCACCTCAGCCTCCCGAAGTGCTGGGATTACAGGTGTGAGCCACAGTGCCTGGCCTCTTGTCTTTCTTATAAGGAAAAGGCATTGGATGACTTGTTTAAAAAGGCAAATCACATAAATAAAAATATAATTCTATCTCTATTACTAATATTTAACCAATAGCTTTTTCAAAAATAATCCTTTTTTATATTCCGAAAGAAGATACAACAGAAAATATTTCTTCATTATATAAGTCAAAAATAATAATATCTCTTGATCAATTAATGGCACTTAAAAATTTCAGCATTTATTAAGTCAAAAGTTGTTTGTGGATAAGTGAAATTGGTTCTTTCTGAAGTGTTAATATTTAATTGAGCTGAAACTTATACTGATACATTTCTTCCTTGACAAAATAAATTGTGCTAATGTTCCAGAAATCAGCCATATGCTATTGCTCTGACGCTCCTGTGGCTTTGAGATGAATTCTCACCCAGTATTTTAGCAAAGTGTCTTTTCAGTACTGCATTAAATGAACCACATGAGAAATATTATAACTATGGGAGTCATATCACCTTAATGTGTAGAAAGTGTGATTTCGCTGTATTATCACAATTCGTCTAATGCTGAGGTGTAAAGCTCTTAAATTTTTTTTTTTTTTAAATAACCTCTCTACAGGAGATACTAACTACAGTTACAATTGAGACAAGAGTGTGTTTTAGTGGAAGTAAATAGTGAATGTGAAGGTCGGGCGTGGTGGCTCACGCCTCTAATCCCAGCACTTTGGGAGGCCAAGGCGGGTGGATCACAAGATCAAGAGATCGAGACCATCCTGGTCAACATGGTGAAACTCCGTCTCTACTAAAAGTACAAAAAATTAGCTGGGCATGGTGATGCATGCCTGTAATCCCAGCTACTTGGGAAGCTGAGGCAGGAGAATTTCCTGAACCCAGGAGGCGGAGGTTGCAGTGAGCCAAGATCTCACCGTTGCACTCCAGCCTGGGTAACAGGAGCAAAACTCCGTCTCAAAAAAAAAAAAAAAAAAAAAAAAAAAAAAGAGTGAATATGAGTGTGTGTGTGTCTATGGGTGAGTCTGTGTATTTCTTGGAGTAGGCACATTTCATGAGAATAAATAATATTTTTATATATTTAGAATGGTAAATTATTCTAAATTTTCTTGGTCATAATCTCTTGACAAATTTAAAAATGGAACAGGGCCAGGTGCAGTGACCATTGCCTGTAGTCCTTACTCTTTGGGAGGCCAAGGCTGGAGAATTGCTTGAGACCAGGATTTCAAGGCTGCAGTGAGCTATGATCACACTACTGCACTCCAGTCTGGGCAACAGCGTGAAATCCTGTCTCTATAAATCAAATAAAATGGAGGAAATAAACTTTTGTTTCATGATATCCATTTGTAATAAGCCAAAAATATTTGATTATATAATGATGGTTATTATATTGTAAAGGAAATTCATTTTTGTCACTTGAAATGTCTTTTAAAATATTTACATTTGAAAGTGGAGTGATTTAGAGAATTTCCCTGATGTTTAATATTCTATTTCCTTTTTATTTTCTAGTTCAGAAAGAAGTTTCTTATTATACCAAATGCATAGCCATGCAGGAGAGTAGAGTCTTGTTTTCCAGTGATAGTTCACCATTGAATCTTTGGGACAAGAATCATCAAAAGAATAGGACCAGTGAATGGCATTGACATGGGGCTGAAAAAGGGTATTAAGAGAAAATCTTCACGCTATAATATAGGACCACAGAAGCTCTTCCCCCACCTTGATCTCTAAAATTAGGTAAAATCATCCCTTTTCCCATGGAATGACCTACATTCATTAACTGATTTAGACATCAAAGGGTCTAGTTTACTTACCCCAAATCAATGTGAATCTGAAGGCAATCTCAGCCTTCAGGTTCTGATTAGTAACAACCAACCCAAGGATGATCTGAAAGACAGAGGGCCTGTCTAGACGGTTTCAAAAGTATTCTCTTCCACTATAGCCACAGCACAGTTTGAGATGAAATTTAGGCCAGGAATTTTTTTATTGTATGATCTCTTTGAAAAGTTATTCCTAATCCATAGCATAAAAATATTTCTCTACATTTTAATTTTTTTCTAGAAGCCTTATTGGTTTACTTATTACATTTGGGTCTATGGTCCATTTAAAATTAAGGTGGTAATAGACAAGAGTTTTGATTCAATTTTGCCCATATAGTTATATGATTTGACTAGTACTATTTATAGAAGGCATATTTGGATTTCTACTTCACTACAGAATGTTTTATTTACATTATGTTACAAAATGTTAAGCACATCTATAAACCAGATATTACAGTTTTTTGTTTTTTGTTTTTTGTTTTTTTAGTTCAATAAGCTAGCTGTGGATCATGGCAGTGAAAAAGGCATGTTAACATCAAGTAGATAGGAAATCATTCAAATTTAGTTTGGGTGCCAAATCCACATTCTTCCTACCTTGACTGATTTCTGTGATATTTCTTGAGTCACTTCAAAAATATAAATATATTGTTAAGTAACTAAATTATTGAACATGCTATAGATAAAAGGAATTTTTTTAGATTGTACAAAAATAAGACTATGTCTTTAAATGGCCTGTATCTGATGCAGAATGGGAGAATGTGATAGAATGATGCATGTCAGGGGTGTGTGTGTGTGTTTGTGTGTTTGTGTATCTTAGAGGATAATGGGAGTAAGCATTCAAGACAGTGGGAAAGTTCTCTTGGGATTAAGATCTATCTTGTGATGAATCATCAATAGTGGGTAGGAATTTGTAACACAATTTTCACTGCAGTATACTCAGAAAAGTAAGGTCTAGTTAATTCTTCATTCCATAATCTAGCCATGGTGTGGTAAAAACTAGAATAGTTTTTTAATGTGGCATTTAATGGAAATTACAGAAAAAATTGTTTAAAATACTTGAGCACATTGAGAATCAACATTCACTGTACATATTTTACTAACCAATACAATGTTAGTAATAATTATTATTTAAAAAATAATAGGCCTACCACTTCAACTCATTGTGTTCTTATGCCGGCTTTCAGGCCCTCTACCCAAAATGGGTCAAGAATCATCTAGTCACATTCCTCAGGCATTGATCATCCTCATCCTTGGCTCATTTTTTTCTTATTTTAGAAACCAACATTTTCTCTTACCTCTTTAGTGTATGAAGACCTCATATTTTTAATTGAACTTAATCTTTTAAAATCCAGTTAAAGAACCAAGTTTTACTTTATTGATTTTTATGTTTTTTATTTCCTATATTCTTCATAAAGCATAGGGTTCCTGTTTAATGTATTAATCCCAAGAACCACGTTATCAGTTTGTGTGGCATAGTAGCCATCTTTCTAATTGAGAATCTGTTTCTGTATCTAGCACCTTTGGCAGTATCAGCATTTTTCTCTGCTGTAATGATCAGAGGTTATATTCCGCTCCCTCCCAGAAAGAACTACTTCTGACTATTCTGACTAGACTCTACTAGGCTGTAAATGTGTTCCCTGTTGTACAACACAACAGCATCTTCTGTGTAACACTTTATTTGTTATGGGACTCAGGTATATAGTTGACTTCAATTAATGTTTATTGGCCAGTAGATAGGTTTTAAAATTTATAAGATGCATGCATTATTTCAACTTGTTCTTATGTTTTCAAATTTCCCATCTCAATAATAGTAATAACAGCAAAAACAATAAAAAAGTATTCTTCCTAATGTCTCTAAGTGCAATGGGATAATGTATGTCAGAAGTTTTATAATATTAAACCAATTCTCAGGAACAATTATGATTACATTGTAAGCTCAATGTTCTAGTTTTTACTGTCACCTTCTCTTATGAACCCTAGGCACTAAAGTGGAAATGATCAGATCACTGATGGTGTTGTGAAGAAAGGGAGTTCAGGCTAACAGTATTGTTCCTGCCCCATGGGTCTGTGCATCCCACACTCAGGTAATAATAGCAACATTAAGAATATGAAGCCAAACAGACATTAGTCAGTGAGTAATACCAATGGGAAAAATTAAAGAGAAAAGATCAATCCGAAGAAGGCTAAACCTACGCATGCATTCCAAACAAAAGGCCAATTAATGAAGTGCTTACTAGAGATAAAACATGTTCAATAAAAGATAACTACACTTCCTGTTGGTTCTGAAGGAAAGTGCTAATTGCTAATGCAACAACTTGGGAACAGTGACTAGATTGAAGTTCCTGAATAAATGTGCACATAAGGGAAATTAAATTACTGTGCTACATTCAGAAAATCATCCAAAGCATATGTTTTGATTTCGAAGTGCTTAGAATCATGGTTTTATCTCCTAAATCTCCAGGAAATAGTTAAGATTAACAGAGACAAGGAAAGTATATAAAGTCATGTTCTTTTGCAGGCCACACCACTTGAAATTAGGACCAAAATCTTTGAGGTCAGGTCAGTTTCTTCAGTCTGATAAATTATATTTGATCTTTCTGTGTCATTACAAGCTGAAATTTTAGGTTTGATATTAGTTCATATTGCCAAAAAGTGTGTCTAGATCCTGCTATAATTAAAATATTTTTAGGACAAAATTAAAGAGAATTGAAGGAAAATTAAGGAGATATAAGATAAATGAAAGTTGTTTAGCTTGAGAAGATCTGAAAATAATGTGACGTAGATCTCAGCATACCTACAGATGTCTAGCAATTTCTCCTTCTAAGCAGCACAAAAGAAAGAGAAAAAAGAAAGACACATTTTCTAGGGAATAAACTAGCCCAAAAATAACAGGTTACCAAGAAGAATATTTTTTACAAATAAATAAATAGATAAAACCTCTATAGATGCGCATCTGTTATGCAGTGAGTCAGAACTCTTACCATGTGCTGGAAGCAGTCAAATTTTCAGAATTCAGGTTTTCATATAATATTTGCACCCAGAAGACATTTTCTTCTTGTGTAACTAGGCATTTAGAAATATTTGGTGACTTGCTATGAGGGATTATGTTTAATTAGAATGTGGGGGAGGGCAGGAAGAATTCTGTCATTCTCTTTTATTGTAGTAGTACCTCATTTTTAGTTCCATGAAGCCTGAATAATAATACTTATAATTGTCCAACTCCGGGGTTCATAAAGCTCTGCACCTAAAAGGTATTCTAAAATTCGGAGAAAAAAAAAACAATAAATAAAGAAAAAAGCAATAGAACAAATGTCTGGAATCTAACTGTTCATCGTCATAATTACTTTGATTTGAAAATGGTCCACTAAAGTATGAAGGTGCACCTGGAAATGTGGCTTTCTTTGTTTACCCCCAAACCCAAGTCGCCAGTATAACTGACAGGCTTTTAGAAATGCAAGTTAGCCTTTAGAATTTTGGGCCAGGAAGTCATTGAGGAAATAAGTGAAATCTAGAAAGAATGATTTAATCTGGTCCTTTTGTGTTACAAATGAGGAAATCTGAGGTTCTTGTGGCATATGTAATCAGGAGAAAGTTACTCACCTAGTTAATAGCCAGACCTACTCTAGCATTCTGAATTTTCGTGAGCATTTTTTTAAAACACAAATAAATAACTTGCAGCTTCTTGTTATTATCAGCTCATTTATACTGTCTCTCAATATTAACAACTCTCATATATTTTATTCATGACAAACATTTGTTTGGGACTTTCTACAAAGTTAAAAAATAATGAAAATTAGAATTAATCAAATGTTCTCTTTATTTATTGAAAAGCATCAATGTCAATTGTACATAGTTGTCCTATTAGTGAAATACTCAGGTTTTAGTTTGCTCAAGATTTAGTGCATATATGTACAACATTTGAAATTTAGAACAGTAAGATTTATAAAGGTCATATGTAGTTTATAAATGCATATTGAATTTCCTTATGCATATTTTCATTCATCTTGTATATTTATGCTAACTGGCTCTGGTTAATTTTTTTTTTTTTACGTGTAGAAATCATGACCTGAATATATGAAATAGCACAATACCTATATTTAATTGTTTAAAGGTTGTTAAGAATATAGATTCTGAAGACTGTTACTTAGTAGCTCTTAATGACCGTGAGATCTTGCATCGGTTCTCTTTACTTCTCAGTTTTCTCGTTTGAAAAATGGAAAAAAAGTACCTCCTTTATCAGGTTGGTGCAAGTATTAAAGCACTTTATGTATGCACTAAGCACTTAAAATTGTGGCAGCTTAATAAAATGCAGAGGAGTTTGCAATTGATGTTATTATTACCATCAATAAGTTTTTAAGATTTAAGACCAATATTTCAGACAGGTTATATGTTATATCCTTACATTTATTTTCTATTTCTCTCCCACTGTTAACTTATATTATTTTCCTATTATATATTCATGTATTTTAAGTAATTTTAAAGCCCCCTTTGAACACATCAGTTTATACTTACAAAAGGGAATACATTATCTAAAAACAAAAATACAAAATTAGTAATGCAGAGCTTAGCATGGTGCCTGTAACATCCAGGAGTGACCATGCCCAACTGGCAGGATAAACTTTAAAATATATGAGTGAAAATAATTTTCTTAACTTCTATGTACCCTAAAAATATGTTTAACCATATGAATTTATAAGATGCATAACTGCAAAAATAAATTGGCATATTTTTCATTATATTCAAAAATTCTAACACAACTGTCTTAGTTAAAAAGTCAAAAGACCAACAAAAGACTAAAACTCATATACAAATTCATAAGTATAATTGATAAACTTGATTTACTAGACATAGGTATAAACATGTGTAACAATTAAATAACATACTTTTCTTCAGTGCATACTAACTTTTTTCAAAATTACGTGAACTAAAGTATAAAACATTCAAAAGAATTTGTATTACAGAAATGATTATGATCACAATACAATTATATTTTATATCAATAACAACAAAATGAAAGTTTTAATACATTCAGAACTATAAAAATTCAATAATATATAGGTCAAATAAGGAATCATAGGTCTTCTTTATCATTTTAATTAAAATACTTTAATTAAAATGTTTTAGGAATACCAAAAGTAAAGATTACCAACATATTACAACTTTGTAATGCAGGTAAATTAGAAATTGAAAAAATATATGGACATAAATGACAGAAAAGAACAAAGATTAAAATTATATTGAGGTAATCAACTGAATATATATTCAAGAATGTAAAATAATTGAGATGATAATTATAAGAGCAGAATGTAATGAAATAGCAAAGAATAAGAAGGAATTATTAATTAGGGTAAAAATAAGGTGATTTATAAAAGTATAGTAAAATTTTTAAACTTCTAACAAGAATGATCAAGCAAAAACAAAATACACAAATAAATAAGAGAATGAATTAAATGTATAAAATTAAAGAATGAATAATACAAAATAGAAATGCAATAAAACACCTTGTCACAATAACATTTAAAATGGAAACAAATAACTAGACAAATATAATTTTAAGATGACTTCAGAAAAAAACTAGAAAACAAATATTTCATAATCGTGAAAGAAATTAACAATAATTTAAAGTTTTTGTTTTAACTTTAATTTTAGATTTGGGAGTATATGTGAAGGTATGTTATACAGGTAAATTCTTGTCATGGGAGTTTGCTGTACTAGGCTTAGTACCTATGTAACGAAATTAAAATTCTTTACGAAAGAAAACATTCGCCCCATTGCTTCTTTCTAAGAAGCAATTTCTTCTTTCTAAAAAGCAATCATACAGATTTTGTGGAAACTTTCCTGGAAACCAGAAAATTTCAGTGAATTTCAGCAGGCTAGTTTAATCCTGATCTTCACAACAAAAACCAGAACTTCTCCAAAATTAAAAATACAGGACAGTTTCACTTAGGGACATAGATCTTTAAAAATCCAGAAAATAATGCTACATTGTTCAGAAATGTATTAATATTAACATGAGTTAAATGAATATTAGAAGACTGAAAGACTGGTCCAACAATATAAAATGTCTTAATATATTGTAATAGACAGTATTATTTTTTCCATTGATTGTTGTCCAAACTTGGAATAGAATTATACTTTCCCATCATATTTATGCTCGCCTTAGGCATGTAATTTGTTTTAGTTGATGCAATACAAGTACAAGTAACAGGTAGAAACTTCAAGAGTCATCATGGCTTATTCATGATGATTATTTTTTCTTTCATAAAACCAATAATGTTCAAGAGAGAAGCTTTTCTTCACTTTGCCATTTGTAAATAAAGAAAAACATTTTTTTTTCTTTTTGTTTTTCTTTAACTTTTATTTAAGTTCAGGGGTACACTTGCAGGATGCGCAGGTTTGTTACATAGGTAAATGTGTGCCATAGTTGTTGGTTGCACAGATTATCCTATCACCTGGGTATTATGTCCAGGGTTCATTCGTTATTTTTCCTGATGATTTTCTTCCCCCAACTCCCCAAGACAGGCCCCAGTGTGTTGTTTCCCACCATGTGTCCATGTGTTCTCATCATTCAGCTCCCATTTATAAGTGAGAACATGTGGGGTCTGGTTTTCTGTTCCTGCATTACTTTGCTGAGGATAATGGCTTCCAAATCCATCTATATCCCTGCAAAGGATATACTTTCATTCCTTTTTATGGCTGCATATTATTCCCTGGTTTATAGGTACCACATATTTTTTCTTATCCAGTCTATCATTGATGGGCATTTAGGTTGATTCCAAGTATTTGCTATTGTGCATACTGCTGTAATGAATATACGTTTGTGTGCATCTTTAGAATAGAATAATTTCTGTTCCTTTGGGTGTATACCCAGTAATTGGATTGCTAGGTTAAATGGTCTCTAGGTCTTTGAGGAATCACCACACTGTCTTCCACAATGTTTGAACTAACTTATATTCCCACCAACAGTATAAAATCATTCCCTTTTCTCCACAACTTTGCCAGCTTCTTTTGTTTTTTGACTTTTTAATAATAGCTATTTTGACTGGTTGAGACAGTATCTCATTGGGGTTTTGATTTGTATTAAGAGAAGCTTTTCTATTGGCGTAAATTCTGGATTTCAGACAACATGGAGCAGGACTGCAGCCAACCTGTGATAGACACGTAGCATGAACAAGAAATAAGCCTTTATTGTTTTAAGCTACTGAGTTTTGAGAGTGCTTTGGTCTGAATGTTTGTGACATGAGGCAGAGCCCTCATGAATCAGATTAGTGTCCATATAAAAGAGGACTTAGAGAGGTGCCTGGCCTCTTCTACCATGTGAGGACAAGGTTTTCTATGAAGCAGAAAATGAACCCTCATCAGATACTGAGGCTGCCTTGTTTTTGGACTTCCCAGACTCCAGAACTATGAGAAAGACATTTGTGTGGTTATAGGGTGTACTTTGTTTATGGTATTTATTTTATTAAAGCAGCCCCAAAAGACTAAGACAGGGAGTTGCTATTATAATAAAATTTAATCTATTCTGACTGATTTAGTAATTTATCACATTAACTAATTAAAGACAAAAATGTAAACAAACAACCCAATTGTTCTGTAACAGCTTGCAGTAAAAGTCAATGCCCATTTGTGATAGAAAAAAAAAAATGACAGTAAAACAAAATAAAGGAAGCATCCTTACTCAATTAAAGGAACCTACCAAAAGGAATGTACCAACAAAATGCCAATGGTAAAATGTTAGGCACATTTTTGTTTAATATCAGGAACAAGGCAAGGATACATAATTGTATCTAAATATACAACTTATTGTATTGGAGTTCTAGCCATCTCAAAAAGTTGAAATAAAAGCAAGCAAGTATGCATTATAAATAAAAAAGCAATATAACTCTCATTATTTAGAATGATATAGATGCTTACATTAGCAAGTCCACTTTACAAAGTATTAGAATTAACATGAGTTTAAAATGTGACAAGACATATAAAAGTAGACTGCATTTCTAAATACCAGCAACAATGATAAAAGATTTAAATAAAATATGCAATATAGGTAGCATAACAGTGAAAATATCTAGGAATAATGCATAAGAAATGGTGTAAGATTTTTTTTAAATCATCTGTACAATGATACTGACAATCATTTTAAAAGACCTGAAATAGATAGAAAAAAATCATGTTCATGGTTATCATAAATATGACTGTTCATCTCAAACAGATTTGTAGCTAAAATGCAATTCTCATTAAAATTCTAACATTGTTTCTATGGGACCTGATAACCCAATCTAAAATTTATATTACAAAGCAAAGGGCTCCAAATATACAAAATATTTATGAAGAATGACATATTAAAAAGATTTTATAAAAAATATGGTATATTTTAATGGTAAAGTAATTAAGAGTGTGTGATATTGAAATAAGGATCAGAAAAGAGAGATACTGGACAAAGTAGTGAGCATAGATATATTTCTGCTTACCTATGAATACTTTATTTGTTGCAGAGGTGGCATTGCAATTCACTGAAAAAAGTGATATGCTTTCTAAAAATAGCTCTGATAAATGATTATATACATCAAAGATAAATAAAATAGAATCAAACTTCACACCATAAAAAATTCAATTGTAGGTAAATCAAACAGTTAAGTGTTAAAAAAAAAAAAGACTGAGGAATTTAGTTTAATGATGTGCCTAAAGTACTAGAAGAATGCCTCTTATATGATTGTAGCTCAATAAATTATTTGAACAAATATGGGCCTCTATGAAATCAGGATAAGAAATGATTTATTTGAAAAATAGTGTCTAGAATAAAGAAAAAGATTGATAACTTCTGATAATTAAAAGAAAAATTCTGTTTATCAAAATATATCATAAAAAAGTATAAAAGAAGGCCAGGTGCAGTGGCTCATACCTGTAATCCCAACACTTTGGGAGGCTTAGTTGGGAGGATCACTTCAGACCAGGAGTTTGTGACTAGCCTTGGCAACATAGTGAGACCCCAACTCTACAAAAATGTTAAGATTACACTGACATGGTTGTGTATGCCTCTAGTTCCATGTACCCTGGAGGCTGAGGCAAAAGGATAGCTTAAGTCCAGGAGTTTTGAGGCTGCAGTGAACTATGATCACATCACTTCATTCTAGTCAGGGCAATAGAGCTAGACCCTGTCTCTTAAAAAAAAGTTTAAAACATAAGCTACAAACTTGCAAAAGATTTTTGCTTCAAATTTACCTTAAAATATTAATATTTAGACTATATGAAGAACATCTGCAAATCAATAAGAAAATGAAAAGCAACTCAGTTGGAAAAATTGGCAGAAGATATGAACTAGCATGCTGGTGAACACGCATAGACATCATCAGTGAACATGAACAGGAGGGAAGGCAGCTCTATTGAATATATATATATATATATATATATATATATATCAGTAGCCTCAGATCAGTGTCTAAACTTTGCAGAACATCAAAGACTTTCACATGAAATGCTGCAATGGAGGGAGAACAAAAGATCAGAAATGCAGACAGTAGATAATAACCTTAAATGCTTCCTCAAAATTTTTCTTTGTATCTTGAAAAATTATAACAGAAGGCAAAATAATTCATATATATATTTAAATCAGAGGTGGAAATATCAACGTTTAACTTGTTTAATCATTAAATTTCATTTATCTACTTATAAACATATGTGTGTGTGTATACACACACACACACATATATAATCTTTTATGTGTCTGAAATATCATAATGAAACAAAAAAGAGCCATGTCTGTATAGGAACTCTGGCCAACATGGCGAAACCCCATCTCTACTAAAATACAAAAAATTAGCTGATGTGGTGGCATGCACCTGTAGTCCCAGCTACTCAGGAAACTGATGCAGAGGAATCTCTTGAACTTGGGAGGTGGAGATTGCAGTGAGCTGAGATGGCGCCATTTCACTCCAGCCTGAAGACAGAGCAAGACTGTCTCTCTCAAAAACAAAACAAAACAAAAACAAACAAACAAACAAAAAAAGTGTAATTGTGGATTGGCAATAACCACAATAAAAAGAGATAGCTACAATTGATTGGGTGCTTTTTATATTGTCAGACATTAAGCTGATAATTTTACATGTAGTTTACATAAATTTTACATACACAATCAAATACGTGTTGAGTAACTCATCCGCGTTGTCTAAGAAGTAGAGATTTGACTAGCTAGACTCCATCAAACCACAAACATAATTTAAGGATTATGAAATACACCTTATTTCAACGTTTTGGAGTCAATATAGAGAAATATAAAATGTTAGGCAATTGTAGTGGACTTTGCCGTAGTGAATTTCAGAGACGTTGTCTCCACACATGCTGTTCAGGATGCATTAAATATACATCCATGGGGCACACTGATGACAAGAGTGAATCATTAGATTAACACTTCCTCCTACTGACCTTCATCATTTTCCTCTTACTGACTCTCTGACAGTTTGGTATTGATTCATTAACAATTACAAGAATTATCTTAATTCTTCATAAGCATGTAAAAGAACTACCCACCATCATTCCTTCATCTATTCAACATTGAATGTCTACTAAGTACCAGAACCTTTTCAAGAACAACTCTGGGAGCTCGCATATAACTAAGCCAAGCAATTATATCTTTTTCCTTTTCGATACTAATCAGAAGATATTTTTCTCCAGCCAACTTTGTTGGGAATGATTTTAGACATTGTACAAACATTCCGAGAAGCAAAGCTGTGAGAACAAAATAATTAGGTCAAAAGGTCTGCTTTACTACAGTGCATTTGTTTCGCCAGAGCTTGTGATACCACAGCACTTTTTATTTCCATGTCTGTGTAAGTTCACTCAGGGTTTCTCCCCAAGCCATCTCACAATGAGCAGTTGTTCACAGTCAATTCCTTCCCAATTCCATTTGTAGAGGCTTCTGCCTCTGTCACACAGTCATGTTTTCTGTCTAAAACAAATTTCAGTTTAGACTTTAGGCCATTTTTTTCTCAGTTAACTTTTACACTGCTGAATATTGTAAGTGTACAATATTGACAATGAAATGCCTCTCCGTAGGGAGCCCATCGGCCAGCAGCGTGAATTTGAGCCACGTGTGCATACCGTATGGTGGATGTCACAGTCTGTCGCTAGGTAGGTTGAATTCATGCTTTCTGCCTACATACACCACCTGCAGTTCGTCCAAGCCTGTAGCACCATTTCTGGAACCCTGGGGACTAGATATGGTGAACAGTTTATCTGCAAGCTCTGTGTTTTGCACATCAGATGACTGGCTTATTGTTTTCACATATAAGAAATAAGTGGAAGTAGCAAATTGAATGGTCTATAAATAAATGGTACCTTAAGCACCATTTTGCCAAGTACTGTACAGACATTTTATTCTAATATGGAAATAGATCCCATCACAAGTTTTCTGTTATAAACACAAATTAAAGCCATAGTTATATTCATGGTAAAAACAAGATGATTGGACAAGAACTTTTGCTTGCCATTTCATTTTGCCACTAAGCTGCCTGTTACCTTTGTTAGAGGAATGAGAGTTTTGTTTGGCTAAAAGGAATGAAATCCACAAGGTCTTTGGTCAATTTCTCTGAGACAAATGATCAGATCTAAAGGAACACATAGCAGATGTTGTTCTCATAGGTTGGCATCCTCCATGATAACCTCTAGTAGTGACTCAGTGGCCTGAGATCAGTGTCTGAACTATGTAGAATGTTAAAAAACTTTCCCATGAAATGTTGCAATGGGAAGGAGCACAAAAGATCAGAAATGTAGACAGTAAATTACAACCATAAATGCTTCCTTGAAATTTTTCTTTGTATCTTGAGGAATTACAGCAGAGGCTGAAATAATTCATTAAAGTGATTTAAGACCTGCGATGAACTTTTTTTCCCCCAATAATTATTTAGAGAACTTATGTTATTAATTCTGAGAATGCTGACAAGCATTGAGAAAATCTCTCATAAGCATGTGGAAAATGTGGGTTCTGCCACTATTTAAAAGATGACATTTATATTTAGAACTGCTTTCTTAGCAGAATTTAATGCTCCAGCTATAGGCAGTATTCATGCATACAGAGAGATATTAGCATCAGTGTGTGCCTGTTTCTATGTTTTCTCAATGGTTTGCTTAGAAAAGTTCCAAAATGTATAATTACATGCTACCGAAAAAAAATTCCTGATAATTTTAACTAAGAGAAGTAACAGTAAAATGTTTGAGAACAATAATGATTTGTACATAAAGCAAACACTTTTGAAATAATGTGAAGAGACTTTTGAAATAACGTGAAGTTGCACAGTTTTATTTAAAGGATCATGAACTGTGTCATTGCTGATTGTATCCGTCTGTGATTTGGAAATCTGCCACTAGTTATTCTTATAAAAGCAGAAGTGGTAAATTAATATTTTTGGAGAAAAATAAACATAAAGCAGACACAAGAAATAGTATAATTACTTCATTAGTGATTTTTATCTTTCATCCACAAAAATCTTCTTCATTTTATGTTTTTCTTGCTGATATGAATTATGGTAGACAGAGAAAAAAAATTATAAGTGAAGAATGACTCCGGTAAATAGTGAGAGCCCAAGGAAATCAACATTAATTCACATTAGTCATGTGCCAGTGTGAGTAACAATTGTCAAGAGCCCTCATAGACCAAGGCAAAATCACTCACACCTGCTGAAAAAACTGGGGACACATACATAACAAAACTTTCTATAAAACAAATTTATTTATTTATTTTTTTAGCAAGTTGAATTGGAGCTTCCAATATCAAAGAAGAAAACCAAACATCATTTTGGGTTAGGAGAGCTATTTATACTCAAGAGTGTGTCTGCATAATTTACACACATATTGGTACCTAATTTCTTCCATGCATTTTTCCACGTTTCCTACCCACAAGACATTTGCATATCCTACTCTTTCTGCCCCAAACAGGCTTCTTCAAGCGCACCAATTTGTTGACTTTTCATAAACTTTGTTAGGAACTGCTGTGGGATGCCATTGAACTCTCACTACCATCACACATTGAGGCTTTTCTCCAGTTGTTTTCGAAGCAGTAATTGCACTCTAATTACTGGGGACCAGCAACACTCAAGATAAGATCTCTGCCTGAGAACCTTAGAGAATGAGACACTTGAAGTGAACTTCCAGCAAAGGCATTTTGAAACAATCTCACTACTTGCATAGATTTTGAAAAAGGTTCTTCCTGCAAAGGGCACCCTCCTAGGCATAGAGGAGAAAGCAGGTGGTCTGTCTTCTCAGCTCATACCATGACTTCATTTCCAAAGAAACCTCTTTTGAAGGGAAGAAACAGAGTCAGAGCAGCCACAATTCCTTTGCTATATTTCTGTAAGAGAAGGATAGCTTCACAAGGATACAGTGCCTCTTCCTGCCTTCCAGCAAAGCACAGCTGTTGGGATAGGGGACTCCTAGTAGCAACTCTTGCTCAACCTCTTAACTCCTCATGTTTGATAAAATAAATCCTCATGTTTTATAAAAATCTTCATGTTTTATAAGATGAAAATTAAATAAAATTAATTCATGAAAAATGAGGGGGGTAATTAAATTTTGCAAACAAAGGCTACTATCAATTTTTCTAGAAAAAATGCAAGTTAAGTACAGCTTGGGACTGCAGAGTTTTATTTAGCTGCAGAATTACATTATTAAGTCAGTTCTTAAATGTCCTAACTTTCATTTGGGTCATGTTAAAAAGTCCTGGCTGAATAATAAATTTGAAAATATATTTAGAAATTTCTCTCTCTTGAATGTTCTATATGCATCCCAAATTCCCAGTTAAGTCTTAGTCACTGAAACTTCTTACTAGTGTTTTCTAAGTTCAAATACAATCATCGCTCTATATCCACAGAGGATTGCTTCCAGTACCCTCACAGATACCAAAATCAACAGATGCCTAAGTCCCTTATGTAAAATGGTTTGGTATTTGCATAGAACCTATTCACATCCACCCATATCCTTCAAATAATCTCTAGATTACCTGTAACAGCCAATGCAATATAAGTGGTATGCAAATGATTGTTACCCAGTATTGTTTAGGGAATGATGACAAGAAAGAAAGATCTGTACATGTTCTTTACAGATGCAATTTAAAACATATTTTTGAATTTATAGATGCAAAACTCGTGGATACAAATGGCCAACTATATATGCTTTTAACAAAATTATTCCTTGTTATTTGAATTTTAATCTACACTTAAATGGTCACCAAAAATATTACAGTTGATTTTTTTCTCTCTAGACTAGAATAGAATGAGAACAGTACATTTAAAGGCAGCTTTTTTATCAACAGTTTCATGGTCAATAATGGTCAATCAGAAAAGTCATCCAGACCATTAATTATGTTTAAGTTATCATAATATTTTATGTTATACAAATATTAACATAGCAGAGTTTTTAATCCCTGATATTTTAAAACTCTTAGAACCATAGACCTTGATTTTCATTATTTTAAGATGCTGTACCTATTTTTGAAAGTGATATTTCTTCATGTCAATATTTTGATAGGAATATATTGCTAGTGTCGTCAATTCTTATATCATGGAATTTTTATCCTCATGTCGCTGCTATTTATAAAACCTTGAATGTCCTAGAAAATGAAATGAATGAAGCTATTTTAGAAGCTTAAATCTTCTTTGTATTTGGGTTCTGCATATCTATTGATCAGTAACAAATTTTTGTTGTTTTACATTCTTAACTTCAAAGTTGAAACTAAACTATTTTTTAACATATGACTAAACTTAGGTGGTCAATTAGAAGATGAATTGTGATCATGTAGTTTATATTGTAAAAATAAAATTTTCTGAAGGTAACTAGAAAAACATCTAAAATTGAAAAACAAAAATAAAACTTTGGCAACAAATGATTCGAGAAACCTGGAACACTAAAAGAAATGTGAAATGTTTCCCCATAGCTTCAGAGCTAAAACTTAATTCTTGCACCCAACTTATGTATCACAATTTTATTATATATGTTTACAACATTTCTAAAAAGATGGATTAAAAAGAGCAGAGATTTCAATCAGCCAATATGTCAGCTGTGTAATAAAGTACTTTTATTTTTTAATTCTGTCTCCTAGATTTGAGAGCTATCACTATTTTGGGACGGTGATGCCCAGGGTATGAATTGCACTTTAGTTTGGAGCACGTGAACGCTAACAATTTTCTTCAGGTTTATATGGAGTCCATACTACATATCTGAATGAAGAGTGCTAGTGAAAACTAGTAAGTGTCATTTTGAATATAACACTTGACATTTTGTAGAAACTTATTTTAATTAAATGTTCTTCACCTACTAAAACATTGAGAATATTTTTTAGTATAATTTTAACATCTAACAATTGGTATGAGGGAATGTGTTGTCTTTCTGGGTCCACAAGGGGGCATAGTTTTAAGGGCAAGAATTTCCTAGCACCATGCCCCCTCTCATCTCTCTCCATCCAGTGTAGAAGCAGCTTTCCTCTCCTGGATTCCATCTGTCTGGATTCTCTCACTCAGTGTGAGAGTTAACTCTTTCTTTCTCTCTCCTTCTGTTTCTCTCTCTCTTTAAATAAATCACTTTCTACAAACACTTTTGAGTCTGGTATTTACTGCGCACTGTGCCATGGTCCCCTTTCTCATTCTTGAGAGAGCAGGAGACCAAGAACCTGGAGAAATGTCCTCTGAGGGGAGCTGAGGGCACCCTGAATCCCTGCACCCCGAACTCCTGCACCCCAATATTACAGGTACAGACCAATCTATCCACACTTTTTTCAGAAGCTCCATAATCTTTGCTTGTTATAACTTGTGTTTCAGGACTGGCTATCTGAGCTTGTGAAACCTTGAGTTTCACTAAAGGTATGACTTTGCAATGTTCTCAAAATGTAATATACATTCAAACCACTGGTCACATTGTTAAAACCAGATTCAGATTCAGTTAAGTCCAGGATGTAAATGAGTTTCCGCAAATGAAACAAGCTCCAGTGATGTCACTATCGCAGGTTCATGGACCACCCTTTGAGTAGCAAGAGACTACTATTACAGTTTTGTAATTGCCTGGATTTTTCAGTCTCAATGCTATGTTACAGAGATAAACAAGTCTTTTTTAAGATGGTAAATGTGTTGATAAGCACACAACATTACAATATTGTACACAAAGTTTTATGACTTTCTTTTCAAACTTGAATTCTCAAAATATTTAGGATCAACCACTTGAGAGGGAATCTTTAGAAAATATCTGAAGTAATAGAAAAAGACGAAGACCATTACTATATACACATAATTCATTATCGGGTGACAAATATCACTTCTCAATTTCCAAGCATAATATAATAATATTACTTTTAACAAAGTTTGTGGCCCTGGGTCTAGCACCAAACCTTCAGGACATTTGACAATTCAATTTGTAGTTAGACAACATGAGTAATAAAATTAGGGCTTTGGAATAGATGTACTGTCAGGAAATATAACAAAGGCACTTGAACTAGGATGAGTGGATTTTAAAACTATCAGATTAAACTTTTATACAAATTGCATTCATGTAGAACATATATTCTGCAAAGTTCTGGTATTTTAACTATAATGCAAAGGCATTATATAAGATGACATTTTTATTCTATTTTTTCACTAAATATTATCAGAAGGCTATGTGTAGAATTTTCTTCTAATTGTAAAACTGTTTTGATTCAAAGAATGGGCAAACATCTTCAGTATATAGATTGTAAATAACATGTACTTTTTTTTTTTTTTTTTTTTTTGAGGAGTCTCACTCTGTGCAATGGCATGATTTGGCTCACTACAACCTATACCTCCCAGTTTCAAGTGATTCTCCTGCCTCAGCCTCCCAAGTAGCTAGGACTACAGGAGCATGCCCTGCTAATTTTTGTATATATACATTTTTTTTGTTAGAGATGGGATTTCACCATATCGGCCTGTATGGTCTCGATATTTTGACCTCATGATCTGCCCGCCTGGAACACCCAAAGTGTTGGGATTACAGGTGGCGCCCAGCTAGCAAGGTACTTCTACATTTGCTTTTGCTTTCTTCATTTTTTTTAAATAAATAAAATATCATGAAGTCAACTTTAACAATCGTTTATGTAATAAATACTTATTATTTCATATATATTATTATATATTTTCCAAAATGAGATCTATTGGTGAGGGTAAAATTCCCTCTTTGCCTTAGCTTTTTTCCAAGTGTGCTGAGTATTTCTATCCCCTTTCTTTCACTGTCATGTTTTCTTCATAGTAGTTCTGCTGAGAAAAGTTTTACCAAATATTTTTATAAACTTGAATTGATAGAGAAACAAACAATAAAATATTACTCATATATGTTATAAAAAGTTAATCCTATTTATGTTGATTTATAGCAGAAATTGAAATCAACAACTAATTTTTATGTCATTACAATGATAATGACATAAAATAATGACAATAGTCATTATGACTTTTTCAAAATATTAAAAATATTAAAATTGAGAAAGAAATGATTTGATTAGTGACTATGGGAAATTTTTTTAAAACAATTTGGTTCTGACATCATATATAAGAAATGAAATAATATTTATGAAATCAAATCTATAAATCTGAAATATTTAGTGTAGAAATGTAAATGCAATATGAACAAACTCTGGAATAACTGATTAAAATATTTAGATTTGGGACAAATTCAGAACTAGAACTATTTCCAAATGATAAGAGGAACAAATGTAGTTGGCCCATAAGCCCTTCTGTGGGAGGAAAGAAAATCTATTTTTGTAGCAACTGTTATTGTTTATCTAGCTTTTAAAATATGCATAATGTGCTGATTATTCCAACATCTCTTGGGAAACAGGAACATGTTTCCCTGGCTTTAGCTGTTAGAAATATGAGATCTTAAAACTATTATACTCTAAAGCACTAAATTACTTTTATTTATCTTTTGAGAAAGGGTCAAAACTCTAATAGTATGAAGGTAAACATGTCTCCCTCTCTCTCTAGTAAGCGTTATCATCCAATAATCTCTTTTTAAAATTAATTTACAACGTGTGTTTTCTCCCGTCTTCACAGATTTTGAAACTGAAGCTTAGATGACTTGCCTGAGGCGTCACCCTCAAGTGTCAAAATGGGGACTGAACCTTCATCAGTCTCCAGTACCCACTGTAATAATCCATTCCCCTAAATTAAAAAAATATATAAATTTTAAAATTAGGACAATACAACTGATTGAATACCAATCATGTCCTAGCCCCTCTGAAAGCAGAAATGTTTTTCACTGAATGAGAGCTTCACTACTGAGGTAACTATTATCTGATGCAAAATTACTTAACATTTTCAACTTTACCTCTATATTTTTTATCCCATAAAATACAGATAATATAATATCTTTATATAGAGTTCTCTAAGAATTAAATAAGGTAAGGCAATATATTAAAAATATTTATCAATCTTATGCATCATATGCCTCCATTAAATGTTGGCTATAAAATTACAGTTCTACTGTCATATTTATTTAATTCTCGAAACAGTAAATATGGGTAGAGTTAATGCCTATTTTTGTTAATAAGGAGCTACAGTTTGAATTGAAAGCAATTTTTCCAGGATTCCCTGAGCATAATGGAAAGGCCAGGATTCAAACTGACAACCACCTGATTCCAGTCCCTATCATGTGCTTTGGATAAATAAAGTTTAATAAATCAAAACTCCAAATTGTACAAGTTATGTCCCTGATTTAAAATCTGTTCTGCTTTTTTTAAAGGCTTTGCATAAAATACAGTGTTTAGTCTTTTTTTTTTTTTTGCTTCTAAATATTTACTGAGTTGTATGTAAATCTATGTATTTGTTCAGAACAACAAATTGTATCCAGAGATACATTTTAAGTGTGTGTCATCTTAAACTTCTGTAAGGCAGAAAAAGACGGGTCATAGTCTTAAGGGATGATTTTAATAAATGTATTGAGAATAAATCCCAAATTTTTAGGAGGGAATATTATTAAAGGTGTTATTTTAACCTAACAGTTTGTAAATAATGCATGTTTTACAGATTTATTGTTGAAAAGTCAATTTTTGAGAAGTACTTGTAGCCTGCTTGATAAAGAATGATTTCAGAAAGCACTGGAAACTATACAATAATCAAAAGTGTCATGTTTTCCATGTTTATTTTCTGTATTGAAGATATTAAAAATGATGAAAATATTTTCATTTGCTGAATTCATTCATCTTTTCACTGACATTTTTATAGCTTATAAGTAGCACCAAAGAAATAGGTGAATTACCAACAGTATAATTTAATTCATTACAATTTTTCCAGTGACTATTTAGACTTAATGTCATACTAAGATAGAGAGAAGGCAATGTGTGGTAAGATAAATATGTACTAATTTTGTATTTTTAAGCCATGCTTACATGACCAATTTGATTAACTGGAGCATTTGAGAAATGTATGGATTGATTTAGATCATTTGAAACCAAAGACATTTTTCAAATTATTAAGTTCTGCCTCCCTTTCTTAGGGACCACTTGGCCAGTAGACGCTGAATATATTCAGCTAGGTACTATTCCTTAGAGAATATAAGAATTCTCTGAGGCAGGGCTGAATATATATTTTGTGATTTTCCTATACATTTTATCTTCTAGGCTTAAATTTAGTTCTTTAATTTTAGGTGCTTTTAAAAATGTACCCTTGTTTAACAAGAGAAATCTTGTAACAGGCTGTTTTTGCCTTGGTATAAATACACACCTTTAACCATGCAATTTATAAAAGAAAGAGGTTTTATTGGCTCACGGCATTGCAGCCTTTACAGGAAGCATTGTACAGGTATCTGTTCAGGTTCTGGAAAGGCCTCAGGAATCTTTTACTCATGGTAGAGAGTAAATAGGGGCTTGGATACTCAGGGAAAGTAGGAGTGAGAGAGAGTGGGAGTGGGGCAGGTGCCACCCTGAACCAGATCTCAGGAGAACTAAGTCACTATGAAAAGGACAGCACAAAGCTGTAAAGGTTCTGCCTCTTGACCAAACATCTCCCATAGGCCCCACATAAAGCATTGTAGGAAGGTATATATATTCACACTATCTCAAACCTGTTACACTTGTGGTAGGGATGGTCTGAGATTGGTATTTGGACCATATTTACAATTGTTTTTAAGTGCCAAAGATGGAAATACAAAATTCATCAATGCTTTTCTATTGTACAGTATTTCCATTATTTGAGTGAACCATAACTCTAAACAATTATGAGAAATCTTTGTTTGAAATTTAATCAGCTCAAACCTCATTGGCTCTTTTCTTGGCAACTGAGCCTCTGCTATAGATGTCCTGGCAGCAGAAATCAACTAAGAGCACCCTGCGCTTGTGGCTTTTTATATTGAAAGTATTTTTCATGATTAGTGGAAACAGTGGGGTCAGGTTGAAGAATCTTTAATGTTGTAAATACCTACTAAATTATTGTGCTGTTAAGATGACCCTCCCTTTTAGCACTCATCCAGGAAAAATTCTGGCTTGATTATTTTATGAGGATACTAACGTTGGACTTCACACTAACAATCTACTTATAATCTATTTTTAGCATTACTGTTTCCCAGAGGGGGGCAAAAGAATAACTGATGATTGAGTTAGATCTGAACATTTGGGGGAAATGGTACAAGTCAGAAGAAGATGGGGCTTTTAAAAACCTGTTTCTAGGTAGTCATTAGGAGCTGAAGGTAGCAGCTGGAATAAGTTACTGCCACTGCCCAGTTTGCCTACCGCTCCCACCACCACAAGTGAGTATGGGAAAAAGCTAATAAAATAAGTTAAAACATATTCTCACAGGTGTTCTGGCCTTTTGCATCTTACATTCCCTGAACTCCTTATTGATATGCAAAAGGTTATGGTACATAATCTTAAAGTGCACTAAATAAATTTTTTTTAGATTCTTTCATTATTATTATTATTATTATTTGCAAAAGGCCAGAACACCTATATGTTCAATCACTCATATAACTAAAGACATGGAAAATCAGAAAACCAGGAGATCATATTTTCAGCTATCAGAGTTAAAGAAGTTTAAATATATGATAAACACTGGAAAATGAACCTACAGAGAGACAGGCACATCTATACAAGATTGCAATAGTGTACTCTTTTTGAAAGGGAGATGTGGTGATATTCATCAATATTTTAAAAACACTTACCCTTTGTCCCAGGAATTTCAATGCTAGAATTTTTATTGTCTATATTCTTACATAAATTCTTTTTTTTTTTTTTGAGACGGAGTTTCGCTCTTGTTACCCAGGCTGGAGTGCAATGGCATGATCTCGGCTCACCGCAACCTCTGCCTCCTGGGTTCAGGCAATTCTCCTGCCTCAGCCTCCTGAGTAGCTGGGATTATAGGCACGCACCACCATGCCCAGCTAATTTTTTGTATTTTTAGTAGAGACAGGGTTTCACCATGTTGACCAGGTTGGTCTCGATCTCTCGACCTTGTGATCCACCCGCCTCGGCCTCCCAAAGTGCTGGGATTACAGGCTTGAACCACCATGCCCGGCCTTACATAAATTCTTAAGCTATCTGGGCAAGGATGTTAACTGGAGTTAAGCTATGAGGATGCAAATGCATAAGAATGATACAATGGACTTTGGGAATTTAGGGGGAAGAGTGGGAGGAGGGTGAGGGATAAAGACTACGGTAAAATGTACACTGCTTGGGTGATGGGTACAACAAAATCTCACAAATCATCACTAAAGAAGTTACTCATGTAACCAAATACCAACTGTACCCCAATAACTTATGGGGAAAAAAACAATTGCAACAAAAATGGAAACAACATGAGTGACTACCTATAGGGAATCATAAATAGGACATACATACATGTAATGAAGTAACATTTTGTAATGTCAGCTTTTGTATATTTTGCTTAAATTTTTTTTCAGGTGCTTCAGGGGATGAATGGCACAGTAGAATACAAATAGCACCTAAATAGAGAATGTTTGCCTTTTGAGTTCCAAAAGCCTAGACTCTGATATCAAGAAAATATTTGGAAGCTTGTGCAGTGAATAAGAGAAACTTACCTACCTGTAACCATAGATAAAAATTCCCTGGTCCAGAAGGGTAAGAGGGGAGAATAGGGAGAAGTTGGTTAAGGGATACAAAATTACATCTACCTGGGAAGAATAAGTTCTAGGGTTCTATAGCATTTCAGGATAAATATGGTTAACCAAAAATCACTGTATATTTTCAAAAAGCTAAGAAAATTTTGAATGTTCAGACCACAAAGGAATTGTAAATGTTTGAAATGGTAGATATGCTAATTGCTCTGGTATGACATACATGTCTCAAAACATCAGTCAGTATCCCATAAATACAATTACTATATGTCAACTGAAAATACAGGAAAAATAAAAAAAAATAAAATAAAAAGAAAATTTTAAAAAAATAAAATAAAAATAAAATAAGTTAAAAAAATAACAAAAGTCAAAACAACAATTTTCTAGTTATTACCTACAGACCAAAATTTGTGCCAAATGATTTACGTTTGTTATATTATTTATTTATTTATTTATTTATTTATTTATTTTTATCTTTCCTTCCTTAACCAATTGCAAATCAGAAAATCTTTGAACCTCCCTATGACCTGTACAGCCCCACTTCAAGATATGCTATCTTTTTAGGCCAAAGCAATATATAAACCCCATGTATACATTTATGATTTTGCTTATAACTTTTGCTTTCCTGAAATTTACCTTTGCCTTTAAAAACCCTTGCTTAAAAGTCACTGGGGAGGTTGGGTTTTAAGCATGAGCTGCCCAGTTCTTCTTGCTTGGCGCCCTGCAAATAAATGCCCTCCTTTCTCCTGCTGCAAAACCTTGGTATGGATGTTTGGCCTTACTGCTCTGGGCTAGCAGATTCTGGGTTGGTTCAGAAACAAACTACCATCTAACAGTGTCTTCACAAAGATGAGCAAGTCCCAGCTCAGCCATGACGATCTCCTTCTGGTGGTGAACGTGTAGATGAGATAGTTTCGTTGAGGGATCACATAAGCATAGCTTTGGAGGTGTGTAACTGACAGGCAAGCTGTTGGACATTGCAGCAGGATGTGATATCTCTTCTGGAGGAGATCAGCAAGGCTTGAAAGTTCCCAAGAGCCACTTCTTTTAATTCTTTAGACACCAAATCCTTAGACTGCTGGAGTTCTTGAATCGTGAGAAAAGGAAGAAACACTGAATGCATGAAGTGTATGCAGTGTGAAATAGCCATGATCCACGAGCCTGAAGCTCCAACTTTTGTTTTCTATTCTTTTTTTTTTTTTAATAAAAAGAATAAAGAAGAGGAAGAAAGAGAAAGAGGAAGAGGGAGAGAGGATGGGGGTATTGCTTTATTGCCCGGGCTAGAATGCAGTCTAAATATGGGTATGCCTATAATTGTCCTTAATAATGGAGACATGAAAGAAAATGAGGGAAGAGAATAGCAAACAAGGAGCCAACCAAGATTTCTTTTAAACTTCTAAGTTGATATGATGTGGTACTGATAAGAGTGTATATTTTGTATATTTAAAGTGCAGAGTTCTATAAATGTTAATTACATTTACTTGTTCCAGATCTGAGTTCAAGTCCTGAATATCGTTGTTAATTTTCTGTCTCATTGATCTGTCTAATATTAATGTTGAAGTCTCCCACTATTATTATGTGGGAGTCTAAGTCTCTTTATGTCTTGTATGTCTGCGTATTCCTGTATGGGGTGCGTATATATTTAGGATCTTTAGCTCTTCTTGTTGTTGCATTGATCCTTTTATCATTATATAATGTCCTTCTTTGCTTCTTTTGATCTTTGTTGCTTAATTGTAACTTCTGCTTTTTATTTATTTATTTTAGTTCTCTGTTTGGTTGGTAAATCTTTCTCCATCCCTTGTTTGGAGTCTTTGTGTATCCTTGAATGTGAGATGGATCTGGATGCAGCATACTGATGGGTCTTAGTTTTTTATTCAAATTGCCTGTCTTTGGATTGGGGAATTTAGTCAATTTAAATTTAGAATTAATAATAATATATGTGAGTTTAATACTGCCATTAGCTGGCTATTTTGTCCATTAGTTGATGTATATTCTTCATTATATTGATGCTCTTTTTGATAATTTTTTTAGAAAGGCTGATACTGTTTGTTCCTTTCATATGTGTAGTGGTTCTTTCAGAAGCTCTTGTAAAGCAGGCCTGGTGGTGATGAAATCTATGAGTGCTTGCTTATTCACAAAAAACTTTATTTTTCCTTCACTTGTGAAGCTTAGTTTGGCTGGATGTGAAATTCTGGGTTGAAAGTTCTTTTCTTTAAGGATGTTGAATATTGGCCCCCACTCTCTTCTGGCTTGTAGGGTTTCTGCTGAGAGATCTGCTGTAAGTCTGATAGGCTTCCCTTTGTGGGTCACCTGACCTTTCTCTCTGGCTGCCCTTAGTATTTTCTCCTTCATTTCAACCCTGGTGAATCTGACGATTATGTGCCTTGGAGTTGCTCTTCTTGAGGAATATCTCTGTGGTGTTCTCTGTATTACCTGGAGCTGAATATTATCCTGCCTTACTAGGCTGGGAAAATTTTCCTGAATAATATCCTGAAGTGTATTTTCCAGCTTGGATTCATTCTCTTCGTCACATTCAGGTACACCTATCAAGCGTAGATTAGGTCTTTTCACAAAGTCCCATATTTCTTGGAGACTTTGCTCGTTCCTTTTTATCCTTTTTCCTCTAATCTTGTCTTCTTGTTTTATTTCATTGAGTTGGTCTTCGACCTCTGATATCCTTTCTTCTGCTTGATCAATTCGGCTGTTAAAACTTGTGCATACTTCACGAAGTTCTCCTATTGTGTTTTTCAGCTCCATCAATTCACTTATATTCCTCTCTAAATTGTGTAGTCTTATTAACATTTCGTCAAATATTTTTTCAAAGTTCTTAGTTGCTTTAGATTGGGTTAAAACAAGTTCTTTTAATTCACAGAAGTTTCTCATTATCCACATTTTGAAGCCTGCTTCTGTAATTGGAACACACTCGTTCTCCATCAAGCCTTGTTCCGTTGCTGATGAGGAACTGGGATCCCCCGCTGAGGGAGAGGCGTTCTGATCTTGGGCATTCTCAGCCTTTTTTGGCCGTTTTCCTCCCTTCGTTATAAATTTATCCATCTGTGGTCTTTGAATTCACCGTCTTTGTAATTGGGTTTCTGAGTGGACGTCCGACTTACTGATTCTCAGCGCCGAAATCTGAGCAACCCACTGCGCCGACCAAATCAGCAGCGTTAAGATTGATGGTGCTTTTCCGACTCTGCACCAAGAACCGTCACTCCAAGGCGCCGGCAAAACCGCCTCGCCGGTCACAAGAGTCGCGCTGGCGACCCGTGGGGCTCCTCCACTGGGAATCTCCTGGTGCCTGAGCAACAAGAATTCATGTGAAGGTGTGGCGTCCTCTCATTCTTTGCGCTTTCAGTGGGAGCTACAATCCCGAGCTGTTAGTGATCAGCCATCTTGGATCTCTCCCCTTTTTTAAATATAATATATTTTGAAAGAGAGAGGCAGGCTTTTCCCAAGTGAGTGGATCAAGGTAGATTTGGAGAAGGGAAACTAGAGGACAGGTATTTAATACCTGTGGGGCAATGTCTCTGGTTCCACCCCAGGTGGAATTCACCACTTTGGCTTACCTATTCAGCCAATGTGTTTCAAGTTGGTAGTTTGAAGCTTCAGGAACTATCCCTGAGAAAGAACACAGATGTCAAAATAACTTCATTCTTTCTTTGTTCCATCTTACATCACTCATTGTGTCTGTATCATTTGCCTCATATTTCCTCTGTTCTGAAATGCTGCTGTCTTAGATACTGATAGCTATTTTGGGTAGTTTATTTTCACCCTAAGAATTGTCTCCAGGCTTAAGCACTGGTTATTAGTTACCAAAGTATTAACTAAAAACTCTCAAAATTTTTTTCAGTTAATTCCTATAAAATATTCATGCAGAACTTTGGCTGTCTCAGAGACAAGAAGGCAAACCAAAACACTTAGTTCAAGAATCCTAATAAAACATTAGCTACAATCTTCCAGTAGGTCAAATTCACAAATGTAAAACTTGGTATAACGTTATAGAAAAAAGCCTCATGCCAGTTACTTGTCTGGCTTGTTAAAAGTTTTTAGATAAGAAAAAGTGAATGGAATACTTTTAAAAGGCTCAACCATTAAAAGAAGTATATTTGGATAAGATTTGATTTGCTGGAAAATTCTGACAGTGTTTATATCTGTTACAGAATCTCACTCATTAAAACTATGAAAGTGGCACCATGACAGTAATGGATTTTAACATCTGGTGCATTACAGTGAGAAAATGTTACTAAGCAGATGTCTGAGCAATTGCTCTTAACTATGACTTTTGTATTGCAAAAATGTCATGTAAAATATTAGAAAAGAAAAATATTTTTTTTTCTGCTGGAAATATAAAAAATTTAAATTTTAAAGACTTTGAGTTCATTTCTTATATATTCAAAACATTTATTGAATGACAACTGTTTAGTATTCACAATAAAACAAAGGCTATGGCTTCAAAAAATTATACTCCTAGCATTTTATTTATCTCATTGGCAAAATGAGATATGGTTTTGAGATGAGTTATAAAGTTGCTTTTTTGATTTGATAGCATTTTTAAAATTGATACCCTGAATGTACTCAAAGTTCTAAGAATGTCTACTCTGGATATATAAGATTCCATTGTCAGCAGTGGAAGTGAGTATAATGGCATAGCAAAACTGGTTCCCAGGAGAAATAATTAAATCTATTTATGATTGCAATTATCCATTTTATCACTTTGTGGTTCCAAAACTCAGTTATTTTAAGTCAAATATACAATGTCATTGAGAATCGAAAGTTTCTGATATTTGAGAAGACATTTAATGTTCTAGAAATTTTACTTGGCCACTGCAGATTACCTGCAGAAGATGTTTCTTAAAAATGATTTCCTGAAATAAGTATCTATATAAAGATGCCCCAAATCTGATATATTTTCATAAGACCTTTAAAAGCTTTCTGCTAATATTTAATTTTTGAAATCATTTGCTTGAGTAGAAAAAAGTATAATAGTATTGTATGTACACGTTTATATTCTTACCCAGTTGCTTCCACTTTCTTGCCTTCCTTCTCTTCCTCTACACACACACACACACACACACACACACACACACACACACACACAGTGTCAAATATATAAGTACTACATAAGCTATAAGCCATAGAAGAACATAAAAATGTATACCCAATATATAAATCTGTATTGTTTAGTCATAGAACTTCAGAAATTAGGAAAGAAAATAGATGTATTGAAATTTATGGCAAAAATCTTTAGGCTTCACTGTGACGGAGTAGCTGGTGTAGCTTTTACTTTCTCACTATAAGAAACTATTTAAGCTGGACAAAGTTTTAAAAACTATGTCGACATTCTTAGACAGCAACCAACATTCCTCGAGAGAGGAATACCTGAGATGAGCTCCATAGTTACAAATATTTTCTTCCTGACAGTATTTTCCAAATCATAGTAGAAATAGGGAAATCAACAGCCCTGAATAATACAAATATTAATCAGTATGAGTCTTCCATGGCAACTTGAATTTGGGAGTACAGTGCCCATGAAATAGGAGTTATAAAGGAGTACTAAATATCTATGCAAAAATTATAGTCTTCAGTCAGCTTCTACATTGTACTTACATATACTGAGATTCCAAGATATCTGTGGGGAAGTGGGGGGGCCTACAAGCAGAATTTTTTTTTTGAAATTTGGATTTTAGCATAGCTAAAGTACATACACCTTTCAAGGGAGAACCTTGAAAGCCTAGTCCCTATAAATTGTAGCTGTGCCCTAGGAAAGAATAAATTGTAGAAGTAATGGAGAAACTGAAAGAGATCTGGTTTAACAAGGACTAAAATCAAGACTTAAGAGAATTTACGCAATTTAATTGATAGTTCTCTGTAGATGATATCCTAACCCAGTGTCTCTACAGTATGTTATCTAACATGTTAGCATAACAAAAAAAATATTAAACATACTAAGAATAAAAACGTGACAGATAATTAGGAGATAAATAAATCAACAGAAGTAGATTCAAGAATGATCTGGATGTCACAATTGGCAATAAAGGACTTCAAAATAGCTGAAGAAATAGATAATTAAGAATGGATTGTGCCGAGCGCAGTAGTTCAAGCCTGTAATCCCAGCACTTTGGGAGGCCGAGGCGGGTGGATCACGAGGTCGAGAGATGGAGACCATCCTGGTCAACATGGTGAAACCCTGTCTCTACTTAAAATACAAAAAACTAGCTGGGCGTGGTGGCGCGTGCCTGTAATCCCAGCTACTTAGGAGGCTGAGGCAGGAGAATTGCCTGAGCCCAGGAGGCGGAGGTTGTGGTGAGCCGAGACCATGCCATTGCACTCCAGCCTGGGTAATGAGCGAAACTCTGTCTCAAAAAAAAAAAAAAAAAAAAAAAATGAACGGATTAAAACCTAAATCATTTCAAAAGAGAAACTGATTCTATAAAAATAACCCAGTCAATATTTTAGGACTGCATTATATGATGTTTGAAAATCAGAACTAATTTGTTTCATAGCACACTGGACACAGTAAAAATAGAGTTAGTGAACTCAAAGAGAGGATAATAGAAAAATATTGAAACTAAAGCAAAGAGAGAGAAAATTATAGATATAGGCCTAAAGAAATACTAAGCAGGATTATTCCAAATTTGACATATGACATGAAGTCACAGATTGAAGAATCTCAGTAAAGCCCAAGTGAGTCCCCTGAAAAATTTTTCTCTCTATATAATGCCTCTCCAAATGAAAATGTTATAGTTAGCCTGAAATTATTGCAGTTCTGCTAACTGTCTAGCAAGTCCTATTCTTGACTTTATTACTAAAAATAGAGTTGTAAAGCAATCCCTCAAATGATCATTCATGTAGACCACAAACTATTCAGACCCCATAGATGTCAAATAATAGACTTACAGAATATTTGCCTTTGGCAAAAAAATAAAAATAAAAAAAAAAAGATGGTGACACTTCCTCAGTTAAATTCTAATAATGTAAGTGACTACTTTTCTCCTGGTTTTCAAGCATTTGGATTGTTATTTAGTAAACAGTTTTCTATTGTTTCTTTTGCATAAGAGGTATAAATATTTTTACAGATTTAAAGTGCTTTATTAAATATAAAAATAATGCCTCTGGGTTAAAAGCACTGGAGCATGATCAGCTTTTAAAAAGTACTTTAAACGTAATTATCATCTTTATCATCTTTAGTTAACAAGGATATATATTCCCCAATACACTTCAATAAATTACAGTAAAGTAAGAGTTAAGATAATATTACACACAAAAAAATTGATTTTTAAATATGAAGAAAGGCATGTGAGTTGTTTAGAACTGCACTGTCTTATCTAGTAGGTACTAGTCATAGAGGTAATTGAACACTGAAAATCTGAAAACAAATTGAACACCAAAAAATGTTTTGTCTGCCTGAAATAAAGTGTATCATCTTCAGTTATTGCCTTTAGTAGTCAATATATAATCATTTGGTCAAAATTTTTCTTGGGTTGTTTATTATATTGTTGCTGATTTTGATCTGTTTCTTCCCCTCAAGTACCTCTCAATCTTGTGAATTTGTCGTTTTCTTGAAATTTCAGTAATTTTGTTTTATATATTTCAATGTCCCATATTAATTGCATAAAGGCTTGGAATTTATACATCTTCCTAATATATAAGAAACTTTCCATCCGTATGAAACCCTTTATAACTATTAATGCATTGTTTTTGCCTTGCATTTTTTTTCTCTGACATGAATATAACAATACTACCTTCTTTTTGGTTCAGGTTAACTAAGATACATTTCTCTATCATTTTACTATATACCTTTGGTAAATTCATGTTTTGATATGTGTCTTGTAAATAGTCAATATTAATTAGTTTTTATGTAATTATCTACAAATCTTTGAGTAGATAATTATGTTCACAAATATTCAATATAAACACTTTTTTAAAGATACATATCTGCTTTCCCACCACATGCTTTCTCTTTACCTATTTTGTGTACGTTTGTTTGTTTGTTTGTTTAGTTTCCTTCTTTGGGTTTTCAATCTTTTTTGAGTGTTCTAAGATTTATTTCGTCACCTAACATATGGTCTATCCTGGAAAATGATCCATGTCCTGAAGACAAAATGTGTATTTTGCAGCTCTTGGATGAAATGTTCTGTAAATAAAGATATATGTTAGCTCTATTTTGTTGCTAGCGTGTATTAAGTCTGAAGTTTCTTTGTTGAGTTTCTGTCTGGAAGATCTGTCCAATGTTGAAAGTGACGTGTTGAAGTCTCCAGCCATTGTTGTATCAGGACTCATTTCTCTCTTTAGCTCTAATAATATTTCCTTTATATATCTGGGTGTTCCAGTGTTATGTGAATATATATTTATATTTAAAATTGTTATATCCCTCTGCTGAATTGACCCATTTTTCTTCATATGGTGGACCTTCTTATAGTTTCCTATAGTTGTTGTCTCATCTTATAGTTTTGGTCTTGAAATCATTTGTCTGACGTAAGTAGAGTGACTCCTGCTTTTTGTTGGTTTCCATTGGCATGAAATATCTTTTTCCATCCCTTTAATTTCATTCTATGTGTGCCTTTATAGTTGAAGTATGCTTCTTGAAGGCAACAGATCAATGAGTCTTGTTTTTTTCATCCATTCAACTGTTCTATGTCTTTTGACTGGAAAGTTTAGTCTATTTACATTCAATGTTATTATTGACAAGGAAAGACTTTACTCCTGCCATTTTGTTTCTTGTTTTCTTCTGTTCCGTCTTTTCTTCCTTCCTTTTTGTCATTCCTTTGTTCCTCTAGTAAAGATGCTTTTCTCTGGTGATATGATTTAATTACTTGATTTTTATTTGTGTGTTCATTGTATGTTTTTTTGTTTGAGGTTACCATGAGCGTGATAGATACTCATAACCCATTATTTAAACATGATAGCTTAACATGAACAAGCAAACAAATACAAAGTAAACTAAGGACAATTTGCCTTAATTTCATCTTCCTGCTTTTTAACTTCTTGTTGTTTCTATTTATATCTTATTATACTGACTATTCTTGAAAAGTTATTATAGTTATTATTTTTTATTGATTCGCCATTTAGTATTTCTACTTAGGATAAGAGTAGTTTATACATGAGAGTTGTAGTGTTATATTATTCTGTTTTTCTGTGTACTTACTATTACCAGTAAGTTTTGTATTTTTTTGGTGATTATTTCTTGCTCATTAATGTTCTTTTCTGTCACTGAAGTACTCCTTCTAGCATTTCTTGTAGGATGTCTCTGGTATTGATGAAATCCCTCAGGTTTTGTTTGTCTGGGAAAGTCTTTATTTCTCATTTATGTTTGAAGAATATTTTCACCAGATATACTATTCTAGGATGTGTATGTGCGTGTGTGTGTGTGTGTGTGTGTGTGTGTGTGTGTTTTCCCTCATCACTTTAAATATGTCATGCTACTCTCTCCTGGCCTGTAAGATTTTTCACCAAAAAGTCTGCTGCCAGATGTATTAAAGCTCCATTGTATATTGACTGTTTTTTTTTTCCTCTTGCTTTTAGGATCCTGCCTTTATCCTTGACCTTTGGGGGTTTGATTATTAAATACCTTGAGATATTCTTCTTTGTATTACATCTGCTTGGTGTTCTATAACCTTCGTGTACTGAATATTGATATTTTTCTCTAGTTTTGAGAAGTTCTCTGTTGTTATCCCTTGGAATAAATTCTCTACTCCTATTTCTTTTTCTACTCCCTCTTTAAGGCAAATAACTCTTAGATTTGTCCTTTTGAGGCTATTTGCTAGATCTTATCGGCATGCTTCATTGTTGTTCATTCTTCTTCCTTTTGGCTCTTCTAATTGTGCATGTTCGAATAACCTATCTTCAAGCTCACTAATTCTGTCTTCTGCTTAATCAATTCTGCTTTAAACGATTCTGCTGCATTCTTCAGTATGTCAATTACATATATCAGCTCCAGAATTTCTGCTTGATTATTTTTAATTATTCCAATCTCTTTGTTAAATTTCAATCTCCTTGTTAAATTATTTTTAATTATTTCAATCTCTTTTTTAAATTCAGATAGAATTCTGAATTCCATCTCTGTGTTATCCTGAATTTCTTTGCATACCCTAAACACAGCTATTTTGAATTCTCTGTCTGAAAGATCACTGGTCTCTATTTCTCTAGGTTTGGTCCCTGGTGCCTTATTTAATTCGCTTGGTGAGGTCATGTGTTCCCTAATGGTGCCAATGGTAGTATATGTTCTTCAGTGTCTTTGTATTGAAGAGTCAGGTATTTATTATAGTCTTCACTGTCTGGACTTATTCATAGCCATCCTTCTTGGGAATGGTTTCAGATATTTGAAAATATTTTGGTGTTGCGATCTTCTTAAGGGGGAATCCCAAGCCCATAACACTGTGGTTCTTGCAGACTTGTAGAGGTACCTCCTTGATCATCTTAGACCAGATCCAGGAGAATTCTCTGGATTACCAAGTACAGACTCTTGTTCTCTTCCCTTACTTTCTTCCAAACACATAGAGTCTCTCTCTCTCTCTCTCTGTGTTCTGAGCCACCTAAAGCTTGGGGTGGACTGACAAAAGCACTCCTGTGTCCACCACTACAATGACTGTGCTGGTTCACATTTGAAGTCAGCTCAATGCTGGGTCTTACTCAATGCCTGCTGTAAATACTCCCTGGCTACTGCCTATGTTCACTCAAAGCTCTGGGGCACTACGATCGGCAGGTGGCAAAGCCAGCCAAGCCGGCATCCTTTCCTTCAGGGAAGCAAGCTCTGTAGGTGAGTCCAATAGTGCTGTCCAGGAGTTGGGACTAGAGTTAAAGCCGTTAAAAATCTACCTGGTATTCTATTGTATTGCAGCTGAGCTGTCACTCAAACCACAAGACACAATCCTTCCTATTCTCCTCTTCCCTTTCCGATGGCAGAGGAGTCTCACCCATAGCCACTACTACTCCAGGCCATAAGGAGTACTGCCAGTCTACTGCTGATTTTTCCTTAAGGCTTAAGGTCTCTTAAGTCAACTTGCTGCCTGGCCTGGGACTCATCCTTCAGGGCAGTGGGCTCCCCTTTGCACCAGGATAAGTACAGAAATGCCATCCAAGAGCTGAGTCCTGGAATAAGAGACCCCAAAAGCCCTCTTGGTGGCTTACTCCAGTGTGGCAGTGTTGCTACCTAAGGTGCAAGACTAAGTCCCCTTTTCTTTCCCCTCTGCTTTTCTCAAGCAGAAGGAGTTTTGCCCAACAGCCACGACAGCTGGTAATGTGCTGACCTAACCTTAAACCAGAAAGTCTCAGAGACCCACCAAAGCTCTCAATGTCATATTTGGATATCACTGTTGATTATTCAGGTCCCAAAGACACTTCAGTTAGCAGGTGATGAATGCTGCCAAAACTGGGTCCTTTCCTTCAAGGCAGAGGGTTACCTTCTGGTCCAGGGTGTGTCTCGAATTGTTGTCTAAGTGCTAGATCCTGGAATGAGGATCTCACAACTATCATTTGTGCCCCATTCTGCTGTGGCTGAACTGGTATCTAGGATGTAAGACAAAGCCCTCTCCTTTCTTCCTTCCCCTCTTCTCAAGTAGAAGGAAAGGGTGTCTTTTGAGGTCATGAGCTGTGAAGCCTGGGATTAAGAAAGGTGTCTTACTAGCACTCCCTGGGCTGTCACAGCTGGTGTCTCAATATGTCACATGCTCCCCTAGTTCACTGTGTCTGGGCCTAGTTCAGCTCTAGGATTCACCTAAGAGTTATAGTCCTTATGGTCTAGACTGCATTTCAAGTTTCTTAGAAACTGAGAGCGCTTTGACCCTCAGTGGCAAGGTTTGCAGGCACTCAATCTCGGACCACTGGGATCCATGGTTCCCCTCTGACTAGGGTTGGTTTAAATGCTCCCTATGTGCAAGAGCATCAGCTGAGTTTGGTCTGGTTCTTCTTTCTGCTCCAGCAGAACAGCACTCAGACCAATGCTTCAAAATTGCTGTGTTCTCCCTCTCCTAGTGCCCAGAGAAGCTCTCTGCACCACACCACTGCTGCCAGGGGTCAGGGAGGCATGGCATTGGTGATTCAGGACTTTTTTTTTTTCCCATTCTGTCAGTGATACGAAGTTAAAACCAGGTACTACTGAAATATCCTAGCTTGAGCCTGGCTATAATGAATACATTTTACACAATCCAGCTAACTCCATTTTACCCAACCTGAGCTATGTAGGGCATTCTGTTCCAAAAGCTTGCAGTCTGAGACACCTGGCATCTTCGTAACCCATTTTCCTTGTAACAGGGCCCACCAGCCCTTACATCCTGTATCTGCGACTGTGTAACAGTTACCCCACACTGCTACCCCACATCCTGAGTAGAAAAACAATTTTAAATTGAACTTTTTGTTAGAACCCCCTTCTCCCCTAACCTGCTCCTTCCGCTTCTGTAAGAATCTGCTTACTGTCCCCTGACCTTAAACTGGTATAAAAATGTTGACTGCCCTTCGTTCTGGGCCCAGAGGTTTGAGCTCTAGCTGACTCTCGGACGCCGGCCAAATAAAGGTGGACTCTCAACAAACTCAGTGCGTGGCGCTTCTGTCTAAACTCACTCAGGTATAACACTATGAGTGCTCACCTGAGTTTCTGGTTCTTAGGAAGGTTTTTGTTTTCTTTTCCTGTGTAGGTAGTTGTTACCCGGGCATCCTTGCAGGGGCTGTATGGAGAACTCTCAGTGATTTCTATTCTGCCATCTTGCTCTGCCTGTAAATTGCCTGTTTAAAAATCCTTGTACAATGCGTTAGCTTGTTAATTTCATAGCTTGATATATTTCATTAGCTTTGGGTAATTATTTTAATATCTCTGTACATTTTGTTCTGGTATCATTTCTCTTTCTTCTCCTCTGGGATACAAATAAACACATATTAGAAATCTCCTTGTTTTCTCTGTAAATCTTTCTTATCTTCTATGCTTTACTCACTTGGTTATCCTTTGTTAATTTGGATATTCTTCCTGATCTATATTCCAGTCTATTCTTCTTTTTAGTTGTCTCTAATATGTTCACAAACCATCAATGAAACACTTAATGTTCCTTTTTGTATTTTTTAAGTTCTATTTCTATCCAGGCCTTTTCGACTTCAAAAATATGATATACTTTCTATTTCCTTGCTAAAATAGAAAGTTTTAAATTTTTTATATCCATAATTTTTTTAGTCTGTATATAATGATTTCATTATCTGGAGAGAATATAATCTTTCTACTGTTATTTACACGGATTCTCATTTATGTCATTATATATCATCATATGTATATATTATTGCTGATTGTGTTCTAGACTTTGAATCAAAAAGCCATTATTATACACAACAATTGAGGCCCATAATGATGCATGTTATCTTCTTTCTGAGGGAATTTATATTTGTTTCTGCCAATGTCTAAATAGACTATAAATCTGGCATCATCTTCATTCAAAATTAGACTCGAGATATACAAGGCCACTCAGATGATTCAAATGTGGGTGTGATCTGGCAAGGGAAGGTTTGCTTATAGTTTACCTTTTCTCCCAGAGTGTAGTTCTGTAAGTTTCCAGTGTTTATACTGGAAGATTTACCAAGGCTTCACTCTCGGGTATAACCTGGACTTCAATTTGTATTTCTTCTAGGCTAGGGAGGCTGTGAAAAGTGTTGTTCAGTCTCTCAACTATCTCGTCTGAATCAGTCAAAGATCCAGAGCAAAAACTACTTATAGCCAATTTACTTGACCTGACCTCTATTTGTCTCAATTTTCTTTTATATAAAACGAGATACACATTAGAACAAATCTCCTGTGATTGCAGGGAAGATTAAATGAGTCAACAATGTAAAACATATAGTGTCTACCCCCTTATCAAGTGCATAAATTATTTTTTACCAATATAATTTATAATATTAGCTTCTCTGAAGTAATTTTGTCAGTAGTAGTTTACTACCCTTGCCTGGACAGCTGCCTCTGTAAATCAAACTGGTTTATCAGTTTTATTCCACAAATATTTATTGAATAATTTTATGAATTAAAGTGCTTGTTAAGAGAATAAGAAGTGGCACCTGTCCCTATGGGTTCTACAGAATATCAGGAAAAATTAATACACAGAGTAACAAGGACCATATGGGTATATCAGCAAAAGCATTCAAACATTTATCAAGAAACTTTGGAGAGGCTTGATTTTTTGATGATGCCATCCAAATAAAAGTGAATTTTATATTTAAAATACTTGGTCTTATTTGAGGAAATAATTTATTATTTACAGTGACAAAAATGTTGGTGCTAAGACTAAACTCAATTGCAGTTCTATAACATATACAAACTAAAATATATTTCGTTTAAAATGTGTAAACACATTTGAGTAATGGAGTTTTCTTTTGTTTGATTGGTTTCACATTTCCTTTGGCTCTACTTTACTAAGCATTAAAAGTTCTTTAGTAAATATAAAGAGTTAACTTAAATAAGAAAGTAAATACCAATTATCATTAGTTCAAACAGCTAGGCATACATTAAAGCCATAAATTAATAAAACATCACATTAGAATAAAGAGTGGCCCTGAAGGGATAAAATCATCATGATTAAGGGTGATTTTGCTGAAATGTTAACTTTTAAGAACCAGATTCTGATATACCCTGGCATTAGGCATGGTACAATTTTTAATGCTGTGATATCTTATTCTTTAGAATGATTATCCACTGAATATTTTAATTCTACTCTGCATGCTATGTTATCAACACAATGAATATTCCAGTTGTCTCTATGCAGATCACCTCTTCAATATCCATAGTGAGGAAATCAGCATTCTTTGTTAGCAGAGCTCTGAGCATCCACTTCAATTTTGCAGTTAAATGAACTAACATGAATGTTTATGTCACTTGTATGATAATAATGAAAAATTTATTCATGTGTTCTCTTACACTGTATTTTTATTAAGTTTCCTGAAATTGTTTGTGATTTTAAAGTAGTTAATTGTGAGAGGTAGGACGCTCAAGGTCGTCTGCACTTCAGCCCCTCCCTAACTCAGAAACAGTACAGAAATCCCTCCTCTGCATGACAAGGACCCTCTAGCCCTAGGATACAAGATATAGCATTTTTTGAATCACACTAGCAGAGACATAATAATGACTGGAGCTGACTCACCCAGAGTGTGAGCAATTAGAAGGAAAATTGTCTGAACAAATTTGAAAACATAATAAAGGCAACCAAAATATATTGGCAATTCTAAATAATATCAATAACAGTATTCTCTAGCCCCAAATTCTTTTGTTAGGAGAAACTCTAAATAATTGTTGTGACTTAATAATATACATGTAAGCTTTAAAATAACAGAATTGCATTTATTATCCTTCAATAAAAATTAAATATATATTAATTTGCAGAACTGCCATTTCTGTCATCCTCTGACATGCAAAGACATTGCTACGTGAGATGACTTTTAGCACATTTGTCTTTGAACTATTTCTTGACTGAATACTTTTGACTTCATAAAGGTTTCAGATTGTTCAGGCTTATTCAAACTTATTTCAGGTACTTCTGGACTCCTTTCATCCTTTGTTCATTGGTCTATTGAAGTCCTGGTTTTACTGTGCATTGAATCACATTGTTAGTTGTTTATGAGTATATTTTTCATATTTCTTTCGGTGGGTGCCAGTTACTTCCTTCTCTTTATTGTCTTATCACATTTGATAACATTTTTGAATGTTAATTATGACTAATAAATATTTATTAAATCAATACATCTCAGTTCAAGTGAATGGAAGTATTTCCTCCATGTATCAACCACATGTTCTTTATACTCTAAAACACACAAAATAAACGTCATCCTATCGAAAGGAGACACAAATTCTGCAAGCACGAAATACTATTGGGATAATGCAAATTATTATTTTGAAAATTTTATAATATGAAAAATCTATTCTTTGGCAAATGTTGCCTACATTTTCTCTGAAAATGCACAAAACAATTAAAATATCTCTTCCTCAAAATAACATTAGAAATCACACTCAGGATGACAATAACCAGTTAGGGAAGTTTCTTTGGAAATCTTTATGAATGCTTCCTACTGTTCCATCTTGCAGCCTAGGTTTTTATGAAAAAAAAAAAAAAAAAGAAAGAAAAAAATTTGAATGCATTTTGTTATTCTGTCCACCTGTTTCTTTCTGTCTTTTTGAGACGGAGTCTCACTCTGTTGCCTAGTCTGGAATGCAGTGGCTGGAGCTCAGCTCACTGCAGCCTCTACCTCCTGGATTCAAGTGATTCTCCTGCCACAGCCTCCGAGTAGCAGGGACTACAGATGCATGCCACTATGCCTGACTAATTATTTGTATTTATTTATTTATTTAGTAGAGATGGGGTTTCCTCATGTTGGCCAGGTTGGTCTCGATCTCCTGACCATGTGTTCTGCACGCGCCCCCCCCGACCTCCCAAAGTGCTTGGATTACAGACGTGAGCTACCACGCCTGGTAAGAATCCACTCATTTCTTAACTGGATGTTCTAAAGGTGTTTGCTTTATTGAAAGAACAGAGAACAGTTTATAACTAACGTAACATGATTAACTCTGCATGCTTCTGTGTTTTAATTAACACTAACCACAACTCCCCAAAATACTAATTATTTTTAAGTTTATGAGCTGTGAATTAATTACAACATTTATTTAAGAGTACTGACTGATCAGAGTAACTAGAGATATAAGGCAAGTTCTAAGAGTGAAAGGAATAAAATAATAAGCACCAATATTTTTTAATTTTTAAATAACTGGCTCTGAGTGAGAAAAAATTGCATTGATGTAGATGAAAAGATATTTTCCAATATGCTTCACATATTACTAAGAAGGGTCAACTTTTGTAGGTAATAGTTTTAAGTTAGAGACTGTTTTAATTGCTTTATTTGCATTATCTTCTTTAATCCTTATTAACAATTTTATGAAATGGGAAGGTTACTACTCTCATTTCATGGAGCAAATAAAGATGAGTGAAAGTGAAGAACTTGCCCAAACCAACACAGTTCTAAGTAGTTGATATGAATTCAGTCAGCAGGACGCCAAGCTAAACACGTTCTATAATCATTTTGCAATAAATATAATGCCAGAATTAACTGCTGAGATTTCCCAGGGTCACACATCAAAGATAAAAATTTAGTTTGTTGTCCAGTGTGTTGGCTCACGGCTGTAATCCCAGCACTTTGGGAGGCTAAGGCAGGAGGATCACAAGGTCAGTAGTTCAAGACCAGCCTGGCCAACATGACAACACCCTGTCTCTACTAAAAATACAAAAATTAGCCAGATATTGTGGTAGGCACCTGTCGTTCCAGCTACTCGGGAGGCTAAGGCAGGAGATTCACTTGAACCTGAGAGGTGGAGGTGGCAGTGAGTTGAAGTATCACCACTGAACTCCAGCTCAGAAAAAAAATTGTTAGCGTTTGTATTATATTTATTTATCATAGGTAAAATAGTAGTCAATAATGGCAAAGAGTAAATCAAAATCATTAATTAAATATAAAAACTTCTGTGACACATTGAAATTGGAAATCAAGATATATTGGACATCTGGGTGGCTGTCGGCAATGGCAGCTCCCAGGTTCACTTCTGCAAATATTTTGTCCAAAACGGAACAGAAAGAAGAACAAGTAAAACATACAAACACACATATTCTAAACATGCCTTCCACATAATGTAAGGACAAAGAATGCATAAACTTCAAAATAATGATGATGATCAGAAGTAGAAAAAATAATCACACTAAGTCATATGTGGCAACCACTCAGACACCTATCCTATCACATATCCTTATATAGAACAAATACAGGCTAAGAAAAATTAAGGGAAGAAGAGGAAGCTAACAACTGACCTATGGTTAACATAACACCAGGGATAGAAAATCTAGGTCTACTGTAAGTTGGAAAACGCAGAAAGTATTCCTAGAAGAGCAGAGCACAGATGGCAAAAAAGAAACTGAAAGTTGTAGGTAATTTGAAATATCAGTCTTTGAAAACCAAAGCTTCTCAGGGTCAAGTATGTGGGGACAACAAAAATGGTGAGAGGCACTCTACTCATTGACAATTGGGTGAAGAAGAAGTAATGAAGCACACAAAAAAAAAAAAAAAAAAAAAAGAAAAGAAAAAGAAAAAAAAAAAAAAGAAAAAGAAAATCTAGGGTTCTACAAGACAAAAGAGAGTAAAATTAGGAGGACCAAAGAAGTTCCCTTTGCCCTACCTCCAAGGAAATGATGATGAAGCAGAAAACAAACAAGGAAGAAAACCCAGGACGATAATCCAAACTAAATTAAACACCATCAAGTAAACATTTATACTTGTGGAAGAAATGCAACCTTTAAAAAAATAGGTGGGGCCAGACGCGGTGGCTCACAACTGTAATCCCAGCACTTTGGGAGCCCAAGGCGGGTGGATCATGACATAAAGAGATCGAGACCATCCTGGTCAACGTAGTGAAAACCCATCTCTACGAAAAATACAAAAAATTAGCTGGGCATGGTGGCCGGTGCCTGTAATCCCACCTACTCAGGAGGCTGAGGCAGGAGAATTGCCTGAACCCAGGAGGCGGAGGTTGCTGTGAGCCGAGATCACTCCATTGTACTACAGCCTGGGTAACAAGAGCGAAACTCTGTCTAAAAAAAAAAAAAAAAAAAAAAAAAAAAAAAAAAAAAAAAGGTGAAAACGAAGATAAAAAAATAAGAAAGAATTGGAATAAAAGACAAAATTATCTCAGATATGATTGCTAAAATACATTGTGACCAAGGGATAAAGGACTCAAATGAAAATTTAGTAAGATCATTGAAAGAAGGCAAGAAAACACCCAAGAGAATAAAATGGAGGTAAGGGAAGAACTTAAATGAGTCAGAGAAAAAGTGTGGGCATAGAAGACAAGCAAAGGATAAACAATGTTTGTGTAACTGTAGTCTGTGAAAAAGAAACAAAATAGTTGAGCAAAATGAAGGTTCAAAACTACAGTCAAAGAAAACTTTGCAGTAATAAACTATCTGAATATAGCCATTCAAGGGTATGTGTATTTTAGTAAATTAACTCAAAACTGTTAATTCTGAAACATATCCTAGAAAAACTATTTGGCCACAACAATGAAGAAATGTTTTTACAGTCTCCAAGAAAAAAAGATCAAATAATTTACAAGGGCAAAATAATTAGAAGGGCATCACATTTTTCAAATCAGCATAAAAAACAAGACAATGATTAAAAAAATTTCTTTTTCTTTTTGTTTATTTTGTTTTGAGTCGGAGTTTCACTCTTGTTGCCCAGGTTGGAGTACAATGACATGATCTCAGCTCACTACAACCTTCACCTCCTGGGTTCCAGCAATTCTCCTGCCTCAGACTCCTGAGTAGCTGGGATCAGAAGCATGAAGCAGAGATTTTTATATCCAGCTAAATTTCTTCAATTATCAATGCTGTAGGATAACAGGTTTTAAATCTGTAAGAACTTAGAAAATCCTCTAGGTATGAACTCTTCTGAGAATCTACTAGAGGATGAGTTTGTATCAGCCAAGAGTTGGTTGTGAGACCCTCAATAACAGGGTTGCTGTTGAGCATTATGTACATGCATATGTGTACATGCATACATATATCCACACAGATGTGTGTGTGTGTGCATGCACGCAAGGCTGGAAAAGATAAGGGTTGAATACTAACATGTGATGATGGTACAAACATTGTAACAAAAAATGGAAAAGAGGAAGACAAAGAAAAGGAGACAATAGAAGAATTTTATTGATTGTTGGGTGAACACAAAATATTCTAAGCCCCCCAACCAAATGATGAAGCTTTCCCTCAGCCAAGGACATTCCACAGTTAACCTGATATACTAGTTGACACCATGATGGGAAGTGGGGTGGGGATGTGACATGCCTCAGTATATCCTCCTCTCTTTGGAATTTAGGCACAGCTGACAAGCACTAACATTAAAATAGAGACATTAAGACTTATAGAACAGACTCTGTAAGTCTGATAAGAAACATCCCCTTCTATTGATTCTGTTGGAATAATAGGAGACTTGGTCTCCACAATCCCTTATCTCTTTTTTTTTTGAGACAGAGTCTCACTCTTGTTGCCTAGGCTGAAGTGCAAAGGCATGATCTTGGCTCACTGAAACCTCCACTTCCCCGGTAAGAGTGATTCTCTTGCTTCAGCCTCCCAAATAGCTGGGACTACAGGAGCCCGCCACCACATCCAGCTGATTTTTGTATTTTTAGTAGAGACAGTGTTTTGTCATGTTGGCCAGGCTGGTCTTGAACTCCTAATCCCAGGTGATCTGCTTGCCTAGACAGCCCAAAGTGCTGGGATTATAGGCATGAGTCACTGCGCCCAGGCCATAATCCCTTATCTTAATCTAGACATTCTCTGCTACTGATTCCAAGTATGAGGCGATGACTTAACTCTTTAAACCAATTGCCAATTAGAAAATTCTTGAATTCACCTATGACTTGGAAGCCCCTGCTTGTTGTTGTCCTGCCTTTCTGGACTGAATTAATGTACAACTTAGATATATTAATTGATGTCTTATGTCTTCCTAAAATGTTTAAAACTAAGCTGTAGCCCAATCACCTTGGGCACATGTTCTAGGGATGTCCTGGGGCTGTATCACACGCCATTGTTCACTAACATTTGGCTCAAAATAAATATCTTCAAATATTTTAGAGTTTGATTCTTTTTGTCAAAATTGTATAAGCAATAAGTATGAATTAAAGAATGATATTAAAAACTGGAAAACTAAATTGTAAAATGTTAAATAATGAAATGGGACTGAGAGCATTAAAAATCATGTAAATACTAGAGTAAAAAATTAGAGTGTAAAAATTACTCATCTGTCAAATTATATAAATAAAAACAGAATTATTAGAACCAAATAAAAACCTTTTTAAATATCAAAAATTAGCTAAGTCAAAAACAAAAAAAATACACATCTTATAGAGAAACATAGCAAATATGTCATAATACACATCACTCAATAAAAAGTTTTTTAAGTTAACTCACAGTGAAACAACTAAATTTTATACATTGTACTGAAAACATTTAAAAGAAATGAATTGTGAAAAGCTAAAAATAAAGAAAAAGCTATACAAGTAAGTGGAGACAATAAAAAAGCAAGTATCATTATTTTAAATAGAAATCAGGTAAAAAAGATACATTAAACATGATAAAGAAAAGCATATTTTAATATAAAAGCCACAATTCATAAGGAAGATAAAGCACAAACCTACAAGAGATGCAAGATGACAGATAAAAATACATTAGTAATGGGAGATTTTTATATAATACACTCAACAGAAGACAAATCAAGTAGGTGAAAAATAAAAAGTAGATAGAAGACCTAAGCAATACAATCAACACAGTAGTAGATCTTGTGGATATATATCAAACTTTCATCCCTGGATAATTGGAAATATACCTCCTTCCTGAGTTCTCAAGTGTCAGTTACACATTTTATTATATATTGTTACAAAAAATTATTAAATTCCATAAAATAAGGTCATTAAAATCTAATCCTAATATAACAGAACGAGAAATTGCTAATGTATGTGTAAGTTATTAACTAAACCCAAACTAAAAGGAAATTAAAAGCCTTCTACTAAAAAATCTCATGATGTTAAAAGCACCACGATAGTAATTGTTTTTGGCCACAATCATCAACAGACACAACTTTGTGGCTTAAGCAGAATATTGTGAAAGTAAATAATTCAACTTAAAGCTGTTAGAATTTTAAATTATTCTGAACCTTGAGAAAAATGTGGCTATGCAACTTGAATCACAGGGCATGCAGCTGCAACTTCTGCATTTATTTTCTTGTAAATAGTTAAAAACAAACAGAGCCAGAGAGAAGACCCCTCAGATCACCATTCCTCCTCATGAAGTAATAAAGTTGTCTTCGGTGGAATGTAGCTATCTGTAACCAACCAAATCACTATGCTGTTTGCACTGGTCTTGTATGGAAAATATTGTAATCTTGTTAAAACTTTTATGTAGGAGAAGCCTTACTTCTCCACTTATGAAAGCTGACTCCCAAATTGCACTCAGATAAGCTCAATACTAAATCATATATTCTGATTCTCATGGTTTAAGGTTGACAACGTTTATGTAGTCTCAAATATTTCCCCAAAACATCTTTATTAATTGCAAAGGGGATAATGTAACTTTATAGTGGAGAACTCTGTATGACGTCACTTATACAAAGTGATGAAAATTAATACCAAAAATAAAGGAAGTCAATATCATGTTAACATGATGGCTTGAGAAAGGTGACACATTACTTTAGTTGGATTCTTTTCAAAAGTGCACAACCTAAATTTTATCATAAGACTAGATGAGAAAAAAACCAAGTTGACGGACATTTACAAAAGTAACTGCTCAGAGTTCTTAAAAATAGGAGAGTCATGAAAGACAAATAAATTTTCCTAGATAAAAGAAGCCGTAACTATATGTGGTGTGTATCCTGGATTCTATTCTGATGTACAAAAATAATGTTAGAAGGACAGTTGATAAAATTCCAACCTGTAGACTACTTGATGGAATTATATCACTGTTAATTTCCTGGTTAACTGTGATTACGGAAAATGTTAACCTTTGAAGTAGCTGGGTGTTAGGCATGTGGACATTCCTTCTAACATGTTTTGTAAATTTATTGTAGGTCGGATTTCACTTCAAAACAAAAAAAGGAGGCGGGTGGCGTGGCTCACCCCTGTAATCTCAGCACTTTGAGAGGCTGAGGCGGGTGGATGAGGTCAGGAGTTTGAGACCAGCATGGCCAACGTGGTGAAAACCCCATGTCTATTAAAAATACAAAAATTAGCAGGGTGTGGTGGTGCATGCCTGTAATCCCAGCTACTTGAGAGGCTGAAGCAGGAGAATTGCTTGAACTTGGGAGGCAGAGGTTGCAAGGATCCGAGACTGCACCACTACACTCCAGCCTGGGTGAGAGGGCAAGACTCCATCTCTAAATTAATAAATAAAAGAACTGAAAAATAATGAAGAAAATAAACCTAAGCCAAAAAAACTTTGTTACATTTTAAAACGATTTGATAGTATGAAAAAGCACATTGGGATATGATTTAATATATTCATACGTACGGTAATTTTGCTTTGTAAAGGACAAAAATTTCAATTCTTACCAAAATATCACTTCAGGTTTTTTGTTTGTTTGTTCTTTGTTGGGTGTGTGTGTGTGTGTGTGTGTGTGTGTGTGTGAGAGAGAGAGAGAGAGAGAGAGAGAGAGAGATTTATGAGGAACAATGAGAAAATCGACAGCATTCTAGAAAAGTGTTAATTACTCACTTGCCTATAAAAGAAATGCCTTAAAGGAATATTTTATTTGTGGCAGCTATATCCTATGAATTTTTATTTAAACTAGTCATTGTGAATTAAAAAAAACCTATATAGTTCTGAAAACAAATTGAACTACCAATTTAAGAAGCAACAATATCTTAAATCTGTATTTTAAAAGTGTTAATAAAGGGTTACCACTAGCTGACAAATTACTGTACACCAGCTTCAAGCCAGTTAATTATGCTGGAAAACAGCCTTTGTCTCATTTATACTGACAAGCCACCTGCAGGTAATTGAGTTTGGCTTCCATTGTTTCTCTTACAATTTAAAGAATATTTTAAACTGTGCATTATAGTGTGATATTAAAGTTGATGCAATGCAATTCCGTACACGTAAAATTCAGCCAGAGGATTTAAAAGTAAATCACTGGAAATAAAATGAAGATGATTTTAAACAAACCTTTTTATTGGCTTTTTAAGAACTGTGAACTTACAGCAAAATCTAAAGTGCACAAGGCAAACTGTGAGCATGTAAAGCTTGTCTAAAGGGCAGTCTTTTAAAATTGGAAGAAAGTAAATCAATATTTATTGGGAAATTAAGATATATTCCCAAGGTGAAACCATTCTGTGTAAAACAACAAGATGACAGTCTATAAAATATATTAAATACATCGATAGTGCTAGACATACAACCACAACATCATCTACCTGCACCTATAAAAGGAAACAGCAATTCATTATCATCCTGACATAATTATCACCAGGATTGAGGCTAAACAACACCTGCCAAGCATATATCAAAACACACCATATTTTAACTTGAACATAAAGATAATATGCATATTTGCACATTTTTTCTTTTTCTTATTTTAAGACAGTTTCACTCTGTTGCCCAGGCTGGAGTGCAGTGGCGTGATCACGGCGTCCGCAGCCTCTACCTCCGGGGTTCAAGCAGTTCTCATGCCTCAGCTTCCCAAGCAGTTGGGATTACAGGTGAGTGCAACCACCATGCCCGACTAATTTTTTTTTTTTTTCTGTATTTTTAACAGATACGAAGTTTTGCCATATTGGCCAGGCTGGTCTCAAACTCCTGACCTCAAGTGATCTGCCTGCCTTGGCCTCCCAAAGGGCTGGGAATATAGATATGAACCACTGCTCCCAGCCACATCTTTTTCTTAATGTAGAAAGAACTTAAGGAAAATTACTATTTCCATTAATTATCAATTAGAAATATTGAATATTCTCATCCCAATAATTCCATGAAAGCTTTGACCAAATTACAATGTGTATATGTTTTAGAAAAATAGGATCATAGAAAAAATGTATTTCTAAAAGGTTCTTTTTGAGGACACATTTTAAAAAATATATGGCGAAAAAAGCAACAATGTTTATAACGATATAAAACTGCAAAATACAAGCAGATAGACGGGTCATTTTAAAAAACAAATTTCTATATGGTAAAGCTGAGTTAAACTGCTCAGAGTTCTTTAGCATGGTGTCACTCTTAGTAGGGTCAACATGTCTCTCAATTGCTTGTTGTGCTGTGCTGGAGTAATTACTAAAAGTGCCCTCTTTTGTTCTCAAAATGTCCCGGTTTAGAAAATAAGCTAGCTATAAATCTTGATATGTTAACCCCCTCGATAGGACAGACAGTAACTTATCAGAATTAAAGAATTGCCAACTGATTTATAGACACACCTTATTACCATTCTTATTAATCCACTTGTATAAGGCAAATGCCTTATATCACTTAAGGATTTTTTTTTTTAAGCTCATTTATTTGAGAAGCAAACAAAAAGAAGATCACTTTTTGACTCCATTGAGAAGCTTACTACTTGTGTTGTGGTGAGCCAACTGGCAATATTAGAATAGCTTGGAAGCTTGCTAGGAACGCAACTCAGGCTAGATTTGCTGATTCTGCATTTTAAGGAGATTCCAAGTGATTCATCTGTGCATTATAGTGTGAGATGCAGTGGTTTACAGGACTCTGAGAGAAAGATGACTGAATCCAAGCTTGCTTCCCCTCCAGATGCACCTGGGCTACGGACATCAAGTTAATGAAAAAGTCTGGACTGTAGCTGAACAGCCATGGTCCTATCATTTTCACCCCAAAGATAACTGATGAAGGGTTACTTTCAAGTAGAAATTATAGCAAGCTAAACATAGAACACAGTCCTGTCTGCAAAGGTGACAGTGCCTGTTCCGGCTCCTGCGGTGGGTACAGGCCTCACTCTCAAAGGAATTATTTAAAAAGCAGGGCAGGGAGGAGTACGGGGCAGTATCTCCTTGGCTTGGAAAATGCATCCGTGAATAGGAGTGCTCTAACTTATACTGAATCGGAGACTTTTCTAATAAAAAATTAGTAAAGCAGATTGTCAGTTTTGGACATATATAAAACATTTTATTTTTGTTTGTGGTGTAGTTTTAGCTAGCCACTAGTTAAGTGTGCCAGTGGAAACTTTCCTTCTCCTTTCCTGAGGATGGGTCAGTGATAGGGTTGCGAGGGTCAAGTTCAGTAAATAAGTGGTGAAAAATATTATTTTAGAGGAAGATTTGCATGAAACGTCTTAAACTATATTCACTTTTTTTCTTTCCAGTCCTCCAAAATAGGTAATCATAAGAGTTTTAAGAAAATCCTCTTAATAACAGTACATTTGCAAACAACTATTATTGCAAGCTACTTTTCAAATTATGTTATTTTTTTTTTCAGGCTGCAAATATGGACAAGTTATCCAGAGCAAAGACTTTCAAATGCCTCCCATGATCATCATGTGCAGAGAAATCATTCAAGGCACGTGGTGGCACATGCCTGTAGTTCCAGCTACTCGAGAGGCTGAGACAGAAGAATTGCTTGAACCCTGGAGGCGGAGGTTGCAATGAGCCAAGATCGCGCCACTGCACTTGTGCCTGGCGATGGAGCAAGATTCCATCTCAAAAAAAAAAAAAAAAGAAAAAAAACCTTCAAAACCTTCCAGTTACCTCTAGAATAAAATCCAACATTTAACCCAATATCCAGAGATATTCATGAGTTAGGGACAAATTCCTCTTTCAAAGATATTTCATCCCACTTTTCTTAATGTATTTTTTATCTAAGCAGAGGAAAACATCTGTTATTATCCACAGTATTCCTAAAATTTTTTGTTTTAAGATTTGCTTGTGCCTTTCCTGTACATAAAATAGCTAAGACTCTCCTCATTCAATTTTCACCCACTGTTTCAAACTCAGTTCAAATAATAACCTTTATAACTTGTAATACGTGATAGAACCTGACCTATGATGTGAGACTAAACTGTTGTGCAGTGCCATGTATCCTATTATGAGTGATGCAGATTTGACCTATAAGTTGACTTGAAAAACTTCTATTAATAAAATAGGTCTAACATCTATCATTTCTTTCAAAATGTTTCTAGGTTAAATAAGAAACTGTACACATCTGGACTATCATTGGCTTTTGATGTATCTGAATCCTCTCCTCTGGCTTTTTTCGCTTATGGAACTACAGTTTTCCAAAGAAAATGTAGGCGATAACTAATACCACTTTTCTAGCTTATACTACATATAGTCTTCTATTTTAATTAATAAATTTATGAATTTTGTATAGAAATGAATCCAAGGCAGTATACCATCTGACTTTCATAGTCCAGTGTCCAAAATAGTGCCCTGCACATAGTAGTTGCTCAATTAATGTACTAATTGGAAGTACATTTATCTTTGCCATAGTTATTAAACAATAATTTTAAGCAAAATGTAAATTAATAATTTAGTCAGCTTTTATTTCTTTTGAATACATTTATATTTAACATGTGCTCTGAAAATGTTATGTTAAGAGTAATTGCTATAGAGTAAAATTTAAGTTAGCCAGAATAACAGCAGGATATCGGTTACACAAACCAAAAAGCAACTAAAATGACACTAGTCTATATAACTGAAAAGAATTTTAATGTAAACTTACTTAGCTAGAAATATATCCAGTAATTACAGACAAGTTTACTCTTCTATAAAGGTCATCTGAACATATAAAAATAATATATATACACAATGATTTAAGAACAATAACATTACATAAACTTATTGATGAGGAAAGGTCAAAGCTGTCTGTTGTAATTTATATTATGCTCCCTCAAACCACCCTGATTCTTTTCTAATACTAAACTTGAACTGCATTGGGAAAATTGCCAATTTTGAACTGGCAATACTACTAATACTAAACTTGAACTGCCAGAAAATTGCATTCTGAGCTGGAATTCCTTATCCTCGTCCTTTTCCTACTATTCCCTTTATTTTCACAACTCTGGAGGTGTTAGGCATGCTCAGTTCCCCCTTGTTTTCCTTAGACTCCTGGCAGTAGTCTCGCTCCTCCAGAAGCAGTGAACAGAACGATGGATGGGGCCCTCTTTGACCTGCAATATTTCATTTTCTTTTTCTTTCATTCTTTCTTTTTCTTTTCTTTTCTTTTTTTATTTTTATTTATTTATTTATTTTTTTTGTCACAGAGTCTTACTCTGTCGCCCAGGCTAGAGTTCAGTGGCAAGCTCTTGGCCTACTGTGAGCTCTGCCTTTCAGGTTCAAGTGGTTTTCCTGCCTCAGTTTCCAGAGTAGCTGGGATTACAGTCTCATGCCACCGTGGCCAGCTAATTTTTGTATTTTTAGTAGAGTGAGATTTTCCTCATGTTGGTCAGGCTGATCTCGAACTCCTGACCTCAATTGATCTGCCTGCCTCGACCTCCTAAAGTTCTGGGATTACAGGCATGAGCTATTGCACCAAGTCGGACTTGCAGTATTTCTGGCTGGCAATTATGTTTTTAGAAATGTCCACGTCTATTCACATAATTTCAGGTAGGATTAACTTTAACTTTGGTCACTTCTGTATATGCATAGTCAAATCCAAGAATGGACTATCTTTGAAAATGAGACGTTCTTAGAGTGCTTTTGTTCAAGTTCTCCCCTGTGATCACCTTTCTGAATGGCATGCACACAATTTAAGGACTGCAGCTGCACAAAATATGTTCACTGGCTTCGGGACGCTTCTATTTATGTAGTTCTCAATACTTCAGCCAAATATTTATTTACGTTCCTTCATTTTGCTTTAAAAGCAAGGTGTTAGAAACAGTGGTTTGGTTAGAACATTGCTAAAAATTAATCTAAAATACATGAAAATAGTTGAGGGTTAGTATTTGAGTAGAAAAGACACAGTTTGACTTCTAACTCCGGCTCACCTTGCTCTCTCATCCACACGTGAGTAATGTGTCAGTGTTCAGATTGACATCCTAACTAATTCTTGACATGCAACACTTCAAAACTCTTATGATTACCTATTTTTGAGGACTGGAAAGAAAAAAGTGAATGTAGTTTAAGACTTGTTACACAAATTTTCCTTTAAAATAATAATTTTCACCACCAATTTACTGAACTTAACTCTAGCAACCCTATTACTGACTCATTCTCAGGGAAGGAGATGAAAATAGATTCCACTATCACACTTAACTAGAGGCTTTAACTAATATCTACCCAAATATGATAAAGCTTTCCCATAGACAGAATAGGCTTAACTACAAAACCAAACCTTCCTTCTGTGTTTAAGTCTAGTCACTCACCAGAAAGTGACACTTGGCAGTCATCTCATCATTGTACTACCTGCCCTCAGTCTGATCAGTTCTTAAATAAGCTCCCTAGGAAAACCTAAAATAAAACAAAACAACCATTATATTTCTCTTCTACTCAAATATCTTTACTGGCTCCCCATTTTCTATGATGAAAAAGTCTAATAAGTTTCACAAAGTCCGTCCCTTCTCTTTATTAACAACCTCAACCACAATCCAAACATGTCTTGCAATCTACTTACAAAAAAATCAGTTTTGTCTTCAAAGCATATACCATTTTACCCTTCTATACATTTGGCAATGCTATTTCTTCTTCCTAGATGTCCTCTAGTCCTCAACACCCTCAGTATTTATATTCATTTGTCAAGACACAGGAAAGATAACACCTCCTACATGATCTTCCATAACATTATTCTTAGCTGATTGCTGCCTGTGTGTGCCTCTGTGCTGAGATGCAACATTATTTGTATCTGCACAGTATTTATGCTATTTTACATTATTTATATCATTTGTACCCTGAACAATGAACTCCTCAACAATACAGAAGTGAATTATTGAGGTTTGTTTTCTCAATGACAAATAATCAGGTACATATTATAACTTCCTAATTCAAAACCTGCTTGAAAAATAAAATAAGAATGTGAAAAGCATATATTTAACATTCATAAATATTATCTGTAGTCTAATAAATGCATTACAAAGAAATTAAATATCACAATTAATAAGAGCTTATATATATTAATATTTACAAGTACCAAATTGGCATTTTATTTTATCATATTAAATTCCCAAAGATATTACCATTTTAAGGAGAATACAGTAATATATTGACATACTTTTTTATTGTTATACTTTTGGAATAAGGGATTTTAAAAGTGGAAAGATTCTTTGTATCTTTAAACAGCAAGCTTGAAGTACATTAATGGGCATTGGAATGTAACAATTTTTTAAACATATTTTTAAATATTTTGTGATAAAGGGAGTCAAAATAGCATTTAATTTTATTTTTAAAGTGAATTAACATTATAACTCTGCAGGGCTATATATAATGTCTAGAAAAACCTACTTGTTAAATACTACTTAATAACATCATAAAATCATTACATCTGCTTAAAATGAGAAATTTAATTCACTTTTATCAGTTGATACTGAAATCTTTATCTGTGTTAGCTGTGATATTCTCTTATTACACTACATTTCAAGTTAGCTCTCCATAGAATTAAGTTCACAGCTTAGAAAAAAACAGCTGATTAGACTTTAAGTAAAGCAGAACTGCTTTATTCTTTGTATGTATGTGTGGATGTGTAATACCATACAGGAAAATGACCATGAGAAAAAAGAAAAAGAAAGTATAACTTCTTTATAATGATCCTACAACTGCTAGATCTATGTTCACTCTCTCTCTCTACAGGCATGTGCCACCACACCCAGCTAATTTTTGTATTTTTAGTAGAGACGGGATTTCACCATGTTGTCCAGGATAGTCTCCATCTCTTGACCTCGTGATCCTCCTGCCTCAGCCTCCAAAAGTGCTGGGATAACAGGCGTGAGCCACTGCACCTGACCTTGAAGGTTTTTAATTAGGTAAAAGGAATTTTGTAAATTGCTCTCAGAGAGTGCAGAAAAAGCAATAGAGATAGAAACATTGTGAAAGAGACAATTAGGTCAAGAACCAGAGTAATAGGAATAGAGTACCAAAGAGGAGCAAGTGAAAAAGGAATTTCAAATTAGAAAGGTTCTTAAACAGAGAAAAACATTTATTATTTTACCTTTGTCAGATATTGTAGAAAATTAAAATTAAGAATTAATAGGCAAATTTTTGGACACGTTAACTCTAAATTACTAGAAATCAAAAAGAAGAAAACATCTTTAAAAGATGTGAAACATTTATGAAAATTATAAACAAAAAATATTGAAAACTAGATGATTACTGTCAAGAGCAAAAACAAATATATGGAAATATCAAAATATTAGTAGCTGAACTTCTTAATAGAAAAAAAGACTGAATACATTTAAAAATGATGTTTTGTTTATAGAGGAGATTTCTTGAATGAGATAAAGGAGATGCCTTGGAAAAGTTAAAGAAGGTAATTATCCTCAAATTTTAAAAATGTAAAAAGAAAACAATATCAAACATATTTAAATTAGGCCAGGCGCTGTGGCTCATGCCTGTAATCCTAGCACTTTTGGGGAGGCCAAGGCAGGGGGACTGTTTGAGGGCAATTCAAGACCAGCTTGGACAGTGAAGTGAGACTTCATCTCTACAAAAAAATCATGGTGACATTTGGCTATAGTCCCAACTAGGCTGAAATGGGAGGATCTCTTGAGCCCAAGAGTTCAAATCTGCAGTGAGTTACGATTGTGCCACTGCATTCCAGCCTGGGTGACACAGCAAAACACAGTCTCTAAAACAAAGAAAATCAAAAAGTTAAAATCCTAAGCCACACACACACACACACACGCACACACACACACACACACACACACACATATATATATATATATGTGTGTGTGTGTGTGTGTGTGTGTGTGTGGCTTAGGATTTTAACTTTTTGATTCTCAAAACATATACATACACACACACACACACATATATGTGTGTGTGTGTGTGTGTGTGCGTGTGCGTGTGTCTGTGTGTATGTATATGTTTTGAGAATTTCAAATAAAAATTTCCAAAGATACATTGTGATGGGCAGTGGCCATCCATATTTTTAGTTTTGAATATCATGTTAAATATCAACATAAGACAACAACAAATATTTTCTCAAAAAACTAATTTTCACCAGTAGTCAACTATTGATTATCTAAGAATAAATCAAACACTGGAAAATTAACACTAATTAAACTCAAATAATATATTTGAACAGTGAAGAGATTAAGATAGCTACAAATCTTTTTAATTACTATTCTTTTCCCAATCAAGTCATTTATATCAGCAAAATGTTGTAGATGAAGTATTTAATGTGAGACCAGGAAACTTCACTCTTATCTTAGCTCTGGCTTTCATTAGTGGGTTATAATGATCATGCCAATTTCTCTGCGATTTTCTATCTTTGTAAAACTTGGAGGAGTTGAAATAAGAGAGCTAAATATCAATATACACTCAGTAAAAGGAATTTAAATTATCTTTAAATTTTTCCAACTACTTATTAAGGCTAAAGAGAATACATAAATATGTAAAATTTAGGAAGCATTAATTTTATTTCCCATATAAAACTGAGTATCTCAGTTTGGTTGCCCAAAGAAAATTTTTCCTATACTAGTTTATTCATTCTTTGTGATGTATGTACAAATTCATTCTTTGTGATGCATGTAATTAGTTTTGGGTTTATTTTCCTTTGTGTTACATCCCTACAGTTTAGGCATGTTGATAGAATTGACCACAGATCATTTGCATTCTCTGCAGTATGTTATTCGGTTAATAAACACACCATACTTTATCATTTAGTAAAGTGAAATACTGCATAGTTAAGTGAATTGCTTCTGGTTTTGATATTACAGGGTGCTGCATTGATCATGAATGTCCGTATCTTCTGACAACCTGCAATAGTTCCTTTGGGTATATAGCTACCTATTGGATTGTAAAGTATGAACCTTTTTCAGCTTTACTAGGGAATGGCAACCAATTTTCTACAATATTTCTGCCAATTTACAACATTACAAGAAAAGGATGAGCATTTCCTTGTGTCACATCCTTGTATTTGTAAGACTTTGTGGCCAGTACAGTGATTAAATGGTATCTCATCACCATGCTATTAATTTATCTTGTAATAAAATTCATAACTTTCCTTGGCAAACTATTTGATGAAGCAAGTAGTTTGAACTACAGGGTAGTAGTTTGCCCATTTTTAAATGTTATCTTTTGTTGTTATGTACAGGATACACACACACACACACACACACACACACACACACACACACACACAATCTATTTAGGGGTTCTATAATGTCTTCCTATATTATTTTTATCCAGAAGTATATTATATATATTTTGTTAGATTAAATCCTCGGTATTGGGGGGGTGGAAGTGGTTGGTAGCATAGTGCCTTTAAAAATTATATTCTTTATTTTTTTAGTTGATAGAAATGTAATTAAACTTGTATGTTAAATTTTTGTCCAAATCTTTGCTAAGTAATACTAATTACTTATCTATGTATTCATGTAGTTTTATAGCTACATTATTATACAATGTGAAAACAACGACAGTTTAATTTTTACTAATATTCTAATATGTAAAAGTGCATTCCAACAATTAAACCTGACTTGAACATGATGTATTATTGTTACATTGGGATTCAGGGATTCAGGGTGCCCTTAGCTCCCCTGAGAGGACGTTTCTCCAGGTTCTATGAGAGAGGGCACACCACGGTGCAGTGTGCAGTAAATGCTGAACTCAAAAGTGTTCATAGAAAGTGATTTAACTAAAGAGAGAGAGAAACAGGAGAAGGAGAGAGAAAGAAACAGCTAACTCACATTGAGTGAGAGAATCCAGACAGAGGGAATCCGGGAGAGGAAAGCCGCTTCCACATTGAGTGGAAGGGAACAGAGAGAGAAGGAGTTTAGAAGGGGAAGCTAGGCATTCACAAGAGACTGTAGAAGGGGAATCCAGAGGAGAAATCCAGGAGAGAAACGGACCCTGGCCAATGAAAGGAGTTCCCTTAGAACTTCCGCTGGGGTGATTGAACCTTAGTTTCTTCCCTCGCCCGAGAAATTGAAACATAAACTGTTAAATCTGGATGGAGAGAGATGGGAGAGGAGCATGGGGCTGAGAAGTTCTTGCCCTTAAAACTACACCCCCTTGTGGACCTGGAAAGAGAACACATTCCCTCATTGCTATTTTTTAATAAGTTGCTGTTTAGTAGATAATGTTTTGCTTGAGATTTTGCATTTGTGTTTATGATTGAGCTTTATCTATGGTGCTTTTATCTGAATGTTTTTGACTGATATTGACATCAGTGTTATGCTAGTCTCATAAAATAAGCTGGCAATTGCGCATTTTTTACTCCTGACAATTTGTATGATACCATTATTTATTTTAAAAATAGTTTTGGAACCCACCGGTAAAACTATTTGTGGGTGATTTTTTATTCGTGGGAAGATTTCGAAACTACTGATTCAATTACTTGAATTGTTATCTCCTTCAGGTTTCATGTTTCTTCCTCAGTTAATTTTGTTAATGGAATTGTCTACTTCATCTAAGTTCCAAAGTGCACTGACATCAGTTTAGTAAAATTTTCTTATCATATCTATCTCTCCAGCATCTGGCATTATGTACTTTTTTCATTCCTTATGGAGTTTTTTTGTACCATTACTTATTTTCCCTTAATGAACCCTGTCAGAGGATGATTCAGTTTATTTTATTTTACACTTAGTAATAATTTTGGTTAATATGATTCTAATTATAAACTTTTATAATTTATTAATTTCTATACTTTTTTTCTTTTGCTTTCCCAGTGTTTATTCATTGCTTTTCAGCTTTTTTTTTTTTTTTTTTTTTTTTTTTTTTTTTTTTTTTTTTTTTTTTAATAGTAAGCCTATATCCTTTTAACATTACCTTACCTGTATCTGACAAGTGTTGATACAGGATGATTTTTCTTCCTTTTTTTCTTTTTCTTTTTGTTTTCCAATTGTAGATCTTTATTATTTGATTATATGTCCTTTCAACTTTGGCAAAAATAGGTCCTGTTAAATCATATGACAGACTTTAATTTGCAAGGTGTAATTGAATTATATGCATTCCAAAACTTATCTAAATCATAGTTTCATGAAAAAAATGTGTTTGAAAATTTAAATGTTTAATATTTACACCCTCAAACCATTTACAAACACTTTAAGTTTTGTCTTTTAATTATGTCAGTCTGTTAGAGAGATTTCTCTGTGGGTTGAAATCTTTTGGTCACCAACAGTTGAATTGAGAGCAATTATTTTTGAAAAAATCCTGCAAAAAGTCTTACTTTGATATTATAATTGAACATCTGTAGAAAAGTTAGAGCTGTGTTTATTCTATCATAATTTTTTAAACTGTACTTTAGGATCTGGGGTACATGCGTAGATCATGTAGGGTTTTTGCATAGGTACACACATGGCAATGTGGCTTGCTGCCTCCATCCCCCGGTGACCTCCATTTGACATTTCTCCTCATGTTAGCCTTTCTCAACCTCCCCTCCCACCACTGTCCCTCCCCTAGACATCCCCAACAAACTTCAGTGTGTGATGCTTCCTCCCTGTGTCCATGTGTTCTCATTGTTCAACACCCACCTATGGGTCGGGCACAGTGGCTCATGCCTGTAATCCCAGCATTTTGGGAGGCTGAGGCAGGTGGATCAGGAGGTCAGGAGATCGAGACCATCCTGGGTAGCATGGTGAAACCCTGTCTCTAAAACAAAAAACAAAACAAAACAAAACAAAACGAAAAAATACCTGCCTATGAGTGAGGACATTCGATGATTGATTTTCTGTTCTTGTATCAGTTTGCTGAGAATGATGGTTTCCAGATGCTTTTTCTATTGACAGCTCCAATTATGTTCTAATTCTCATTATGATTTTAATAATGATTAATCAGTTTAAATTCAATAACATTTCCTACTTTATTTTGTATAATAGTTAAAATATATTTTACTGTCTTTTATTATTAAATCAGCCTAATTATGCTGTTGTCAGTTAACATTGAGATTCATGAAATTTAGTTTCAATTCAATTGCTTTTTTATGAAAATCTTATTTTTATATTTTATTTATGTATTTTTTAAGTTATGTTGTTGTATTTATTTATTATTTTAATTATACTTTAATTTCCGGAGTACATGGGCAGATCTTGCAGGATTGTTACATAGGTATATATTTGCCATGGTAGTGTGCTGCCTCCATCCCCCAGTCCCCTACATTAGGTATTTCTCCCAATGTTATCCCTCCCCAATCTTCCCACCCCCTGATACCGCTCTCCTAGTCCCCCACCCCCTCAAAAAACCCTATTGTGTGATGTTTCCCTCCCTATGTCCATGTGTTCTCAGTGTTCAAGACCCACCTATGAGTGAGAACTTGCAGTGTTTGGTTTTTTGTTCTTGCATCAGTTTGCTGAGAATGATGGTTTCCAAATTCTTCCATGTCCCTACAAAGAATATGAACTCATCCTTTTTTATGGTTGCATAATATTCCATGGTGTATATGTGCCACATTCTCTTTATCCAGTTTATTATTCATGGACATTTGGGTTGGTTTCAGCTCTTTGCTCTTGTAAACAGTGCCACAAAGAACATACCTGTGCATGTGTCCTTATAATAGAATGATGTATAATCCTTTGGGTATATACACAGTAATGGGATTGCTGGGTCAAATGGTATTTCTATTTATAGATCCTTGAGAAATCGCCACACTGTCTTCCACAATGGTTGAACTAATTTACACTCCCACCAACAGTGTAAAAGTGTTCCTATTTCTCCACATCCTCTCCAGCATGGGTTGTCTCCAGATTTTTTAATGATTGCCATTCTAACTGGCATGAGATGGTATCTCAATGTGATTTTGATTTGTATTTCTCTAATGAACAGTGATGATGAGCATTTTTTCATATGTTTGTTGGCTTCATATATGTCTTCTTTTGAAAAGTGTCTGTTCATATTCTTTGCCCACTTTAGAATGGATTTGTTTGTTTTTTTTTTTTTTCTTCTTGTAAATTTGTTTTAGTTCTTTGTAGATTCTGAATATTAGCCCTTTGTCAGATGGGTAGCTTGCAAAGATTTTTCCCCATTCTGTTGATTACCATTTCACTCTAATGATTGTTTCTTTTGCTGTGCAGAAGCTCCTTAAGTTTAAAATTAGATACCTTTTTTCTATTTTGACTTTTGTTGCCATTGCTTTTGGTGTTTTAGTCATGAACTCCTTGCCTATACCTATGTCCTGAATGATATTGCCTAGGTTTTCTTCTAGGGTTTTTATGGTGTTAGATCTTATGTTTAAATCTTTAATCCATCTAGAGTTAATTTTTGTATAAGGTGGAAGGAAGGGGTCCAGTTTCAGCCTTTTGCATATGGCTAACCAGATTTCCCAATACTGTTTATTAAACAGGGAATCCTAACCCCATTGCTTGTTTTTGTCAGGTTTGTCAAAGATCAGATGGCTGTAGATGTGCAGCATTGCCTCTGAGGCCTCTGTTCTGTTCCATTGGTCTATATCTGTTTTGGTACCAGTACCATGCTGTTTGATTACCGTAGCCTTGTAGTAGAGTTTGAAGTCAGGTAGGGTGATGCCCCCGGCTTTGTTCTTTTTGCTTAGAACTGACTTGGCTATGTGAGGTCTCTTTTGGTTCCATATGAAGTTTAAGGTGCTTTTTTTCCAGTTGTGTGAAGAGGGTCATTGGTAGCTTGAGGGGGATAGAATTGAATCTATAAATTACTTTGGGCAGTATGGTCGTTTTCACAATATTGATTCTTCCTAACCATGAGCATGGAATGTTGTTCCATTTGTTTGTGTCCTCTCTTATATCCTTGAGCAGTGGTTTGTAGTTCTCCTTGAACAGGTCCTTTACATCCTTTGTCAGTTGTATTCCTAGGTATTTTATTCTCTTTGTAGCCATTGTAAATGGCTTGTAGGGTTTCTTCTGAAAGATCCACTGTGAGTCTGATGAGCTTCCCTTTGCAAATAACCTGACCTTTCTCACTAGCTGCCCTTAGTATTTTTTTTCTTCATTTCAACCCTGATGAATCTGATGCTTATGTGCCTTGGAGTTGCTCTTCTTGAGGAATATCTTTGTGATTTTTACTGTATTTCCTGGATTTGAATGTTGGTTTGCTTTGCTAGGTTGGGGAAGTTCTCCTGTATAATATCCAGAAGAGTGTTTTCCAACTTGGATTCATTCTCTCTGTTACTTTCAGGTACACCGATCAAATGTAGATTAGGTCTTTTCACACAATCCCATGTTTCTTGGAGGCTTTGTTCATTTTTTTTCACTCTTTTTTTCTCTAATCTTACCTTCCATTTTATTTCCTTTAGTTGATCTTCAATCTCTGCTATACTTTTTCTGCTTGATCAATTTCTGTTACTGAAACTTGTGTATGCCTCATGAAGTTCTCATACTGTGTTTTTCAACACCATCAAGTCATTTATGCATATGTCTTAATAAATTCCTGTAACTATCATTATTATTTTAAATATACCAATAAGATTTGTTGCTTTACTTTATTATAGATAAACTCTTATTTTAGATTCAGGGGCTACATATGCAGATTTGTTACCTGGATACATTGCAGGATGCTGAGGTTTGGGGTATGAATACTCCCATCACCAAAGTAGGTTAGTTTTTCAACACTTATCCATCTCCCTCCATCCTCCATCAAGTAGTTCCCAGTGTCTGTTGTCATCTTTACGTCCATGACTACCCAGTATTTGGCTCCCACTTATAAGTGAGAACATATGATAATGCTTTTCTGTTTCTGCATTAATTCACTTAGGATAATGACCTCCAGCTGTATTCATGTTGCTATAAAGAAGTTAATTTCCTTCATTTATGGCATCATAATGTTCCATGATGTGTGCATATATATCATATTTTATTTATCCTGTCCGCTGTTGATGGGAACCTAGGTTGATTCCATGTCTTTGCTATTATTAATAGTGCTGTGATGAATATTCAAGGACATGAGTCTTTTTGATAAAATAGCTTGTTTTCTTTTGAATATATCACTAGTAATGGGATCGCTGGGTCCAATGGTCGTTCTGTTTTAAGTTATTTGAGAAATCCCCAGCTGCTTCCCACAGTGGCTAATTTACATTCCTACTGACAATGTATAAGTGTTCCATTTTCTCTACAGTCTCACCAATATCTTTTGTTTTTTGACTTTTTAATAATAGCCATTCATCTGGTGGGAGATGGTATCTTACTGTGGTTTTGATTTGCATTTTTCTGATGACTACTGATGTGAAGAATTGTTTCATATGTTTGTTGGCTGCTTGTATGTCTTCTTTTGACAAGTGTCTGTACATGTCTTTTGCCCATTTTTTAATGTGGTAGTTTTTGTTTGTTTGTTTCATTTTTCTTTTCTTTTTTTTCTTTGCTTATTGAATTGTTTAAATTTCAATAAATAAAGATTCTGGATATTAGGCCTATTTTGGATGCATGTTTGTATTTTCTCTTATTCTCTAAGTTAATTCCCATGACTCAAATATTTGCTTTTCTGATGTTATCACATGCATCCAGCAAGATTTCTTCATTACTTTTGTCTCTTTTTCCCGAATGTATATTTCTAAATAATCTTTCATAAATTTACAGATTCTTCTGCTTGATCAATTCTGCTATTTATGGTTTCTATTGAATTTTTGAAAATTTTATTGTGTTTTTCAGGATTTTTGTTTAATTTCTAAATTTATTTTATCTCTTTATTAAATATTTTTGTTCTGGCCATTTATTGTTTTAATTATTTGAATTATCTGTATTTCTTTAAAATTCTATGAGCTTCCTAAAACAATTCTTTTGTATTCTTTGTCTGACACTTCTTACATCTCAATTTATTTAGGATTCGTGTCTCTGTCACCTTATTTTGCTCATTTGGTTATGTCATGTTTTCCTAATTGTTCTGCACCATGTGGTTGTGCATTGATGACTGTTTATTTGAAGCAGCAGGCACTTATTTCAATATTTCCACACTAGCTTTATCTGAAAAATTCCTGTGACAGGTATGGCACAAAGGCAGGCAGAAGTTCAGAGCAGATATGACTGATGTGGTGCTGCCAGAAGTCTGGGACCTACTGCAGCACACATGATGCTTGAGCAAACCATAAACTGGTGGATATTGCAGCTGGCATCATACTGGACCTTATCTGAATTCAAGGGCTGCTGAGGCCTATCTGATTTTGAGAGCTGTCCAGAGCTCAGATTCTGATGTTAGCGTAAATGCCTTATATGCCAGAAATTGCTTTTGCCATACAGGTCTGAAGCCTGGGACTGTGTGGTTCTGCCTTGTGTTGGAGAATATCTAGTGATTCAGTTCATGGGTAGTGACTTGGAATAATAGGGTTCTCTTCGGTGGTGAGTTTTATTGTGATGGGCCCAATGTTGAGGTCCAAGGCAAAGTATTATGCTTACTTCACTCTTTTTCCCCAACTGCACAGCATATCCGTTCATACTGTGCTGCCTGGGGTTTGGGGGCATGTGGTGTGCGTAATGTGCTGCCTGGGGTTTGGGGGCATGTAGTGTGGGTAATGTAAAACTGTCCTTTTTACCATCTTTAATACATATTTTCTTATAATTGTGCTAAAACCAGGTACTGTGGTCTTTTACCTGATTTTCTTAGTTCCTGTGAAGCTAAGTCTATATATAGACTTTTTAAACTAAAAGTCTAAATTTTAAACGTCTAGTTTAAAAAGTCTAAATTTTTAGAACTCCATGGAACAAAACACTTTGATTTTGTTAATCTAGTTATATTTGAAGAAGAAATGATTTTTTGCATGTTTTGAATTATTAAGAATTATTTTATGACAAAGAATGTGATATATCTTGTTAAATATTTTATGTTCACTTTATACAAATGTGCATTCTGCTGTTTTGGAATGGATTGCTTCTATAAAGGTCAATTAGGTCAAGTAGGTCAAATCTTATGTATCATTACAAGTTTTCTAAGTAGTTATTCTAACCACTATTGGGAGATAGGTATTGAAATCTTAGATAATTATTGTCACTTTGTCTATTTTTTTAGTTCCATATTATTTACTTCATTATTTTGAGATACTCTTATAAGTTGAATACATCTTCAGGGCTGTTGTTCTTTTAATAAATTGAGCCTTGTGGTAGTTATCTATGGCTACATAACAAATTACTTTAGAATTTAGTGGCTTAACACATTAAGATATATTATCCCATAATTGTGTGAGTCAGATATCTAGCATCACTTAGCTGGATGCCTGTGCTTCAAGATCTTTTGTAATTTTCAGTCAAACATTAATACAATTGTGGCATTAGTCTCATCTGAACACTTGACTGTGGCAAGGAATCTACTTCCAAGCTTATTATGTGGTTGTTGGCAAGTCTTGGCCTGTCACTCCATAACCCTTCAACAAGATTACCTCATAACATAGCAACTTATTTTCTGAATGATGAGTAAGCAAGGGAAGCAGAAAGAATTCTTTTTCAATCCTAATCACAAAAACTAAATCATATCTTTGTCATGTTCTATTTTACAGAAGCAAGTCAGTAAATCCAGCCCACACTCAGGGTAGGTAATTACAAAAAGGAATAAATACAGGTGGTAGCGATGATTGATTGGAAGTCATCTTAGTGGCTGCCAACATTAATCTTTAATTTGAACCCAACATCAAAAACTGTCCTCAGGGAAGAAAATAGCCAGAATCAGTAGCTCATCTCAGGGGTCTCTTTCTTCTTCAAAATTTGAATTAATCTCACCTTTGTGTCTTCTCCAAATTTATCATGTCTTCAAAATATTTTTAGTATGTTTATGTTTTCTAATTTGCACTGAGAGCAGTAGTCTACCATTACTTGCTACTTGCTAACTGGAAGTGAAATATTTTATTTTAATTAGTATGTTCTTAATTTATAAAAGTTTGATTCAGTTTCTTTTCTCAACTCTTTATTCATTTTTAGTCTATTTTCTTCAATTATATTTTTATTTTTCTATAAATGTATTCTGAAAACTATACTGATGATATTTTTCTAAACTTTACCAATGATATTTTCTAAAAGTGTTGGGGGAAATAGCACTTCATTCAATCTGCAAAAAAAGTTTAAAATCCCCAGAGATTAAATATACAATGAAAGCAGGAATCCAAATGATGTGTAAACTCTAAAGTAGAACTTTTCTTAAAAACAGAATCCCATTAAGTATTTTAAAACTTACACTCTATTGTATCAGTTATAGGTAGAAAATATCATTAAGGAGAGAGAATATGAAAGTGAATTGGATGAATGGGGAATATTTTTCCCTTATAAATCATGTATTCAGGACACAGCACACATAGTATCTTTTGTATGTTATATATTCTTAATGAGAATATTCTAATCCTCCATGGAACAAAACGCTTTGATTTTGTGTTACAGACTATTTAATGTAGCCTCTACCAACCTATCATTTTTAAAGTTTTCAGTTCCTCTGTTCAACTTAATGCCACAATATTAATACTTACATTTTCTACATATCCCATGCTAGTGCATATCCTAATACCTTTGGTGTTCCTTCACCTTGTTACTTCCTCCTTCCTATTTCTCGTGGGTAATTCTTACAGTGTATGTATTTGCTTAATGTTTATTGCAACGTCCTTCTAATATGCCTTCGTGAGTTAGAGAAGCTAGAAAGTTAAAATATTTTCCTAACTCTTTCGACTTTCATGTAAGTCTAGTAGGCATGCAAATCTTCAGTTTAGAACAGAAGCAACTAGAGAGAGCAGCAGCAGCAAATTATGAAACATGAATTTTTTTTATTTTTATAATATAAAGGCATTATCAGCTTCCTGATTCAGGCAGCTTCCTGATTTGAGTAGAAAAAAAAATTCCTCTAGAGTGAATATCTGTAGTGATCATTACTCAGACACACAGGTTTCCTGTTAATGACAAATATAGCAAGTTCATTGGCAACCCAGTTCTGTAATGTTTCAGAATATTTTTCTGGAAGCACAGACTACAGTCCATTTCATCAACAGTCTTAATGATTGAATTTCATGTAATGGTTGATTATAAATCTCTTTCTTTTTGAACAATACAGAGAGAATTACATTCTTTGAATTAAAAACCCTAATTGACATATTCATGCTTTAAAATTTGGCTAAGGTGATCTCATTCAATATTTTAACAAATTATTTGATTACCTTTTATAAAATTCCTCCACAGAAGTACTTACATGATTTTTTTTTTTTTTTTTTTTTTTTTTGAGATGGAGTTTCGCTCTTGTTACCCAGGCTGGAGTGCAATGGCGCGATCTCGGCTCACCGCAACCTCCGCCTCCTGGGTTCAGGCAATTCTCCTGCCTCAGCCTCCTGAGTAGCTGGGATTACAGGCATGTGCCACCATGCCCAGCTAATTTTTTGTATTTTTAGTAGAGACGGGGTTTCACCATGTTGACCAGGATGGTCTCGATCTCTTGACCTCGTGATCCACCCGCCTCGGCCTCCCAAAGTGCTGGGATTACAGGCTTGAGCCACCGTGCCCGGCACTTACATGATGTTTTAACACTGTATTACTTTCTAGCTTGCCCTTACCGGCTAAACTGACATTGTGTCTTTTAAAATGTTTCCCCCATTTGAGGATAAACTCTTTGAAAACACAGTCCATTTTAAATATATAATAGGAAAACAGTTTATAATAAACACACTGACTCTAACGACAGTACAAGGTCCTAGTCCACAAGCACCGTATCTAACGCTGCCTTTTTTTTCCCATCCGTTACACTTAGTTTAGTGACTATTAGTGTTTGATAAAACCAACTTTATCCCTTTTTCTTTTCATTTCTCAAATTTACTTTTTAAATATATATTCAAACTTATTGAAAACATTTATTTGAAATAACCATTTTATAGAGTAATTTGTGTGCCTATATTTATGGTAAATTCTTTACTCAATATTTAAGTCATTCTGTTGACAAAAATCCACTGATATAAATTGTTCTATTATCAGATATTTTGCTGAATTATTGGATTTAATCATCTTACAAACCCTATGTAAGCTACAATATCTGTGTTTCACAGTTGAGGAAATTGGAATTTCTAGAGCCTATGTATTTTTAAGTCAAATACAATAAGAACTGAAGAGATAATTTGAAAATAAGAGTAATTTCAAAATCAGCATTATCAATAAATGTCAAAACTTCTTATACACGCAGACATCTGGAATTTCTGGTGAGAGATCTTAAAGTCTACCGAAGAGGAAGAGGAAATAAAATAGATGGTTAATCACTAGTCCCTATCCCTTGTCTCAAACAGCTATATTTTTATATATTTTATATATTGGGTTTTGATAAAGAATCTATCTTTGACCAAACTTTTGTCAAGTTCCTCTGAATCATCTTATCAACTAGGCCTCAACCTTTGGACTTCCTTGCCTATATTTGCATTGTTCAATTTTAGGAAAAATTCTGCAAAATTTGTTTAGTGAAAATTCTGCACCCTTAATACCTGATCTACATCCCCCCATCTTTCAGTATCCCCCCATCTTGATTTGCTTTCAGTAAGGTTGTAGTCAAGGCAGGTTCACTGGAATTCCTCTACCCATACACACCGTTATGGGTATTCTTATCCCTGATGTTTCCTGTTACTAATTTTCCATCCACAACCCCAACACTCTCCTATGGCTATAAATCCTCACTTGTCCATGCTGTATTTGAAGTGGATTCCAATTCTGTGCTGTTCTCTTTTCTTCTATTACAATAATTCCTGAATAAACTCTGTTTTTACCAGTTTACTGCCAAATTCAGTTTTCTTTAACAATCTCCACTTAAGACATCCTAGGAGAAAAGCATCATAGAGCAAAAACTTCTAATCTATTGATGTGTTACATGTGAAATATTTATTAACATGAAGTCTCCTAAAAATAATTAAGTTTTGTATATTAACTGCTTGCAATGTTTGTTGTCTTTGATTATTGACTTTAGAGTCAATAATCTTGATTTCTTTAATAACATAATTATAAGTAATTGAGTTTCAAAAAGCCATGTGTTACCTTACATTCTTTCCATGTTGAAAATGCTTGTAAGATAGTTCTGTAGGGAATAGGGACAGACATCCAGGTATAAGAAGCATTCCACTTACAAATCAAGCTTTGCAGTTGGGGTTATTAACATAATAGATAGCAGAGCTTTGAACATCTGCTTGTTAAATGGCAGACTTCATTGCTGTTTCCTTGGAAAATACCCTTTAAAAATGAATGCTATTTGTATGGTTTTGCTGTTATGTGGTAAACATATTACCAAAAGTTGTATAAGCCATTAGGAGCTGTAGCATGGTATTACTGAATTACTATATTGACTATTTTGCTTTAATTTGAAGATGATTTGCTTAGTGTTTGTATTACATTTTACTCTTAAGATAATTACATATAAACAATTATGAACTACCTAAGTGGAGAAATAATTACTTACTCATAGGCCTTTTGTTTAACATTATAATCGATTTGGTATAGTTTTATGTTAGCCCAGAAAATCAGCATGAGACCGATAGCTTATTGGTGATTTCTTTGCAGTATGTGCAAATTCTCAGTGAAGAAAAATCTTTAAGAGAAAACCGGGGCAAGTGGAAATGCTCTGACTCTTGTCAGAATTTGTTCAGAGACCTGAATTGTGTAAGTTTATGAGAGTCATAAAATGGTAAATTGGTCTAACATTTTAAGATGCTGGAGAGATTTTTTAAATGGCTACTACTCAAAAACAAAACAAAACAAAACAAACAAAAAAAACCACCCTACGTGCACCCACCACTGAAAATTTTTTTGATTGTTAATTGCTCTCAACCAACCCACATCAAGCAAATGATTTTCCAGTGTTTGTCACATTGGAGATAGTCAATGGCTCTAAAATATTGCTGTTGCTAATTGCATCTCTGTCTACCTGAACACAGCTGAAGTCATTTCATGGTGTTCTAAACTGGTACAGAGACAAGTACAAAAACAACAGCAACAACGACAACAAAAAATCAGATTCTTCTGCATAGGATTATATTCATTTTGACTTTATGTTGCAAACACTAATTCAAGGGTAATATGGTGGACCTTTAATTTAAAGTTAAATTTGGAGTATAAACCAGGGGTTCAAAGTATCTTCGTATGGCCAGTAGTTACCCCACAGTGATGCCAGAATTGAGATTCTATTGGAGAGAAAGACAAAGGAGGATGCGGTGTTCAGATTAAATGTTGAATAAGTCAATAAAAAAATATGCTACAGGAACATAGTGAGAATGAATGGTAAATGTTAGTAAAGAGAGTTGTCTCCTCTCCTTGCATAATTCTGTGCCTCAGATAAACTCACTCATCAGCACTTCGTCCAGGGTCGATTTTAATTTTTGGTTCAGTTCACTAGCTCAATCTTTTCTATTCTCAATCCACATTTCTACTGGAATAATGTCACAATCTGTGGCGGCCAAATATCTATTCCTAAACCGGGTCTTCATTCTAGTTTGTCGAATTATGCTATTTCAAGTTAGTCATATGTGCTGGAGTTTGTGTCGATTGGGGTGAGAAGATACCTATAACAAAGGGTGTGCGTTATGCTTTCCACAATACAAATAAACCTGATAGTAATTTCTTTTTAAAAGAAATTATTATACTTTAAGTACTGGGATACATGTGCAGAATGGGCAGGTTTGTTACATAGATATACACGTGCCATAGTAGTTTGCTGCATCCGTCAACCTAACATCTACATTAGGTATTTCTCCTAATGCTATTCCTCACATAGTCCCCCAGCCCCTAACATGCCCCAGTGTGTGATGTTCCCCTCCCTGTGTCCAAGCGTTCTCATTGTCCAACTCCCACTTGTGAGGGAGAACATGTGGTGTTTGGTTCTCTGTTCTTTTTAAATTATATTTTAAGTTTTGGGATCCATGTGCAGAATGTGCAGGTTTGTTACCTAGGTATACACGTGTTATGGTGGTTTGCTGCACCCATCAACCCATCATGGTAATTTCTAAGATGTCAGAGAACAAGTGAAATCTACTTTATCTTGTGGGGTACAGAACAAAAATGATTTGATAAAGGGCCATTAGAATGTTTTTTGATGTTATTATTTCTAAAATATCATCATAAAACACTTTCTAGAACTCTCATAGATAAGCTCTTACTTATGTTTGGCAAGGTATATTACTACAAGTTTATTGTGCCTATATATAAAAAAGAGTTCCTTGAAATGTTACCTATAGATTTAGTTGATACAAAATATTTTATTTTCATTAGAATCCTATCTAAAAATCTGTGTTTTTCAACAATAAATAATTTACATACCAAAAAGACTATTATTAGTAATTAGTGGTATTGGAGAAATGTGACTATGTATCTTAAAATCTAGCCTAATATATAGAATATTTCTATTTTATTTTATTAGTCTTATAATCATAAAAGAATCAATATCACTCTCATATTCAATATATGTAATTTTCTTAGTTAATAAAATATAATTTTGCTAATCTTTATTGAGTAAGTCCAATATCCCAGATGTCATTTGAAATGATATATATGTATATATCTTAACACATTTAATCCTACTAACAGCTCTATAGATACTTCAAATTATTATACCCGCTTTATAGATATAATTAAGGTAACACATCTGGAAAATAATGAATCCAGATTTAAATTCAGAGGGCCTAGCTTCAGATCTGTCATTCCAAATTGCTGTGTGCTATAGAGATGAGTTTCCTTCAAATTTAAATGTTTGCACATTTGTCAGTGCCACTGATGATAATACAGGAGTAAGTTCTAAATCTTGTTCAATTCCAGCATTTTATTACAAGGCCTTTGAGAAAGAAATTGTGTTGCATCTTTTCTTCATGATGTGTAGTCAAGGATATGACAGATAATTTCTCTTGTTAAATATTGTTTTCTTTTATTTGTAACAGCCATATAAAAAACAACTTAGATAATATGGATAAAAGTGGAAATATTTATTGATAAAAATGTATCATGAAACAAACTTTTAGAAATATTTCTAGTTGTCTACTTTCCTACTATTAACAACAATTATAAGATGACAATAATATTTTAGGATATTAGAATTTAATAATGATTAGAAGCAGATTGTGTGTGTGTGTGTGTGTGTGCGCGCATGTGGTGTGTGTGTGTTGGTAAAGGTAAGGGGAATATGAGACAATGTGGTGTTTGATTTAACATTATTTATAAATATGAAATGAGAGTAATAAAAATTAATCATAACAATGGGAAGCCAGAAGGGCAGTCATTAATGATGTTAACTAAGTCAATCACAGGGCTGGAGAAATAAGCAGAGCTGTGGTTCATAGTAAGTGGGTGACTTACTTAAATGGCTGAATCCATTTAATTAACTGCATAACATCTATTTTCTTATTCTTTCACACTAACAGAAGCCCAATTATGTTTGAGGCTCAATTATACTCAGTTAGAAACGTGGCATGTAGACACAACAAAATTTAGGTTCTGTTAGATAAGAGAAAATATAGAATATTTAATTATTTCTGCCATTGTAAGCTTTAATTAGAATTAAAACAAAAGACCATAAAATATCGTAATTTAATTGTGCATCTGTAAGGTACTGAAATACTGTGAAAGAACTTCAAATTTGTGTCTATAATCTTAGGAAAATAGCGTTTCTCTGGTGGCAAAAAAGGAGGAACAGAAGTGAAATAGCTGGGGATATTTAATAAATCTTGAATGACTGAATGTGAAGAAAACATATAGGTACAGGGATATAGTTGGCTTTGACTTGAAAAAAACTCATAATGGCTTTGATTTGAAAAGAAAGACACAGATGCCTTAAGATACTGGAATAAATACCAGATTCTAAATCTGGGGCAGAAGATACACAAGGTAATCTGGAATGATTTGTCTTATAAGAAATCAGGCTATCAAACACTACTGAGGATGTTTTAAAGGACTCAGCAGCTAGCTAGAGAACCTTCTATTGGCCAAAGGAGGGATAGACGCACAACTTACAAATGGAATAGGCAGAGCACAGAAGAAGTTGAGGGCAGTGAAAATAATACTGTAAGGCATTATGTTGATGGATACAAATCATTGCAACACCAAGAGTGAATGCTAATGCAAACTGTGAACTTGGGGTGACATGGATGTGTCAATATAGGTTAATTGATTGTAATGAATCACCACTTGGTGGGGGCTGTAGATAATGGGAAAAGCTGAGCATGTGTGGGAGTAGGGGTGCATGGGAAATCTCTTTAATTTCCTCTCTATTTTGCTGTGGACCTAAAACTACTATTTTAAAAAAGCCAAAAAGATCATAACAACTTTTACACTGAAGGAAACAGTAAAAAACTAAATAAAAGTCAATATAAAAATGGAAAACCTCTTGATTTTCAAGATAGAGGCTGGAAACTATGACTGTGAGTCTAATCTGTCTCTTTCTGATTTTGTAAATAATGCTTTATTGGAACACAGTACACCAACTTGTTTACATTATTTTCTATGGTTGCTTTCGGGTTATATCAGTAGAGCTGAGTAGCTGTGACAGAGGCCGCATGGCTTACAAAGCCTAAAATACGTACAATTGGCCCTTTGCAAGTGGTCAGTTCAGAACATATTACTTCAAAATATAGCATCTTGGCGTTTGAGAAAACAGCAGAAGTAAAAGATCACCTTTCCCTGCTGTTCTCCTCTGAGGTAGGTCTTCAGACCATGTGAGAAGTGCCCACCCTGTACCCAAACAAAAGGAACGTCCTTATCTCTGAAGACCCAGGGACACAGAAAGATATGATCAAAAGAGCCCTGCTAAGTTCTTCAAGTTTTTATTATTAGATTATATACATTTTGTCCAGTCATACATCTCTCCATCTACTGACTTCTTCATAAAACTCAGTATAGAAACACACAGGTTTCTCCATTTCTTTGGGTCTTCATTTCCTTATGAAGATATCTGTCTCACATAAAACTTCTGTTAAATACTTTCTATGCTTTTCAATTGTTAATCTCTCTTGTGTTATAAAGCCCTCAGCCATGAACATGAGATGGGAAGAAAATTAGTTTATTTTTCCCTACATACAAAAGAAGTTTGCTGATCTGTTTTCTAAGTAATCAAGTCATTGTTTTGAAAACTAACAAATAAGAATCAAGCATTTTTTCTATCTCTGCTTTATGACTAATACCTCAAATTTACCAAATGTTGTTGAGAAGATATTTTCTTTATAGATGTATTCTAGTTTATAAAAAATATAATAATAAAATTGGAATATAACGTTTTTCTACATCTGATGAAATAATGGATCTAATGATATAATTGGTCACCAGGGCTAACACCATAGAAAGAGTCGCCCAGACATTATGTGCCTTCTGACAGAACTTTAAAAATGGCTTATGATGGAGTCACAAAAAATATCAGTCCGAGATCTGACCAATACTCCAGATCCAGCTACTAAATTACGAGAAAAATCTGTAACAGAAGTAACAGATAAAACCATGCCAAGTTGATTTATTCAATAATTTCAGTCTGTGGGAAACTCTGAAGGAAAAATACCTAGTTTTTAAATCAACCAAAATGCAAAAAAGAAAGAGAAACAAGGAATACTAAAGAATTTTTAAATTGTTAAGTGAAAACATGCAACTATGCAACTATGCTATGTCAAAAAATAGAAAGTATTTTTATTTTAAAGATACACGCTAAGATATATGTAGATGAAATAAAATATCTGGAATTTGCTTCCAAATGACTTAGCAGAGGGCAAAGAAAAGAGGACCACAGACAGAGAAATACTGGTACTTGTTGATGTGAGATGATTTCATCATAGTTCTTTATACTATTTTCTTTTTCTTTTTTTTCTTTTCTTTTTTTTTTTTTTTTTTAAGACGGAGTTTCGCTCTTGTTACCCAGGCTGGAGTGCAATGGCGCGATCTCGGCTCACCGCAACCTCCGCCTCCTGGGTTCAGGCAATTCTCCTGCCTCAGCCTCCCGAGTAGCTGGGATTACAGGCACGTGCCGCCATGCCCAGCTAATTTTTTTTGTATTTTTAGTAGAGACGGGGTTTCACCATGTTGACCAGGATGGTCTCGATCTCTTGACCTCGTGATCCACCCGCCTCGGCCTCCCAAAGTGCTGGGATTACAGGCTTGAGCCACCGCACCTGGCTACTATTTTCTTTATGTTTGAAATTTTCCATAATTAAATGCTAAAAAAAAAAAAAAAAAAAAAAAAAAAAGGAGAACAGTGGGAAGAAATTAACTCAAGCTGGAAACCCTATTAAAAAGGGCTTATAGAAGAATTGTGGGTTAATATTTTGTTCTTGCATACTGTCTGTATAGAACTTCGAATTTTGGTTTGGACCAAAGGTTGAATCAGTAACAAATGGAAAACTGGCCAGCGAGAGAGTGAGAAAATTTACTTACAAATGCAACACAGCCAAGCTGTATTCAGTATCTGCTCCAAATAGCTGTCATTACCCTACCCATCTGTTTAATTTTTAAACCCATCATTGTTTACATCAGAATAAGGCAGAATTTCTATTCTAAAAAGTGGTTTTTAAGTGATGATGAAATCATTTAGTGTGCATGACTTAGAGAACCTTATAGAAATGTAGTCGGGGATCAGTTAATAACTGCAATTAACTGACACTAACACAGTGACAAAATAACATTGCCCTAAGTGATAGTGACTTGTTTTTCTTCTAATGAAACTCAGAGGTAAATAGTCTAAAGATGGTATGACTGCTTTACTGTAATTACTAAGGTTCCAAACTCCTACTTTCTGATCCAGCCATCAAGTGTACATTCTGTGTAGAAGAAAGAGGGATATTTACTGGTAGAAATGTTTACTGGCAGAAACGTTTACTTGCTTATCAGCCTGATGTTTATGAAATTTTCTTCAGCTCCCAGGCAGTTGTCACTGTTTACATGACATTGGCTTCCCAGATCTGCAAAGCAGCTGAAACAAATGTAGTTTATTAGCTGGGTAGAGAACCATCTCAACAATATGAGATGTCACTTCCTTTTCACTTACTGAAAAGGAAAGTGACAACCGGACTCTGAGTGACAACACCCAAGGTTACACTGGATGTTTGCTATCGCCTTTGCTTTTGACTGCTATCAGCACACAGTGTGTAAAATAACAACAGGAAACAGAGAACTTTCTAAAAGAAAACTAATTTTATTCTAAAAAGATATGAATATGGCTTAGCATTAAATCTGTTAGATGGGTTTGACTTCACCTTGTTTTCAGGACAAGTCGTCCAAGAAATGTACAAAAAGAAAAAAAAAAGAAGGAAAGGAACAACGGAGAGTGTGTTCAGTAGAGTGCTGTATGTATCTATTGGATCCACCCAGGATTAACTGATTTTCTAGGGGTGTGAACTTTTGAATGTCGTTGCATGACCAGGCTGTTTAAAATTTTTGAAGACGTAGAATTTGAGTTGCAGAAAACTAATTATCATGCGAGTGTTACCTATCCATAACAACACAGATCATTTTTCTTCTTGTCAATGCAAACAAAATTTATCAGGTAGATAATATGAAAATATGTGCATACATTCTCATTTAAATTGACATCTGTCTCATTCCTTCATTAACTAAGGCCTTAAACAAAAACCTTTAAAGGGTCACTATTTTATATTTTATGTTTGATTGACAGATATAATTTTAGCTTTTTGGAAATTAGTCTTAAATTGTTTTGCAGATCTCACTGAGAAGCTCAAATGGAGCTAACTTGATAGATCCATGTGTGACTGTGAAGAAGGAGACGCTTAATCACTCTTAATCCTCTTAAGCTTCTGAGACCACTTCCCCCTAGGCTTCTGCATTGCATTTCAATAGGAGAGGTAAAACCTAGCAGACTGGGTGCCACCCTTAATCGCACCCCTATAGATAGCAGACATGATGTGGAGGAATCTTTCCGGAAGGCACTGTTTTTGCTTAAACATGATCAGACCCCCACCTAAGTCACGTACCCCACACCTACTTCATGGATCTGAACCTTTTGTAGTTTCTGAGATTGTGAACCTTTAAAAGGGGAAAAGATTTTGTAGCCATGGAGCTCGGCTATTGGGTCATTCAGGCCCGCCACAGCTCTCGGCCAAATAAATCATGACTTCCTTCCAAGTTCCGTGTTCAAGTGGTTTGTCCGCAGTCTTTCCTACTTCATTATTTGGTTCCCTGATTGGGAAGTGAGTTTCGGTTGGCAGTCAGCCAGAACAGCCTTTCAGGTGCTTTTCCTTGCCCTACAAAGCATCCCTGCAGAGGAAACCAGCCAGCTTGGGCAACACGAGTCCTGAGAGCACTCCTGGACAGGTATTGGCCCCAGTGGAATGCCTCTCCACAGCAACACAGTGTAGGGCCCTGCAGCGGGCCCACCCAGTGGCTGAACACTGAAAAGGAATGGATGCCTGGAGTGTCTGGAAAACAGAAACATGGTAGGATCAATCCTGAGAAACTTGCCACCTCCTTTAGGTGGAAGTGTGGCCTGATCACCCACGTGTGACGGATTTGGCACTCTTCAACTCAGCTCTCTCTCTCTCTCTGTAACCTTGAAAGTCTTGCTTTTGTTTTCAATTTGAATGGAGGGAGGAGTGTGATTATGTGAGTGATTGGAGGCATCCAGTTGGACTCAGCAGCCGTGAAATGTATGAGCGGCAGGTCCATAGAGAGGGATCTAAGCTCTGGGTGAATTATGGGGCCAGCTGGGATTAGGAACAATGCACATATGGATGGAAGGAGATACCCTCACAATCTAGGTATTGTGAGGGGATTAACAAACTCTCCGATGCTAAGTGGCATCTGAAACACTTGCCAAAAGGGAGACAATCCTACCGACCTGAAGCAAAAGTGAAACAGTGTGTCATGTCATACAGGGCAGAGTAAGCTGGGGGAAGTGTATGATTGTGTGAGTGATTGGAGGGGTCCAGTCGTACTCACCAGCTGTGAAATGTTGGAGCAGCAGGTCCGTTAGAGAAAGCCCTAAGCTTTGGGTGAATTGTGGGGCTGGCTGGGATTAGGGACGATCTACATATGGCTGGTAGGAGACGTCCTCACAATCTAGGTATTGTGAAGGGACTAATGAACTCTCCAATGCCAAGCGGCATCTGAAACACTCCCCCAAAGGGAGACAATTCCTGCCAGCCTGAAGCAAAAGTGAAGCAGTGTGTCACATCATGCAGGGTGGGAGAAACTGAGGGTGGAGCAAAACTCTCTTTAGTGCCTGTGAGTGCTGTTTTATTGTGCCAAAAACATGGGACACACTCATAGTAAGCCTACTCTTTTGGGGACTATGCTGAAAAATTTCAAGAAGGGGTTTAGTGGGGAATATGGAGTGACTATCACATCAGGAAAGCTGAGGACTTTATGTGAGGTAGACTGGCCAGCATTTGGGGTGGATCAGACTTCAGAAAGGAGCCTAGACAGGTCTCTTGTCTTCAAAGTATGACATAAGGTTACATTCAAGCCAGGATACCCTGATCAATTTCTGTGCATAGATTTGTGGCTGTAGCTAGTTCTAAACCCTCCACAGTGGTTAAGAGGACAGGCAGCAACTGTATTGATTGCAAAGGGGCAGACAGCTAGGGAGAAACCCTGCTCCACCCACCAAGGGATGTAGACTCCTAAGGTCCTGGCAGATCCAACGGCAGGGACATGGATTCCTAAGGTCCTGGAAGATCCAGTGGCAAAAGAGCTTTTGCTGACGATACCCCTCCCCCTGATCTGGAGGAAGGACTTCTCACCCCTGGGCCTGAAACCTCAGCACCCCCACCAGAACTGCACACCCCTAAACCACCCAAGGTAGACAAGAGAGAATGTGGAGGGACTCCCCCCATAGCTGCCCACTTCCCAGGAGGAACTCCTCCTATAGCAGCCTGTGTGCAACCCAAGGCAGTTGTGCAGATGCCTTTAAGAGAGCAGAGACATACCGGAGTGGATGAGAGTAGCCATATGGGGGAAAAACGTGTTTTCATGTACCTGTCATTCACCTCAGCTGATCTTATCAACTGGCAAAATAACACCCCATCTTATACTGAGAAGCCACAAGCTCTCATTAATCTACTGCTAACTATTGTCCAAACTCATAATCCCACTTGGGCTGATTGCCGCCCACTGCTTATGTATCTTTTTAACATGGATGAAAGGTGGAGAGTACTCCAAGCTACTTCCAAATGGTTGGAGGATCATGTTCCAGCAGATTACCAGAACCCCCAAGAGTATGTCAGTGCCCAGTTATTAGGGGCTGACCCCCAGTGGGATCCAAACACCCTGGGGGACATGCAAAGTCTAGTCTGGTACAGAGAGGCCTTACTGGAAGGATTGAAGAAGGGAGCCCAGAGGGCTACAAACATTAATAAACTCTCTGAGGTCATTCAAGGGAAAAGGAAAAGCCTGGCACAGTTCTATGAGAGGCTATGTGAAGCCTGTTGCACGTATACTCCTTTTGATCCTGAGAGCCCCCAAAACCAATGTATGGTAAATACAGCATTAGTTAGTCAGTGTGCCAAAGACATTAGGTGAAAGTTACAGAAGCAGGCAGGATTTGCGGGCATAAATACTTCACAGTTGTTGGAAATAGCTAACCAGGTGTTTCTGAACAGAGATGCGGTAAGCCATAGAGAAAGTCACAGAGAAAATGAAAGGCAAGCTCAGCGGAGCTCCAACTTCATAGCTGCCACTATTAGAGGAGTGCCCCCAGTAGGGTGGGAAAGGGGGGCTCCTGGAAGGCTACTGCATCTAATCACCTGTGCCTGCAGCACGAGCAGCGTGCTTACTGTAAAGAAGTGGGACACTGGAAGGAAAAGTGCCCCCAGTTGACAGGAAAACAGGGCAATCTTAAGCATGAGGCTTCAAATGAAAGTGAAGGAGCTCTGTTCAATCCAATGAAAGGACCACTGGACTGAAGGGGGCTGGGCTCAATTGCCCCCAAAGAGGATGACAGTCCTGTAACGCCCCTAACAAAGGAAACAATCAATATTGTTGGAGCTAGTGGGGCATCAAACAGTCTTTCTGTTTGCCTTGGACTTGTAAGGTTGGGGGGCATGAGGTGATTGACCAGTTCTTTTTTGTTTGTTTGTTTGTTTTTTGAGATGGAGTTTAGCTCTTGTTACCCAGGCTGGAGTGCAATGGTGTGATCTCGGCTCACCACAACCTTCACCTCCTGGGTTCAGGCAATTCTCCTGCCTCAGCCTCCTGAGTAGCTGGGATTACAGGCACGCGCCACCATGCCCAGCTAATTTTTTAGATTTTTAGTAGAGACGGGGTTTCACCATGTTGACCAGGATGGTCTCGATCTCTTGACCCCGTGATCCACCCACCTCGGCCTGCAAAAGTGCTGGGATTACAGGCTTGAGCCACCGCACCTGGCCACCAGTTCTTATATATGCCTGATTGTGCCTTGCCCTTGCTAGGAAGGGATCTGCTCAGTAAGCTATGGGCAACCATCACCTTTGCCAAGACTGGCACTTCATGGCTGGCATTGCCTAAAACTGGAGTCATAATTGCTCTCAGCATTCCTTGTGAAGAAGAGTGGAGGCTTTTCTTAGCTGAATGAGACTGGGAGATAAAATCTGCGTTAGCAAAACGATGGCCTATGGTCTGGGCAGAGGACAATCCTCCAGGACTGGCAATCAACCAGACCCCTGTGCTCATTGAAGTCAAACCTGAAGTTCAGCCATTTAGGCAAAAGCAATATCCAGTTCCCTGGGAGGCCCTAGAAGGCATTCAGATCCACCTAAAACACTTAAAGGAGTATGGAATTTTTGTTCCTTGCCAGTCTCCATGGAACACCCCCTTACTTTCCTGTAAAGTAAGGGACCAAAGACTACAGGCCAGTGCAGGACTTGCATTTGGTTAATCAGGCTACAGTGACTTTGCACCCAACTGCACCTAACCCATACATGCTGTTGGGATTATTGCCAGTGGAGAATAGTTGGTTCACCTGCTTGGTCTTAAAGGATGCTGTTCTTAGCATTAGACTGGCCTCAGAGGGTCAGAGACTATTTGCTTTTCAGTGGGAAAATCCAGAAACAGGTGTAACCACGCAGTACACCTGGACCCAGCTACCCTAGGGGATCAAGAACTCTCCCATCACCTTTGGGGAGGCACTAGCCCATGCCCTCCAGAAGTTTCCTGCTAAGAAACTTCCTGGGTGTTGCTCCAAAATGCTAATGGACTTTTATTGGAACATTCCATAGCAGTTTGGTGAGAAGCTAAAGAAACAAATGCCTTATTTCGGCACCTGGAGGACTTTGGGTATAAAGTGTCTAAAAAGAAGCCCAGATTTGCTGACAGCAAGTGTGGTATCTGGGGTTCACTGTCTGGCAGAGAGAGCACAGCCTAGGAACAGAAAGGAAACAAGTCATTTGCAACCTTCCAGGACCTGAGACTAGAAGGCAAGTGAGAGAGTTCCTGGGCGCTGTGGGTTTCTGTAGACTGTGGATTCCAAACTTCGTGGTACTGGCCAAACCCCTTTATAATATCACTAAGGTAGGAGACAAGAAACTCTTTGAATGGGGATCCCAACAGAGACAGGCCTTTCAGGAACTGAAAGAGAAACTTATGTCAACTATGGCTCCGGGGTTACCTGATTTACAAAACCCTTCATGTTGCATGTGTCAGAAAGTGAAAAAAAAAAAAAATGGCAGTCAGAGTTCTAACACAAACAGTGAGACCTTGGCCCAGGCCTGTAGCTTATCTCTTCAAGCAGCTGGACGGAGTTTCCAAGGGATGGCCCCCGTGTTTAAGGGCCCTGGGAGCAACTGCTCTGCTAGCACAAGAGGCTAAATAAGCTAACTCTGGGACAGAACTTAAATACCAAAGCACCCCATGCAGTAGTGACGCTAATGAATACCAAAGGACTTTCTCTAAGCAGAAGGGGGCCAAATAATTAAAGAGGAATGGATCCAGCTACCAGTTGGAAGAGTAGCACTACTGACCACAGAGTTCTGGAATGGTGGAGCAGATAAACTGGACTATTAAGAATAGCTTAGGGAAAATATGTCACGAAACAGGATTAAAGTGGGTGCAGGCACTTCCCTTGGTGTTACTCAAAATTAAATGTATTCCTGATATCCCCCTATGAAGTCTTATATCATAGCCCCCCTCCCAAAATGTGGGCACTCCTGGGAACTCCCCAGAAGTGGGGAGAAACTGAGCTGGGAAGACAGCTACAAGCTCTAGGAAAAATCATTCAGGATATTTCAACCTGGGTAAATGAAAGAGGTCCTGTAAGCTTATTCTCTCCATTTCACCCTTTCTCACTAGGTGATCATGTGTGGTTAAAGGACTGGAATGTAGTTCCTCTGAATCCATGGTGGGAAGGACCCCAGACCATGATCCTGACCACTCCCACAGCTGTAAAGGTAGAGGGGATCCCAGCCTGGATCCACCGCAGCAGTGCAAAACCTGCAGCGGCTTGGGAAGCTAGACCAGACCTAGATAACGACTGCAGAATTACCTTAAGAAGGACAACAAGCCTTGCTCCAGCCACATCCGGGAAGCTGGCTGGTCCACAGATGGCCAAAGCATGAGGAAATTCATCGTGGGACTTGTTCTTAGAATTTGGACTTATACAGTAGGGACATTAACTAATTTTACAGAACACTCTCAATGTGGTCACCAGGTTACTGAGGTAGGACAGAAAGTTACTGCCACTCTTGTTCTACAGTTATTATGAATGTGCAGGGACACCGAAGGGAACCTGCTTATATAACAGTACTCAGTATAAGATGTGTAACCCACAACAATGGAACAGCCCCACTAAATTAATAGCTAAAACAGAGGAAAATAAGAATGAGAGTGAGAACTCTTACAGATATTATAGGTGAGATTCTCAAAGATGGGAGTGAGGAAGGAGACCCTTAATAACCCTTAATCCTCTTAAACTTCTAAGACCACTTCTCCCTAGCCTTCTGCATTGCATTTCAATAGGAGAGGTAAAAACTAGCAGACTGGGTACCACCCTTAATCACACCCCTATAGATAGCAGGCATGGTATGGAGGAGTCTTTCCGGGAGGCATTGTTTTTGCTTAAACACAATCAGACCCCTGCCTAAGTCACGTTCCCCATGCCTACTTCATGGATCAAGACCTTTTTACATGTAATTTCTGACTGTGAGCCTTTAAAGGGGACAGGATTTTCTAGTCATGGAGCTTGGCTATTGGGGCATTCAGGCCCACTGCAGCTCCCAGCTGAATAAACCACCACTTCCTTCCCAGTTCAGTGTTTGAGAGGTTTGTTTACAGTCTTTCATACTTCAGCTGGAGCAGTGTAAACCATCAGTGTTAAGACAGGTTTTATCTTGGTTCCCAGAGTGAATACCAAGTAGCACTAGACCTTTACTTTCAATACTTCTATGTTTCTCTAGTATTTTCAGAACCCTTCTCTACTAATTTTTCAAATTAACCATAAAATACTGTTTCAAGTTATTATGCTTCCATCCTTGAAAAACTACAGTATTTTTTAGTAAAGGTACTTCTGTTATTTCAGGAAGCACATTTGAACATTGTAAAGAGTACTGACATTTAAAACTGATTCAATTTACATAACATTTTCTGGGGACTAGAAACGAACTTCAAAGGAGAAATTTTGAATTCTTTTTATATATCACAATACCCAAAAGGATAACCAAATATATCACTAGCTTATCTCCCTATTTTCCTGATAAGGCAGATTATTTCTGTTAGCAATTGGAAGAGTTATTTCTAGTAGCAGATATGAGAAAATGCTAAAGACAGCATTTTTACAGAGTTTATTTTCAATTATATGTTTCCACTGAATTATGTGTAAAGGATGGTTGGAGAAGGTTTAAAGGTAATTAACTTTTTTATTTTTGGCTATATGTTTTAGGCTACTGACCATGAGGTGAACCAGAGATTTTGATAGAAAAAGAAAAACTTTTTGAGAGAAAAATCCTGCAGTGAAATCTTTAACAGTAGCCAACTTATGAATATTTTATTTATACTTACTTAAACATCTTAAACCACATTATCATAAGTAATTCATAGACCTTTCCTAAAATATGAAGTACTTATAAAGCAAGTTTTTATACTTGGAAAAGAATTATAAAATGTATTCTTGAAAGTAGGATGTTTTGGCCGGTCATGGTGGCTCACACTTGTAATTCCAGCACGTTAGGAGACAGAGGCAGGGCCATAATGAGGTCAGGGGTTTGAGAACAGCCTGGCCAACATAGGGAAACCCCGTCTATATTAAAAATACAAAAATTAGCCAGGCATGGTGGTGGGCACCTGTAATCCCAGCTACTTGGGAAGCTGAGGCAGGAGAATCATTTGAACCCAGGAGGCAGAGATTGCAGTGAGCCGAGACCACACCACTGCACTCCAGCCTTGGCAACAGAGTAAGACTCCATCTAAAAAAATAACAGGAAGTAGTATGTTTCATTTTGCCAACCACTTCTTGACTAACATTAAGTAAAATTACATGCAACTCAGGTCATTGCCGTAGTTGCCTGGTTTTGTCTTCCTGAAGAAAAAAATAGTTGCATCATAGCTGTTAGTTATAATGATTTTATATTATGTTCCCTGTCCTTATTTATTGATTCTGAGAACAGTCAGGGAACATGGACTGTGAGCACATCTTCTGGTTACACCCTAGATCTATTTTCCAATTTCTGTCTTCTCCTCCACCTTAGAGGGTGATCTATAAACCAAAACAGGGAGCTCCCCTGACTTCTCATTTCCAGCTGGTTGGCCATGGTGTGGCCCAGCCAGAGACGAGTTAGGAGGTAGAATGAGGTTGGATAGTTGTTCCTCTGGCTTCCCTCATGCTCAAGCTACCTGTGTTCATCCACTACAGTTGCTTCATTCAACCAATCTTCTCTACAGAATTCTGGTTTTCAAGGTATGATGACCACTGTTTCCCCCTTCCATTTGCACCTGCAGTGGCAGCATCTCTTCTGTTCCCACTACTACTAATGTTAATATAGTTTGGATTGTTAGTCCCCTCCAAATCTCATGTTGAAACACAATCTGCAATGTTGGAGGTGGGGCCTAGTGGTAGGTATTTGTGTGATGGGAGCAGATCCCTTATAAATGGTTTGATATCCTCCCCATGGTAATAAGTTTACATGAGAGCTGCTGTTTGAAGAGCCTGGCACCTCGCTGCCTTTCTCTTGCTTCCTGTCTCACCATGTGAATATGCTGGCTCCTCCTTTGCTTTCTGCCATGAATGGAAGATTCCTGAGGTCTCACTAGAAGCTGAGCAGATGCTGATGCCATGCTTGTACAGCCTGAAAAACTGTGAGCCAAATACACCTCTTTTTAAAAAAAATAAATTATCTAGTTTCAGGTATTCCTTTATATCAGTGCAAAATGGACTAACATGGATGTATTAGGTTGGTACAAATGTAATTGCAGCTTTTGCCATTAAAAGTAATGGGAAAAACTGCAATTACTTTTTCACTAGTCTAATATGATACTTTTTGTGACTTTATTACACTCTGATTATACCTTTATATGTGATTCTTTTATTAAATCATTCTCAAACTATTCATCTTTGACTATCACATCTGTTTTCCTGAAAAAATTGACAAATAAACAAATAGGAATCTAGAAATATCTTAAATATATTCAGGTACTGTTTATTCAATTCAATTTAATTCAGTATTTATTGAGAGCTTGTGAAGCAATTAAGCTCTGCAGAATGGAGGATGTGGAGGTGGGAGGTAGAGAACATAATGGTGTCCAGCACATGCCCCAGAGAACACAAAGCGTCATTTGCATTTCTATTGTCCAACCTTGCTTTTTGCCTGCCAATGCTCTGCCATGGATATTTTAAGATGTTTGTCTTCCTATGTTATAAAGTCTGTTGTGAGAGAATATATCTTTTATCCACTTCACAAACCCATTCGATGATGATGATAGTGCTGTTTATTTGCTACATTGTGACTCTAACAGATGTTCCTATCCAGTAAAGGTGATTGTTCTTTGCCAGAAACCTAAGGCTCACAGGTCACATTAATGGAAAACTGAATGTTTCCTTCCAAACACACTGTTGCTCCTACCATCTGCTGAACCACCTTGCCCTGGGACTAGAGCACAATATGAAAATGTTCTCCCACTTCTGATTAGTGAATTGTTTCTGCCTCCCTAGTGTAACTCTTCAGTTCTGTATGTTTAGAATTTTAAACTCTGCATTAACCAGAACTTGAAAAAATAACAAATAAATAAACACACATTGACATCTATTCGTATTACATTTCCATTATGATATGTCTCTTTAATCATGCCTTGAGTTTATTCTGAGTAATAGAAGAATAAGAAGTTTTAAAATGAGATTATCTATAAAAAAAGAGATTTTGTGGAATAGTTTGTTCCTACTGAAAGATTAGAAAATGGGTTGTAAGTAAAAAATTGAACATTAAAAATATTTATTAATAAGTCTAAGAAAAATATGATCTCTATATATGCTAAAATTTTCAGAATTCAAAATTTATTCTTGATTTTAAAATAGTTTTAAAAGATAATGGAAACTTTATCAGTGGAGTAAAAAGCTTTTTTACTAAGACTAATATATTTAGTTTTAAAATATTAAACAATTTTTCTACAATAAGAAATAAGAAATAGCACCTGTAACTTCTATTATTTAACACTCCTCTAAGACACTATTATTACTAATATCTAAGATACTACTATTAGCATATACCCAATTAGATAAGAAAAAGAATTAAAGTCATAAAAATGAACAATGAGGACATAATACTGTAACTATTTGCAGAGTATATGACTATATACAAAGAAAAGGCAAGAGGATCAACTAAAACTCCTCAATATTCAGTAATTCAGTATATAGTAAAGTATAACATTAACTTAGAGAAATAAATAATTGTCAAATTAACTAAAATAACAGAAAATGCAATTGGAAAAAAAAACCTCCAGAAAGGTAAAATTTTTAGAAACATGTGAGGAACATGCAGAGCCATATTAAAAAACCTAAAACTTCCTGAATATAACTATAACACAAGAAAAAATGGAAAAAGAAACAATCTTCTCCAAGTACATTAATAATCATGATCTCAACTAATATGCCATTTATTAATTACACAAATTAATACCAAATTCCCACAGAATTTATTTAAAAAATGAAAATTCTTAACACAGAAAGAGAAAACCAAATATCACATGTTCTTACTTATAAATGGGAATTAAACATTATAAACACAAAGATAGGGACAGTAAACACTGGGAAATTCCAAAAAGGGAGAAGAAGGGAGAAGAGTAAGTGTTGAAAAACTACCTGTGGGGTACTTTGCTCACTACTTGGGCAACAGGATTGTTAGAAGCATCATGAAATATACCCATGTAACAAATCTGCACATGTTTACCCTAAATATAAAATTTGTAATAAAAGACAAAACAGTTAGATAATAATAAATGGTCAATTAAACAGGAAGACATAGCAATTAAATATATATATATATGCACCCAACATCAGAGAACCTAAATATTTAAAGCAAACATAGATAGATCTGAAGGAAGAAATATACAGAAATATAATAGTAGGATACTTCAATATCCAGCTTTGAATTTTAGAACATCAAAAAAGAAAATTAATGAGGAAACAGTGACTTGCACAGAACTATACACCAAACAACACCAACAGACATATATAGACCATTCCAAGCAACAGCAGCAGAGCATACATTCCTCTCAAATGCACATAGAACATTCTCCAAAATAGATCATATGTTAGACCATAAAAAAAATAAGAATTTAAGATTTAAATTGTAGTGATATATTTTCCAACCACAATGGAATAAAATAGTAGTCAGTAATGGAATTAAGCTGGAAAGTCCCTCAAATATATGGAATTAAACAACACAGTCTTAAACAACCAATGGACCAAAGAAAAAAGAAATAAAAATTTAACAAATATCCCATTTCCCAAATGAAAATAAAAGTAGAATATGTGAAAACTTATGGAATGTAGCCAAAGTGGAGTTAAGAGGGATGCTTATAGAGATAAATACCTGCATTAAAAAAAAATCACCAATGAACAATATAAATTTCTTTTCAAGAAAATAGAAAAAAAAGCACTAAGTCAAAAGTTAGCAGAAGGAAGAAAATAATAAAAATTAGAGCATGCATAAACAAAACAATAAAATAACAACAAAAAGATTCATGAAATAGTTTATTTTTTTGTGAAGTTAAACAACATTGACAAATCTTTAACTAAACTCAAGGGAAAAGGAAGCTAAAATTCAAATAAAGGAAATTAGAACTGAAAAAGAATACATAACAACTAATGCCATGGAAATAAAAAGAATCATATGAAACTTTTATGAACAATTAATTATGCAGCAGTACATTGAGTAACCTAGAAAAATGAATACATTCTTAAAGATGTACAACATGCCAAGACTGAATCATGAAGAAATGGAAAACTTTAACACACCAATAAGCAGAAAGGTGATTAAGTCAGTATTCAAAAATCTCCCAAAAAAGAAAAGCCCAAGAGCAGATGCCTTCAGGGGTGAATTCTATAAAACATTTGAAGAATGATTAATACTAATTCCTCTTTTAAATCTTTATTAGGTAGAGTTGATAAAAACTATATACTCAAAAAATAACTCTGGCAGAGAAAACCAATGAGGGACTTTTTTTACATATTTAATATGCTATATAAATTTAAGTTATAAAAACTGTGCACAGACAGAGTAATGCAATATAACAAAATACTCAGAAAGTTACCACAATACATTAAATAAATCTGAAGTGGAAAGATGTCCCATTCAACAAATATGTTGAGCTCTAGGGGAAAAAGCTGCTTGGACAAAGATGAATTCAAAATGTGGTAATGATTTAAATATAAGTAACCATAAAGTAGAGAAGAAACATGGGAGATTTCCTTCATAAACCCAGAAAGTGGAAATCCTTTATACATTTGACAAAAATATTCTGAAGCCAAATAAAAAAAGATTGATAAATGTAATGATATAAATATCAAAAACTACTGGATGACAAAAGACAAAAAACACAGTCAAAAGACAAGGACCAAATGGAAAAACATCAATAACTAATATTGCATACAAGAACTCCCTGATATATAAAGAAAATCTACAATTAGATAGGAAAGCAAATATGGTTTGTTTCTGTGTCCCCACCCAAATCTCATGTTGAATTGTACTCCCATAATTCCCATTTGTTGTGGGAGGGACATAGTGGCAGACAATTTGAATCATGGGGGCAGTTTTCCTCATACTGTTCTCATGGTAGTGAGTAAGTCTCACACGAGATCTGATGGTTTATCGGGGGTTTCCACTTTTGGATCGTCCTCATTTTCTCTTGCCACTGCCATGTAAGAAGTGCCTTTCTCCTTCTGCCAAGATTCTGAAGCCTCCCCAGCCATGTAGAACTGTAAGTCCAATGAACCCTCTTTTTTCTTCCCAGTCTGAGGTATGTCTTCATCAGCAGCATAAAAATGGACTAATGCAAGAGCCAATAGAAAAAACAGGCAAAAGATAAGAGGAAACCAGTCACAGAAAAGGAAGTGTGCCCTTAAGCATAGAAAAGATGCAAAATCTCGCTCATTGTAAGAGAAACACAAATCAAAACTACAATGCTCTTTCTTTATTCCATCAGACTGACAAAAACCTAAAAGCTTAATAACTTATCACCTTAATATTAGTAAAGTTGTGGGCAGAACTAAGTGACTGCCCTTTCCAGTAGATTCATTCATATTACAGCTTTTATGAATGGTTGTTCAGTAGTTAACTGCAGTTGCAGAATAAAGAGTTCCTCACCATAGGGGCAGCGGAGGGGCTGGCATTCTCATATGTTATTGTGACTTTATGGTCTCCATAAACTTAATATGTATACCTCTTTGTGACAGCAAATCTTATTTTGTAGTTTCTGGTTCATATCCACTACTGCGTATGCAAAAGAGCTTATGCACAAGTTTGATTGCAGCATCATTTCTAACATCAAAAAGTTACTGCTAGTTAAGAGACATATGACATTTTTGTGCAATGAGAAAATCAGTATACAAGTAAAGGAATACAATTCTGTTTCTGTCTTAATAGGAAAAAAGTGTTCCAGATATATTAAATAAAAAGCAAAATCAAAACAGATTAAAAAAAAACAGAAAAATGCATGCAGTATACTACCCTCTGTGTAAAAGGGAAGAGAAAACAGAATATATATCTGTATTAGCTTCTACACACAGAAAAAAAAATCACTGACAACAGTAATTGTAAAAAACAAACTAGTAAATAATAACATTAGTTAATGTATCGAGTGGAGGTGTTATCTAAGTAGATTGGGTGTGAAGGAATCTTAGTTTAGGTTGCTATAACAGAATATAATAAACTAAGTGGCTTATTTCTCACAGTTTTGGATGCTGGAAAGTCCAATATCAAGGGCCAGAAGATTCTGTGTTTGGAGAGGACTCTCTTCCTGTTTTGTAGACAACCATCTTCTCATCATATCTTCACATGGCAGGGACAAAGAGAGCTTTGTATTATCTTGATAAAAGAGCACCAATCTCATCATGGGGGCTCATCTCCAGGATCTCATTCAAATTCACTTACTTCCCTAAGGTCCCATCTCCAATCATCACATTGGGAATTAGTATCTCAACATATGAATTTGTTGGGGGACACAAACATTTAATCCATAGCAGAAGGAAAATTTTCACTGTGCTCCTTTTAATACTTTTGATGTTTGAAATGTGTGTTCATTACCTATTCAAAACTTAAAATACAAGAATTCCCAAGAATAATAGAGACAGGTGGCACCTCATCAATAATTAAAATCTGAATGAATAGCTGGCATCTTTAAATTAAACTCTCAAAGAAGAGAAGCAAGAATTTACATAAGGATCAATAAGATATCCCAACCTTTTGTAAACCGACTTTCCTATTGCACTTACTACCTACCTTTGGTCACCATTCAAAAGGGTTAGATTTTGCTTGCATTCTATTTCTTTTTCAAACATTTGCATTTCTCTGAAAGCCTGGGATTTCTGTATTATTTATTAATAAAAAATTATCCCAAATTTCATATTGAAATAATGCCATAAATTGAGAGCCAAATATCTGTAATATGTGAAAAATGCAGCTACAAAGAAATGCAAATGATGAGAGGATTATAAAACAAACCATTCCCTCAGAAAGCAGCATCCTGAATATAACGGGCTGTTGTGTTCTGCATGGGCTGGAAGCCCCAGATGGCCAAGCATTCTGGAGAGGGTAGGAGGTGATGAAAAGTAGGAGGTGACAGAATATGGTATTTTAGGGGATTTGAACTGAGGGAAAGCACTGAATCATTTGGCTGTGGCATTTTTTTATCATATGAGTGCAAGTAATCTCTATCTGCCATGAATACAGAAAGGAGAGAGACAGAGAGAGTACTTAGGTATAGTCATAGGGATTTCCCTTGCTTCTAAAATAGGGAAAAGATTGAAATAAGTACCTCATACAAACGTGAAAGTTCACAGTAGGGAAAATAAAGATTTTTAGAGTAAGTGACTCCAGAAGAAATATCTGAGCTGGGATGCTGGGAAAAGGTCTTGATGTGTGTGTATTGATGGATTATATATTGTTTACTGAGAAATGATGGCAAGGTACACCAAGCTGTCCCCAGGCAGAAAACTGCTCCAGGTGTTATAGCATAGTGAGCAATATGTACTGGTCATGCACTGGTTAAATCAGTTCCCAAAACACGGGATACATGACCCTGTCCTCATTGCTGACTCACAAAGAGTGCTTTCTAGTTTATTTTTATTTTTATAGTGAACAGGCACTATTTGCTATTTTGTCCATCTTTATTCTATAAAAATCACTGAACATCTGCTTATTAAAAATAATCACTTTTTCGCAAAGTATAAATACGTGGGTCAGAGTCTGCTCTGGGCTTTCAGCTGGGAAATGCTGTCAGTCCCCTAAAGTCCCACACGGTTTTCCACTTTTGCACTCTATCTTTGTATCTGTTTCTTAATTCCTTTGATGCCGCCTGGGTAGGGTCTCCACGACCAAGCTGGTCTTGGCACTGGGAGATGACATGTGTTAATTAAATCATCTCTGAAAAAAGTATCGAACTCTCAATTATCTAATACCCAAGCAAGAGAATTGAGTTTATAAATGCAATTGTCTAGATAAGTCAACAAATCCTCAAATATTTGGTAATTATCTTCGCTATAGTCATTGCCTCTAAAGTCACAGATACTGAGACTGTTGCCACCAAAATCTTAGGAGACTTTTCACTTTGTATGTAAATGTAAATAAAATTATATATAATTGTATGTAAAAGACTGATAATAAATAAAATATATAATCTTGCTCTTCTGTAATCTTCAGGAAATTCTATTAAACAATGAAAAAATGAAATCTTTATTAGACTCTTTCTCACTGAGATTATTTTGTAAAGTGTTGAATCAGTAGGACAGCGGGAAAACAAATCGCCAAACCCATCATTCAGTACAACCTTTCCCCAAAGTTGACCTTAGACTAGAGGTTCACAATCTGTGACCTCACAGACTGTGAGGTCATCATTTCTTCTGCCAAACAAAATGCCCATGACCCTGTTGACCAGCCTACATTTAAATTACAGCTGCTAATCTCCAGGGGTCCTAGAATGCTCCATTCAATGCTATTATATTTGCCTAGTTTTTAGACACTTTCCTCCATAGTTTTTGCCCTTAATTAGCTCATTTTTAACTCTATTCAGGCATGATATATCTCCATCTAAAATATCCCACAATCACAGAATGCTTCTCCAGGCATTGCCTAATTTTGTTATCCCATTAAAACAAAATATCTTGAAAGAGTTATCAATGTTTCCTATTTTATCATATTTTTTTCTATTATCTAGCCAACGGCAATAGGACTTACTGTCCACGGATACTTTGACCTTTTTTTTTTTTTTTTTTTTTCTTTTGAGACGGAGTTTCGCTCTTGTTACCCAGGCTGGAGTGCAATGGCGCGATCTCGGCTCACCGCAACCTCGGCCTCCTGGGTTCAGGCAGTTCTCCTGCCTCAGCCTCCTGAGTAGCTGGGACTACAGGCATGCGCCACCGTGCACAGCTAATTTTTTGTATTTTTAGTAGAGACGGGGTTTCACCATGTTGACCAGGATGGTCTCGATTTCTCGACCTCGTGATACACCTGCCTCGGCCTCCCAAAGTGCTGGGATTACAGGCTTGAGCCACTGCGCCCGGCCGGATACTTTTATTATCCAAGTCACCTGTTACTTCATTGCCACAGCCAATGGTCATTTTCAGTCTCCTCACTCTGTGTGTCAAGCAGCGTTTAACAGAGGGTATTACACTTAATTTCTTAAATATTTGTTTTATATATCCTTTAGCAGGTTACTCTTTGTTAATTCTTATTCCATTATTGGCTTCAGCTTCTTGTTTTACTTTGCTATATCCTCCTCATCCTCCTCAACTTTTTCATGTATCAGAGACGCCCAGGGCTCGGTGTTGGATCTCTCTTCTAACTAAACTGTTTCTGTAGTTTTTATGTCCCATCACTTTCCATTGAGTCTGTTTCTGAGGGGTGAAATCAAATCTACTGTCTGGACTTCTACTAAAAACTTGAGATTTTTGAAATAGTCCTGCATGCATTTCAAAGTTCAGTGAAGTTTCTGTTAGCATATCAGCAGCAAGTCTAAAATATGTTTGGCTTGTTGGTTCAGTTTTCAACCGAAGTTATTAACTTGTATTCTGCCTTTCTTTATTTCTCTCAATTTGAGCTCCTCGAATTGAAACACCCTGGAGTTCATCTCACTTTTTGCTTTGCTTCCAATTGCTTTCCCATTTTCTCTTTCCTTTATACTTGTAAATGTCTTCCTCTGTGTTGGTAGCACCAACCACATGGCAGCAGATTGAAATAAATTACGTTTTCTGATTGGATAGTTAGTCTTTGATAGTGTATCAAGGAGATGAAGTTATAGAAAATGTCTGAAGTTTTAAAAACTGCATAAAATATCCTTGCCAAAGACCTTAAACTAGCTATTAAACTTGGCCAGATGTCTTGTTTCTGAGCTCTTGGCACACTGGCAAAACACATGCATACTTTAAAAAATTCACTATCTTCAAAAAGAACTGCTACATTTCTGATAGTAACAAGTGTAAAAACATAGCAATCACCATATTATCTGGATGATAAGTAGTCTATAGAATAAAGGCACATTCTATACCAGACTCCTGGTTTTGATTGATAGGTTTAATATCTTTTAACCCTTGCATGTAGGAAATTAAATTCCTTTTATTCATTTTTAAGTCCTTCCTGGATTTTCTTCTCTTTCCTTTTTCTCTGTTTTGTAGCAATGTGGGCAGAAATTAAGCCTTGTTGATGATGCCATGGGGTCTTTTGATTCCTTTATAGTGCAGCAGGGATTTACAACTGTATCTCCCGCTGGCAAAATATCAAAATAGTAACACAAATGCATCTTTCACTTTAACAGATTAGTGCCTCGTGGTGGGACAATCAAAATACAGCTACCAAATATTTCAAGTATCTTCTTGCAGATTGAGTTTATTTTAGAAAAAAATGGTGGCATGATTATTTTTAAAGAGCACAGATTATGAGGTCATCATTTCTTCTGCCAAATAAATGACCATTTTGGGCACCGTCACCTCCCACATTTTCCATGTTACTGCTAAAGAAAGAGTGAACTTCCTTACAAGAGGTAATTTTTACGGAAGCAACTTTTTGAATACTTTAAACAAACTATCTTCATACTTTACACTGGGTAATTATATCACCTGAATAATGTATCACATTTGAGCCCAAGTCAAATGTAATTTGAAAAAATAGTGAACCTTTACAATACAGAGAGCGTATATAGCAGGTGAGCGTTGCTGCTCTATGTCTATTGTCAACTGTTCTACAGAAACACCTATAAAAAAATATTTCATCTTAAAAAAATTAAGGCAGAGACTAGAAAAGAAGTTTTGCCACAAAATCGATCTCACTGATTTGCTGAAAGGAAAATCGAATTTAAGCAAAATAGTTCATTTAGAGACATAACACTCTTTTGCTAAAATCTGTCTAAAATAATTGTGCTAAGCAATGGACTAGTTAGAGCTGAACTAGTTGTCCTATGACAAGCAACTAGCTCAAATGGGAGCAGTGTGTGATTGGCAAAATAGAAAATATGTACCACGTAAGTATTATTTGAAACAGGCTGTGTAGGAATTCATTGCATGGGAAGATGTAAGGTAGGAAAGAGATCTTTGGTTAATCAGTTATATTAAAGAATTAATTCTTTTCTAGTCTCACTGAGTCCCTCATTTTCTTTAGAAGTATTAAGACATTATCTCAAATGCTGGAATTCATTAGATTACTTTTTGAAAGTATGCAATTCTTGCTTGTTCTCCCAAGTATACTGAAGGTGACTTGGGTGCAGCCCTTTGCACCTTTATGCTCTGATCTTTCTGTCTTCAAGTGTTTCTTGAAGAAATGTATTACATTTCCTTCTATTGATAATGCCACAGTGCCTGGCAAAGTGCCCTACTGGAGGTGTGGATTAAATATATTTTAAATGTATATATTTATTTATTTATATTATACTTTAAGTTCTGGGATACATGTGCAGAACATACAGGTTTGTTACAGAGGTATATGCATGCCATGGTGGTTTGCTGCATCCATCCCCCAGTCATTTACATTAGGTATTTCTCCTAATGCTATCCCTCCCACCTCCCCAATCTTCCCAACCCCTGCTATCCCTTCCCTATGCCCCAAATGTGTGATGATCTCCTCTCTGTGTCCATGTGTTCTCAGTGTTCAAAACCCACTTATGAGTGAGAACACACAGTGTTTGGTTTTCTGTTCTTGTGTCAGTTTGCTGAGAATGATGGTTTCTAGCTTCATCTATGTCCCTGCAAAGGACATAAACTCATCCTTTTTTATGGCTGCATAGTATTCCATGGTATATATGTGCCACATTTTCTTTATCCAGTCTAGCGTGGATAGGCATTTGGGTTGGTTCCAAGTCATTGCTGTTGTGAACAGTGCCACAATAAACATACGTGTGCATGTGCCTTTATAATAGAATGATATATAATCCTTTGGATATATACCCAGTAATGGGATTGCTGGGTCAAGTGGTATTTCTAGTTCTAGATCCTGGAACTTTACTAGAGTTCATTTAAATAAAAAATATTTCTTCATGTCAATTGAGTTTAAAATTCTCAAAACAAATTCTATATTTTTGTGATAAGTATTTTGAATTCTTCATATAATCCTTATATTTTTATTATTAGAAGTATGTTTAAAAGGTAAAAACATATTTTTTATGTTTTGTAATGTTTAAACACTGTAAGACACTATTAATAATTAGGACCATATAAAATATTAAATAGAAAATACATCTGTATAGTTTTTTTTTTTCTATTTGCAAAACTCTTTATGTGAACTCACCCTCTTGATAACCAAGCGCTTCTTGAGATAGGTATAAAAACATAGTTATAATATATGAAGAATTTGAGATTCCAAGGGGTTGTAGATGGCTTTCCAGAATTAGCTGGTACATCTAAATAGGGTAAATAGTTTATAGGAAAGAAATTGTCCCTAACCACCCACATCAGCCCATCAGACTGAAGACTGTGGCAAACACTGTGAGGTCAATTTCAGAGAACTAAATGGAGGTGCCCATCCCCATCCCTCATCAAGTCTCCCAGAGTCAAGATTCAAAAAAAGCTATTTGCACAATTTGGGCATTGAATCTTGGATTTCTGGTTGAAGGACATAAATAACCAATTTTAGAAAACAAATTGACTGCCAGGATCCCCCTTTTAGTCACTTGTTTCAAAAGAAAAATAAGTCGGAACCTGACTAGATTTTAAAGCTCAAAGCATAAGCAAGATATATGTCACAGCATCACACTCACTGCCTGCTCCCTGCTTTTCATTCCTTTCCTCAAAAATGTATTTGTCCAAAGCTTGTCTAAAGCCAGAACCACCAGATTTATTCATTATTCGTTTATTTTCTCCTAATATCCATGCAAAGGGAGTGCAGGACTGGAACTCTAGAAACCTGTTGGTTTGGTTAATTTCTTGCCTCTTTTATTAATTAGCTCTATTACTTTGGCAGTTCACTTCATTTTCTCTCTGATAAATCCACTCTCCACATGTCAAATTAGTGATCTGAAGTAGATAAGTTTCTCTAATTTCTCCAATGGCTCTGAATCTGTAAGAAAAGATAAAAGTATACAATAAATCATTTTCAAATGGTGAGGAACAGTTATAGGAAAAGATTCAAGTCATGACACTAAGTAATGTTTAATTCTGGGCTTTGCTAAAGTGTCAATTTGAAGAGAAAATGTAAGCATCCAATTTTAGCTGCCTAATGTAATTTGAGTGAAATGACAGAGCCACTGATCCAATACCATTACCAAATTAGTTTGTCCATAACCTCCAGCATAGCACTCCATTAAATTACACACTTATTAATACATTTGAAGACACATTTGTAGGAAGAATCTTTGTACGAGTTAGTTACAAGCCACAGTTTTAGTCTTAGAGCCCCAGTAAATGCTAAGCCTTAACCCGACTACAGTATCGCTCTGACACATGGACAGATAAGCTCATTGCTCTCTTCACCCTGATCACTCCATGATCTGCCACTTGTTCTCTCTGCTATCTCCCTCTACCGTGGTCTTTCAAGCAACTACTCAGATTGCACTCACCATGCAGGAAGCCCTGCAGCTAGAAGTGATTTTTTTTCCCTTCCACTCAGCCACCCACCTCAGTTCACCCCACCTTCCACCCCACAATGTTCTAATTATGTCTATCCTCTTTTGACTCAAATGCTTGAAGTCACTTCTAGTCCTACATGAACTCCATACTGGTCTAGAGTGGTGTAGCCAGGTGTTTGTTTCTTAAGGATTTGCCTCAATGGTTACTGCTGTATTTCCCTTGCTAGTTCCCAAATCTTTTGGACTCCAACCACACCTTCTTCCAGTTCTGAACTCTTGACTGTGTGACCTTGGATAGGATGCCTCTTATCCTCAGCAATTCATATTTTTACCTGCTGTCTCCAATATTCAAATTTTAGGGCTTTAAAAAAATTATTTCTGTTGACTTTTGCTGAATTCACCAAAACATTTTTTTTCATTTTTGCCTCATTTTTTCATACATTAGTTTTGTTTCATGGCATGAAATTATTATTTGCTTACTTGCTAAAAAATCTTACAGTAAAAACACTTTATCTTTCCTTTCATATGCCTGTATGTATATATGCACACATATATTTGTATTTGGGACATTAATAGCAAAATATTTTATTATAATTTATACACTAACATAGCGACTGATAATATGGTCTGAAGAATATCTTAGGCTTTTTGTGTTTTCTCTGCCTGTGCTCTACAAATATTTATGTAGAGGGTTTTATTTAAAAATTCAAGGTAAAACTCTTTAGTGTTAAAGAATAAGAAAATAGTTAACAAGATATTCTTATTTTTAACAACCCATAGTAAATGCTTTGTTTACTACATGAACTTTTGATTTTTTTGTTTTACCTCAAATTATCTTTACATATTAGCGTTTATTAATTAAAAAGTCCATCAAACTAGTATAACATAGAACATACCATGAACATCCTTTTTTTCTCTTAAGTTGAAATTCAAGTACTAAAAACATGTATGTTCTTAGATTTAAATAGAATGCCAAGCTATATTTACAATGTGAAAGGAAGCAATTGTTTTCTAACTGCAGCCTAATAAATCAGTATATTGCAATCGCTGCTACAGGCAGTAAAGTAGTAGTAATAAATATAAAAATCATTAAATAACACAGTAACTTTCATTATCCCTCACTGTTTAAAGGTATCAATTTTTCCCTCAGGTTCAGTTTTTAAGAAGAGTGGATGATAATGTCATGGATTCTCCGGGTGTCACTTCACCAGCCGGAAACCTATGTGGCCAGTGGTCCCTTTGCCTGAGTTTTGCTTGGTCCCGCAGGGCTCTTTCCGTCAGCTCGGCAAGGCAGACTGCAGTCGGCTGGGGCTGGATCCCTGGATCCCATGCCTGCCAAGGGCGGGCCAGGCGCGGAATGGTGAGGGATGCGCGAGTGAACATTGGGGCTGGCCACTGTCCATAGCCAAGCAAGCCTGCTGCGGTGGGCTGGGCAGCTACAGGCACCAGCAAGGGGGCCGGTTCCCTGTGAGGTTGTGGCTGGGCCAAATAGACCACAAGCAGCGTCCACAGCTGGCACTGGGGAATGCGGTGGCAGCCAGAGGCTTGGAGGCACCAGGAACCCTAGAGTCCGAAAGAGGGTGTCACACTGGCTCAGGGATCTCCTAGGTCTGGCCTCCGAGAAGGGCTAGAGCTCTTCTCTCCTTCTTGTCACCCGCAACATGACGAACAAGGGATGTGTTTCAGCCCTGTTTGTGTGACAGCTCTTTTGCAGATCCAGAGTTCTTGTCCTGCGTCCTGGGAGAATTAGGGACGCAGAAGATGGAGGCTGGGCAAGGCCAGGAGGAGCTCTATTGAGCAATGGAATAGCTCAGAGGAGACCTGCATTTAGTGACTCCTCACGCCAGGCCGGTGTCTTGATGAGTGTTCAACTCTCAGCAGAGAGGAGCCCTTGGAGTGGGAAGCTCCTTTCGCAGCTGGTTGTCCTATCATCTCCTTGAGTCTGGCTAAGTCCAGGGCTTCTATGGGCCTCAGAAGGGAGGAAGCGGTACCAGTCGGTCGATGGGCAGCCATGGGCGGGCCTGGAAAAAGCACATAAGCTTTCACTCTGGTCGTGGGATCGGCAGCCTGAACCCCAGGCCTCAGGCCCTCCCAGCCTGAAGGTGGGGCTTCACTGGGGATCCACCCGCTTCCACCCAGGAGCCTGCCTGCCTCCTGCCACGGTCACGGCACCCAGGCTGTTGGTGACAAGGTGTACCTGCAGGCCAGAGCCGCGCTGCCCTGATCTCCTCCTCGGCCTCTCTCCCATGCTTGTCAGTGCCCTAAGTCTGAAGTGGGCCAACGCAGCAAGGGGCTGGCATGTCAGCCCTGCCCCAAGTGTGCACATACACAGCCGGGCTGTGACAGTGCCTGGGCTAGGTCCCAACCTTGCTCCGAGATCAGAGTGGATTCTCGGAGCAGGGAGAGGTCGGGCAGCGGGAGTAGACACCTCCGAGCATGCGAGGGTCGGGGGATCTTCCCCGGCCCCCAAGAGTGCAGAGATGCCTGAGTCCCCAGCCGAGGCTTGGGTGGCTGCAGCTGTGCCCGAGACGGTGGCACTCTTGCTTGCTGCCAGCCCTCAAGAACTCAGGGATGCCTGGGTCTGCAGCTGCAGCTGCACCTGGGGAGCACAAAGCTTCCCCCCTGCTGACTCAGAAGAGAGCGGGGCTCCACCAGCTCTGTGGAGTGGGCAGCCCAGCTGTGCCTCCCCAATGCAGCTGGCATCATGTCAGTGGCCACTCTAGATGGGCTGCTACTGCCATCAGTAGTTAAGTAGAGTAGACAGCTGTCAGTCTGACAGTTTATCCAAATAAAAATAAAAAGCTAATTATTTACTGATGTACAATGATATTGAAAATAAATAGGCTGCTCCATGTAACTGCTGCAATATTTGTTTAAGTATTTAACTGTCAACTGATCATAATTTTGAAAATACATAACCTAAATGTGAAATAACCCAAAGTTTTGGCATCTAATTCTATTTTCTAGTTATTTAACCTTGTTCTATAATCTATGTTCTATTTTTTTATCAAACATTTCTATTGGCTTAGTTGTTTCAAGGGAATGATTTCCTATAGCTTTTTTTTTTTAACAAAATCATCGGGATCAATTCAAGTATGTCATTTATTTTATTTACTAAATTTGTTTGTTTATTTTGGCATCAGACACTCCTAGGTTCTAGTATTGCCTTTACCACTTATTTTCATATAATCTCAGGCAAGCGCCTAAAATTCTCGAAGCTGTATTTCCCTCCTTTATGAATAATGGATAATACCAAAAAGTATTTTCATTATATAGCTGATAGTATTTTTAAAGTAAGCGACGCAATGCGCTTAATATAGCATCTGACACATTGGAAGTACTCAGAAGGCATTTCTAGTGTTTTGGTTTTGGTTGTTTAGTTATCAGAAGCATCTAATTTTTTTATTTGTCCCCTCAGTTTATTTGTATGATATTTACAGATATAGTCCTTTTAGAAGATTCAAAAACAAACAAAAAAAAGAATGATTTTTTTGTCTTGCTTGGTGCTCTTATGGGGGGCGGGGGGCGGGCAGGGGGAGGGGGGGCGGAGAAGCAAGAACTTTCAGTGAAGGTTTTTAAAAAAACACACCACCTAGTAGTGAATAGTAAAAGATCTCTCTCTCTCCTGATAATGGAATCTTCTCAATCCCAATATAGCATAAGAACTGACTAATATCTGATCATTTAAATGACTTTCAAGTTCCCACTTTGCTGTTTCATTTCATTGTTTCCTAAATAGAGACCGTCCCTAGACCTTCTATTTGCTCAATGAACAAATCATAAAACTATGTGTAAGCAATAAGGAAAACAGAATCGAAACTGGCTTCAGCAGAGATTACGATTCTCTTAACTGAATAAAGAAAACTGCAAAAATAGTTACATTTGTATAATATGTATATGTAACTTATCAGAAAACCAAAGGACGATCCTATACGTAGTTTGAAAATTTCATATTTTTCTGTTAGTGATATCATTTTCATTACAAGTTGTTCAAAGGATAGTTTAAGTAATTTTAATAAATTTTATTTTTGCCCTAAATGTTAATCTATTCAAAATTACTCAAATAATATACGTTGCATGCTTGTTCTTAGAAAAAGAATCAAGCAACATATAAAGTACAATACAAACCCACTTCTACACCAAACCCCTTTCCTCATCTCCCACCCTCGTACACACGGGTTCCATAATAGCTTTTTGAGAGATGCTTATAAATGTCATTTGTGTTATCTATCTCTGCTGTTGCTGGAACGTAGAATTCTCACTTTACAGAAATGAGGAGGATGTAAGAACTATGAGAAAAACTTTAGAGAAGATGCAATACTAAAAGAAGCAGCAACAGAACACAAGCAGTTTATAGACATTAATCAATTGATTCCTCACAACAGCTCCATGAGGCACATGCTATTCTCAGCTTTCTTGACAGTGAAGTACAGCTTAGGCTGAGAGAGATCCTCACGGTTATGTTATCAGCAAATGGCAGACCTGGAATTCAACCACATTCTATTTTTTCCAATACTTCAAATTTGGCAGTTATACCATGCTACCTTTCACTGACTTTTTCTGCGGGATCTTGAATTTTTTCTTAAGTGGGAAGTTTCTTCTAGACACATGCAGGAGCATGCATATGCATACACAAATATATACATATGTACACACATACATATGAATCTTAGGGGTGTACAGTAAATAGAATAGCATCTTTGCAAGGATATAGATGAATAATATGAATAATCATAATAACTTTTTGTGTTCATTTATTACAACAACTTCCAAGCGACCAGAGGGAAATAATCTTTTGTCACACGTTTTATTTTCAGAGCAGTTTACATTCACAGGAAACTAAGCAAAAAGTACAGAGATCCCCATGCACCCGCTGCCATCACACATGCATGGTCTCTTCCATTACCAACATCCACACCAATGATATTTTATATGCTGAAATTTACTTAGATAGCAAATGAGATAAATAGCATCTCATAGTTATGAATATTTTGACAACAAGTGGGTTAGTTGACTATAGGACATTACCGTTTGATGGGTATAGGCAATATGTTCCAACATTCCCACTACTTCAGTGACTCGGCATTTTAGAGCTTTGGGTATTGGCATCTCTCTCAGTAAACTCTGCTGACCAGTAAATACCACTGGACACTCTCCAACATGACCAAAAGAAAAAGGAAAAATCTTAATTCTAGAATTTTCTAGATACAATCTATCCATTCACATTCAGGGTCTCCCTCTGTTCAGCCTTTTCTGGCTCTGCATTACCCTCTACAGCTGTGGATAACATCGCTTAGGCCATTTCTTGGCATTTGCTTGATGGAGGCATGTTTCTTATTGAAAGGTGGTAGTTAATCTTTCAGAGATGGAAATAGAATCTTTCTTCCTTAGTTGGAGCCTACAGCACATAGGTAAGAAGGGAGAATCTTGTCCATTGCAAATATATCAAGCCAGAGCCCTTCTACCATATATCATGTTCAAATCTATTGACAAACAGAAGATATCATTTGATTTATTGCTCTGTATGCAAAATGACATAGTCATTTATCAGCTATGAAGTCTAGCTAGACAGTTCTAATAATGTTCCAAATTTTGTAAAAACGTAATACTTCTAAAAATTACCAGAAAAATAAGCATGAATATTTAGGATAGATGACATAAGATACATATGCCTTCATTAACTGAATCAAAGGAATTTCTTCTCCCTGACATATACATTAATGATTTCTGCAGGCAGAAGAAACAGGTTGGAAAAATAGAGGTTATAGAAAAGGATCTTTTGGAGAAATTTTAAATGTATTATGAATTTCTTATATATCTATGACATATGTAAAATATATACATTTATGATTTTGTCCTATATAGTTTTTGGGTTTATTAGAAACTCCAAATATAAATTATGAATACTAAAACACTGAAAAACACAACTATCTATGTGATTAATAAAAAGCTGATTTACCGTCATCATTGTTTTTACTTTATAATCTTTTGCTGCTGAAAAGAGTTCTTATATTAAGCGTGTTATAGATATTTCTCTTTTTTTCACTAAAGTCCAAGGAATGTTATAGATATTTCTGATGCCTAGTTACACTTTTACAAATCGTTAAATAAGAACATTTCAGTCTTAGTTGAGAAAATGCTCAAAATTCAAAATATAACATTTGCTTTCTCTTTAATTAATATACAAGAGAAAGAGTTTTCTTTCTCTTGTGAAATATTTAGTGGATTATTTCTTATTCACTTTTTTCTTTGCAAAGCCTACAGTCTTTCATTTGGATAAGGTCTTAAGGAAATGGCCGGAAGAAGCAAATGCATAACATACAAAATCAAGTCCTATAGGCAATGCATAATTCATATCAAAAAGCAAAGCTTTATTTTTAAAACGCAGAGACTTATTTGTTAGTTCAAAATGGTATTTTTCTTTTCAGTTCAGTGAACCTAAGAATTAGTCCTTTAACAATTTAGCACCTTTCTCATCTGTTTCTAATTACAGAGCTCTTTTATTATAAGTTATAGTTAATTGATATTTGGCTCATGCATACGTAATCGCTGGAGTGTGTATGCCTTCTCTCTCATCTAGCACACGCTTTCCACCCTGGAATACATGAACAGGTACTCTTTAAAATAATGATAAATACACCTATGTATTATTATGCAGCTCACTTCTCTTTTATTTCATTTCTCCATCTGCCAACATTTATTAAACATAACGTTTTGGGGAACAAACCAAACAATAACCTCCAGATAGGCTTTACTTCTCCAACTGTTTAATCGTTTTTTATTCTGAGACTTTTTTGACAAGTTCCAAACAATTAACTAATAATCACCGGCTCATAATCCTTCTCTTCACCATTAGGATTATTGGATCATGCAAAAAATTATAGAACATACATTTGCCTTCTTATTTAGTCGAGTAGATCACTTTTTTATTTGGTTCACATTTTAAGCAAATTTTACCAGGCCATTTGCTAATGCCACTTTTCAGATGAGCCTTACCTCACCACTCGATGTCAAGTTGCCACTCTCCCATTCCGTTTCCTGTACCTTACTCTTTTGCTTTTTGCCTTAGAGTTTAGTGGCATCCTAGCATCCCTTTTGAATAAGAGTCCATATTTAATACATTAATATATCTCAAGCATCTGGAACAGTGCCTAGCATATAGCTTCCTGTTACTAAATATTTGCTAAATGAACAAATCTTCATTTTGCCAATGAGGAAACTGAGGCATAGAGGAATCACCTAGTTTAGCTAAACTTATATAACTCGGAAGATGCCGCCTGGCTCTAAAGTCTCAGCTGCTCCATTACACTTCCTGCACTCGAGGGAATCAATTGTACACCTGCTTAAGTAGCCTGGAACTCCGCTGTTCTGACTCCCCACTGGGACAAACATAATTTTGCCTTCTCCTGGCACAATATATTAAGAACAAATTGACTAGAAGAACGAATGTTGGCTTTGAGGAAAATCATTTTTGAGGAAAAAACAAACTGAAGAAAGTTTCCTTTGAAGTCTACTGGTGGCATACCTACCATATTTCGTAATTGGGTTAGACATTTTTTGAACACTCCCTTTGTTATGTGCTGAATAGTGTCCCCCCAAAATTCATATGTTGACATCTTAACCCCCCTTAGATCAGAATGTGATGTGGAAATAGGTCTTTTAGACAGGTATCTGATGTAAAATGAGGTCATCTAGGTCAGATGAGTCCTAATTTTATCTTAACAGTGTTCTTATAAGAGGTGATTAGAACATGGACACACACAGAAGGAAGACAAACAGAAAGAGGCCATCTGCAAGCCAAGGAGAGAGGTCCCAGAAGAAGCTAAACTCTGTTGACACATTAATATTGGACTTCTAGCCTCTAGAACTGTGAGAAAATTAATTTCTGTTGTTAAATACCATCCAGTCTGTGGTATTTTGTTACAGTAGCCGTAGAAAACTCGCCATGAAAAACATAGTAATATTTTTATCCAGAGAGGAAATGCAGAAAGGAAATTTTCTTTTCTTGAAATGTGTGCATGTATGTGTGTGTAGCCAGTAATTAAAATCAAATAAAAATACAAAAACAATTAGTTACTATTTTAACCACATTAATGTGTATTTTGAAAAACAAAAAAGGATGGAGAGTTGCATAAAGAAATGCTTCCAAAAAGAGAAAACTCGGTATGGTTCAGGAACATTTTTGCACCGAGAATGCTAGAATTTGAATAATTAAAGTTCTTTCTCTTCTTCTTTAGGATGAGTATGCTACTATTTGGCTCCCATCTACTGTTTCAACATGGGAATGTGTCTTAGCACAGGAGTAGAGACATAAGCTCCACCTAAAAATAATCCAGTTGATTTAAAATAATTAGGAGCTTATTCTCTAAGCAAACGTGTGCAGGCCAGTTCATGTGTGTCTAAATTATTTATAATTTATACAACAAAAAGGGGAGGCAAATCATGTCACTGCCATTGTTTAAGATTTCTAATGCATTGCGATGGTAAAAAGGCCAACTTTTAGTGGACATTATCATGTTTAAGTTCTTATAGATAATGCAGCCCCTTATTGCTGAACTGCCTCCCACATTACTCCAAATCCCTTTTTATTTTTACCCACATGTTGTTTCTTCTTCAGCAGTAACCTTCCTTGCTTTCTATTCTGGTATACTTGGAATTATTTTTCAAATAAAACCTCCTTTGTTTGTCTCCATAGTACATCATGGGTTTTATCAGCATGAAAATGGGAATAAAATGGCATCCTGAATACTGACAAAAGAAATCATTCCAAGGTGCCTTTTGGTTCTGTAGCAAGATGAGCTTTTTTTTTTTTTTCATGGAATTATTTCTACTAAAGTAATCTTTGATATTTCTAAGCATTGATACAGGCTTGTGATTCAGTCCTGTTGGGATTCTTTCAATGTTGGCCTGGGAGAAATGCGTTGTGCAAGGAATTCTGATTTTTGTTTTTGTTTTGATTTTTTTTTTTTTTTTTTTTTTTTCCTGAGACTTCCTCTGTCTCTCGGGCTGGAGTGCAGTGGCACCATCTCAGCTCATTGCAACCTCCGCCTCCTGTGTTCAAGCGATTCTCCTGCCTCAGCCTCCTGAGTAGCTGGGATTACAGGCGCCCTCCCCCATGCTCAGCTAATTTTTTGTATTTTTAGTAGAGACAGGGTTTCACCATGGTCAGGCTTGTCTGGAACTCCTGACCTCAAATGATCCACCCATCTGGACCTCCCAGTGTGCTGGTATTATAGGCGTGAGTCTCTGTGCCTGGACAGGAATTCTGTTTGAAGCTTTCCTCCCCATTCACTTGGGAGGTAGATGCTACTCTTGCCTTCCGATCTGTGTAGGAGATTCTCAGATTCCCCATATGTCCTTCATCAACCTGTGACAGGAAGTGTACGAAGTCACTTTATGGTAACAGAGAGATGTCCTCCTCCTTCTGGTAGTGCTCAGCCAAAGGGTAGAGAAATTGAGACCAAGAACAAATGTGTATTAATGGCAAAGTGTTATTTTTTTGTGTTAATTTATTTAGTTTTCAAATATGAATGTGCCAGAAATTGTTTTAACATTAATTAGTATTAGATGTTAGTACTAGTATTAATATAATCTATATTATTAGGAATATAAGTTAATATTTAACTATTTCATATTAGTTTACCAGTATTAACATGTTTGATATTTGTCACAGCAGTAGTAAACAGATATTACTACTGCCATTATATGAATAAAGAAATTGAAGCTGAGAACTGATAAGTAATTTACCCAAGCTACACAGCTGATAGTTGGCTCAACTAGAATTTGAAACAAAGCCACTTGTCTGCAGAACCTGTGCTATCAGCCTCTAAGCTATGCCACCTGTCACAGACACACAGTCATTGTCCCCAGACATTCACACCTTGCTGTAATTTGCTAAATTCTTCTGGGTTTGGAATCATACACAAATTTCCTCTGGCCTTTTTCAGTGATACACTTCTTCTTACTGACTTCACTGTTTCCTACTCCCTGTCAGCTACAACCCGTTCTATTCTTTTTGAAGAAAGTCCTCTTCTTAGTCTGTGTCCTTTCCCACCATTTGGTCTCCATTTGAGCCACCCATGCCCATCACGTGTAATACCTGCTTGACTGTGAATAAAGAAGGACTGACAGTTGTGGGATTGTGCAGGAGTTTGGGTTATAAGAATGTTGAATATAGTTAGATGTTTTTGCTGCTGTTGTTGTTAAGTAAACGCCGAAGGTAGGAGAAAGTTGTTAGATGTCTTTGGAAGATTAACAATGCTGTTGGGTGTAATTTAAACTCAATACAAGAAGTGTTGGTATGTAATCTTGGATATCTTAAAGATCCATTTGTTCCTTCAGAAAGATATCAAATCTATGTTTTATTTTTTTCCGTGATACCTCTGATCTTAAACTGCTACCACATGGGATTTCCTAGTCTATTGATGGATTAATTTAAATATATGTGTGTTATTTTCTTTTGACACTCATTCTTGTAATAAAAAGAAAAGCAAAGCCAATTTTGTTATTATTATTATTTGTCTTTCTCCTCTGAGGAAGAGGGTTAAAAGAGGGAAAAATCAATGCCAAGAGCCAGTTCACAATTAGAGAAAAGGAAGGGTATATGAAAGTATCTAAGAGGTGAGAATACTGTCATATGCCCCAAGCCAAAGGAGACCCTTTTAAGTAGACAGAGCTTCTCTGGTGTCCAGTCCCCACAGTTGCAAAATAATGAAGAAATTTAAATCTCTTATAATTGAAACAGGTATACAGAATGGCTTAGACTTACTTGCACAATTAGAGTAGGAGTTGTCACAATGACATTTTAATTTTATTTCTCTGCTATGAACTTTTTGCTATGCTGCTTTAAAAGTTAATTTTATGAAACTATGGACAAATTGAGTCATTTTACCCAGTGCAGTTGAGTGAATTTTTGAAAATATTTTCTAATTCTTTAGAAATAACATAGTTTCAGATTGCAAAGTCAGACTCTCAGGAGTTAGAGATTTTAACCTATATTCAATGATATTAACAATGCACAGAATATTGGCAACCACAAGCCATAAGCAAAGCATAGAGTAATCTCAGATCATCAACAAAGCTTCCTGTTCCTTTATCCTCACAATAAGATACCTTCTGTTCCAAATTTAATCTATCAAGTTGCAAGTGATACATGTGGGAGCAAAAGACACTTGAAGAACATTGTAATACTTTATGTGCCAACTTGACTGGGCCATATAGTGCTCAAATCCTTATCAAACATTATTCTGGGTGTTTCTGGGAGACTGTTCTGAAATAGATTACCATTTGAATTAGTAGACTGAGTAAAGAAGATGGCCTTCCTTACTCTGGGTGGGTCTCATCCAATTATTTGAAGGCCTGAATGGAACAGACATGCTGACCCCTTGTGAGTAATAGAGAATTTCTCCCTTATTGCCTTTAACAGGGACATCAATTAATTCTTGACTTGGGTTCTCCAGGGTTTCCAGTTTGCCAGCTGCAGATCTTGGGACTTCTTAGCCTCCATAACTACAAGAACCAATTCATTATAATAAATCTCTATCTACTTATTTATTTATATCCTATTGGTTCTATTTCTCTGAAGAACTTGGACTAATACAGGTATGAATGAAGTCAGGTCAAAGATGGAACATCTCTCTTTTGCACCCCACTCACTTATTACATTAGCATACGTGACATTTTCCTGTGAACTATGCTCATAACTTGAAGTTTTATCACACAGGTATTTTCTAGTAAAACTTTTTCCTGATAAGACTTTTCCACCATTGCCTCCATTTTCTCTCTTTCACTAATAAATATTATTAGTGTGTTTACCAAGAGGTCTGGAGTGCATGTTTAAAAGGAAATTTGCTGTGCTCAGTTCTTTATTTTTGAGTATGTTGGTAAAGGGAGAATATAGATCACAGAACTACAGGTAATGTTTCCTTCCTAGTCTTTTATTGCATGTCAAGACATGTACTTCTTATAAAATGCCACTCAGATCGTGGAGGAATGCCACATACTGCTCATGCTTTCAGCTTATTCTTCTCTAATGTGGGAAAGATAGCATGGCTTTCACAGTTGAAGTGACAATCCGGTCAACTCTGAAGAATCCACTGAAATGGAGACTGGTTAGCTGGAGAAAAGAGTCCTCATGGCACATGGAGAATTGCTCATAGAAAGAACTGATTTCCTACGTGGCTGCAGACGCATGCGGGGTACACGAAATGGGTCTCAGAGAAGCTCCTAAAGAGCTTGAGATAACTGCTCACAGAGAGAAGTGATTTCCTATGTGGCAGGAGAAGCATGTGGGATATACAGAATGGGTCTCAGAGAAGGTTCTGAAGAGCTGGAAATGCCACTGAAATATATTAAAATTAATCCATTAATTCATGCTGAACACTAAATAAGACAGCTTTCCTAGTTCTGGTACTTACAATTCACATTTTATGCCCCAGGAGAGTTATGTGTATGTATGAATAGAGAGAAATAGAAATATATGACCACCGAAGCATCCTAGCTTGCTTTGTAAGCTATTGAGTCAGGAACAATAAGCATAATCTGATGAACTAATGTACTTCAGCTTCTCTCCAGTACACTCATGTACACACAATATCACACATGTATCACACAACTCTAACCATGTAAATATAAGTAAATGATTAAGCAGAATTACTACTGCCTATAAAGCAGGTAGAGGATAAGGTTTCTCAGCTTCATCCAATACATTTTAATTATAAAGACTCTCACCACATGTTTTAATACCAGCGGTCAATATCTTGGCATCACAAGAAACAGCATCCCACATCATTGCTTTTGGCAGCCTCTTCATCGGCAAGAAATTTATGTGAAGAAAGATACTTTTTTTCAAGAAGGGTAGATCTTTTATGACTCACAGATTTCAATTAGTCGCTTTCTAACTTCAAATTCTTGCTTGTATGTGTGAAATAGGTGGTTTACTTTTAAGGGCTACATGATAACTTTCAGCATTTAAATGATGGGAATTTGTAGAAATCAAAAGTCCTAGTAGAGAATAAGATATTTCAAATGCTGCACCTTTTTATTTTGTTAAGTTTTTATAAAGTATTGATTTAAGCAAAAGATTCCCTCCCCATAAAATGCCGATACACAGAAATATATTGATAACAAGAAGTACTTGATATAGAACTCTAACTTTTGTGGTTTTTATTTATTAGAATTTATGTAAGTGCATAAGTTTGTACAAAATTTATATTTCTAATTCTTCTTACAATTAACATTGAAAACATTTACCTTAGGTAAAGGCATTCTTACCCTTACACACAAGTACAGTTAAATGCTTCTTCTCTTCCTTGAAGTAGGAAGCAAAATTTTAAGCTTTATAGACTTTCACCAGATATTTAAATATTAGTTTATGTTTGGCAGCACAAGACTCTGACATTTGCTTATTATAGGAATGTCACTGGGTAGAGCACAGACTTTGGACAGAACCATGTTTGTTTGTCGGCTCAGTAGTGTTCTTTCGGTAACCATGGAAAATTTGCTTAATTTCTCTAATACACTGTTTCTTTATAAGTAAAATAGCTAACTCATTTCTTTGATTATAAGAAATACATGGAAGCAGCTAGTCATGTCCTGTCATACATATAATGGTGACAACAAATGCTAATTATTATTACCAATGTCATCCTGAATTTTAGTGACTAGAATTACAATGGATGTGCTTTATAAAATTAAATACAAATAAACAAACAACTATATACACACACACACACACACACACACACACGTGTGTGTATATATGTGTTTAAAGGATATATATATATATGGACATTTGGGAAGCAAGTAGTATCTTATCAATATGTTAAACTTTCATCTTTACTTTCTATTTTCAAAATTCAGGTTTTCACATCAGGTCACCTTAAGAAGACTTTCATTTATTATCATTTAGCATTCATACTTGGCAAGCTATATTTATTCAATACAAACATGAATTCTATTTTAGAAATTAGAAATATAAAACCCCTGGGAATACTGGGTGGCTGAGTTCAAAACATAACTAATATTGTTAAATACATCTGCAAAATGTGCCTCTAATTTCAACCAAAGACGGTGACTCAGCATGTCAAATACAGTGCCATATTTTCAAAAAGTCAGTATTAGAAAAAAAAATCATCTTACGTTGATTGAAGGATTATCATATGATTTTAAGGGATGTTGAAAATTTGTATTATCTTACATATAATATTAATAATATTACTCCAAACAATCTAGTTAACATTTTTTCCATGTAGATTCAAGATATTCAGTTGAAAAGATCTTGTGAGCCTAAGTTTTTTCCTTCTTGTTGGAAATCTTCTGGAGAGGAAAGAAAAATACAAGTGAATGTGTCCATTATGGTTAAACTACTAACAATTCTTAAATGTTTTTATACTACATATACATATGTAAGGTTTTACTTTTAAAAAAAACAAATAGGATTGTGATAATCTCTACTTCCATCACATAATTTTAGATGCTATTTCACAAGGAATATTTATTACGTAATTTAAAAATATTCAATTTGAGAAACATGCTAATATATTGTCAACTGTAAGTTTGCCAAAAGAGCCATGAATAAAGTGGAAATTACACATGAATAGATATTTCAACTTTTTTTGGAAAATGATCTTTATTACTACTAACACGATATACTGTTTTAACATCATTAATCTATCTCATTATTGGAAATAAATTTGATCGGGGAAAAGAAGTACTTGACAACCATGTGATTCTGATATTAGTGTAATTTAGTTGCAAAATTTGAAATGGTAAAGAAACGTTTTTTTTTTTGGCTAATCCTTCAAAGATGTAAAGTTCTTCACCCATAAGGTACTTTTAAAAATTCATTAAGACTGATGACAAAGTTTTCACTTGGGTGCTTTGAAGAATAATATAACTGAGCTAAGATCTGAATAAATGAAAGTCATAACTGCTCCATATACCACAGTTATGAGTAGGCAAATACCCCAGGCTTACAAGATTTCAAACACAAGCAGTTACATTTCCTTCATTAAACTTCAATTTCTTCAATTCATCATCAAAATTACTGTCTGTTAAGATTTAATAATAAATGAGTGTAACAAAATTATCTGTAGTTCTCAGTGTACTGGTAATTCACTGATGATTTTAATACTTTGAATAAAAACAGAATGGCAGACTCTTTTTACAATTTGGAGACTGCAGCCAGTTAACTTTATATCATGGCAGAAAGCATATGGCAGTTCCAATTTTTTCTTCAATATTTACTGATTCAACAGAAAGAAGATGAAAGAGAATAATACCAAACGGTAAGCAAGGAGAGATAGAGTGATTTCTTTTTTTCATGTAAAAAGCTGAACTTACTAATTATAACACAGAAAGATGATATTGATTCCATGTAATGACTGTTGTATTCTATGGGACAACTAAATCAGATTTAACAAACCGGAGGGTTTCATTTTAAATCTATAGCCCAATTAATTGTTTATTATTAACATAATTCAGTATTAGTGACTCAGTCCAGGAATAAGAAATGCTTAGTAACTGGAGTGAAACTTGTACATGAAATTAAGGCTATTTTTTTCTTTATAGATTACAAAGCAAAGTCTTTCCAATGCACCCCAGGGTACACATTGTAATCCCCCATAGCATGAACAGTAGAATAGAGAAATTTTTAAAATATTGCAATGTTTAAGACTCGCCTCAACTAAATCATATTTTTGAACGTGCTGCCAAGCTTTAGGTATTTGTTTTAAAATCTCAAGTAATTCTAAACTGTACTAAGAATTAAACAATATAGAATAATGAATAAATTCTATTCTAGGCTATTTTAGTTACATTTCTATAAAACGCTAGAAACTAAAGATGTTATGTATACATAAGTTGTACTACATAAGAATAACTTTACCCAAAATTTTGAAAAGAAAGAAAAACTACTTAACTTTTTCAACCGATATATTGTCCCACAAATGAAAGATTTTTTAATGTTATAGCGAACAGGAAGAGAACAGATTGTTAAGATAAATATAAAAAAGACAATAAGTGATTCCTTTACTTTCATGTCTTCTTTGAGTCATACATCTTTTTGCATTTATAGATTTGGGCTGTTATGGAATTCAGTTCCTCACAGGATGTGGAATAATAAATACTTATCACAAAATCATGGTTTTAAACTCAAATTAATGTGGCCCAGTGTTCATTTTTTCCTTTTCTTTCTATGGTTTTTTTTTCTCCTTTAGAAATGAATGTCTATTTCTAATAAGTATGCCAAAGTAGGAAAGTATGTAAAGCGGAAATTCACATGTATTGAAAGGTTACCATGTTCCATGCACAACTAGAGTGAGATCCTAAAGCATCCTATTATAAAACACAGAGAATATCTACAACAGGGATGAGTTCACACATGAGGTAAAACATCACTTTAATATTCTCATAAGAGTTGAATGTTGGCCGGGCGCGGTGGCTCAAGCCTGTAATCCCAGCACTTTGGGAGGCCGAGGCGGGTGGATCACGAGGTCGAGAGATCGAGACCATCTGGTCAACATGGTGAAACCCCGTCTTTACTAAAAATACAAAAAATTAGCTGGGCGTGGTGGCACGTGCCTGTAATCCCAGCTACTCAGGAGGCTGAGGCAGGAGAATTGCCTGAACCCAGGAGGCGGAGGTTACGGTGAGCCAAGATCGCGTCATTGCACTCCAGCCTGGGTAACAAGAGCGAAACTCCGTCTCAAAAAAAAAAAAAAAAAAAAAAAGAAGAGTTGAATGTAAAGTGAAGAGCCTTATGAAATGGGTGTTCTATAAGATTCAAAGATTCTTTTGATGACAGGACACAACATTTTGACAGGGATAGATGAAAGGGGGGGCCTCTTTGCTGCTTTCAGCTCCAGAGGAGAGGAGGTTGCCATACAAAGACACACACTGGGTCCCCTGGGGACAGGGTAATGGCAAACTGGAGCTGTACAAGGTAGCTGACGCATGGAAGAAGATGGGGTTAACAGGTTTAGCATGCCTCCTGGGCTCCTGTGGACTGGTTGCGGTGCATACATAGAGTTCCCTGGAGTCTGGATGCCTCATAAGGGCAGTGATTAGAGATAAGGGCTTAGTAGACTGCTTGTGAAGGGGATCTGAGAGTTTTTAACTATCAGTTCAAAACTGAGTCAAAACAGCACTTGTGAAATATTGTATTAAAACTAATGTTTTTGATGTCTTGACATCCAATTTTGTTTGTTTTTAAATGGGATCTCACCATGTTGCCCAGGCTGGAATGCACTGGGACCATCAGGGCTCATCGTAGCCTCAACCTCCAATCCAAACTCAAGTAATCCTCCCACTTCAGCCTCCAAAGTAGCTGGGACTACAGGCACGTGCCACCAAGCTTGGCTAATTTTTGTATTTTTTTGTAGAGATGGAGATTTGCCATGTTGCACAGGCTGGTCTGGAACTCTTGGGCTTGAACAATCCTCCCACTACAACCTCCCAAAGTGCTAAGATTACAAGCTTGAGCCAGCCATCAGTTTTAAGTTCAACGATTTGAGGGTATTTATGTGGCCTTGATTGTGTAAGACAATTCCAGACGGTAGAGTATGAGTTGCTGCAAAAAGCAAAGAAAACATTTTATCATGAAAGTAGAAAGGAAGAAACGCTGTAGAAGCATGAGGATTGATGAAGGCCAGCTTGTGGCATGCCCCCTTTTGTTACCTGTCAAACAGGATAATCGATTAATCATGGCAGGAACTTCCAGTCATATTTTAGTTGAATTATGGAGTATACTAAAAATGTGGGTTATATTTGTTTTGGTGTGACATCACAAACATCTTCTTGATTCATAAATAAGGGCCAATCTATTCTCAAAACCATTTTGTGTCAGGTTCTATGACCTTGATTAAACCGGTCTCATATTTATTGGACTTTGGAAATATAGAATACTAGAATTGGACACTTGTAGATTAGCATCAATGGTTTTCAATTGTTGATTTAGAAAGATGCTCCTTGTGGCTGTTTTAGCAATCCCAGAGTGGTGAGGAGTCCCAATATTATATATATGAACACAGGACATTAATGACATTTGTCCAGGTGGAGAAGAATTATTAACATTTATATAAATAGGAAGAGAGACCAGAATTCATCAGTGTGGTCTGTGGCTTAAAGTGATGGAAGGGCAAAGAAGAGGGGATGTGGGCCCTTGTCGGTTGTGGCAGAAGAGAGTCTTGTGGTGTTATCTTTTGATTGGAAACTGCCCCTCACTTTAAGTAAATAGAAATTACTAAAGAATGAACTGGAAGAAGATAGTAGTCTTTGTGTGCCTAAGGCTAGGGTGTAGAGGTGTCCTTTAGGAGCTATATGCTATGTGTTGAGGAAGCAGGAGAGCACTTGCCATGTGGAGGTGATCTAGATGCAAGGGAGGTGGCAGTTTGGAAGAAGTTTTAGTTTACCAGTATCTTCCATCTCCAGGAAAGATGTCAGTTGGATGAAAGTGTGGTATGGCATGTGATCTGTAGAAGTAGGCATATGGCAAATCCACCAGTTATGGACTGTCAATGAATGAAAGACTAGCTTATTTAAACCTATATGTAAGTTGGATGTCTATAAGTATCCAAGGGACTGGGTGATGGGTTTGGATTTTATTTGCCAGGGAAGGCAAGAGTCATAGGCACTGTTCAGATGGGGGGAACCAAGTTATTTATAATTACTAACATTTCAGGGTTTTAATTGAGTTTCTGGTTAGTTGTCCATTCTTCTGGCCTCCTGGGTGGCAAGGGGACAAGCTCTCATTCCAAGGCCTCCCAGTCCACCTTTGAGGGACTGAGAGTCACACTCAGTAGAGCTAATATTGCCTCCTTCTGGAGAAGACAGTTGTTTCTTTAGCATGAGGTAGGTAGCATTCCTTTAGCATGTTGGTATGCAGAGATCTTAGTGCTCATGCACATTGGTTTGGGGTTTCACATTGTTTGCATAATTAGGTCACTTAGGCTAGTGTTCAGGGGAATTCAGGAAGAAAGTGTTAATTCCCTTGCCTGCTTTGAATTAAGCAGTAAGCCACTGGCCTCCACGGGTGTGATCTACATTATCCCTAGGGAGTCTCAGGAACACAGAGTTTGCTAGCAACAGCAGTGAAGTGTGCAGCATCAAAGATAAGTGAGGCTTTTATCCCAACTGAAAACACTTGCAAGACTGAGATGCCATTTCTCTCCTTTGGGGGAGCCTAGTCATCACTTTCCTTCTGAAGGGGTACCTGAAACAAGGTTTTTGCCCACCATAATGATAAATTCAAACACCGAAGAAGGGTCAGGCCCCTGGGATTGGCCTCTGCCAAACACAGACTGCCAACAGAAACACATAGAAATCCCAAGCTCAGAAAAGTGTGGCTGAAGTAGCCCATAGCTCCAATTGCTCTAAGGCGGGCCCCCATCTAAAGTTGGATCTGGACACTGGTGTTTATTCAGTGAGCACTGTTCATTTTGAATATGCAGATGCCAAGGAAATCCGGATAAGAAGCGATGTGGCCACCATCAGCAGATGCAGCAACAAACACCAGCAGATGCAGCAACAAACACCAGCTGCTACAGCACAAGCTCATCAGTAGGTAGCACTTCTATCCCATGCTGCTTCTGCCATGGTCCGGACTTAACTGGTAAACCAAAAACAATCTACCCAAGAGCTATCCAATCATCAGTAGTCATGGCCATGTACTTCTGCTCACGGCACTAAATGTTTTAAAAGACTTAAAGATTCTTTTGATGGGAGGATACAGCACACTTGGATAGATGAAAGGCAGAACTCTTTGATACTTGCAGCTCAACGTGAAAGGAAACTGACAGTTGCACCCAGGAATAGGGGCACCAGGGACAACTTGGAGAAAGCAGCTTCTGTATGCAAGCTGAATGCAGCTAGCTGGGATTCCCAGGCTCCCTCTGGATGGGCTGATTTGAATAATTTCATGAGCACCAGGGGATAGAAGCTGTCTCTAGTTGTGTGGTACCTGGCCCCCGAAGGTGGGAGCCCAGTAACAGAAGAGGTTGGGTGTATGCATAGAGTTGCCTTGAGAGCAGTAGCCTGCTAAGGGAAGTGATTAGAGGTGGGGGCTTAGAAAACTGCTGTGAAGGGAAATTGAGAGGTTTTCACCATGACTTTAAAATTAAGTCAAGACAACACCTGTGAAATTTTACATGACAATAGGTGCCCTTGATTCTGTTATTCCATTCACCTCAATGTATTAGTGAAGCCTTCATTAATACCACAGAATTGAGAAAATGCTATATATTTTATTCCCTCTTTGATTTTTAAAACTTAAGATTCCTCTTGAAATTGATTCAAAAGCTCTGTCCAGTAAATAGTGTGACAAAAGGAACTTTTTTTTTCTAACTTATTGTTTTGTTAAATACAAAATATAAGAGGCAATCTCTCCCATATGAAGAATTGTATCATATCAGAATTTGGATTTTGCTTGGTGTTATACCATGTTTACTCTTTGAATTGGTGCTAAATATTTCTTTTCTTTCTGAATGTTACCTAACTTTGGTTTATTTTTTGGATTCTGTCAGATCCAAAATCCATGTGCCTCTATTTAGTTTCCTTCTTTTAGGTATATTATTTTCTCTATACTCTGGAATATTACAGTATTATAGTTTAGGTTTAAATGATTTTGGATATCATATATTATGATATTCTCATATTTACATGAGAAAATTATTGCATAAGTTTCACCAACCATTTATTCCAGTTATTTGGCCTGTTTTGTTGCATGTTCATAGCAGCGCTGTTGCTCATGGCTGAAACTGGAAACAATCAAAATGTCCATCAATGAATAAATCAATAAACAAATTGTGGTATATTCCTAAGTTGAAATATTATTCAGCAATAAAAATTAAAGAAATAATATATGTGACAATAGGAATGGACTTCAAAAACATTAAGCTAAGTGAAGAAAGTCAGACAAAAAAAAGGACACATATTGTAAGGTACTATTTATATGAAATGTCAAGAATACACAAATATCATGATGGAAAGTGGATTAGTGGCTGCCGGGGCAGGTAGTTGGAGTGGAGAGTGGCTGTCAAATGAAAGGAACTTTCTTTTTGCATTCATGAAAATGTGCTAAAATTAGATTGTGGTGATAGTTGCACAACTTTGTAAAAACACTAGAAATCATTGAATTACATATCAAAATGGATAAATATTATTCTATATAAAATTACATTGTAATAAAGCTGTTAAAAAAAGAATTATGGCCTACCGTAGCCTACATCTGAATAAACGAAACTACACAAAATGACGATAATCCAAATTATAGCAATACTAAACTATAATAAACAGCAACAAACAAAAACAGGCATGCTACCTGCTTTACTAGAACTTACGGTCCACTTTAAAAGGCGTATTTGTATCAAATATTAACATAAATGAATCTGAAATTGCCAGTGTGACACAAGGCTAGCCTAAAATGCATGGCCTCTTTAAATGAAACCCATGAGAGGAGACTGTGACTTTAGTCAGGGAGATCAACCAAATCAAGGGACGTTTGTGCCAAGATCTAAAAGACAGAAAACAACTAGGCTGAAAGGAAAAGTTGAATTTCCCAAGCAGAGGAATCTCAAGATGTGAGACTTGCAAGGTAGGACTAAAGCAACTATTGTGCAGAGACTGGAAGGAAATAAATCTGGAGAGTAGGATAAGGTCTAAACCATAGTCTAAAAATAGTTTCACATCATATTAGGTTCAATCTGAAATCATCCTAATATCTTAAATAGAAGAGGTGACATTATCAGATTTGCGTCTTAAAAAGATCATCACAACTGCAATGTAGAAAATGCATTTCAAGGATGTCAAAGAGAGAGGGAGAAGCTGCACAGCTAGGGGAAGTGAATACGGAGATGTGGCCAATGTTTAACTTTCTAGGAAATGGAGGCCGTGGGTCTTGTTGAGTGATCAAACACAGACTTGACAAAGGAGGTGGAATTGAGGTCATCCCCAGATTCGTCACTTGAGAAGCACATTGCATCATGGTGGCATTCCCTAAAACTAGGGACAGTGGAAAGGGATCAGGTTGGGCGAAGACATGATAAATTTCCTTTGGTGTTTGAGTTCAAGGTATCTTAAGTTTCTGCTCTCTGTGTGGTATCCTGATATCAAAGACAATTTTGAAAATTTTTGAATAAAAAACCTAGATATTCTAGATCTTATAAGAATTGTGTTGGCATACTTTAAAAAAATCCATGATACTGTTATTAGCAAATGCCAATGTCTTGCTTACACAAAAACAACAAAAATGAAGAATTTCATGAAGCATTTTGAAAAAAGACTTGAAAACAAACTAGAAAACAAAAAGGGAATTTTACTTTGCCTATGTGATCTACCAGGTCCCTCTTGTTCTGTCTTTTTTTTTTTTTTTTTTTTTTTTTTTTTTTTTTTTTTTGCGAAAGAGCCTTGCTTGACTGTCACCCAGGCTGCAGTGTAGTAGCATGTTCTCTCAGCTCAATGCAACCTCTGCCTCCCGGGTTCAAGCGATTCTCCTGCCTCAGTCTCCTGAGTAGCTGGGATTACAGGCACCCACCACCATCCCTGGCTAATTTTTGTATTTTTAGTAGAGACGAAGTTTCACCATCTTGGCCAAGCTGGTTTCAAACTCCTGACCTTGTAATCCACCCACCTTGGCCTCCCAAAGTGCTGGGATTCTGAGTGTGAGCCACTGCGCCTGGCCTGTTCTGTCTTCTTATTCCCAGCTCCTGTCTCTATCTGCCTCACATTTTATGTTTCAGGAAAAAAAATTACTTGTAGTTTCCTGGAATACATCATGCTATTTCTTACCTAAGTGCTATTTTTTATATCTCCTTTAACAGTGCTCTTCCTAATTCCCAAATTGCCAGTGTTATTGATGTGTGTCCTGTAAGATTAAGCAGAGGCAAACAGTTCAGGAAACTGATGAATCTGAAGAGTAAGATCAGATCCAGACCATGGTCTAAAAATGTTTACACATGATATTAAGTTTAATCTGAAATTATCATAATATGTTAAATAGAGGAAGTGACAACAGCTACGTGTTTTATAAAGATCGTCATGACTACATACAGTTCAGGTAGCTGAATTAGATCCTTCTCATTCATTCTTCTATTGCCCTTCATGCCTCTTCTTTCACAGTAATACATTTAATACAGATTTTTCCAATCATTTGTAATTATCTGTTTAAATTTCTGTTGGTTTCACTCCTTTGTTAGAACATTGTGTCTTATTCAGGTTTATATTCACAATCTTTAGCACAATAGCTATTAGATTCTCCAAACGGAATACTCAAAGTAACATTCCTCTTCATTACCTCATCATGAAGAGATTGAAAAACAAAACTAAGATAAAAAACAAGGCCAAAATGAGATTGAAAAAAAAAAAACTAAGATAAAAAGCAAGGCCAAAATGATTATCTTTATTACCAGAAAAGTTCAAGTTGTTGGATACTGATATATATCAGGCAGAAGGCCTTACTAATGCCAAACTCTTAAATGAGAGACATATCACTCCATCACGGGAAATACAGGACTGAGGGGATTGCTGTAAACTTACAATGTGAAGGAGATGAAGGAAATGAAGCAAGTTTGACATTACATTAATTGAACTTCATTCACAGAAAAGAAAAGACCGTGCGTAGGAATATGTATGCTTAATTAACAGACCTCAATAATTATGTTGTATAATTGAAAACAAAACAGTGAGACTTGTCTTAAGAAAAAAGAGAAGACTTACAGTGGGGAGAGGAACGAGGATACTGGAAAAGAAGGCTATAAGGATACCATCAACATTTCATTCCAATAGGTACTATTAATTTAAAATATGTATTAACATATTAAATATTAATTTTCTAAAATGACTTTCATTCCCTACATAAATTGAATTTCTTCACTGGTCAATCATGTATAGCAAATGTAACCCTCAAGAAGGCTTATGCTTACAGTAATTATTTAATTTTAGAATTTACTGGTTTGTGTTTTTGCCCCCAACAAATGTCTTCGGCTTCTAAGAACCAATAAGGAATTCTGTTAACAATAAAATGAGTTACAAAAGCTGAAAATTATGAATCCAGCAACTTATAAGCTTGCTTAGCTACAATCTGGTATCCTAAAGATTAATTTTGAATCAGTTAACCCTGAAAGGACTGCAGAATTCATTTTCAATGCAATATTTTAAAAAGGTTATCCATTCACATTTAAAACATTTTCCCTCTCAGTTATTTAATCTTTCATAGATTCTCTCAAGCATGAAACTACATTTGTTATATTTATATTTCCAGATATTTCTCAGTTAGAAAAATAAAAATTTCACTTTAGATCATAACTGACCAAAACCTTTGGGTAAAATTAGCTCACTGTGAGGAAAACATTTTAAAATTTGACATTTTTTTTTTCTATTGATGCATCTCACAGCTGGGGTAACTGTCAAGAAATAGTTCACTGAAGGCTATTTCATTATTTTACACACAACCACAAGTTTAACATCCTACATGAACATATGTTCTGAAAAACTCTTCAACTCTTTTGCCAACTGGAGACACATTGCTTAGAAAACCAAATGAAGCTAGAGACATTTGTCCAAACCTACTATTTTAGCTGTCAAAACTGCATCTACCAGAACAAATTCTTCTTTTGTTGATTTTGAATGATGACAATAAAAAAATTATATTTTATTTGTTCCTGCAATAAAAATATAAAACTGAGATTTTGTAAAACACTATGTTAAGTTTTTGATCAGGTTTATTTTTATAAAAGTTACTATAAGAAATGAATACAGCATTTCTAAGATGTTATTAGAAAACCTTTAACATGTGGATAAAAGGAAATTCATATATTAATATTTGAATTGCAAAAGACACATAAATTTATATTAAATAAATGTAAAATAGCATTTGAAACACTTAAAACTATGTTGTTGGAAAGATTTTGCAACCAAGTGTTTACATAGCATAATAATTTGGTGAAGGCAATTTCTAGGTCAAAGTCTACATTTTCAAATTGTAAACAGTTATGTTTTTTTTATTTTTTTAAAAATAAAGTGTGTAGAGTTGTTCTATGGAGATTCCAAGAAAAAAATGAGGAACACTATTAGCCTGTTCTCATGCTTCTAATAAAGACATACCCAACACTGGGTAATTTATGAAGGAAAGAGGTTTAACTGACTCACAGTTCCGAAGGGCTGGGGAGACCTCAGGAAACCAACAATCATGGCAGAAGGGGAAGGGAACATGTCCTTCTTCACTTGATGGCAAGAGAGAAAAGAAGGAGAGCCAAGCAAAAGGGAAAGCATCTTGTAAAGTCATCAGATCTCCTAATAACTTACTCACTATTACAGGCATAGCATGAGGGAAACTACCTTCATGACATGATTCAATAACCTTCCACCAGGTCCCTACCCCCACATGTGGGGATTAGATTTGGTTGGGAATACAGCCAAACCATATCATTCTACCCCTGGCCCCTCCCAAATCTCACGTCCTCAAATTTCAAAACACAAGCATGCCCTTTCAATAGTCCCCTAAATTCTTAACTTATTCCAGTATTAACCAAAAAGTCCAAGTTCAAGGTCTCATCTGAGACAAGGCATGTCCCTTTCCCCTATGAGCCAATAAAATCAAAAGCAAGCTAGTTACTTCCTAGATAGAATGGGGGTACAGGCAATGGGTAAATACACTTGTACCAAATGGAAGAAATTGGCAAAAACAAAGAGGCTACAGGCTCCATGCAAGAAATCCAACAGGGCAGTCATTAAATCTTAAAGTTACAATACAATTTTCTTTGACTCCATGTCTCACATCCAAATCACACGGATGCAAGAGGTAGGCTCCCACAGCCTTGAGCAGCTTCACTCCTATGGCTTTGCAGAGTAAAGCCCCCCTTTTAGCTGCTTTCACAGGCTGGTGTTGAGTGTCTGCAGCTTTTCCAGCTGTATGGTGCAAACCATGTGTATCTGCCATTCTGGGATCTCTGGAGAAGAGTGGCCCTCTTCTCTCAGCTTCATTAGACAGTGTCCAGTGGGGACTCTGTGTGGTGGCTCCAATCCCACATTTCTCTTCCACACTGCCCTAGCAGAGGTTCTCCATGAGGGCACTGCCCTGAGAACACACCTCTGCCTGGACTCCCAGGCATTCCCATACATTCTCTGAAATCTAAGCAGAGGTTCCCAAACCTCAATTTTTGACTTCTGTGCAACAACAGGCCCAACACCACATAAAAGCCACCAAGGCTGGGGCTTGTACCCTGAACCAATAGCCTGAGCTACATGTTGACCTCTTTTAGCTATAGCTGGAGCTGAAGCATCTAGGACTCAGGGCACCATGTCCCTAGGCTGCATAGAGCAGGGGGTTTCTAGGCCTGGCCCATAAAACCATTTTTCCCTCCTAGGCCTCAGGGCCTGTGATGGGAGGGGCTGCCATGAAGGTCTCTAACATGACCTGGAAAAATTTTCCACATTGTTTTGGTGATTAGCATTCAGCTCCTAATTACTTACACAAATTTCTGCAGCAGACTTGAATTTCTCTCCAGAAAATGGGTTTTTCTTTTCTACTACATCTTCAGGCTGCAAGTTTTCCAAACTTTTATACTCTGCTTCCTCTTGAACTCATTGCTGCTTAGAAATTTCTTCTGTCAGATATTCTAAATTATCTCTCTCAAGTTCACAGTTCCACAGATCTCTAGAACAGGAGAAAAAAGCCTCCAGTCTCATTGCTAAAGCATAGCAAGAGTCACCCTTATTCCAGTTCCCAACAAGTTCCTCATCTCCATCTGAGACTACTTCTGCCTGGACTTTATTGTCCATATCACTATCAGCATTTTGTTCAAAGACATTCAACAAATCTCTAGGAAGTTTCAAACTTTCCCACATTTTCATGTCTTCTTCTGAGCCCTCCAAACTCTTCCAACCTCTGCCTACTACCCAGTTCCAAAGTCGCTTCCACATTTTCAGATATCCTAGTAGCAGCACCCCACTCTCTGTGGTACCAATTTACTGTATGGGTCCATTCTCATACTGCTAATAAAGACATACCAGAGACTGAGTAATTTATAAAAGGAAAGAAGTTTTATTGACTGACAGTTCCACAGGGCTTGGGAAGCCTCAGGAACTTACAATCATGGCAGAAGGGGAAACAACTATGTTCTTCTTTACTTGACAGCAGGAGAGAGAAGAAAGAGAGTTGAGCAAAAGGGGTTAGCCCCTTATAAGACCATCAGATCTTCTGAGAACTATCACAAGAATAGCACTGGGGAAACTGCCTCCATGATTCAATTACCTCCCACTGTGTCCCTCCCACCACATGTAGGGATTATAAGAACTACCATTCAAGATGAAATTTTGGTGGAGACAAAACCAAACCATATCAGAAACAACTGTCACATTAAATAATGCTATAAAAATTTAACTCTGCTAAAACAGTATTAGGAAGCATACAATTTGTGAGATTCCATCACAGATAGATCTATTCGAAGTTCAAATATCTGCTTAAGAGACTTACAAGGAAAAGAAGTCAGTATTAAAAATAAGCTTTTAAATATACAGTAATTTTTATCAGTCAAAAATAACCATCTTTTTATCATTGGGGATGGGCTTCAGGTGCTCCCCAGGAACCTTTAGAGTCAGCTATAAACTTTTGTGATAAAGGATGCTCTTTTAAAGATAGAACTATGTGTTTTTCCTGTTATAGGCTATAATATTTAATTTGTCTTAGTATAAACATGGCCAGAATGAATTTTTACCTATATTAACTTACCTTTGTTAGAATTTCTTTCTTCTTCAGCAAAGCTTATGACATTATGTTTAAGTTCTATAGGTCTCTGGTTGTTACAAGAAAAAAAGAAAAAAAGAATAAGAAAATATCCAAGAATCAAGAAACCACAGAAACCAAGAAAAAAAAGAAAGAATGAAACAAAGAAAAGAAGAAGAAGAAGAAGAAGAAGAAGAAGAAGGAGGAGGAGGAGGAGGAGGAGGAGGAGGAGGAGGAGGAGGAGGAGGAGGAGGAGGAGAAGAAAGAGAAATATAATTAATACCAACTAAAACAGCAATATAGCCAAATAAACATTTTACTGGAAAATCTTACTTGGTTTTTATATGTATCAATGTGCATATTTTTATGTTAAAATGATCATACACAACTCTTAGGTGGTATATTTTATTTGACCAACCATGTGCACTTTTAATTTGCCAAAAATATTAATGTTAAAAATCTATTAAACTGCTGTGAAATATACCACTATGAGGCCATATGTTTTCTATTTTTGACAGAAATGTTATTTTTGATATTTTATCAGTTTAAATATTAAAATCAACTTTAGTATACATACTTCTTTGCTCACACTCTCACCAAACTGAAGAATTACATTTTTTCACTTTTTATTTTGAAAGAATTTCAGACTTTTCCCAAAACAAAAAGTTGTTCAGTTTTTCCATAAATTTTACATCCCAATTCTCCTAATTTTAAATCTTAGTGATACAACAATATGCAAACCCAAAAACTGACATTGTTACAGCATTAATCTACAATTCTTACTGAAATTTCACCATTTGTCCCACTGATGGCCTTCTTACAATGCAGAACCAATACAACATTCCTCACTGCATTTGTGGCCATGGATCTTTATTCCTCTCCAATTTATGACAGTTCCTCAATATTCTTCAGGACACTAACACCTTAAAAATTACTAGTAAGTTATTTGGTAGACTTCAACTCAATTTCAACTGCTTTTATGTTTTCTTATTATTACATTGAGTTTGTACAAGGGAGAAAGAATACCAGAGTAGTGATTTCTGCCAAATTTCTGCACCGTAAAAACACTATGCTATCTTTGTCAGAAATAAGTATCTTTTATAGAGATTTTTGGCATTGCATGTATGCTATTTCCTGTCATACATTCATCCAACAATTGTAGCATCCACTGATTCTTCTTACCTGTAAAAATATTATTGAGGTATTTGTCTAATGGTGATTTTCTATTTCTATCATTCCTTTGATATTTGCTAATTAAAATTCTTCTGTAAGAAATTTTCCTTCTCCTTTACTGATGCATTCAATTATTTACTTATGAACTCATAAATATCCATGAGAGATTCATGGATATTATTTTATTGGTTGTAATTCAATATAAACATCATATCAATTTTGTTGCCAAAATTATCCCAGCTTTATCCCATTGGGAGTTACTTAAAATCATTTCTGTGTCTTTTCAATAATTTTCTATTATGTTTGAACATTTCCTTACTCTGATATCAAAATATTATGGACTCATCTTTCATGTTCTCTGCCCCTGCCCTAGAATCAACAATTTCTCTAAACCAAGATTGGGAGCTAAACATATTCTGTCATTGTTTCTAAGCCCCATCAGCAAACTGAGCTAAGAAAAAAAGCTGTGCATACTTACACAAACATATCCATAAATCTAGATGTATTTTCATATCAGTCTATCCATACCTGTGTATGTAATTAAAACCATGAATTCATTCTGATACCTCAGATTCTAATTCAACACCACAGGGTCCATTTTAGTCTTCCCTTTTCCCTTATTTATAAATTCTTTCTCTTACTGTGATAAATCTGGCTCTCAAAATCCACTATATATATATATATATTGTCTTTGTTTAGTCTTGGTAAACACATAAGATAGTTTCAGAATTGCTAACCAGATCCGTATGAAACACATTTACTAACCAAAATACAGTATCAACATGCAGTTCTTCTTATCCTTAGCATTCTACATCAAATATTGTCTCCAAATTCACATTCAAATGTTATTTTCCAAAATTACTGGGGTTAGTATTTTTTTCAACATCACAGTGTGTTTATATTACTTATTCATAATTCAGTTCATTTGTTACTGCTTAAGTTCTTTTTTTAAATTCTCCCCATATACTGTCAATTTCTGTTATTTCTTTAGTTTTTGATATGTGAAACATTACTTTGGGTCTAAGTGAAATAGCTATACAAAAATGCATATTCAGAGAAGTGTAGTTAACATTCATCCTTATAAATCCATTCTTATTTCTCCGTATGTTTCACTTTGTTCTCCTGCACTCCTGTAACTAATCTGTTAGTGTCCGGTTTAAGTTTTCTGCATTTCTTTTGTGCAAATGTGCACATATCTATTTTCTTTTATGCCCTTCTTTCGTATATAATGGGATAGCATACAAGTGATATTGCTGGGCATTTTTTCCTAAGACATCTTGGAGTTTATTCCATATCAAGTAATAGACTGTTTCATTATTCTTTGTTATAGTTGTATAGTACTCCATAGGTGGATGTATCATAGGTTCAAGGCACTCCCCATGTATGGAAAATCAGCTTTTTCAATATTTGCAATGGTGTACAATGTTAAAATGAAAAGCTTTGTGAATATGTTTTTTTTTTTTGGTGTTGTTGTTGTTTTATGTATTTATTTTCCTCTGTCTCCCAGGCTGGAGTTCAGTGGCACGGTCTCAGCTCACTGCAACCTCCACCTCCTGGTTTCAAGCAACTCTTCTGCCTCAGCCACATGAGTAGCTAGGACTACAAATGTGCACCACCATGCCCTACTGTTTTTGCATTTTTAGTAGAGATGGGGTTTCATCATGTGGCCAGGCTGGTCTCAAAATCCTGACCTCATGATCTACTTGCCTTGGCCTCCCAATGTGTGGGCATTTCAGGCATGAGCCATCATGACTGGCCCACTGACTTTTTTAAAATATAAATCTCCAGAAGGATGCATTGCTTCATTTCTTGATCCAGGATACATTTTTAAGAACTTTGACACTCATAAGCAAATATTCATCTATCAAGAAGTCATGTATGTCTTTCAGTACTATATTGAACAGCTTAAATGGAGAGAAGAATGCAGACTACAAGAAAATGATGGCAGAAATTATGAAGTTACTCAGTAAATTGCAAAGTAAAATTGATGTAGAAATGAGGACACAGAAAGAGAGATTAACACAAGAGGAGAAATGGTGATGTAGAAGGTTGGTTTCACTTCTTCCTACAGAAATCCAAAAACAAGTACACAGAGCCAAGATTGTCCTCAGCAATAACCCAACAATCAAATATGAGAATGAGACTGTTTCTGGGTCACAGAGGAAAAAAAAAATTAAGCAGAGCACAAGCTAATAGCACTTCTTCATTTGTGACACCCCTGACCCCATTCTGCCCAGCACTAAACATTTGGAAAGTCTCCACTCAACCCATAGATTCTACACTGGAAAGAGTGAGATCAAGGTGAACACAGAAAAACCCAGAATACTCTAATACTGTAATTGTGGAGTACAATCTACTCACAACTCTAACATGAAGCCCAAGAGACAAATTTAACAAAAATAATAACAATTGTAACGTGGCAAGAGAAAGACAATGAAAAAATATGTAAATAGAGACAGCTAAAAATGAAAATGTGGGTGTGATAAAATTGAGGTATAGAATTTGTTATTTTTTTCTTGTTTTTTCGCATTTTCTTAATGATCTAAGTTGTCAGCTCTTTAAAGTAACTTGTTATAAGAATAATACAATATTTGTAAGCTTCATGGTAATCACAATATAAAAACTACAACCTATTCATAAAAACATAAAACAATAAACTTAAACATATTACCAAAAAAATCACATAATGACAAAGGAAAACAATAAGTAGGGGAAAGAAAAAAAGAGGATTTTCAAACAAATAAAGTGGCAGTAGTAATAAGTCCTTACTTATCAATAAACCACACTGAACTTACATAAATTAGATTATCCAATTAAAAGGCACAGAGTGCCTGCATGAGTAAAGAGATAAGAGCCAAATATATGCTCACTACACAGAATTCACTACTCTTACAAGAACACATAGACTGAAAGTGAAGAGGTGGAAAGTTATTCCATGCAACTGGAAACCAAAAAACAGCAGGTATTGCTATACCTATATCAGATAAAATAGATTACAAATCAAAGACTGTAAAAAGACATAGAGAAGGGCACCATATAATGACAAAGGAATCAACTCAGCAACAGAATATAATAATTCTAAAAATATATGCATGTAACACCAGATCACCCAGATATATAAAGCAAATATTATAAGATCCAAGGGGAGAGTCAGACTACAATGAAATAATAGTAGGGGACTTTAGCACTCTACTCTTGGTAATAACCAGACCATCCAGACAGAAAATTAACAATGAAACACTGGAGTGAATCTACACACTAAACCAGATAGGACTAACTGACATTTACAGAACATTTCAACTCAACTGCTACAGAATACACATTCTTTTCATTAGGATGTAGAACATCTTCCAGAAGAGAACTTATCTTAGCCCATAAAGCAAGTCTCAACAAATTCAAAAAAGGAAAAATCAAATCAAATATCTTTTGTAACCACAATAGATTAAAAGCAGAAATCAATAAGAGTAACTTCAGAAAGTACACAACCCATGGATATTAAACAACATGCCTCCAAATGACCAATGGGTCAATAAAGAAATTAAGAAGAGCATTTTAGAACTTCTTGAAACAAATTAAAATGGAAATATTGCATACCAAAATTTATGGGTACAGCAAGACAGTAGTAAGAGCGATGTTTGTAGCAAAAAACACCTATCTCAAAAAAGTAGAGACTTCAAATAAGCATCCTTAAAAGTGCACCTCAAGGAACTATAAAACCAAGAACAAATCAAATCCAAAATTAGTAGAAGGAAAGAATAAAAATCAAAGCAGAAATAAATAAAATTTATGATGATGCAATGAAAAGGGAATGCTTATACACTGTTAGTGGGAACAAATTAGTACAACCTTATGGAAAACAGTATAGAGGTTTCTCAAAAAACTAAAATTAGAACTACCCTTTGATTCAGTAATCCAATTACCGGAAATATACCAAAAGGGAAAGAAATAATCTTTAAAAAGATACCTGCACTTGTATGTTTATTGCAGCACTATTTGCAATGGCAAAGATAGGGAATCAATCTAAATGTCTACTGGCAGGACTGGATAAAGAAAATGTGGTATATATATGCTATAGAATATTACTCAGCCTTAAAAAAAAAAGAATGAAATCATGTCTTTTGCACCAACATGCATAGACTCTGATGCCATTATCCTAAGTGAACTAACTCAGAAACTGAAAGTCAAATACTGTATGTTTGCACTTATAAGTGGGAGGTAAACAATGGGTACACATGAACATAATAGAATAATAGCAAAATAACAGAATAATATATACTATATACTGGAAACTATAAAAGTTGGGAAAAGGATGAGAGTTAAGAAACTACTATTAGGTATGATGTTCACTATTCAGGTGATGGGAACACTAAAAACAAAAAGCCTATGATTACACAATGTATGCATGTAAGAAACCTGTACTTGTACCCACTAAATACATAAAAATTTTTAAATAAACAAACAAAAGTGATACTAAGAAAATAATACATGAGATCAACAAAGCAGAATAAAAAAAACTGTAGCTAAACTAAGAAAAATGTTATGTGACCCAAATAAATGAAATCAGAAATGAAAGAGGAGACATAACAACTGAAACCACAGAATTTTTTTAAACAAAAATCATTAGAGACCATTATGAACAGTTGCATAACAGCAAACTGGAAACCCTAGAAAAACGGATAAATTCCTGGACATACACAGCCCACCAAGATTGAACCATGAAGAAACAGAAAAACCTCAACAAACTTATAGAAGTAACAAGATAGAAGCCATGATAAAATGGCTCCCATCAAGGAAAGGCCCAGGACCTGATGACTTCACTGCTGTATTCTAACAAACATTTACAGAATTAACACTGATTCTACTCCTACTCTTCAAAAATATTGAAGAGAAGGGAATACTTTCAAAATAATTCTATGAGGCCAGTATTTCTCTGATAACACAACCAGATAAGAATACAACTAGAAAACTATAGACCAAAATTACTTATAAACACAGATAACAAAACTCTCAGCAAAATACTAACAAACCAAACTCAACAAAACATTAAAACAATTATTCACTGTAATCAAGTGGTATTCATTTTAGAAATGCAAGGAGGGTTTAACATATGGCAATTAATAAACGTGATATATCATATTATCAGAACCAAGAACAAAACAATGTAATTATTTTAATAGGTGCTGAAGAAACATGTAATAAAATTCAACATACTTTTAAATAAAAAGCCTCATCAAACTGAATATACAAGAAAAATACCTCAAAATAAGAAATGTCATATATAACAAACCCATAGCTATAATAAGAATGAATAGAGAAAAATTGAAAGCATTTCCTTTAAAATATAGAACAAGAAAAAAATGCCTACTTTCATCACTTTTATTCAACATTATACTGGAAGTTCTGGACAGATCAATTAGCAAGAGAAATAAATAAAGGGCACTGGAAAGGAAGAAGTTGAATTAGCTTTGTGCACAGCAGACATGATTAAAAACACAGAAACACCTACAAACTCCACAAAATCATTTGGAAATAGTAAATGAATTCACTAAATTTGCAGAACCCAAAGCCAACATACAACAGTTAGCAGCATTGATATACAGCCACAGCAAACAATCTGAAAAAGAAATCAAGAAAGGCACCTTCACTCCAGTTTCCAATAAGTTCTTCATCTTCACCTGAGACCTCCTGAGCCTAGACTTTATTGTCCATATTACTATTAGCATTTTGGTTAAAACCATTAATTAATTCTCTAGGAAGTTCCAAACTCCTGTCTTCTTGTGATCACTCCAAACTCTTTCAACCCCTGCCTATTACTCAGTTTCAAAGCTGCTTCTGTATTTTCAGGTATCTTTATAGCAATGCCCCACTTCTCTGGTACCAATTTTCTGTATTAATCCATTCTCACACTGCCATAACGAACTTCCCGAGACTGGATAATCTACTAATTAAAAAAAAAAATGGTTTAATTGACTCACAGTTCTGCACCCTGCACAGGATGCATGGTTTAAGGGGCCTGAGGGTACTTAAAATCGTGGTGGAAAGAGAAGGGGAAGCCAGCACTTCTTACATGGGCAACAGAAGAGAGAGCAGGAGTAAGAGCAAGGGAGCAAGAGAGAGAAAGAGAGAGAGAGAGAGAGAGAGAGAGAGAGAGAGACAGAGAGAGGAGAGAGAGAGAGAGAGAGAGAGAGAGAGAGAGAGAGAGAGAGAAGAGAGATAAAAGAGAAGGAGGAAGTGCTACACAGTTTCAAATAACCAGGTCTCCTGACAGCTCTATCATAAGAACAGCAATAGGAAAGTCCACCTCCATGATTTAATCACCTCCCACGAGGTCCCTCCTCCAACAATAGGAATTGCAGTTGGGCATGAGATTTGGGTGGGGACAGAATCAAATCATATCAAGTAAACAAATGAAATTACATCAAGCTAAAATTTTTGTCTAGCAAAAACAATAAATAAAGTGAGGAGATAATCCATGGAATGGGATAAAATATTTGCAAACTGTTTGACAAGGGATTTATAAACAGACTATTTAGGGATCTCAAAGAACTAAATTGCAAAAACAAATATCCAATTAAAAAATAAGCAAGAGATTTGAACAAATATTTCTTTAAGAAAGACATATAAATGGCCAACATGTACATAAAAAATTCTCAATATCTCTAGTAATGACAGAAATGCAAATTTAAACAATGTGAGATATTATCTCACCCCATTTTAAATGGATTTTATCAAATATTTTACAAAATTGTATAAATAGCAGATACCGATGAGGATATGGAAAAAGGGAAACACTTGCATACTGTTGGTGGGAATGTAAATTGGTACAGATACTGTGGAGAACAGTAGGAAGGTTGCTCAAAAAACAAAAATAGAGCTGTGATATGATCTAGCAAATTCACTACTGGGTATAAGAAATGGAGGTCAGTATCTTGAAGAGATATTTGTACTTCCATGTTTAGTGCAGTGCTATTTATGGTATCTGAAATATGAAATCAACAAATGTTCACACCAATAAATAAAATTAAGAAAATGTGGTATGAAACACAAGTAGACTTTCAGCCATAAGTAAGAATGAAATCCTTTCATTTGCAGCAACATGAATGAAACTGGAAGTCACGATGTTAAGTAAAATAAACCAAGCACAGAAAAACAAATACCGTATTTTCAGACTCATGTTGGGCTGAAAAATTGTATCTCATGAAGACTGAGTAACTGGTGGTTACCAGAGCCTGAGAAAGGTGGGTGGAGGATACATGGAAGTTAATTAATGTAACCAAATATACGGTTTAATAAAATGAATAAAATCTATTGTCTAATAGATCAGTAGAGTGACTATAGTTAACATTATTCTATTGTACTTTTCAAGTTGCTAAAAGAGAATAATATGAATGTTCCTAACATAAAGCAAAGCTAAATATTTAAGGTGATGGATGCTCCAAATACATTGATTTGATCTTTACAAATTATATGAATGTATTGAATTGTGACATGTACCCCCAAAATACATACCTCTATTATGCACCAAAACAACAACAACAACAACAACAACAACAACAAAACCACAGGTACCAGAAGCAAGTAATGTTATTAACACATGTGCAGAGTTTTGAGAGTTATTGTTGTTTTCTGATTCTTGTATTTGCTGAGCTCACTATTTATCAAAGATAAGAGAGGCAGTGAGGAAGGGAGGGTGTACTGGAAGACAAAGAGAGAGATGTTATTTTTTATTTAGCATTTCATCCAATCTAATAGGTAATAATTTAGCCTCACAGAGCAGGGGAAACAAAGTTGTTTTCTCCCTAATATTAGTCAATATATGATAATATTATAATAGTCTCAAAATATTGACATGTCAAATTATTGCTTAAGTATCTTATTAAAGTGCTTGATTGCCTAAACTAGTATCAACATTTTGTATTAAAAAATGAGTTAGAAAACACATTTTCTAACCAGAATACAGTGTACTAATGATCACTTCTAATTGGATGTAAATGTTTTCTTAGATTTGCCAGTGAATTTAATGAACGTCCCACACATCTACAGTATTATTTCAGCATTATCAAATGCAATCTAATATCCTACAGCTAAAAGTTAGCTCAAAAATTGAGGTTTAATAAAATTATGCAGCCATAAAATACTTTCTTTAACATTTTTAAAAAGTTTCCATAATATGCCAATCATTCTTCTAAGAGAAATGCAACTACTACTTCTGTTTTCATTACAGGCTGATAATATTATTCCTATGAGGGAATGAGAAAATTAGAAGCTTAATTCCTGCTAAAATATAGGTTAACAATAATGCATAAACCTAGTTAAATTACTTGAATAAGGTTTTTTGTTGACTTGTTGTATTAGTCCATTCTTATGCCGCTGATAAAGACACACCTGAGACTGGGTAATTTATAAAGTAAAAGAGGTTTAACGGACTCACAGTTCCAAGTGGTTGGGGGAGGCCTCACAATCATGGTGGAAGGTGAAAGGCACTTACACAGCCACTGAGAGAGAGAATCAGAGAGACAAGTGAAAGGTTTCCCTTTATAAAAGCATCAGGTCTCACGAGACTTAATCACCACCACCAGAACAGCGTGGGGGAAATCGTCCCATAATTCAGTTAAATCCCACCATGTCCCTCTCACAACATAAGTGAATTGTGGGAGCTAGAATTCAAAATGCAATTTCGGTGGAGACAAACCAAACCATATCGTTTGTTTTCCTCCTTTTTAAAATAAAGGACATTTATGATTGCAGGTAGTCCTGGGCCTTGTATTATTAGGACACTCAAAAAAATGCATCAAACTGGAACTCCTTATAGGCACTCAGTACAATGTGATATGTATATACATTGAAGCAGATTATTTAAAACAGTATTCGAAAATTTAGGTTTCTAAGATTTTATTTTAGAGAATTTAGTTTCTACTTAGTGAAGAAAATGTTGTCTCCATGTGAAAGCTGAAATATAGTAATATAAGCTTTTTATTGGCAAAAAGACACCACTGGGGTGAATTCACAATCTTTGGTTTGTGCCCACAGAATCAATCACTTCTTTTCTTATATACACAAATGTACCTCATAGTTAATTTAATTTCATATTTTCTTGTCACTTAATTTCATTGCCAAAACATGTCACAATTCTCAATAAATCAATTTTTAAACTACTTTGAAAATATACTAATTCTCAATGTATTTTAACATATTTTAAAATATACTCATATAAACAATTATTTCTTTTTTCTTTCCTTTCTTTTTTTTTTTTTTTTGGCATGTATCTGCCTTTCTTTTTTTCTTATTTATTTTATTTTATTTTACTTTCAGTCCTGGAGTACATGTGCAGATCTTGTAGGATTGTTACATAGGTATATACATGCCATGGTGGTTTTCTGCCTCCATCCACGCCTCACCTACTTTATGTATTTCTCCTAATGTTATCCCTCTCCCATCTCCCCAGTCCCCACTATCCCTCTCCTGGCCCCCAAACCCTCAACAGACCACAGTGTGTGATGTTCCCTCCCTGTGTCAATGTGTTCTCATTGTTCAACACCCACTTATGAGTGAGAACATATCATATTTTGTTTTCTGTTCTTGTGTCAGTTTGCTGAGAATGATGTTTCCATATTCATCCAAGTCCCTGCAAAAGACATAAACTCATCCTTTTTTATGGCTGCATAGTATTCCATGTTATATATTTGCCACATTTTCTTTATCCAGTGTGTCATTGATGGACATTTGGGTTGGTTCCAAGTCTTTGCTATTGTAAACAGTGCTGCAGTGAACATATATGTGCATGTGTCTTTACAGTAGATCAATTTATAATCCTTTGGGAATATACCCAGTAATGGGATTGCTGGGTCAAATGGTATTTCTATTTCTAGATCCTGTGGAATCACCACACTGTCTTCCACAATAGTTGAACTAATTTACACTCCTACCACCAGTGCAAAAGCATTAATATTTCTCCACAACCTCCCCAGCATCTGTTATCTCTGGATTTTTTTAATAATTACCATGCTAACTGGCATGAGATGGTATCTCAATGTGTTTTTATTTGCATTTCTCTAATGACCAGTGATGAGGAGCATTTTTTCATATGTTTCTTGGCCACATAAATGTCTTCTTTGCCTTCTTTTGAAAAGTCTGTTCATACCCTTTGCCCATTTTTTGATGGGGTTGTTTTCTTCCTTTATATTTGTTTTAGTTTTCTATAGATTCTGAATATCAGCCCTTTGTCATATGGATAGCTTCCAAAATTTTTCCCATTCTGTTGGTTGCTGGTTAACTGTAATGATTGGTTCTTTTGCTGAGCAGAAGATCTTAAGTTTAATTAGATCCCATTGTCTATTTTGGCTTTCCTTGCCATTGCTTTTGGTGTTTTAGAAATGAAATCTTTGCCTATGCCTATGTCCTGAATGGCATTGCCTAGGTTTTCTTCTATGGTTTTTATGGTGTTAGGTCTTAATGCTAAAATATTTAATCCATCTGGAGTTAATTTTAGTGTAAGGTATAAGAAAGGGGTCCAGTTTCAGCTTTCTGCACATGGCTAACCAGTTTTCCCAACACCATTTATTAAACAGGGAATCCTTTCCCCATTGCTAGTTTTTGTCCGGTTTTTCAAACATCAGATAATTGTAGATGTGTGGCTTTAATTCCGAGGCCTCTGTTCTGTTCCATTGGTCTATATCTCTGTTTTGGTACCAGTACCATGCTGTTTTGATTACTGTAGTCTTGTAATATAGTTTGAATTGAGGTAGCATGATGTCCCCAGCTTTGTACTTTTTGCTTAGAATTGACTTGACTATGCCGTCTCTTTTTTGGTTCCATATGAAGTTTAAGGTGGATTTTTTCCAGTTTTGTTAAGAAGGTAGTTTGATAGGGATAGCATTGAATCTATAAATTACTTTGGGCAGTATGGGGTCATTTTCATGATATTGATTCTTCCTAAACATGAGCATGGAATGTTTTTCCATCTGTTTGTATCCTCTTTTATTTCCTTGAGCAGTGTTTGGTAGTTCTCCTTAAGAGATCCTTCATGTTCTTTGTTAGTTGTATTCCTAGTTATTCTCTTTGTAGTAATTGTGAATGGGAGTTCACTCTTGATTTGGCTCTCTGTCTATTATTGGTGTATAGGAATTGTTGTGATTTCTGCACATTGATTTTGTATTCTGAGACTTTGCTGAAGTTGCTTATCAGTTTAAGGAGATTTGGGGCTGAGACAATGGAGTCTTCTAAATATCATGTCATCTGCAAATAGAGACAATTTGACTTACTTTTTTCCTAATTGAATACCCTCTATTTCTTTTTCTTGCCTAATTGCTCTGGTTAGAACGTCCAATACTATGTTAAATAGAAATGGTGAGAGAGAGCATCCTTGTCTAGTACCAGTTTTCAAAGGGAATGCTTCCACTTTTTGCCTATTCAGTATGATATTGGCTGTGGGTTTGTCATAGATAGCTTTCATTATTTTGAGATACAACAGATTGATACCTACTTTATTAAGAGATTTTAGCATAAAGGCTGTTGAATTTTGTTGAAGGCCTTCTCAGCATCTATTGAGATAATCATGTGGTTTTTGTCTTTGGTTCTGTTTATGTGATGGATTATGTTTATAGATTTGCATATGTTGAACCAGCCTTGCATCACCAGGATGAAGCCTACTGGATCGCGATGGGTAAGCTTTTTGATGTGCTGTTGCATTTGGTTTGCCAGTATTTATTGAAGATTTTTGCATTGATATTTATCATGGATATGGATCTAAAATTTTCTTTTTTAGTTGGATCTCTGCCAGGTTTTGGTATTAAGATGATATTGGTTTCATAAAATGAGTTAGGGAGGATTCCCTCTTTTTGTATTGTTTGAAATAGTTTCAGAAGGAATAGTACCAGCTTCTCTTTGTGCATCTGGTAGAATTCGGCTGTGAACCCATCTTGTCCTGGACTTTTTTTGGTTGTTAGGGTATTAATTGCTGCCTCTAATTCAGACTTTGTTATTCATTTATTCAGAATTCAGCTTCTTCCTCCTGGTTTAGTCTTGGGAGCATGTAAGTGTTCAGGAATGTATCCATTTCTTCTAGATATACTGGTTTATGTACATAGAGTTGTTTTTAGTAGTCTCTGATAGTAGTTTGTATTTCCGTGGAATTGGTAGTGATATCCCCTTTATCATTTTTACTGCATCTATTTGATTCTTTTCTCTTGCCTTTTTTATTAGTCTGGCTAGCAGTCTATCTATTTTGTTGATATTTTCAAAAAGCCATCTCCTGGATTTTTTGATTTCTTGAAGGTTTTTTGGTGTGTGTCTCTATATCCTTCAGTTCTGCTCTAATCTTAGTTATTTCTTGTCTTCTGCTAGCTTTTGAATTTGTTTGATCTTGCTCCTTTAGCTTTTTTAATTTTGATGATCAGGTGTCAATTTTAGATCTCTCCTCACTTCTCATCTGGGCATTTAGTTGTATAAATTTCCCTCTAGACACTGATTTACATGTGTCTCAGAGATTCTGGTACGTTGTACCTTCTTTCTCATTGGTTTCAAAGACTGTCTTTGTTTCTGCCTTCATTTCATTTTTTATCCTGTAGTCATTCAGGAGGTTGTTCAGTTTCCATGCAGTTGTGTGATTTTGAGTGAGTTTCTTAATCTCGAGTTCTAATTTGATTGCACTGTTGTCTGATAGGCTAGTTTTTATGATTTCCATTCTTTTGCATTTGCTGAAAAGTGATTTACTTCCAATGACATGGTCAATTTTACAGTACGTGCAATATGGTGCTAAGAAGAATGTATATTCTGCGGATTTGGGGTGGAGGGTTCTGTAGATGTCTATTAGGCCTGCTTGGTCCAGATTTGAGTTTAAGACCTAGATATCCTTGTTAATTTTCTGTCTCATTGATCTGTCTAATATTGACAGTGGGGTGTTAAAGTCTTCCACTATTATTGTGTGGGAGTCTAAGTCTCTTTGCAGGTCATTAAGAACTTGCTTTATGGATCTGAATGCTCCTGTGTTGGGTTCATATATATTTCTGATCATTAGCTCTTCTTGTTGCATTGATCCTTTACCATTATGTAATGTCCTTCTTTGTCTTTTTTGATATTTGTTCGTTTAGAGGCCATTTTATCAGAGACTAGGATTACAACTCCTGCTTTTTGTCCCCCACCTCTCTGTTTGGTAAAACTTCTTTTACCCCTTTATTTTAAGTCTATGTGTGTCTTTGCACATGACATGGGTCTCCTGAATACAGCACACTGATGGGTCTTGACTTTTTATCCAATTTGCCAGTCTGTGTTTTTTGATTAGGGCATTTAACCCACTTACATTTTAGGTTAATATTGTTATGTGTTAATTTGTTCCTGCCATATTGATGCTAGCTGGTTGTTTTGCCCATTAGTTCATGCAGTTTTCTCATTGTGGTGATGGTTTTTACCATTTACATTTGTGCAGTGGCTGGTACTGGTTGTTCCTTTCCACGTTTAGTGCTTCCGTCAGGAGCTCTTGCAAGGCAGGCCTGGTGGTGATGAAATCTCTCAGCAATTGCTGGTCTATAAAGGATTTTATTTCTCCTTCACTTATCAAACTTAATCTGGCTGGGTATGAAATTCTGGGTTCAAAATTCTTTTCTTTAAGGATGTTGAATATTGGCCCTCATTCTATTCTGGCTTGTAGTGTTTCTGCTGAGAGATCCACTGGGTCTGATGGGCTTCCCTTTCTGATGGGCTAACCCACCTTTCTCTTGGGCTGCCTTTAGCAGTTTCCCTTCATTTCAACCCTGGTGAATCTCACAATTATGTGCCTTGGAGTTGCTCTTCTTGAGGAATATCTTTTTACTTTTCTCTGCATTTTCTGAATTTGAATGTTGGCCTGCCTTGCTAGGTTGGGGAAAGTTCTCCTGAATAATACCCCGAAGAGTGTTTTTCACCTTAGTTTCATTCTCTCTGTCATATTCAGGTTCACCTATCAAATGTAGATTAGGTATTTTCACAGAATCCCATAATTCTTGGAGATTTTTTTCATATCTTTTCACTCTTTCTTCTCTAATCTTGCCTTCTCATTTTATTGCATCGAGTTGGCCTTCAATCTCTGATATCCTTTCTTCTACTTGATTGATTTGGCTATTGAAACTTTTGTATGCTTCACGAAGTTCTCATGCTGCGTTTTTGAGCTCCATCAAGTAATTTATGTTCTTCTATACGCTGATTGTTTAGTTAGCATTTTGTCAAACCTTTTTTTCAAGATTCTCAACTTCTTTGTATTAGGTTAGAATATGTTCCTTTAGCTCCTAGAGGCTTGTCATTATACACCTTCTGAAGACTGCCTCTGCAAAGTCGTCAAACTCATTCTCTATCCAGTTTTGTTCCCTTGCTGGTGAGAAGTTGCGAGCCCTTGGAGGAGGACAGGTGTTTTGGTTTTAGATGATTTCATCCTTTTTTTTACTAGTTTCTTCCCATCTTCATGGATTTATCTACCTTTGGTCTTTGTAGTTGGTGCCTTGCAGATGAGGTCTCTGAGTGGACGTCCTTTCTGTTGATCTTGAAGCTATTTCTTACTGTTTTTCAGTTTTCATTCTATCAGACATTCCTCTCTGCTTCAGGACTGCTGTAGGTCCACTCCAGATCCTGCTTGCTTGGAAATCACCTGCAGCGGCTGCAGAACAATAAGGGCTGCTGCCTGTTCCTTCTTCTGGTATCTTCATCCCACAAGGGTACCCACCAGATGTCAGCCAGCACTGTCCTTTATAAGGTGCCTATTTGGATACATGGGAGGGGAGGTGTTAGGGAGTCACTTGAGGAGGCAGTCTGTCCCTTATCAGAGCTCAACTGCTGTGCTGGGAGTTCTATTGTTCTATTCAGAGCTGCTGGGCAGGGACACAAAACAATTATTTCTAAAGTTTGGTCCAGGGACTCCTTAGAGACCCATGACTTCTCCAAGGGAGATTGTAATTTCAAAACTATTTATATAATAATATTAATACATTATTTGTCATTTTTTATTTTATTCTCTTATGATTGCTCAATTTGGTTTTCCAGAGGATACCTGGAGATTGATGATGTCTCTATTCCAATGTCTGTTACAGTGTGCGTTTGTGCACTCTTGCATTTTAAAAGGTTCTGAGGTTTTTTTTAATCAGTGATAATATAACTCACCCACACAAAAGGTTTCTGGGATTCTCAATAATTTTTAAAATTGTAAAAATTTCCTGAGATCAAAATATCTGAAAATTTCTGACCTCAAATTTTCTTTATAGCATTCAAAATTAAGGTACTACATGTTATTTTATAACAGGAAATTTTAAAAAAAAAAGTATACTTACACCAGATATTTCTTTTACAGATGATAGCTTGTATCATGGCAGTAGGTTATTTGCTACTTCAAACTCAACTCAAAAAAATGAATTAACATTTCCACATATAGAGAAATGCACATGGCTGTACATGGCTGTCCATAATGCAAAGTATTTCACAATTGCCTCTGCTCTAAGCATTTCCCCAGCACAATAAAAATCTACCAATAAAGTTTTGCTCACATTTTGGAAGCATTTATCCTCATATTCTCATCTAAACACCTTTTCCCCATGGCATTTTATGGTTAATATGGTAATTCAAGATATGATCTCCTAAATAAATATATTCTGTGCTAATTTTATTGATTTAACTAATAAAATTGTTTTTGAAAATGCCTTATCTCTATTTTCATTGGATAAGAGGATTCTAAATTGTAGCAAATCACCTTTTCTATAACTCGATATAAATAGAATTAAAAGCCAAGAAACCTGTTTATTGTTTATTGGTGAAACAATAAAATAGACTCCACAGGATATTTTTGATTGGTGCTATTGAAACATAGCATTGCCTAAAATAGAATGTTTTAATCAAATTTGGATATTAATCAAGCTCCAGATATTACTAAAGAGTGAATTTAAGGCCGGGCATGGAGGCTCACACCTGTAATCCGAGCACTTTGGGAGGTCGAGGTGGGTGTATCACGAGGTCAAGAAATCGAGACCGTCCTGGTCAACATGGTGAAACCCCGTCTCTACTAAAAATACAAAAAATTAGCTGGGCATGGTGGCGCGTGCCTGTAATCCCAGCTACTCAGGAGGCTGAGGCAGGAGAATTGCCTGAACCCAGGAGGCAGAGGTTGCTGTGAGCCGAGATCGCGCCATTGCACTCCAGCCTGGGTAACAAGAGTGAAACTCCATCAAAAAAAAAAAAAAAAAAAAAAAAGAGTGAATTTATGTAAAGAGAAGTGGGAGGTTGAAGCTCTTGGCATATTTTCTTCAAAATTACTTTCAGTATAAAACATCTTTGGAAGAAAGACATCAACAGCTAAATAGCAACAAAGCAATGATAGTAATAATGATGATGAAGTTTAATTACAGGCCTGTACCATCTAAAAGTCATCCATGTCATAAACTATTTGAAAAGAGAATGTTGGATGAAATTTATTCTTACACCCCTTCCAGTTCTGCCATTGGCTCATAACTGTTAATGTCAACTACTTTCAGTGCTGGCTGGTAAAAATAACAACAAAGAAATATTCAAAAGCCCATTTGGTAAAGGTTGAGAAGCATGGAATGATCCTCACTTTCCTTGTTATGTGACTCTGTTCTTCCCAAAGAATCTGCCATGTATTGAAGAATAAATTATTGTCACCATTTGTTACATACAGTCTCTTTCCCAGTCCTCTATAAAAATCTGTTTTTCTGTCTTTTCAATGCCAAAAATATTGTGTCTGAGGACTAATTTCCTTCCTAGTCTTTATTTTGGCTATGGAGAAAACAAATACTGCCATACAAAATCAATATATGCCTTCTTAATTCTGTTTCATGAACACATTCTTAGTGACAGAAATGTGTAAATACCTGAATTTGTTACTGAAACACGAGCAGCTTGGTCTAGATCCCGCTGCTTGCCACACAGGAAGCTAATGATTGAGACAAGGGGTATTCCCCAGGTAGAAGGCTTTCACTGGGTTCTGAAACCTAAGCTATGGAAGATTAGCTTCAAATCCATATCCTTGACTGACTAAAATTAGGGGTTTATATAGCAGGAAAGGAATGTAACTAGTATGGGAAAACAGAAATGGGGTGGGTAAGGAAGTCATCATGATGGATGGGGGGTCTGGATGCAATAATCTGATGATTCTCAGTTCTTTGATACTTTCCGAGAGGACCTGGGGCTTTTCCTGAGGAAGAAACTCAGATAGAGCAAATATGAATTTCAAGCTTTTAGACCAAAATAATCAAGTTCAGTGTTTATCTCAAGAAACTGTTTATGAGACAATTGGGTTGGTTTCAAACTGAGGGAAATACCATTGAGTACCATATGTATATTGAGTACCATACAGCTCTGGTGAGCTAATTAAGCATGAATGGCCCAGCTACAGAGGACAGGATGCTGGAGAGGACCCTGACATGCCCACCTCACCACCAACATTGCTCTTGATGGTTGACAATGTCGGCTTTGTTCCAATTCAGTCTTTCCTATGGTAATTTCCTTCTTTTTTTGGTGGGGGAGGGGCTTTCATGGCACCTATCTCTTCTTTTATAATGCCAAGAGTGTTGTTGCAAACTAGAGATATTACTGGATGGAATGAGAATTTGACCCAGCTATCAGATATGCAATTCAGAACAATGTGGTTTCATCTATTCTTAGAGGCAAAGAGGAAGCAGAGTTTAAGAATTTCTCTCTTTGTTGGAGGAACACATTTGCATAAAGACTCAGCATTTTTCTTCCAGGCACCTTCCCTGCCCCGCACTTAAGCTATTTTTTTTTTCTTTTCTCCACCATGTCAGGAGTACATATAGCCCTGCACAGTACTTTTCTATGCAGGAGTATTTTTCTTTTTCCTTTTAAAAGGCATCTTATTAGGCTAGGACTCCAATTCATGAAGCTCCCTAACTTAATGAGTCCACTCACCCTCCTGAGACGTCTTTCTGTCCTAAACTCAATTCCAAGCTTCGAGTCAAAGCCCTAAAAAGAATACTAGATTGGAGGGATCCAAATACAGGCAACAATGGAAGTAAAGGGGCACAGTACAGGTGAGCATGAGTTATTCCTGCCAATTAGCTTTCCCCCCAATTTCACGAATAGAGTTTATGCTAGTATCCATGGCATCAACGAGGTCTGTGAACTCATTATGACAGCGTAGGGAAAAGACAGTGTGTAGGTGAGTGTGGATAATTCCCACCCTCTAGACCTCCTACTAACATGGATGAAAGCCACATTGTCAACATAGGCAGAACCCTACCAAGGTGGCCAGGACATAGGGATATAAGGACAGAAGAAGGAAGGGGGACATCATTTCTTTTTCTCCCTCCTGTACCTCGGGTCTTCACCGGGAAGAAAAAGAAACTAAGAGACATCTCTTTTGCCATCTTTCCAGAAGGGTAACCAATCATCCTCATTCTGTACTTCTCTTGAATACCTCTTGAATCACTGGGACTCCTTGGAAGAAACAACAGCAAAAAAAAAAAAAAAAAAAAAAAAATTCTCTTCCCTTTTTGCTCCTCTGCCCCCTTTGTGGATGGGTAATTATGTTGCTGTGCCACAGGACACTCCCCTCTGATGGTTCCCCCAAACTGGGAAAAGTTTATTTCCCCGAACCTTAAATGGCTTGGCTTTAAATTGAGTTCAGGGGAACCCAGAAGCCTGACATGCTGGCAAAAGGGTAAAAGTTTTTAAGCAGTCAGACTTCTGGTCTCTCTCTCCCTGTGCAAACTGGTAAAAGGAATGATAAAGATCATTGTTTGTATCCTCTGTAAGTAATGGAGAAAAAAAGATTTGTGAGATTAGTCTTAAGTTGTATTGAATCTGTTGTACTTTGTGCTTTGTGTGTCTTTCTGTATGGTTGTCATAAGAAAAAATACCTTAGAATACAACATGGGTCAAGAACCCCATAAGCCCACTGTTCAAGCCAGCCCAGCAAACTGGTTAGTAATAAACTTTGCTGCATGTCTCCATCTTGTATTATAACCTTGGAGCCTGACCTTGTACCCATGCAATATTTTCTTTTGGTCTCTTCCATTTTACAATGACAGTTTGGGCCCAATCCTGGCTTAGGAAATTGGTACTTTCTGGTTAATATGTGTTACTTTTTCCATTTGCTGAGTCTCTTTCCCTCTATGAACAACTTCCAGCTTCCTTTCTTAAATCTTCCTTTATCTGAGCTAACTTTAAAGAATGTAGACTTTGTGAAAACTGCTTACCATCTCTTTGAAAATACCTTGTACACTTGCAGTGAAGTCATAACCTTAGTTGAGGCTTGTTGGACTCACCTGTGAGATTACTTGTTTGTGAACTTCAAAAGTCAGAAATACTGGCCATTTAGTATGGCTAAAGTAAGGTAACAAAGGATTTAAAAGGATTTTCTTAAAGAGTACTATGGTAAAAGTCAGCATAATTAAAAGTGGATATCTAATCTCTAGGTATATTCAAAAGACTTTTATGTTTTGTTTTGTTTTGTTTTCCTCTTTTGGATCTTCTTCTCTGGAAAAGGTTTTTTTCTCCGTAGACTGAATTATTTTTCTCCATTTTGCCTTGCCACTCTTAATGCACACATGAGAGGCCCTAAGATAACTTCTGAAAGCATGGAACTCTTTGAGAAAAATAGAGAAGACACCATGGACCCATTTTAGGAAAAAAAAAAAAAACAACCAAAACCCCAAATCCAAACCTCTGTTTTCCTCATGGAACCCAGTAATTAAAAGTGAATTGATTCCTCTCAAAATTTGTTTTTGTCTTCCATTTATGCCTGTTTGTTAAGCCCTGGAAATTGCATGCTTTCCTAGCCCTGTTACTTGAAGGGCTTCACTTTGAGGCCATTAATCCAATTAGGAGATTGGCAAATGAAAAAAATCTTACAATTACTTGATCTTCTTCTGTCTGGCTGTGTAATCATGTATGCGTTATGTGTGTGATTTTTATAAAAAAAGAGCTCTAGTTAATTGGCCTAATCAAAAATAACCACTTATATCAAATATTTTTTGAAGGAAATATAAAAGCTGTAATGACTTTTAATGCATGTGACTTTAATGTCTGAGAAGTGAAAACAATTTGAAAGATTATTTGGAAAATACAAATGCCTTCAAAATGTAAAATGTGGTCTAGATTATGCAGGTCAGATACTAGATTTGCTAAATGTTATAAGCTATTTATTTGGCATTTGGGAAGTATTCAACTTACCTGCTTTACAATTTGGTAAGGCCTGCAGACACATGAAATTAACCACACCCATAACTGTGTTGGAAAGAGTCAGACCTTAGCTGCACCTAGTACATAAGTAAAGTAACTTAGCAGATATTACATTAAAATTTAAAACTGCTAAATGTTACCATTATAACATGTAACCAAGACTACTGAAAATAGATTTGCATGCAAGGTATATAAGGAAAGTAAAATGTGGGTTTTATTTTAAAGATTATAAGAAGGCATATAAATTTTTGCCTAGTTTAGGGATGAAGGGTTGTTTCAAATTAAATAAGATAAAGCTAGTGGCTTAAACAAGTGGTAGAATGTTTGTTAAAATAATCTTGTAAATGAAACTCTGTGTGTGAAAATACTAACAAAAATTTATAAAAGGTTATCGAAAGTTTACAAAAATCTCACTTAATGGTCAAACTTATTAATATTGGATGGAATTATATCTAAAATTTCAGTAAAAATTGGGGTTGACATTAACAGTAGACTAATGCAAGGGTAAAATTTGGTTTCCTCTCTCTGGAACAGGATTTTAATGTAATATTTAAGAAAGATTGTTCATAAAGCTAAGTCTTCTTTGTTAATAAGTAAAGGATTTTTCCTTCTTTTAAAACTTTTTAGTCATAATTTTCACTAAAATAAATGACATATGGTAATTTGGAATTCCGTTTTATAATATCAAGTGTTTATAACCTGTTTGGTAGGCTTCCCAGAATCAAACTTCAGCATCAAAAACTGTCTCTTCTGACCCCTCACTTTTGGATGCTACAGAGGACATCTGGAGTATCCAAAAAAGAAGTAATCAAGATTATTTGATGTGTTTAGTTACATGGAATTGAAAAAATAAAAATAAGGTGTAATCTTCTTTAGGTTGTATTTTAATGAATAATATTATTATTTGTTCAAAAATTATATGGTTCTAAAATTCTGTTTGAGTATATATTATCTATCGTAATTAAATTTATTATGTTAAGTTATTGTAAACTACAGAAGTAATCAAATGTATTTGTCAATCATGTTTTTGACTGTGACTACCTAAAGACATTTGTCATCAACAGACAACTTTTATCTTGTTTTTATCCTTTTTAAAAGATGGTTTATAATAAGCCATAGGACTTTGACAGGTGCTCTCAAATGCAGGTTTCTGATAACTTTGGAGAGTGTGACATTAGTATAGAGGAAAACATACAGGACTCATGAAGAGTTGAAATGTTCCTGAATATCAAGGAGAATAAGAGTTAACAGAATGGACTGAACTAGTAGAAAACTGAAATAATCGCTTTAAGTTTTTGCTTAAAATGTTGCTGATCCTTGTTTTGTTTTTGAGAGTCAATGAAACTTTTCTCTTGAGTTATGTACAGCTCTTAATATTTGAGTAAGGTATACTCCTGTGAACAAAATTTGGAGCATATTTGTTTATGTCTGCCTGGTTTCTATAGAATCTGGAAACCATGAGTATTTTTAATGTATGCAATATAGTTATTTGCATCAGTGCAAGAAAAATCCATTTTTTTTTTTGTTTTGGTTTGGTTTTTTGCAACAGAACACAATTGGATAAACTGATTGTTTTACCAAGGCTTTCACTGGAATGGTTTGCTTTTCTCTAGGAAATCAAGCATGACTTGCTGAACCAATAAAAGCCCTTCTGGAAAACTGTCCACATACCTTGTCTATGCAGTCCCTGTACAGGTTTCCTAACCTGTGGTGAGTACACGATGTCACTTTCTTACAGAATCAGGAGCCTCTTGTTACTGGGATCTCAAGAAGAGAGGAATTTACACAACTCATAGGTATTTGAGGGTAACCCATAGCTGGTTTCAGCTTTAAAAAGTTTTATTTGAGGTTCCTTGTGCAACAGAGTCCCACCAAAACCAATTTAAAAAGCCTATGTGAAAGATGATTTCTTGCTGCACTTTATGCAAATTATCAGGTCAAGTTAAAGACTAAAGTCTATTTTGCAAACAACTCAGTTCTATCATGATTTGTTTAAAAAAATGAGGAATGGCCGGGCGCGGTGGCTCAAGCCTGTAATCCCAGCACTTTGGGAGGCCGAGGCGGGTGGATCACGAGGTCAAGAGATCGAGACCATCCTGGTCAACATGGTGAAACCCCGTCTCTACTAAAAATACAAAAAATTAGCTGGGCATGGTGGCGCGTGCCTGTAATCCCAGTTAGGAGGCTGAGGCAGGAGAATTGCCTGAGCCCAGGAGGCGGAGGTTGCGGTGAGCCGAGATCATGCCATTGCACTCCAGCCTGGGTAACAAGAGTGAAACTCCGTCTCAAAAAAAAAAAAAAAAAAAAAAAAATGAGGAATGGAGAGAGACAAATTGTTTCAAAACTTACACATTTGTCATTAAATCATTAGTTCTTTTCAAGTTTTTGCCTACATTTTAGTCTAACCCAGCTTAGTTCTGTGAACTAACCAGTGATCTCTAGCTTCAGTTCAAGGGAAACAAAAGGGATAGATATCATGTAGAAATCTGGATCAATATTCCAGTTCTGGACAATTACCCTGCAACACCAGCCAGGTGATTGAAATAAACAGGGTGCCCATACCCAAAGGGTTTTTCTTTTCTTTTCTTTTCTTTCTTTCTTTTTTTTTTTTTTTTGTAAAATAAGACAAACAGAGCCAACCAAAGCCAAGCCCCATGCACCCAAATCTTAGCAGGCATAACTATAACCACCAGTTATCTGAGTGTGTTGGCAGCCTTGGGATTTTTAAGCTGTTCTTACCTCCTTTGTTTCATTTTGATATGTTGTCTTCTAATAACCTAGTTTGTCTCTTCTCTCCCTCAAACCATCAAATTTCAAATGGTCATGAAACTGGAGCCTCAATCAATGGCTCCCTTTTACTGGGGACCCATAGATAGGTCTCTGAGGGAAATCTGATTGTTGTTTTCCCTAAACAGAACCACTTGTCAGCAGGAAGCAATTAAGATCAGTCTTCATCCCTTTTCTAATTGCAGATAGATGTACCTCTTCAGGTGGGAAGAATGATAGCAACTGGAGGCAGCCAAATGCCTAGGCAAGTAGGGGAGGTACCTTGTGAAACCCCACCGTCAAGCAGAAGACAGTTTAAAGCCTGGAAGCCAACCTACATGTTAAATCATTGGACTGGACAGAGAACTTGTCTTCCTGTTTGGTGCACTTTCCCCTGATTTATCCTTACCCTTCACCTATTTTACATATACCTACTCTCTCTTAATTGGTTTTCTATACTTTCATGGCCACCATTGAGTGTGGTGTCTTTGCTTTAAACTTTTTTGTATACTCACAAACCAATCAGTGAACACTCCCCATCCTGTGTCTAAAGATCTCAAACTCAGTCAATAAAAGAAGAGTTTATACTGACTAATACAGTGGGGGCAGTGGGCCGGGAGCTACCCACCTAAATCCCCTCTGCTCTGAGAGCTGTTCTGTCCTCAGTAAAATTCTTCCCTGCCCTTCTTATCATTCAATGTCCAGTGTATCCTGATTCTTCTTTGGAGCAGCATGAGCACTAACAACTGATGAATGCAGGTACACACTATAACACAGGCCAGCTGGGGCATACCAGCATGGCTGAGTGAGGCTCAGGTAGGGTGTCACTGTCTGGGGATCCCTGGATTGCAGAGTGACCAAAAAGAAAAATCCTACATCATAAATGCTTTTTTATATTAACTATATACTATGGGATATTCAACATTAAAAGTAAATTGTTATATTATCCAAACCTCATGATTCACATAAAAAGAGATACATAAGGTTATTTCAAAAATGCATAACATTAATAATATCATTTATTCTGCATTTTAAATATGCAGGCACTGTCCTAACCACTTTCTGGACATTACCTGATGAATTCTCATACCAACTCTAAAAATTAAATTAAGCTATTGTTAACCCATTGAATAAAAGTAAGCAGGGTTAAATAGATAAATTAAGTACTTTACTCAGGGTCTTACAGCAATAAGTAATAGGATCAAAATTCAAAATTAGGTCTGTTTGACTTTAAAATTTTTATCTATAATGACCTAACTATACTGCCCATGGCATACAAGTAGAGAGGGATTCACTGACATCTGTTAAATATGTAACATTGTTTAAATGTTTCACTTGGTTCCTACATGCTTGAAGGCCTATCAACTCTTACTTATTTCAAACCTTCATCCTATACATACATTGACATAATAGTGTTTACTAACTATAGTAAGAAGAGATGTTCATTTCCTTATGGTAATACTCACAAATGATTTCCTAAACAGCTGTTTGATTTCTCAAAATTATTTCTAGAGTTCTAAGTAAATGAATAAGGCTCCTTGATCACACCATTAGTTGTACATACTGACTCATAGAAGGAACTTAATAAGATTCAGCACAGTTCATTCACTGCAAAAGGAGTGAATGAATGATTGAATGGTTGCTCAACTTTGTGGGTGGAATTCTTAATGGAAAAATCAAGAGGTTACAAATAAGAATGCACCTCTTTTTTCAACTTTTTGGGATTCTTTTCTTTTGGCTGTATTAGTCAGTATAAACTATGCCGTAGCAACAATCTCAGAGATTAAACAAAACAAAGATTTATGCCTCACTTGCATCACACTAGGATGCAGGTCGGGACTTGCTTATACAAAATCCTTAAAGTAGATGCAAGAATGCATGCTAACTCACATCTTAAAGCTTTGCCCTCATTTAGTATTTGTTTCCACACACACATATGAAAAAAAGAATTAAGCCAACATTACATACATTATTTATCATCTCAGACAGGAAATAACACATCAATTCTCATATTTCCCTGAGATAATTAGTTTTGTGACATAATTTAGAGGCCAAATGACTGAAAAACAAATAGAATAACATGGATATTTGGTACGCAATAATTTCTGCTAATGTTATTGTGATGGTTAATATTGAGTGTCAACTTGATTGGATTGAAGGATGAACAGTATTGTTCCTGGATGTGTCTATGAGGGTGTTGCCAAAGGGGATTAACATTTCAGTCAGTGGACTGGGAGAGGCAGATCTATCCTCAATCTGGGTGGGCATCATCTAATCAGCTGCCAGAGTGGCTAGAATAAAGCAGGCAGAAGAAAGTGGAACAAACAGATTTCCTGAGTCTTCCAGCCTTCATCTTTGTCCCATGCTGGATGCTTCCTGTCCTCAAATATCAGACCCTACACTCTTCAGCTTTTGGACTTTTGGACTTGCACAAGTGATTTGCCAGGGACTCTTGGGCCTTTGGGTACAGATGGAAGGGGACACTGTTGCCTTCCCAACTTTTGAGGTTTTGGGACTCGGACTGGCTTCCTGGCTTCTCAGCTTGCAAATGGCCTAGCATGGGACCTCACCTTGTGATTGTGATTGTGTGAGTCAATTCTCCTAATAAGCTCCTCTTCACATATCCTATTAGTTTTGTTCCTTTAAATAAACCTTATACAGTTGTCTTTATTCTCTAAGGCCCTGTTCCTTTCTTAGCACAGCAAGAGGGCTGTAGTCCCTATTCTTTTTAGTACCCTACCCTAGGGCTGATCTATCTACTACAAACAGAAACTCTTTCAAAAACAAACCAAAACTACCATGAAGTCTTACAAAAGGATGCATAAGGCAAGCCTGTTCTTAGGCAAAGGCATTTTTTATGAATTATAAAGTTTGAGACTAGGTAAGGAGTTGAAGTCATGTCCCAAAGAACTGGTAAGCTGTTCATTTTCCAGTAGTATCCCTCTAATAATCATTTCTCTCTGGATTTATTAAAAGTGTCTTTGTCAGTGTGGTTTGTTGCTTGAGAACCGAAACAAGGATATTTATATCTTATTTCTGGCCACTTAAAACCAGGCATCTTCTGAATCCCAATGAAGTTTACACAAAAGACTGTAGCACCTTACTTGTGAATATTATTCTCCAAGCAAAGCACTCTACCTGTGGCCTTCTGTCTAAAATTTTTAAATAGAAAAGCCAGAGGACACCAGGGGACAATAGAAATGTGTATCTAAGAAAGCTATTTAATCACTTTGTTATTCCATTGCTCAAGAAGTAGCTGGTCACACATTTGACCACAGCTTCTGGGAATTAGTAATCAAAGTAAAAAGGTAAATACGTTGAAGATACTCAGTTAATCGTAAGTAGATATAGAGGTAATATATAATACATTTACTCAAATTTGATGTAATTTAAAATGGTTTTCTTTAAAAAATATGTTCTCAAATTTGTTCCAGTGCTCTCTTAGAACTTCATATTATATAAGAGCATTGTCTTATTTTAGCATTTCATGAATATGCAACTCAACATTAAGTTGCAATCATTTTTTATCCCAGAAAATGAGTTCCTGTTTTTTGTTTGTTTGTTTGTTTGTTTGTTTTTTTGCTTTCGTGGTATCCATTTTTCTGTGATTTTAGTTGTATCTGAATCCTTCCTTCTTCACATGCTATCTGGCTCCACTGATTCCAACTTTTTGCAGCATCTCTAAAGACATTTGTGTCACCCATGTCTCTGCCTTTGATCATACAATTAGGTTTCTAAATGAGATCAACCTACCTTTTATTCTCTGTCTTGTAAACCACTATTTATTCTTTTATGATCAGCTCCTTATCTATTTTCTGTAAACACATCCTTAACTTCCCCAGCCAGAGTCGGGCATTCTCACTCTGGACTCCACAGTACCTTATTTATGACACGCTGTTGGAGTAATTTGCAAACATAAATTCCTAAAGAGCCAGAATTATGTTTTATTACATTTATTTTACTTTTTGCATATGTACTCCTCAGAAGGGTTTGAAACTGAAAAGATGTAAGATAATTATTTACCAAAGAAAATAATTATTTCATATTACAATTTACATTGGATAAGTTAATTTGGATTTGTGGTTGTTTTTCGACATTAGATACTCTGTTAATCTTTTCCGTAAAGCTATCTTTGAAATACAGAAAAGAAATAAAGAAGCCTCTCTTTCTACATAAATCAAAATGTAACTTTATTTTTTATTTTTTATCACAAATATGCATATAATTAACATTAAACTCTCTTCAGGATGATATGAATATATTTATTTTGTATAATTATAATATGCTCTTGATTCAAATAACTTTAATATAAGCTGTATGTATTCCCCTGACCTAATATGTATATTGTTATACACACATAAACACATATACAAACACACATGCATATCTTTATAATGGAGCCAAAATATATATGTACATATATACATACATATAATTGATTGTTTTGTTAAATGTAATTAATTTTTTAGTTAGAACATCAATTTTTCAACTCATTAGGTAAATATTAACTAATTTAATCAGGTGGGGCTAAGGTAAGGTACAGGTATGAGAGAGCATAAATGGATTAGGAAAAAATTTTACTATGTCTGTTGATAATAATCGTATGTAAGAGGAAGTATACATTCATTTGTTCTCTGTTTATTAATGAAATATGTTTTGAACATCCCCTATGTTTGATATATTATACTACATGTTTTTGGCAATCTATTTCATTGACAGATTCTTCTGCTGGTACTTAATGATACATATCTATTGAACAATAAATGGTAAAACTGTTATGTACACAGCTATAACGCAAATTAGAATGAAATATCTATATACCTAGAAAGCCGTATAATGAGATGGCAACCTGGGTGAAGGCCTCCATTTTTCAGACGAGGCAAAGTCTCATGAAGGTGTATCATTCAATAAGTTAGACTTTTTAAATGACTACATAATGTCTCTTGATAGGGCAGTTCTCCGGATGGCCTAAGGCCAACTCATTTCTTCCTACTTTGTCCCTGTAGAATGTGCTAGGAATGCAACATCTTGAGATAAAGGGGGCTAGGTTGAACACCCCAGGCTCTGTTCCAGTTCTCTCCACCAACACCCTAGCACGATGTCCTTTGACACTTCAGCCCAGTGGTCACATGACCCCAGGGCATAAAACCCAGAACAGAGTGTTTTCTGGGGTCCCTCAGCAGTGATACAAGTGAAGCATGTGGCGACGAGGCTGTATCCACTCAGAGAAAATCCTGAGCCTTGAGGGACCAACTCGCAATGAAATTCACTTCATGTAACTTGTTGCATGTGAGTGTGTTCTCTTTCACTGGACTCAGGCAAGTTGCTAACCAGTACACACTGAACCTGCTTCACATTTTCTTTGCCAGTCACTATAATAAACTAAGGAAATAGTGGATGAAGGAAACAGAAACTGTCTAAACCCTGATGAGAGTCATGTTCTGGAGGAGAACACATTGCTTGATCACAGCTGTTAATTAATTACAAATGTGCAGAGATTCCTGGTATAAGTGGGCATAAAATAGTCAAGCCCTAAAAGGTAGGCAATTATTCCAGTGAGTATTGCTATAGGAAAACCACTAACAGAATTACAGGAATGAAAAGTCTTGGGATAACTGAGCAACTGGAATCATAGTCACTCTTCAGTAGACAGTTTGGTTCATGACAAAACACAGGACAAGTAAAAACAAAGACGAGTAAGTAAGGCTTTCCTTGCATGCTTGTGGGTAAGGGGTACAAGTTGATTTATTTAATAAAATAATTTGTTTCAAAGTCAGGACTAAATGCTTACTGTTTCTATTATTCTAATTTAGAAAACCTAATTTTTATTCCTTTTAATGAGAGTGATTAATCTTTCAGTAGAGCCCAGAAGGCAGAACAAAGAATAACAAGTAGAAATGCTAGGGAGATAGATTTCAGGCCAAACCATGGAGCAGTTACAGCAATAACAACTACACAAAATCGATATGGCTCATGCTAATATTCATAATAACCAACTTCATATGGTGCTTTGCAGCATATAAACTATATTCACATGATCTTTTTGGCATCTAGAAACAGCTTGGTGGCAGGTACTATGCATGCTGTGGAAATATTAATAAAACATAGTCTCTTACTTCAGAGGGTGTCAAGGTTTTCCAGATGGATGATGTGCCAGAATACCCACAAATCACAATATTATTTATAAATATGGTTCTTATGGAAGGATTTTTGGCTGGACAATGTCATAAAGAGCTTACTGGTAAGAAATCACAGTTTCCACAGCCTGGTCAATCCCTTCAGGAATCAGTCCTGTCAGGTAGATTTTTTTTCATTATCTCCATTTTATACAACAGGGAATTAGAGAGATTAAGTTAATTCTCTAAGTAATATCTAGCAAAGATGGAGAAAGAACTTAGTCACAGAATTGATGTCAAATCTATGATACAATGATTTCCTTGGCACTGATGTAATTCAAAAAGAGGAAAAAATCGATTTCTGAGGAGTTTTTAGAAGAGACTTAACTATGAAATATAAGTTGGGCATTTTGTTTGCTTTCAACTAAGAAATCAATAATTTTATCATACTTGAGATTTAGCAACAATTCCAATCCAAATGAAGAGTTCCAGTTTTTTCAAATCAATGTCTCATATTTATATCTCTCCTGTGTTGGAAATATTGATTCCTATTAATATAAACGGATTCATTTATTTGCTTTTTATCCAGCTGTATCAAGTCATATAAAAGGCATAACATCAAAATCAAAATGCAAATATTACTACTAAAAAATTAAAAATTGAATAAAGGTTAAATTTTTACAGTTCTTTTTTCCTTGTAAGGTATTTGTTTAGAAATTTTGTGTTTAAAATCACTAAGAATAATTTTACTTTTCTGTGTAATATGTTACCACTTTAGTAAGCAGTTCACTTTTGTTTCTATTTATTGTGAATTTTGCAGTGCATTACTCCTCTGTAAATTTTTGAATCAAAATTTAAGGTACACAGTGTAAATACATTGCTGGTAGCAATATAAAATGATATAAGCTCTACAAAGATGAATTGGTGATATTTAGTAATTTATATGTATGTCTACATATAAGAATCGAGGAAAAGTCTATACCAAAGAAATGCTGTAAAAATAACTAAAAATTGTCCATGAAATATTTATTGAAAAACTCTTTATAAAAGAAAAAGAATTGAAGACATGAGATTAAAGTAAATAGAAAGCTAACTAAAGTAAAGTAAGTGTTCCTTTTCCTTACAGCTTTGTGAAGGAAGTATGTTTTCAAAGGTTTGGATTTTTGCCAAGCGTTCAAGATACCAGTTATAGCAGCAAGTATAGGTTTAACTTGCATTTTCTTTAGGAGTGAAGTGGAGCAGAATTTATATAAGTGTAAATGTTCTTCCTATTTTCTTTTCTGTGGGCAGTTTATACAGAACCTTTGTGCATTTTTCCATTCCATTGTTGGTTTTATCTTCCTGTTTTTTAATAGAACCTTATAGATGTATTAAATGATAGCACTTTATCTATAAAATATGTATCAGTATTTCCTCAGTTTTTAATTTACCTCTTGATGTTGCTTGTGAAAACTTAGACATTCAAATATTGTATTCATTTCTATGTTTCAACCATGCGGTCAAGTTTGTCACTCTTTTCTTATTGTTTATGGATTTTGAGCCATAGTTATGAGTTTTCCACACTCTGTCAGATATGGGACTGGGGCCATTTCCTTCCACACTTTTCTGACGACCCACAAATGACTTCAGATTTATGATCTTTAGCTGAGTTTAGTTGATCAATAAAGCTTTCCACTTGAAACTTGGGCTTTTGAGCAATAATAAAATTTCAATTAAACTACTGCTTTCTTTTTTTTTTTTTTTTTTTTTTTTTTTTTGAGATGGAGTTTCGCTCTTGTTACCCAGGCTGGAGTGCAATGGCGCGATCTCGGCTCACCGCAACCTCCGCCTCCTGGGTTCAGGCAATTCTCCTGCCTCAGCCTCCTGAGTAGCTGGGATTACAGGCACGCGCCACCATGCCCAGCTAATTTTTTGTATTTTTAGTAGAGACGGGGTTTCACCATGTTGACCGGGATGGTCTCGATCTCTTGACCTGGTGATCCACCCGCCTCGGCCTCCCAAAGTGCTGGGATTACAGGCTTGAGCCACCGCGCCCGGCCCACTATTGCATTTTAAAACACGTTTTGGGCCGGGCACGGTGGCTCAAGCCTGTAATCCCAGCACTTTGGGAGGCCGAGGCGGGTGGATCACGAGGTCGAGAGTTCGAGACCATCCTGGTCGACATGGTGAAACCCCGTCTCTACTAAAAATACAAAAAATCAGCTGGGCATGGTGGCGTGTGCCTGTAATCCCAGCTGCTCGGGAGGCTGAGGCAGGAGAATTGCCTGAACCCAGGAGGCGGAGGTTGCGGTGAGCCAAGATGGTGCCATTGCACTCCAGCCTGGGTAACAAGAGCGAAACTCCGTCTCAAAAAAAAAAAAAAAAAAAAAAAAAAAAAAAAAAAACACGTTTTGAGTTGGTTTGTTAACAGGAACGACGAATTAATACATTGTCCAGTGTTCCTAGTAACATTTGCTTAAAAGTCAAATTTTCCTCTGCGGATTGCCGTGTTATCTTTATCATATACTACATTCCCATAGAAAGTTGAGTCTATTTGGGATTGGTCTGTGAATATGTGCTGCATTAATACACACTGAAATATAAAAGATTTTTGCATGGTTTAAAATCTTATTGCTTTTTAGAATTATATCACTTATTAAATAGTGGTAAAACTGCAACAGAGCTCCTCTTTTTGACTGAACAAATTAATATTATATAAACTATTAATTTCAAAAAAAAAAAAAAAAAAAAAAAAACATGTCATTGAGCAAGATAGGGAAATAGGAAGTCTCAAGCTCCACTTCTCTCCTCACAGGAAGTTCAACTAGCAACTCTCCAGAGACCAGACTACGTATTTGAAATACTTTGAAACAAGCCTTTCGCGTGTCAACAGCCCCCACCCCCCGGGAGAGGATTTCCCTGGGCCTACAGTTTCCACAGGGGAAGAGAGAAATGGAAGCAGTCATTCCGCTTCCCTGGCATTTTGCAATGCTTCCCAGGAAGCCCACTCCAGTCTCAAATCAGAGAAACACTGCGGGAAAGGGCACTGCTCCACGCCTGGGGTCGGGTGAAAGCAAAGGGGGCAGGCAGAGGTCATGTTCAGCATCCTGTGGAACTTGGTGGCACCTCCGTTCTCCGCCAGCTGAGCCACCCGGCTGGATATAGCAGCCAACCCCTGAGTTGAGCCGGTCGCCTTCAGAAGCACGGTGGGAGTTCAACCTTCTTGGGTCCCTAGATGACTGTCTCCACGCCCAACCTGGGAGTCCACCCCACAAACCCCGCTCAGGCAGGGAGATGCCTGCCTCTGCCAGTTTTGGTGAAGCATAGGGGCCAGACCTGCTGACAGGGGAATTCAAGCAGCAGCTCCTCTCAGCCAAAAAGCCCACCTGCCAAGGCATTCGGAGAGACATTGAGTCTAGACCTGCTTCACCGGGGAGGTTAAACAGCCAGTCAACTCAGCCAAAAGCCCACCCCACCACTCCTGACAGGCAATGTTCAATAGTGCATTTCTTTCCTTTTTTTGTTGTTTTTTAGACGGAGCCTCACACTGTCCCCCGTGTTCAAGCAATTCTCCAGCCTCAGCCTACCAAGTAGCTGGGATTACAGGTGCTCACTACCGCACACGGTTAATTTTTTAAAATTAATTTTAGTAGAAACAGGGTTTCACTATGTGGCCAGAGTGGTCTCAAACTCCTGACCTTGTGATCCGTCCACCTCAGCCTCCCAAAGTGCTGGGATTACAGGCGTGAGCCACCGCGCCCAGCCCAATCATGCATTTCTAAAGAGCATAGTATCTGGTCCCTCCGTCCTGAGCAATGACTCTGCCTAACTTCGGGGTCCCTCCTACAGCCCACTCAATTGCAGATCTCAAATCGCAGTATTGTTCAGCCAGAAAACACACCTTGGGACCCACCTGACCAGAAACCGTCACAGTACTCAGCCAGGAGCTCTGCCTAGTGGCAGAGCCCAGCCAGAGGCCACAGAAGAAAATGGGGCCCATAGAGCAACCCCACCCAACATTAGAAGAAAGGCAACCAGAAAATCTACAAAAAGCTCTGCCTGCCGTGAGTCACCATCAGCCAGCCCTTCCAAAATTCAAGGCTGTACCAACTAGAGAAGGCCTATCCCTGCTGAACACCTATAAAAGCCAGAAGAGGGGGCCATTATGACTTTTCATACATAGACAGATTTGCTTTCACATATTCTTACAAATTTGTACATGCCCTTAAAAATGTATGAAAGCTTTCATTTCTCCTTTCATTTCACTGCATTTCATTTCTCCTTACCATGTGAATTATAAACAAATATATTTTTAAAATCGTTCCAATAGGTTATAAAACGGCAATGACTTTTACATTTATGGGTGGGAGGTGGGTTGAAGGAATCAGGAAGTGCGAAGCCAAGAGTGATGGCTCATATGTGTAATTCCCGCACTTTGGGAAGCTGAGGTGGAGGAATTGTTTGAAGAAAGGAGTTCGAGACCAGAGTAGGTAACATGAAGAGACGCCATCTCTACAACAAATAAAATAAATATCTGGGCATGATAGTGCACACCTGAAATCCCAGTTACTCAGAAGGCTGAGGAGGGAGGATCCCTTGAGCACTGAATTTCAAGACTGCAGTGAGCTATGATGCTACCATTGCATGCCACTTGGGTAACAGAGAGACTTTGTCTTTACAAACAAAAAAAACTAGGAAATGTGAATATAGTCATAGGGATAAGTGCTAGTAAAACTTCTTTTGGTTTAACTTTTTATTGATATGGTTTTGACTGTTAAAAAAGTATGGTAATTTTTCACATACCTCATATCTGACAGAGGGTGGAAAATTCATAACTATGACTCAAAATCCATAAACAATAAGAAAAGAGTGACAAACTTGACTGCATGGTTGAAACATAGAAATAAATAAAATGTTTGAATGTGCAAGTTTTCACAAGCAACATCAAAAGGTAAATTAAAAACTGAGGAAATACTGATACATATTTTATAGATAAAGTGCTATCATTTAATACATCTATAAGGTTCTATTAAAAAACAGGAAGATAAAACCAACAATGGAATGGAAAAATGCACAAAAGTTCTGAATAAACTGCCCACAGAAAAGAAAATACAAAGAACATTTGCACTTATATAAATTCTGCTCCACTTCTCTCCTAAAGTAAATGCAAGTTAAAACTATATGTTGCTGCTACAACTCATATCTTGGATGCTCAACAAAAATCCAAACCTTTGAAAACATACTCCGTTCACAAAGCTGTAAGGAAAAGAACCTCTTACGTATTGCACTTTACTTTAGTTAGCCCTCTATTTACTTTAATCTGATGTCTTCAATTCTTTTTCTTTTATAAAGAATTTTACAGTCAATAAGTTTATGGACAAATTCTGCGTTATTTTTACAGCATTTCTTTGGTATAGATTCTTCCACGTGAGAACGCTGGGGCAAAGGTAGACATATATATAAATTATGAAATATCACCAATTCATCTTCATCGAGCTTATACCATTTTATACTGCTACCAGGAATGTATTTACATTGTACACTTTACATTTTCATTAAAAAATTTCACGTACCTTCCCACACCTCCCTCAAAATTGTCATAGAAAGTGAGGTGTGGAGAGAAATGAATTTAGAATGCAAACAGCAATATTTAGGCTAAATGTATCACAAACAAAGTACATAATCATCCTGAGAGCAAGGGAGAGCAGAAGGACTAACTTAAATGACTTTGGTAAATCGTATCTAGATTTTCATATTGCAAGGCTAAAGACAAAAAGAAAAACCTGTTCACAAGTTTTATATTCTAGTTAGTATCATTTTATGGGAATATGAGCAAGCAAATCTCAAACTACATTACCCCAATAGGTAAATATATTGTGGATGATGTGGGCCAGATTTCTCAGTGTCAGTGAAAGGAGTTACACTTAAGGAATGAGGAGAGGCTATAGGATTAGTTTAACCAACTAGTGATTAACTCTACTTAATGAGTACTGAAAAATAGATTAATGAAAGTAGGAAGTTGTAAGTTGATTTCCGTTCATAATAGTATATTTTATAATACATTAAAATATTTCACCATATGTTGTGATTGATATCTTGAAAAAGGACATTGATGGGCTGCATATCAAACTTTCCGATGACAGCAAAAAGCATACATAGTACATATGCTGATTGACGTATTACTTGATGTTTTCAGCACAAAGCTATTGAAAAGAAAAAATTATTCGATACTTTTAAAGGAAAATTTCATTCAAGATTGTTCTGATGGGTGTCAAGACTAACACAACAGGAGAAAGAGATCAGGCTCAATTCTGAAGACAGTAAAAACAGATGGAGATTTATAGCCAATGAGAAGAAAGAAAAGGTCAGTGGATGGAAAATTACTAAGAAAAGACACCAAGGGTAGGGAGCTCCTTGCTGAAGACAGGGCAGGATGATCAGATATCCAGGGGGAGGGATAGGAATTTGATCAAGTGTGAGAATAATCACATATCAAGAGTGGCAGATTTTCTCTAAATTGAGTGAAATAGGAATTTTTCTAAAACGGAGCTATGCAGGCCCAGCAAGGGTAAGAGTCAAGGTCAAGGCCCAGTAGAGAAAATGTCCAGAGGAGCCTCACAAATGTTGGGTCAAAGAGAGCCTGTCACTGTTATAGCTCAAAAACAGCATACAGACTTAAATGATACAAGAAATAAAGTGGAAAAAATTACAAAAATGATAATTTAATTCGTTACATGGAACAAAATCTACATATGTTCAGATGAAAACTATTTTCTAATGGATGTCAGAGAAAACATTAAGTGCACTCATTTCAAAAATGTAATTTATATGTTGCTCAACATTGGTTGTTAAATAAAACATCACTGTTAACGATTTTATGTACTGGCAGAGTTCACAGAAACGGGAGATGGGGTGTTTGTTTGCACCACGAAAGTCTGTGTTGTTCAGGGAGGACCTGAGTTATGTAAGTGGAAATGGGATTTCGGAGAGTTCTAGCTCCTGTTTAGGGTCACAACTTTATGCAAGATCCAAGAAAGGATGCAGGTGAATTTAAAACTATAAAATGGATAGTTTGGAAGTGGTTAATAATTTTTATAGTGAACAACTGAAATAGAGAAATATACTTGTTTCTAATTCAGCTAGGAACATAAAGTACTTTGAGGTCTATCATGTGGGCTTACCCTCTTGTTCCTCATAGAGGTGGGTATAAGAGACACTAGATATAGAGGGGTTTGGTGAGCAATTACTCAGAATCAGTGCGTGCACATACACACACACACACACACGCACACACACACACGCACAGTCAATTGAGTTTGTCTGACTCAGGTCATTTGATATGATACTGTTCTGCATATTACCAACAGTTTACTGGCTGCATGTGCTTTTCAATAAAACTTTCCTCCAATTCATAGAAAATCTATAAAAAATGAGGAATTTTAAAACCTCATCTCAGTGTAATATAAGCTGTTAGAAATTCTTAATTTCAACAACCGGAGAAATCAACTGTCATGTCATTATGTAAAAAGTGCATCATAAACATTTAATATAAAATTTCCAATGGGCAGCAAATAAATAGATAGTTATAACAGAACTCTATCAGTCAGGGTTCAGTTAATAAAAGCAGAGTTAGAAAAATATTTCAGTAAGTAAAGAATGTATTATAATTAAATAGCCAGAAAACTGAGACAGACATAAGTCTGAAGGTCAGTGATAGCTGCTTCTAAATTTCAGATCCGCTGCTAACTTTTAAGAATCAGAAAGTTATAGAAACTACCAGCAATTTTGGAAACTGCTGGCAACAGTCCCTCCTGCCTTCTGTACTCAAGGAAGTGATTTTTAGAAAAGGGTTGAAAGACCTTTGCGAAGTACTATGTTTGCCTGCAGACACCTCGTTTGTTTTATTCTGGTAAAAGAACGGCTAACGTTTTCATTCTTTCTCCCAGATCTCAGGTAAGAGCTTCTGCTTGATAGAATCTAGTCTGGCACTATTCGGTATGGCTCTATAATAGAATGAAGAACTGAGATAGGAGAGATAGTGACAAAAATAATCTGGGACTATTAAGATATTATATCTTGGGTTCAGAGAAAGGTGAAAATAAAGTGGAAAAAGAGGCATTGGTATAAACGGTAATCCCCTGGGAACAATTCTGAAGCCTTTTTAATACACTCGGTTACATACTCTGGTTATGGTCATAGAATAAATATGAGCTACATCAGAGTGTACATAATGTTGCTAATCAGCCTGGATAATACTTATATTATGTCAACTTTTCAATTGTCTTGATGATAGAGACTTATCACATACATTTGTCCATTGTATTCCTCTAGACCGGTGTCTTACAAATGGATATCTAACATGTATTTGCTGAGAAATATATATGCTTGTGTTTAGTTAGAGACGCTGTGATAAAATACGTCATCCACGTACCTGTCTCCTGTCTTGCTTCCACTGTCATTTCTCTTTACATTGCTAAGAGATGTTGTTAAGAGCTGACTTCCACTGAGATTAAGAAGTCTACAAGAATATTATGTTATTTTAAAAGACAAGAAATTGAAAATCAAACAAATATGGGAAAACACAATTGACTCAAGGAGTTTAAAAAGTACCCTTAGAAAATAAAATGCAGAAAGGAAAAAGTTCTCAAGTTATATTCTGCAAATAAAAAAATGGAAATATCTAAATAATAAGAATATTTTCAAATTAGAAAAAAAAAGTTTATTTATTTATTTATTTTTACCAACTGAAACAGGTAAAAAGCATTGGAAAAACTTACAAAACCCCAAATTGAACCTATCAAAATCACACGTAAATTACCCGGATGTAATCTTAAGAAATATAATGGTTTCAGATAACTTTTACGTGAGTTAAAGTCATGCGGCAAACAGAAATCTCCTGGAGGGAGTAAAGGTTGAAGGAAATTCAGCTTACTAAATGGACATAGAAAGACAGGATGCCTGGATTAGAAATTTTGTTCTAGGATTTCCTAGCTATGGTACCATGCGTGTGTGTGCGTGTGTGTGTATGTGTTTGTGTGTGTGTTTCTTCTCTACAGAGTTCCATAATAATTTCTATTTACACTAAAATGGTATAATTTCTGAGTGCTCTGCTGAAACTATCCTCATGGCCATGTTGGCAATACTAATTCTTCAGCTCCTCCGCTCTTGATGTCTTCGTACAAGATTAGCTGTGTACAGTAAATTTTTCAGGAGCAACATGGTATTAACTATTTTGCTGGAGAAATACACTAATATATGAGATAAGAGTGCTTCCATACAGTTTATTTAAACTACGTTATCTTGGGATCTGACAGTTTTGAGAAGAAAAAGTAATATCACAAGCTGAACAATATTTTTTGCTTTGAAATAATAATTTCTAATAAGTAATTGGATAGAGTATATATGATATGAACGCAAGCATATATTTTGGAATTGGACAAAAATGTGTCTGAATGTCATCATAAAATACAAGAAAAAATGACTTTTATTGGCAGTTGTAGAAACTCAAATGTCATAGACTGGTCTGAGAAGCTCTCATTTGGGTCATCAAGAGAAAAGATTGTCACCAGTAAAACGATGGTCGTAAAGTGGTGGAGCACCTATGGTGCTGTCCTCTTCGCCACTCAGAACTCATTCAAACTTGAGAAGTAAAACAAGAAGTAGAATACAACAACGCAGAAGACATCTGCAACCACAAAACAGCATATGTACAGAAAAGCTGCCAAGTGTGTGAAAAAGTGACAAGAGTGTGGCAAAGTGGCAGGAGAGGACAACATCAGTGCTGTGTTCAGACAAAGCAGCAGTGTGCAGCTCTGCAGATGGGAACTCTTAACCGGAAATTGAAGCATACGAAGATATTGTTGGAAGGCATTACCCTGGGATGTTTCATATAACAGAAAAAGGAGAGGAGGCAGGGTTACATAGGGAAACAGACATGTCATTATTTTAGAATGTTGACTGTCAGAAAAGTAGCATGGAGAAGAACAGACAAAGCAAAGGCAGCACTGCAGAGGAGACTTCTGTTTTCTAGGAAAGCACTGTCTGAAGGACACATCCACACACCATGGTTTTCTCGGCAGTTCTCTGGGAACTCTCAAGGGTTCCTGGGAATACTCAGCACTACTATTGTACTTTTTTCACACAAGCCTCTTATAATTAGTGGTTTCCAAAAGGACTTATCTCTTTCAAAAAATGAGTGTGGTTTTTAAAGGAGGCCAGCATATAATCTATGTTTTTTAATTAAAAGAACAGAAAAGTAAAAGAGAAACATAAATGGCAAACAAAAAATATTAAGTAGGATACTATTGTCATGAAGCAGATGAAAAATAAGAACAAATATACTTCTGAGTTAAAACAAAATCTAGTAACTGATTTTTTTTTTTTTTAAAGAAAAGCTCAAATTAGTAATCAGGAAATATCAGTGAAACAACAGAGGGGTTGAAACGAGCTGGCATAGCTCAGGAAAAAGAAAAAAAGCAAAATCATTACAGACATCAAAGCCACATTGAAAACTACACAAAGGAGAATACACTACTGAAATCACAGAAATAAGCAAAAGGCACAAATATGAGAAAAATAAAAATATATAAAAATATAGATAAACAAAGACAAAATGATTTGGAAGATTGCAGATATGGAAGAGACACAAAAAGGAATCAATTTACAGAAAGTCAGCATCTCTGAATAAGAGAACTAAATAACTCAGATAGAAGTGTTCAAATACATAAAGAACATATTTTCACAAATAATATTAACTTCAAAACTAAAAATATAAAGGGCAGATTGTTTCCTAGTAAAAAGTACGTTTAGGTTGGGCGTGGTGACTCATGCCTGTAATCCCAGCACTTTGGGAGGCCAAGGCATTCAGATCATAAGGTCAAGTGATCAAGACCGTCCTGGCCAACATGGTGAAACCCTGTCTCTACTAAAAATACAAAAATTAGCTGGGCATGGTGGCATGTGCCTGTAGTCCCAGCTACTCAGGAGGCAGGAGAATTGCTTGAACCTAGGAAGCGGAGGTTGCAGTGAGCAGAGATTGCGCCACTGCACGCCAGCCTGGCACCTGGCAATGGGGCAAGACACTGTCTTAAAAATAAATAAATAAATAAAAAGTAGATTTAGACAGCTAAACTAATGTAAGACCTAACAAAGTTCCTAGACTTTGAAGATACAGAAATTTTTAGAAATACTGACCAATCACTTGTTAATTTTTTATTAACAAGTAAATAAAATTAGTTTGACCTCAGGATTGACCACAGTAAAATTCTGTTGTAAAAGACAGCAAATAACTGGCTGAAGACTGGCCTGGGAAATAATTTCGGACAAAATAATTTCAGATGCAGCCAAATTTTAATTTTATTATCTATAAAAATGAAATTTTTCTTCAAAATAAGGCAGAATCTCATAAGACTTTTTGGGAGATAGAAGATGAACGTAGGCAAGAAGCCATGAAACATGACACTACAACCATGACCCATATATGAATATGAGCATTCAATTCATTTAACCATATGGTCAAGTGGTTAAAATTTATAAACACAGAAAGAAAAATGAAAACTTCAGATCATCATGTCATACATTTGTTTAATGTGGTTGCTGCCTTCGTATCCATTTTTAGACCTTAAATAAGTTGTTTAGAACTCATTTATATCCCATCACCTTTGGCCTCATTACAAATTCCAATGTGATGGTTATGGCACAGCCCACTACTGTTTTTCACTCCACTAACCCCCAAACCCAACACAGCTTTCAGCTGCTGACCATGATGAAACCTAACAGTCTACACCAGAGTCATTAAAATGAGTCCCCTTTTCCTGTGGTTTCCTTTAACTCAGCTAATCCACAGCCTCAGAAACAAAGCTTAATGGATAATATCCATAAACCTTGCTAAAGGCATCATTCCACAGGTCCTCTTTTTTCTCACTCCCCCACCACTGGTTGAGCTCCCTGTCACTTCTGGACTTCCCATAACCTCTCTGGACTTGTGAGTAATAAATTTCTTGTTTCATGTATTTTGCTTTTACCTCCTCATTGTGTCTAATCTGACACATGCACCTGAACCTAACTAACTTTCCTCTGGTCAGAGCTCTCTAGAAAGTGGCTGTCTTGGCTTATGGCCACATTTCCAGAGAGATCTCAGGACTGAATTAGAAATAAAAATAAAAATCACGACATAAAATAACTGAATTTTAATAAGAAGTAGAAGGTAGCATACCTTTTATAATCACATGGTCAACAAGTATAATTGAGAGTTAAGATATTACTAAGGTAGAGGTTTAAGTGTATTTATTAATGGCCAAGAAAAGATGCCACTCAGGTCTCCCACTATGAGAAGCAGCCGATGGCTTTAGCTGTGGTTGCTCTGTATCCTGCATCCACTCCAAGTTCATGCCTCCTGCCGGATGTTCCAGCAAACACCTGAGCACTGTACAATGCAGGCCCTTTTCCTACAAAATGTGGGGCTCCCTTAGGAGTGACTGTCTCAAAATTTCCCTTTACTCTGACTAAAACTTCTTTAGAGCTGCTCTACAGTTTAAGACATTTCTTGTCACTTCTTCCTTCCCCTCTTTACAGGAGTCAGACATGCTTTGTGATCTGAAGGCTCTGTTCACCACCACTTTTCACTTGCTGCCTCCTCTCTATTCTTCAAACTGTTTTCCCTCTGAATCTCACACATTTATCCCATTTAAGCAATTGCTTCTCAAAAGATCTGAATTAACACTAGAAAAACTATTAACAAATAATAACAATGGCATTTAAATTATGTGGTAGAGGCTAGTGGAAAATAAATATAAAGCAAGCAGAAAGATATTAAATTTGTCTTGTGACTAACGAGAATTCAATAGGTTGTCTAAATAATATAGTATAAATGACATTATAACTGTGACAACTGAATTTATTATAATTATGGATACCCACAACCACATAGCACACACACACAAGGAAAGTGCAATCAGACTGTAATATGCTAGATATAAACCAAATAACCACAAAGAACAAAAGACATAAAATTAAAGTTTGTTTAATCAGGACTAAAACAAAAACACTTGTAATTCAGTAAACGTAAATGAAATAAACTTAGTTAAAACATAAGAAAGAAAGAGGGAGAGAGTTAAAATAGTTGGATGACCTCTGTGTATGTGACTATTTCACTTTTAGGTTTATTACTATTTTTCGTATATTGATTTTCTTTTTCTTTAAATATTTAGATAATGTTCTATTGTCTTTTCTCATTTTGCACAAATATCTCTTGCACATTTTACCTAAATTTCTCATTATTTCTTTTATGGATATTTTGAGTGTATTTTCTATCCTTATGGGTAAAATGTAGAATTTTCTTATTATCCTTTTTTTTTTTTAACTATTAAGACTATGAGCATTTCTTTGAGCGATGCTTTATTTTTATCCCATAGATTTTATTAGAATATATACAACAATCGATATTTTATATCTAGAATGTCCCATAGTTTAAAGATAATTTGATTTTTGCTTAATATGATTTTTAGTTTTTTTTTTCAGACATGAGAGTACTTTATGAACTGAATGTTGGCCTCCCTCCAGATTCACTTGTTAAAATTCTAACCCCCAATGTGATGTTATTAAGAGGTAGGGCCTTTGGGAAGTAGCTAGGTCATGAAGACAGAGCCCTCATGAATGGGAATTAGTGCTCTTATAAGAAGTGGAATGAGAGCTTGCCCTCACTCTCTCGGTTCTTCATCCATACAAGAAAACAATGAAAAGGCCATCTGCAAACCAAGAATTTGGGCCCTCACTAGACATTGGATATGCTGCCATCTTGAACTTGGACTTCCCAGCCTCAAGAATTTTGAGAAATAAATTTATATTGGTTAAGCCACCCAGTCTATGATATTTCTGTTATATCAGCCCAAACCATTTAAGATGAGAATTATTTTTATTTCCCCATATTGTTAGTAAAATTTTATTAAATTGCAATTGGAGGATGTTATATGAACTGTTTTTACATTTTATAATGTCTATATGTTAGTATATGTACAATTTTATTTTCAGTGTTACATGAGTACTGGGAAGAAAGGCATAATATTTCTATTAATTTCAAATAATGAATTATGATTTTGGAGGGACTTTCTTATACTTATTCATCTTTTCTCAACTTAACATTTTCTAGTCTGAAAGTTATTTCCACTGCTGTTCCCTTCAAATTCTTACCACTCTACACTGACAGGAAGGCAGCAAGAATTTTTTAAATGCTCACAATAAAAAACTATCATATCCTGGGAGTGGGGCACTGAAATCATGAAAACTGCCATAAACAAGATATCAAGAAGATAACAAAGTTATTTCAGAAAAAACAGATACTTATTGGACAAAAAGTAGAAACAGCAAATACATGGCTGCTCATCTTACTTCCAGGTGTCGTCTAAATATGACTAATGGTGTGATCCTTCACCCTATCTAGAACCGATATGACCAGGGGTTTAAGAACTATACTTTTATCTTATGATTTTCTGCAGTACATATAGGACCACTAGAAGAAATGTGAAAATAATGTTCTGTGCCAATTCATTATATCTGAGGCATCGTGAAAGTTCTAATCAATACAAGTAGCATGCTCTTATCCAACATAATGCGACTACCCTGTTACTTTAATACATGGAAAACATATTTATCCTCTTCCAAAAATGGGAACCTCAAGGTCCCAATGGTTACTACACTCATGCCTGATAGTTATTTCTCTACTAGATCAAGCCTGATTATACTTTTCCATATCAATGAAAAAATTATATATATGGTTTAAAAATATACCTTATGCAAAATATTAGGAAAAATGCATCTGAGAAGAGGATATTAAAAATAATAGATTAGATAGTATCTATCTAGATAGCTAAGCAGACAGATGATAGATAGGCAGATAGATAGATAGATAGATAGATAGATAGATAGATAGATAGAACATTGAAGAAGAGATATGTAGCTATTCCAATGTCACTTCTATAATTGTTGATAAAACCATAATTATATTCGTTGAATATATTTATTTTTCTACTACTCCATTCTATATTCCATTTCACTCAAGCACGTGAGTTGACCCCAAATTTCATTTTTGTGGTGACTGTTAGGTTCCTTACAAGATTCTGACAATCAATTGACTCAGTAGACACTTCACAGGACCTAGTGTGTACCATATATCTGCTTATTTATTATTACAGAAAAAGTGAACACTATCACATACACAAATTTCTACCCACTGGGAGAAATTACATCCCTGACTGTATTTAATACTTACTCCTTGAGTGAGACAGCAATGTTGCTCTGTCCAATTCTAGGAGGTGTGACCTAAAGTTGACTCCTGCCCTGGACAGCTGGTCACTGTGAAGTTCTGAAGCACCTTTAGACGTGAATCGAGAAACAGATGGCAATGCTGTGGTGTACCACCATAGTCAGCTACCAACTCTAATGGAACCATGTTCTTCCAGTAGAAAGTTACTTGATGCTACTTCCACTTGTTCTTCCTACGAAGTAATAAACAATCTTGACTATAATCTAAATCAATCAAACTTTATTATTATTATTTTATTATACTTTAAGTTCTGGGGTACGTGTGCAGAAAGTGTGGGTTTGTTACATAGGTATACATGTGCCATGGTGATTTGCTGCATCCATCAGCCTGTCATCTACATTAGGTATTTCTCCTAACATTATCCCTCCCTGATCTCCCCACCTCCTGCTATCTTTCCCCTACCTCCCCCACCCCCCAACAGGCCCTGGTGTGTGATGTTTCCCTCCCTGTGTTCATGTGTTCTCATTGTTCAACACCCACTTTTGAGTAAGAACATCCAGTGTTTGGTTTTCTGTTGTTGTGTCAGTTTGCTGAAAATGATGGTTCCTATCTTCATCCATGTCTCTGTAAAGGATATGAACTCATCCTTTTTTATGGCTGCATAGTATTCCATGGTATATACCCACCACAATTTTTTTTTAATCCAGTCTATCACTGATGGACATTTAGGTTGGTTCCAGGTCATTGCTATTGTAAACAGTGCCACAATAAACATACACGTGCCTTGTTTTTATAATAGAATGATTTATAATCCTTTTGGTGTATGCCCAGTAATGGGATTGCTGGGTCAAATGGTTTTTCTATATCTAGATCCTTGAGGAATTGCCACACTGTCTTCCACAATGGTTGAACTAATTTATACTCCCACCAACAGTGTAAAAGCCTTTCTATTTCACCACATCCTCTCCAGCATGGGTTACCTCCTAATTTTTTTAATGATCACCATGCTAACTGGCATTAGATAGTATCTCAATGTGGTTTTGAGCTGCATTTCTCTAATGGCCAGTGATGATGAGCTTTTTCTTCACATGTTGGTTGGCTATGTAAATGTCTTCTTTTGAAAAGTGTCTGGTCATATCCGTTGCCCACTTTTTGATGGAGTTGTTTGTTTTTTTCTTGTATATTTGTTTCAGTTCTTTGTAGATTCTGGATATTAGCCCTTTGTCAGACGGGTAGATTGGAAAAATTTTTCCTCATTCTGTTGGTTGCCTGCTCACTCTAATGATAGTTTCTTTTGCGGTGCAGAAGCTCTTAAGTTTAATTATATCCCATTTGTCTATTTTGGCTTTTGTTGCCATTGTGCTTGGTGTTTTTAGTCATGAAGTCCTTGCCTATGCCAATGTCCTGAATGGTGTTGCCTAGGTTTTCTTCTAGGTTTTTTATGGTGTTAAGTGTTATATTTAAATCTTTAATCCATCTTGAATTAATTTTTCTATAAGGTTTAAGAAAGGGATGCAGTTTCTGCTTTCTGCATATGGCTAGCCAGTTTTCCCAACGCCATTTATTAAACAGGGAATCCTTTCCCCATTGCTTGTTTGTGTCTGTTTTGTGTGCTCTCTTATTTCCTTAAGCAGCGGTTTGTAGTTCTCCTTGAAGAGGTTGTTCACAACACTTGTTAGTTGCATTGCTAAGTATTTTATTCTCTCTGCTGCAATTGTGAATGGAAGTTAACTCATGATTTGGCTCTCTGTTTGTCTCTTAATAAACTAGGTATCAATAGCATGTATCTCAAAATAATAAGAGCTATTTATGACAAACCCACAGCCAATATCATACTGAATGGGCAAAAGCTGGAAGCATTCCCTTTGAAAACTGGCACAAGACAAGGATGCCCTCTCTTATTCCTATTCAACATAGTACTGGAAGTTCTGACCAGGGCAATCAGGCACGAAAACGAAATGAAAGGTATTTAATTAGGAAAAGAGGAAGTCAAATTGTCTCTATTTGCAGAAGACATGATTGTATATTTAGAAGACCCCATGGTCTCAGTCCAAAATCTTCTTAGGCTGATAAGCAACTTCAGCGAAGTATCAGGATATAAAATCAATGTGCAGACACCACAAGCGTTCCTATCCATCAATACATCAATCAACCTTCCTATAATAAGTTATTCTTTTTTAGGTGCCTTTGCTGTTCCTTTGAGTGGCCAGAACACTATGGAATATTTCAAGGCTTTTGGTGCATATTCCTCACAAGGAAATAAAACACTTAGGAATTAAAATTTTCTGTTGAGCCAATGATCTCATATAAGCTGGAAAAACATGTACTAATTTTAGAAACTGATATACAAAGGAGATAAACAAAACCATTTTTAAAAAATTTGAGCAGATTAGTTTCTACAGCACAAAACTTTGAATAAATTTCACCATGTATTGAAGATACATCTGAAGTAGCTCGGCTTATGAGAATTGGAGCGCAGGCTGAAAACACATGGTTTCAGAGATTTTTTATTAAAAACACTTATAAAAACAGTAAAATGGTGACAATATAGAAATGTATTACTTTACTATTTAATTTAGATTTAGTTTGTCAATAGCAGTATTGTATTTGCAAAAGAACACTAATAAACAAAATATCATGAGAAGCCTATATATGTAATGAAATATTTTCTTGGAGTAATTGACTTAAGTGGCTTATATGTTGATCTATAAAAAGACAAACTATATTTTATTAAAATTTAAATAGCTACAAACTCAAGCAGAAAACATCAAAATACATTTCAAACAACACATACATTAAATGATATGATAGTAGTAGCCAACACCATAGATATATAAACATTATAGTTTTACCTTTCTTTTTGGCATTAAAGTTTATAGAAATTAAGAGGAAGTCATTCCAGATGACAGTAAATTGGCTTATAAAATAATTAATGTCTTATTTGTTTATCCAGTGAAATAATTCACTGTCACCAACAGAAACTCAGAATTCTTTCATAAATCATTTTTGGCATGATTTGGTTATTCAGTTTCAATATTTTACTAGATCTAAATGAAATAAATGACTTCCTGACATTTAGACTTGCTATGATACAATCATATAAAAATGTAAGAGTTACAAAAAATAATTGCAGAAAAAGATAAGTGGATTTTTTTTTCCATTTAATGAATACTGAAAAGTGTGTTGCAAATAGCCTAAGTCCTTTCTTAATATGTAAATTTCTTACATAAAACAAGGTTGCTGTCTGTGTAGGCTGGCATGCAATTGCTCCTTTCTTTGGTAGCAGCATCTGCATCCAAGTGCACACTAACACTCTTTTTTCCTTTTTCAATGTCCTCTGGTGCTAATTGAAGATTTTTGTGATGAGCTCTGAATGTGCAGGAAATGCCTAGTAGGAGTCCAGGCATTTGCAAATGGAATTTCTGGCTTGCTTATTATTGACTATCTATGCTTGCATTTGAGCTTTATTTTTATTAAAATTAAAATCCCCTCTCTACTGTTTAAATCATTTCCCAGTTTAAAATTGAATATATAATCCATGTAATCTAAAATATGTGAGTGTAATGTGTTTTGTCACAGACTTAATGGATGGCTCAAGGTTGAAATAAAACCAAGACAGAAATCACTAAAATTTCTATTTCAGAAAAAAGCTTCCAGGTCATGACATTTGTTTACATGGTTCAGTAATTTCTATTAGAATCATTAACATATTGCACTTTAAATGAAGTACTCTTCATTATAAAAATAAACCTATCCATTATTATTGATAGAATGAAATACTTGAACTGAAGGATTGTATTTTTAGAGCTAACAAGTTTTATTTTTTAGAACTGTCATGTAATGTAGCCTTTCATAATAAGCTACAATGAGTTGCTAGTAGAACAAAGAGCTTCTACATCATTTCAAATCAAAAAGAATGTGTTTCTCTGTAAGATACAGAGTAAGAACAAGGGTTTTACTATTATCAAAGGCAGGAGAATGTCATGGCAGAATAGAAACTGAGGCTGGGATGGAGGAAGGCAGGAAAGATAAAATATGAGCCCATGAAAAGTAGAGTAGGTACATTATGGTTTGTTATATTAGTGCAGTTACAGCTCCTCTCTGGCTTTCCTTCCCACAGTTTTTCATAAGCAATTTTTACTAAGATAAAGAATGTTATGAGAAATTAGAGTCTTGTATGAATTCCATATAATTGAATCAGCCTATCGACAAATCTTCAACAAATCAATCAATCAATTGACAAATCAGCAATTCAATAATTTGATCACCTACTGTGTGTAAAAATTTGCTGACTGTGATAACAAGGCCAGTAAACTGAACTCAACATGCAAAGAGGGATTCTCAATAGTAGTATTATAACCGTAGCCTCCCAGAGTGATCACGTTGAAAGAGAAGACACATTTGGATTTTTCTTTTAATTGTGTTAAGAATCCAAACATTAGATCTACATTAGATCTAACATCAGATCTACAGTCTTAAGTTTTTAAGTGTGTCATACATACAATATCGCTACCTATAGGCACAATATTGTACAACACATGTCTAGATATTATTTATTTGGCATAATTGAAACTTTATACGCATTAAACAACAAAGGAGGATGTTGTTTTTAAGGTCAGTCTTAAAGACAGTTGTAAAAGTCATGTGCATTTGAAAATAATCACACAAGGTCTAAAACCCCTAGAATAATCTTTGCATCCTCTCTTTCTCTCACACCACTATCTAAGGCCTATTCGGTTTTATTTCTTTAATTTGTCTTAAAAGTATTAATGCTTGTTGATTTTTAGCACAACTTTTCTGGTTCAGGCATTTGTCATTATTTAGTAATCTAGGACAAAATGTCTCTACCCTGATTTCCTTCCTTATAAATTACTCATGTCAAAGCCATAATTTTCACTGGTGACGGAGAGTTCGTTTATTTAGAGTCAAGTAACTTGCTTCCTTAAAATCCCATTGGCTCTAGAAGAAAGGTTCTTCAATTGTGTTACATTCACCTTTTCAGTACCTTCTCCTATTCTTGATCTCATTATAGCTGGAAAGCATTAATTTTCATCAGTGATGTGAAGAGATTAAAAATTATAATTTGTGGCCTCCCTTTTGAAGTCTGGATTCGTAAAGCCCTAATTCAATGTCTGGCTAATCATAGACTCACACTATAGATGATCAAAGTGACAGGACAAACAGCTATCAATGTAAAAAATCCAAGATGGTGCCGGGCGCGGTGGCTCAAGCCTGTAACCCCAGCACTTTGGGAGGCCGAGGCGGGTGGATCACGAGGTCAAGAGATCGAGACCATCCTGGTCAACATGGTGAAACCCCGTCTCTACTAAAAGTGCAAAAAATTAGCTGAGCATGGTGGCACATGCCTGTAATCCCAGCTACTCAGGAGGCTGAGGCAGGAGTATTGCCTGAGCCCAGGAGGCGGAGGTTGCGGTGAGCCGAGATGGCGCAATTGCACTCCAGCCTGGGTAACAAGGGCGAAACTCCGTCTCAAAAACAAAAACAAACAAACAAACAAAAATCCAAGATGGCAGTAAACAACAAAATTCAGATTCCAAAAATCATTTGGTAATTTCATTAAAGATACCTAAATTCACATTTGGCTCAGATATATTTTCTAATGCAAAAAATATAGTTTTTTTTAAACCCTGGATTTAAAATCTTGTGAGATGCAAATAAATTGTCTTTTGTACAAATTAAAAATGTAAAGGTTTCATGAATTAGACCAGAATGGATAAAGCATGTTAATAAAATGAGGCCAATCAAAAGACCAGTTAAGTCTCTTAGAAGTATGGCATCTTTTCTGAAAATATTTCATGTAGTTTGAAGAGTTATATTACCAAGGGAAGGAGAGTTGGGTCAAAGAAAAAGCACTTTCATAAACAGGAGCAAAATCTTAATCTCTCCAAGAACATAAGCCTGAATTTTTAGCATAATTCTGAAATGCTTTCCAACTTCAAAATTTCCTGTGGCAATATTTCTAAAAGATATACAGGAATAAGATGTGATCATAAAGTTATTTGATAACTTGTTTTGTGAAGCATCAATTTGCTACATCTTTACTCAACTGTTTTAAAAGAAAGATTATGATTTCAAAATAAGTGAACTTCACAAAATGATGTTTGGAAGACCACTCATTTGAAAGTTAGAGGCAGTCCTTTACATAAGAATATATGATGGATAGGCCGGGCGCGGTGGCTCAAGCCTGTAATCCCAGCACTTTGAGAGGCCGAGGCGGGTGGATCACGAGGTCGAGAGATCGAGACCATCCTGGTCAACATGGTGAAACCCCGTCTCTACTAAAAATACAAAAAATTAGCTGGGCATGGTGGCACATGCCTGTAATCCCAGCTACTCAGGAGGCTGAGGCAGGAGAATTGCTTGAACCCAGGAGGCGGAGGTTGCGGTGAGCCGAGATCGCGCCATTGCACTCCAGCCTGGGTAACAAGAGCGAAACTCCGTCTCCAAAAAAAAAAAAAAAAAAAAAAAAAAAAAAGAATATATGATGGATAATTCAATGGCACCTACTAGCAGCTGCTGCCTTACTCTTATCCCTCAGTCTCCAATGGAAGGTCTAGAAGATGCTTTCATCTAAGGATACTCAGCCCTCATCTCTTTCTTTTCCTTCCACAGCCCCTTCTACCCAGAGAGCCTTAGTTGCCCAAGACTTCTCATGACACTTCTTCCTCACCGGAGCCTTTATTTAATCTGTAGCTATCCAAATAGTAGTCACTCAAGGTGGTCCTGCTTCTCATCCATACATCGCTGCTTAAACACCTACTCGCGGAACTATGCCTCTGCTCTGCCTTCTGCTTCCAGAACAGGGCCTCTCCCTTCTTCCCATGTGACTTTCCACCTTTGTTCACACCTAAAGGCTGTCCGCAACCATGCATACATCCAAATCCATTCTCATCCCATTCACAGCAAGAATACTTATAACAAACTTTACTGAAACAGAAAGAAGGTAGGCTTGGGGAGTCAGGGCCTTCTGATGCATCTCCACAGTTTTCTTGGAAGTAAGTTTGGTGACAGAAGGGATACTGTCCTTTTCATAATTAACTAATTAATTTTTAATTGATAGAGAATTGTTTACATGTTTTGGGGTTACATGTAATATTTTGATTCCTGTATACAATGTTTAATGATCAAACAAGAGCAGTTGGGATATTCATCACCTCAGACATTTATTTTTTCTTTGTGTTGGGAATATTACAAATCTGTTCCTCTAGCTATCTGAAATATACAATCAATCATTGTTAACTACAATTTCCCTTATTTCATCTGCCTTTCTAATGATTGATTAGAATATAAGAATATCATATTTGTACCTATAAACTATGTTTTATAGAGTTTTTCTACATTGTGGAATATTTTGTTCATACTTTTTGTAAGATGCCTAAATTTCTTCTTAAGTATAAATCATTTCTCTCAGACACATTCTTTTTGGGCGATTCTTCTGTCTTTCTCTTTTTTATTGGCATATAAATATATATTTTATATTAAATCAAATGGGACTATTTAAGGTTTTAAGTCTTAATATGTGACTGTTATTCTGAAAAAGAAAAAGGCAGAACCTTTCCCCAGAGAAAGCATGGATTGTTAGAGATCTTATATGTGCTTTATAACTTGTTTAAATATGTTTATAGAGTGGCTGGAATGATCATTGTTCTCCAAACTATAGCATTTGTTGTTGTTGTTTTTCCTATGGAGAAAAACTTACTGCATTTTTTAAACATTAAGCTACAAGAAGAATCAAAATGCCAATTAAGACTCCCATGAGCCAGGTATTTTATCTGGTATTGAACATGACTGATAAATTTAAAGGCACAGGCACCAAGGAGGCTCATTTCAAGCAAGAAGAGATGTGTAATAATAGGAGTGGCTACCCGGGTCCTTTCCTTCATCACTTAACAGAATAATAGATATCACCAAAGAGGTTTTGTGGATTTATCTAAAACAATGGAGTAATCTTTCATTTATAGTCCATCTCCATTAGTTTAATTGTATGAGTTTAGTCAATTTCAGGAAGTCATTTTAATTGCATTCACAAAGTCCTCAGCAGCAGGACCCTTCTTACATTGTTTTAAAAAGTTATCTGGATATGATTATGACAGAGGAACATGAAGCTAAACTGTAAGAGCACCCAATGGCCAAAAGTGTAATAATTTGAGAAGAACAAAAAATGTAGTATTGAATTAAGTAATCTGAGTATTAAGTATCAGTAAGTAATCAATGTAGTATTAGTGAGAATAAAATAAACATCCAGTATTTATACTAATATACAACAGTAATTAAATAAATTAATAAATGAGGTAGAATAGACAAATCCCCTGTGCAGAAATATTCCAAATTATTTATGAAGACATAAAGATATTCCCCCTCAAAGAGGAGGTGGAGCTTAACTGGCACCCTTTCTGAGAGTTGTGTTTAAAGACTGCTTACAAAGAGTACAGTGTGGAAATGGAAGAGGGATCATTGAGCAGGAAAAAATGGCAGGCACCACCTCTGCTAGGTGGTCAAGGTCAACATGATTAGTGTTGTTTCATGTCATATTGATGGCGTGTATCCTTGATGTGACATGTTAAGCGTGGCAGTTTAGCTGTGTTTTCTCCTCAAAACCGGCAACTCCAGTCTAAACATGAGACAGACATTATACAAATACATCTTGGGGAATTTTCTACAAAACACCTGACCAGTATTTCTCAAAGCTATCAAAGCCTAGAAAAACAAGGAAAGTCTGAGGAACTTTAAAAGCCAGAGGTGGTTTTTAAAAACTAAATGAAATATTGTATCTGTGATGAAATTCCAGAACAGAAAAAGTAAAGTAGAGAAAACACTAGTGAAATGCAGATAAACAATGGAGTTTAGTTAATGGTAATGTAACAACATTAGTTGGTGGCATATTATTGCAATAGCACTGTTGAATATAACATGTTAACACCAGGAGAAACTGCGTGTAAGATATAAAGAAACATTCTACACAAACTGCAACCTTTCTAAAAACCTAAAACTACCCTAAACTAAAACTTTAAAAAATTATTAACATAGACACATCTTCATGCATGCACACACACACACACACACACACACACACACACACACACGAGGTATCTGGAAGACACCTAAAGGACAATTACAGTTAAGATATTCACGCTTTGAGTTATCCATGCTTTACAGTTAAGATATTTTTGAGAAACAGCCCTAAGTAACCTTCTTGCCAAATCTGAACTTCCCTGTGTGTACTCTTATTGCACTGATGTATCAGTAAGTTCTATTAATTATCTACTTCCACTTTCAAAATAAAAGCAATCTGTTAGCATGTTGACTCCTAGATGTGACACAAAAGAAACAACATGAAAAGGAATTGGATAAACATTTCCAGAGAAAGTGATCTCTAACACTACAAATTTTCATTGTTAACCTCTATGAAGTTAGTTAAATTCCATCAACTAATGGAACTCAATCTTGATATTGGGTTGACCTTGAAGAGTCCAACTCAAAACCCAAATGTTCAAGTTTATGCTCAAATTTATGAACATAAATTTGATTATAAGCATTTGTTTTATGTTCAAATTTGTGAACATAGGATTCTTCGAATAGGTCCTTAATCGCATTTCAGTCCAGAGCTATTTCTTTCTCTGCATGGTCTCACACCACAAGATATTTAAATTTTCACTTCTACTAAATTTTTTATATTCATCTAATGGTCATTTCTCACAAAGATAAATATTTGCTACAATTTAATGTGAGATATTATGTAAGTGCAGAAATCAGCAAAGCTACACTGAGGCAGATGATAAAAGGATCTGCCAGGCTTACCCTCCAGCTAAACAATATGATCCAACAAGTTACCCTCACAGGAATCTTAATTCAAATACATGCCTCAGCAAAATTGCAAATGTCTTCATGGCACATTCTTTGAGGGTCCTCCAACTACTCATCGAAACTAAAATATTAATCTGAAAAGACAAAGTTATACTGTCTTTCATAGCTAGAGTTTTGTTTGTTTGTTTAAATAGAGAATAGCTTGGAAGAAAGTCCCTAACTTTAATATATTCTAATAGATTTAGCTTTCTCTTTTCTGGCTTTATTATTGTTATTATTATTAAGAACTATTTCATAATTAAAACTATCCCTCATGTTCAGTCACCTAAGAGGGGTTTCTCTTTTCTTGAGTGTGTAGTGGGATAAGGAAATGAAAGAAGACCGTCAGGAGAACTCTCGTATTAATCATGTGTAGAATTGTGTGTAATAAATGTGTGCTTCTTTCACATGGGTGCACATTTATGCTGGATGGCTCCTCTGATATGTGTTCTACATTTACTTGGTAGGACAACTCAAGGATAATACAGTGAAGCTAGTTCTATTTCGGTGTCATTTTAACACAATGTCAATATAGGTAATTTACAAATTAAAACTTAGTAGAACAAAAATACATTTTCTGTGCCACATTTTAGATCTTATCTTAACTGATCTATAATAATATTCTGCAAGTTTGAAATCTCTCTTACCTAAATACATAAAAATGTTTATATAACACTAAGCATCTGCCCTGCCATTTTCTTTTCATTTCCTTGTGCTTGAATCCATATTATTTTGCAATCTGCATTTACAGGAATCTTCTGCCCTCTTGCCAATTTAATGAAGTATCCCAGCATTTGCTCTGAATTGCCTGTGATATGCAGTTAATTATAAAATGATAAATACACCATTGAATATCTGCTTATACTTTAGAGAAAACAAAACTAATTGATTCCTCCATTTATAATATTGTTTCTCTCTCATTTGTTTGGAGAGCTACTTTTAATATTATAAAATAAAATGAATACAGTTATCAGAAAACATATTATAACCCAGTAATTGCCTTTTATTATGACTTTTCTTCATCAAAAAAATGTGTTGATACCCTATCTAAACATGATACTATTCAGTGTTACATTTAAAAAGAAAGAGGCTTTTAAATTTTTTCCTTGTTATGATGTATGATAGAGTCTGACCAAAATATAAGGCTTTACAATCTCTAAGGAATGTTTATATGCATTTTCTTAGTAATATACTTTATGGAGTTTTTGTTCCTATTATAAGGCAGCATGAAATAAATACACCTATTGCTACTAACTTGATTCGCATGCTCCGCATCTCCCACCATAACTATTTACATGGTCCTCTAACAGTTCTCAGTCTCTTCTAACACATTCTCTAGCTTCTGTCAAAGTGCCTTTTCTATTATACCAATCTCATGGTGTAACTGCACTCTTTACTCTCTTTTTTTTTTTTTTTTTTTTTTGAGACGGAGTTTCGCTCTCGTTACCCGGGCTGGAGTGCAATGGCGCGATCTCGGCTCACCGCAACCTCCGCCTCCCGGGCTCAGGCAATTCTCCTGCCTCAGCCTCCTAAGTAGCTGGAATTACAGGCACGCGCCACCACGCCCAGCTAGTTTTTTGTATTTTTAGTAGAGACGGGGTTTCACCATGTTGACCAGGATGGTCTCGATCTCTCGACCTCGTGATCCAAAGTGCCTCGGCCTCCCAAAGTGCTGGGATTACAGGCTTGAGCCACCGCGCCCGGCCACTCTTTACTCTCGTATCCTTAGATGGGAAAAGTCCATTTGCCTGATTACGGTAGAAAAGACTTCTGTAAATGAGTGTTTAGTTATTTCTCTAGACAATGACACACTTTAAGCTATAATTATACCAAAAACTTTATTGTTTTTGAATGTGTTAGAAACCTCCATCTCTCCACATTGATTCCTTGGCAATGAGATTTCCTCTGCCTTTCTCAGGGACTACTTTCTGCCTCCTTCTATAACATGTGCCCATGTGTTAATCTACTCATATTTCCAGACTAAGTACATACTATGTGAGTATTCTGTTTACAAGGCAAATCCTTAAAGACAAAAAAAGATTAGGAGAATAAATACTTCAACATGACTCATCTTTTCACTCTGGTTTCCAGTTAGAATCAATGGGAAACACTGACCAAAGCCAACTGGAAAATGGAAGTTCTCAGAATATGCTGATAGAATGCAGACAAAAGTATGGGGGAGAAGCACTGAACAATCTAGAAGGCCAAACAGAATATTTCCGGCACTATAAAATTTATGTCCCTGTACTTGACTGGAATTTGAATTTTAAAGCAAGAATGGTAAATTTTACCACATAGTTGTAAAATCTGACAATGTAGATTGAGACATTTTAAGCATAAGGTGTAATTTCTTTTTCTTTCTTAACAATAAAAATAGAGAAAAATAACATACATCATTTTTATAATTATTTAATGTTCAAATAAGAAAAAAATGAATTAGTTTTTAGAAAACCAAAAATATAAGGCTTTAACTAGGTTATAGCATATTCTTTCTACAGAATTCTCAAACAATAAGAAAAATGTATGGACCCGTAGTTAATTTTAGTTTTCTTTTTGAGTCCTAGTAATTCAATTGTATATTTTTAGTCTTGGTTTCTTGTATAAATCTGTATTTGTTATAATTATGATTCATTTAAGCCAATCATGATGGAATTAAAAATTCCAACCTCAGAAAAATGCTAAAGCCAGGAAAGGAGAAGTCGATGGAAATTCATTGATAAGCAACTGATTGAGTGAGCTGTGATCAATAAGTACTTACAAATATTCCCAGTGCATCTTATTTCAATTAGATCTAAAATTGAATATATATATGCATATATATGCATATATATACATATATATGCATATATATACATATGGGTATATGTATATATATGTATATATATGTATATATATGTGGTAGCTCAAGCCTGTAATCTCAGCACTTTGGGAGGCTGAGGCAGGTGGATCACCTGAGGTCAGGAATTCGAGAACAGCCAGGCCAACACAGTGAAACCTGGTCTCTACTAAAAATGCAAAACTTAGCTGGTCATAGTGTTAGGCACCTCTAATTCGAGCTACTCAGGAGACTGAGGCAAGAGAATCACTTGAACTCAGGAGGCAGAAGTTACGGTGAGCAGAGATCACACCACTGCACTCTAGCCTGGGGTACAAGAGGGAGACTCTGTCTCAAACATATATATATATGATTTCATTTGCAGTGAAGACCATGGTTTATTCAGTTCCCCAAGTTGCCTTATAGTAATGAAGTTATGACAGGAATAACTAGATATCTAGCAGTAATGAATATAGAAAGATACCTGTAAGTTACTCAAACGTAGTTCATTACAACACTTCTTCACCTTATTGGCTGACACATTTACTATGTCTCATCTGTGGCAATATCACTTAATTTTCATTAAATATTAATTTCTGAGTTCCACTGATATTATGTAACGGCATAAGCCCAAAAAGTTTGCTGATTAGGGTTTAAAATGTTGGACAAAGTGCAAAAACAGCTATCTAGGAACATGGAAAGAAAACAGAAGCAAGCAGACTACGGAAAGATGTCAAAACAGAGATGTGATTTGAATGCAGATGAGCAGCACAGTTTTCTTTTTTCTCTCAAGACTTTTCCCCAAGTGAGGGAGTAGGGGAATAGAAAAAGAACAGTATGGACACGTAGAGAATGAAACTTCAAGAGAAACTCATGCTTTATTTTCCTTCCATGCTTTACTGTCTCCTGTACCATGTAGAATATAGCTGGATTCCATTAGAGGAAGAGTCAGGGAAAGAGGTTCTCCCAATTCCATGCATATGCACCCACAGCAATCTCAGGTTTATCCTAAACTATTTATATCTAAGTCAGATCCAAATCAGCACAGCAAAATCTTGGAGAGCTAATCTGAGATTTAAATCACTGTACACAGCAGGCAAATCAAATCATAATCTCAACATGGCCCGCTTAGTTTTCTGATAGTATAAAAAACATCAACATTCTCCAAAGAGCATAACAGGACTCAGATGTGATATGATATTTACAATATCCAGATGCAATTAAAAATTATCAAAGCTACAATGTCCTAGGAAAGTGTAACAACTTCTCATGGGAAAATATGATCAACAGATGTCAACCCAAAGATGACCGTGATGTTGAAACTATCATACAGAAACTTTAAATCAATTATGAAACTATGTTTTATGGGGTAAATAGGAGTATACTGAAATGTCTGAAACATAGGTACTGGAATTTTGACAGATATTATGTTGCTGACATAGCTCCACTTCAGGGTAATTTCTGTCTTAACAATATGAAGCCTGTTAAATCATGAATATGTTTCATCTTTCCTTTTTTAGGTTGTTGTTACCTAACAAGAGAGATGGATAGATAGATGATAGATAGATAGATAGATAGATAGATAGATAGATAGATAGATATTCTGTGGAGAATATTAAGCATTAAATGAGACATGATCTTTTTCCATGCAGCTTTTAGTCTCATAGGTAGGGAAGACAATATATTTACCAAGAATCATAACAAAGCAGATTCAAATAAGTTTTCTGGGAAAGTGTAGGAAAAAAATAGCTGATTGAAAGTTGAACAGTTTCAGGTCACTAAGAGACATATGAGCTTTGCCTCTATATTTGGGTAGAATTTTGGCAGGAAGATTTTGCAAAGGGGAGTTGAGTGTGAATAGAAGATAGACCAAAACCAGAGCTGTGACGTAATGGATAGATGTGTGATGGCATTATAACTAGTCCTTTATAACTTGGGCATGGCATGCTTGTATGTCCATCATGACAAGCAGATGATGTGTGACAAACATTTAATTTTAAAAATAATTTGACTTAATTTGTTTGGTAATAAATGCTTCCTACTATTTCCACTCAAGGTTGTGTTATTAAATACATAGTGATAATAGAATGCTACATGCAAACATTTAGAAGGGGTAAAAAGACCAAATTGCAATGGTGGAAACACAAAAAATAGAAGACACAAATGTGGCTTAAACCAATTTTAGGAATCAATTAGATGCCAAGATAGAGTTCATTTGATAAGGAAAAGAAAAGTAAAGACAACTTAAAAATTTAATCTTGAATGACCTAGAAAATGCTAATACTATTGATAGAATCAGGGCTTTAAATGAAAATATCTGATGTGGTAGAGAGAGATGTTTGAAGCAGATGAAGTGGGAGAGAAGTTCTGATATTTCATCTACATGGAGAGCTCAAAAGAAGCTTGAGGGAAAAGTCAGAGAAGGATCCTTGATTTGGTTGTAATCTACGTACAAGTCTCATTTCAATGACTGAACGTGGGGAATAGTGATAAAGATGAGTTTTGTCTTTTCTATTTCAATATACTCCTAAGTATAAACAAAATGATAAAATGAGAGCTGTAGAAAAACATCCTCATATGTTTCAACAAATTTGACTGAAAACAAAGTACTCTATTACAGGGTAGTTCAGGTTGCTTTGCTTCACAGTTTCTCTCTGCACCTACATTCAAATTTGTCTGTGTTACAACAATATGGGGAGTGTAATAGCAAAGCCTTTATCAGTCAGTGTGGCACACTATTGGGCTGAGGATTGCTAAGGGCAACAAAAACTATGAGGTGCTGAATCAGAACAAAAACCCTACCATTCCATTCTCCACATAACAATGTAAAGTAACTATGAAATCATTAACATTTTACATAACTATGGAATCACTAACATTTTTTAATCCTGCAGTTTAATCCTCACTATCCTAAACATCATCGCTATGCAAAGAGGAGTTCTAAACTTCAAAACACTTTTCCGACTTGTGAAATGAATATGTTATGTAAAGATTTATTCACTTATTTCTAAAACCACATTATCTCTTTCAAGCAGCTCAATTGCAAAGATGTATGGGCAGTGGTAAAGGACATAAAATGTTGGGTCTGTTGAAATAGCTGCGAGAAACTAAAATACACACCTATCTCCTCATAATATCTAGATCATTTCAAAATTTCCTAAGCAGGAAAAGAGAGTTTAAAGAAAACATAGGTAAATCCTTTCCCTGTTTGATCCCACACTGAGCAGAGGCTTACCAGCTAAAGGGTACTTTTGTTCCTGTAGCATTCTTCACAGTAGCACAGAGATTGATGGGATGGAATACATCGACTGAGCTCAACGATAGCACTTAGAGATAATGCCTCACTTAGTACAGAAACTCTCACAAAAATTTGAACAATATATCCTTGTATGAATGTGCTTATCATCTTCAAAAGTATACTTTTGATGGAGTTTATACCAAAGAGATTTAAAAAAAGGCTTGAGAACTTCTTAAAATATTGTATAACATCCTGAAAAATATGTCATTTTTGTCTATTCCCACCTCAGTCTCTATAATCGTTACAGGACAAAAGAGGGTTGGGGTGAAAATATATAAGAAAGTGATCTAGATGGCTGTATTTTAAAACAACAAAAGCACCTTAACATTCTTCACATCATATATGTCTTCTTTTGTAAACTATTCATATCCTCCGCCCACTTTTGAATGGGCTTGTTTGTTTGTTTGTTTGTTTGTTTCTTGTAAATCTGTTTTAGTTCTTTGTAGATTCTGTGGGGGAGGAACTAGGAGAGGGACAGCGGGGTGGTGGGTGAGGAGTTGGGAGGGATAACATGGGGAGAAATGCCAGATATAGGTGACGGGGAGGAAGGTAACAAACCACATTGCCATGTGTGTACCTATGCAACAGTCCTGCATGTTCTTACACATGTAACCCAAAACATAAAACACAACAAAATATATATTTAAAAAATATTCTTCACATCGTATGTCTCCATTAAGGTCTTGAGGGTATAGTAAAGATAGCTAAAGCCATCTGCAACTGCCAGTCCACAGCATAAAGTGGATGACCATAAAGTCTTCATACACTGAATTATTCTAAGAATTTGGACTAGACCCATCAACAGTGAAAAGGCATTGTTAGGGAAGTAGAAGGCTACCCATTACTAAACATGTGTAGTTTGAGGGATGAAGAAAGTCAGGTATTTCATGACTTCTGTGAGTTGGTGTAGGTGTAGACCACTTATAAAAGCTCTTAAAAATTTTGGACTCTATTTCTAGGTTCATCTTTTTCTGTAATTCTGAGGAAAGTATTCTAAAATGGATATTGGTGCTAATTAGCAGTAGTATAAAAAAGCTGTTTCAATAAAACATTATCCTAACTAGCACTCAACTAGGCCAAATTATTTCCATTTGAATGATTTAAGAGTATTATTTGATGTGCCAATTATTTGTTTAGTTTTCATTTTTAAAAATATATTTTATTGCACTTTATGTTTTCAGGTACATGTGTAGAACATGCAGGATTGTTGCATAGGTACATACATGGCAATGTAGTTTGCTGCCTCCATCCCCGTCACCTATATCTAACATTTCTCCCTATGTTATCCTTCCCCAACTCCCTACCCTTCCTGTCCCTTTCCTAGTCCCCCCCAATAGACCCCAGGGTGTGATGCTCCCCTCCCTGTGTCCATGTGTTCTCATTGTTCAACACCCACCTGTGAGTGTGAACATGCCATGTTTGATGTTCTGTTCTTGTGTCAGTTTGCTGAGAATGATGGTTTCCAGATTCATCCATGTCCCTACAAAGGACACGAACTCATCGTTTTTTTATGGCTGCATAGCATTCCATGGTGTATATGTGCCACATTTTCCCTGTCCAGTCTATCATCAATGGGCATTTGGGTTGGTTTCAGGTCTTTGCTATTGTAAACAGTGCCACAATGAACATATGTGTGCATGTGTCTTTATAATAGAATAATTTACAATCCTTTGGGTATATACCCAGTAATGGGATTGCTGGGTCAAATGGAATTTTTTTTCTAGATCCTTCAGGAATCGCCACACTGTCTTCCACAATGGTTGAACTAATTTACACTCCCACCAACAGTGTAAAAGTATTCCTATTTCTCCACATCCTCTCCAGCATCTGTTGTCTCCAGATTTTTTAATGATCACCATTCTAACTAGTGTAAGATGATATCTCAATGTGGTTTTGATTTGTATTTATCTAACGACCAGTGATGAAGAGCATTTTTTCATATGTTTCTTGGCCTCATATATGTCTTCTTTTGAAAAGTGTCTGTTCATATTCTTTGCCCACTTTTGAATGGATTTGTTTGTTTGTTTGTTTGTTTTTTCTTGTAAATGTGTTTTAGTTCTTTGTAGATTTTGGGTATTAGTTCTTTGTCAGATGGGTAGATTGAAAAAAAATTTTCCCATTCTGTTGGTTGCCAGTTCACTCTAATGATTGTCCCTTTTGCTGTGCAGAAGCTCTGGAGTTCAATTAGATCCCATTTGTCTATTTTGGTTTTTGTTGCCAATGCTTTCGGTGTTTTGGTCATGAAGTCCTTGCCTATGCCTATGTCCTGAAAGGTTTTGCCTAAGTTTTCTTCTAGGGTCTTTTTGGTGTTAGGTCTTACGTTTAAGTCTTTAATCCATCTGGAGTTAATTTTAATGTAAGGTGTCAAGAAGGGGTCCAGTTTCTGCTTTCTTCATACGGCTAGCCAGTTATCTCAACACCATTTATTAAACAGGGATTTCTTCCCCATTGCTTGTTGTTGTCAGGTTTGTCAAAGAGCAGATGGTTGTGGCCTCTGTTCTGTTCTATTGATCTGTATCTCTGTTTTGGTACCATTATTATGGTCCTTTGGTTACTGTAGCCTTGTGGTATTGTTTGAAGACAGGTAGCATGATTCCTCCAGCTATGTTCTTCTTGCTTAGAATTGACTTGGCTATATGGGCTCTCTTTTGGTTGCATATGAAGTTTAAAGTGGTTTTTTCCACTTCTGTGAAGGAGGTCATAGGTAGCTTGATGGAGATAGCGTTGAATCTATAAATTACTTTGGGAAGTATGGTCATTTTCACAATATTGATTCTTCCTAACCATGAGCATGGAATGTTTTTCAATCTGTTTGTGTCCTCTCCTATCTCCTTCAGCAGTAGTTCATAGTTCTACTTGAAGAGGTCCTTTACATCCTTTGCTAGTTGTATTCCTAGGTATTTTATTCTCTTTGTAGCAATTGTGAATGGCAGTTCATTCTTGATTTGACTTTCCTTAAGTCTGTTATTGGTGTATAGAAATGATTGTGATTTCTGCACATTGATTTTGTATCCTGAGACTTTGCTGAAGTTGCTTATCAGTTTAAGAATATTTCGGACTGAGACGATAAAGTCTTCTAAATATACAATCATGTTGTCTGTGAATAGAGCCAGTTTCATTTCCTCCTTTCCTAATTGAATATCCTTTATTTCTTTTTCTTAACTGATTGCTCTGGCTAGAATTTCCAATACTATATTCAATAGGAGTGGTGAGAGAGGGCATCCTTGTCTAGTGCCAGATTTCAAAGGGAATCCTTACAGTTTTTGCCTGTTAAATATGATATTGCCTGTGGGTTTGCCATAAACTTTTATTACTTTGTGATACGTTCCATGCATAACTAATTTATTGAGAGTTTTTAGCGTAAAGGCTATTGAATTTTGTCAAAGCCATTCTCTGCATCTATTGAGATAATCATGTGATTTTTGTCTTTGGTTCTGTTTATGTGGTGGATTACGTTTATAGAGTTGTGTATGTTGAACCAGCCTTGCATCCCTGGGATGAAGCCTACTTGATCATGATGGATGAGCATTTTGATGTGCACCTGCAATGGTTTGCCAGTATTTTATTAAAGATTTTTGCATCTATGTTCATCATGGATATTGGCCTGAAGTTTTCTTTTTTTGTTGAGTATCTGCTGGGTTTTGGTGTCAGGATGATGTTGGTCTCATAAAATGATTTCAGAAGGATTTCCTGCTTTTGGATTGTTTGGAATAGATTCATAAGGAGGGGTACGAGCTAATCTTTGTATGTCTGGTAGAATTCAGCTATGAACCCATTGGTTCCTGGGCTGTTTTTGGTTGGTAGGCTCTTTTTTTTTTTTTTTTTTTTTTTTTTTTTTTTTTTGAGATGGGGTTTCGCTCTTGTTACCCAGGCTGGAGTGCAATGGCACGATCTCGGCTCACCGCAACCTCCGCCCCCTGGGTTCAGGCAATTCTCCTGCCTCAGCCTCCTGAGTAGCTGGGATTACAGGCACGCGCCACCATGCCCAGCTAATTTTTGTATTTTTAGTAGAGACGGGGTTTCACCATGTTGACCAGGATGGTCTCGATCTCTCGACCTCGTGATCCACCCGCCTCGGCCTCCCAAAGTGCTGGGATTACAGGCTTGAGCCACCGCGCCCGGCGCGGTTGGTAGGCTCTTAATTGCTTCCTCAACTTCAGTCCTTGTTATTGGTCTATTCAGGGTTTCGACTTCCTCCTGGTTTAGGCTTGAGAGGGTAAAAGTTTGTCCAGCAATTTATCCATTTCTTCCAGGTTTACTGGTTTATGTGCATAGAGTTCCTTGTAGTAATCTCTGATTGTAGTTCATATTTCTGTGGAATCTGTGATGATATCCCCTTTATCATTTTTATTGCATTTATTTGATTCTTTTCCCTTTTCTTTTTTAGCTAGTGGTCTATTTTGTTGATCTTTCCAAAAAACCAGCTCCTGGATTTATTAATTTATTGAAAGGTTTTTTGTGTCTCTATCTCCTTCAGTTCTGCTCTCATCTTAGTTATTTTTTGCCTTCTGCTAGCTTTTGAGTTTTTTTTAAATCTTGCTCCTCTAACTCTTTCAGTTTTGATGATACAGTGTCAATTTAGATCTTTCCTTGCTCTTCATGTGGGCATTTATTGCTACACTGCCCTAAATGTGTCCCAGAGATTCTGGTATGTTGTGTCTTTGTTCTCATTGGTTTTGAAGAACATCTTTATTACTGTTTTCATTTCATTGTTTATCTAGTCAACATTGAAGAACCAGTTGTTCACAGTTTCCATGAAGTTGTGCGAATCAGAGTTAGTTTCTTAATCCTGAGTTCTAATTTGATTGCACTGTGGTCTGATATACTGTTTGCTATGATTTCCATTCTTTTGCATTTGCTAAGGAGTGATTTACTTCCAATTATGTGGTCAGTTTTAGAGTAGGTGTGATGTTGTGCTGAGAAGAATGTATATTCTGTGGATTTAGAGAGGAGAGTTCTATAAATGTCTATTAAGTTTGCTTGGTCCAGATCTGAGTTCAAGTCCTGGATATACTTGTTAATTTTCTGTCTCATTGATCTGTCTAATATTGATAGTGGAGTTTTAAAGTCTCCTACAATTATTGTGTGGGAGTCTTAGTCTCTTTGTAGGTTGTTAAGAACTTGTTTTATGTATCTGGGTGCTCCTGTATTGGGTGTATATATATTTTGGATTGTTAGATCTTCTTGTTGCATTGATGATTTTACCATTATGTAATGCCCTTGTTTGTCTCTTTTGATCTTTGTTGGTTTAAAGTCTATTTTATCAGAGACTAGGATTGCAACACCTGCTTTTCTTTGCTTGCATTTGCTTGGTAAATCTTTCTCCATTGAGGCTCTGTGTATCCTTGCACATGAGATGGGTTTCCTGGATACAGCACACTGATGGTTTTTGACTTTTTATCCAACTTACCAGTCTGTGTCTTTTGATTAGGGCATTTAGCTCATTTACATTTAACATTAATATTGTTATGTGTGAATTTGATCCTGCCATTTTTATGCTAGCTGTTTGTTTTACCCACTAGTTGATAGAGTTTTTTCATTGTGTCAATGCTTTTTACCATTTGGTACATTTTTGGAGTGGCTAGTACTGGTTGTTTCTTTCTATGTTTAGTGCTTCTTTCAGGAACTCTTGTAAGGCAGGCCTGGTGGTGATGAAATCTCTCAGTAATTGCTTCTTCATAAAGGATTTTATTTCTCCTTTGCTTATGAAATGTAGTTTGGCTGTATATGAAATGCTAGGTTGAAAGTTCTTTTTTTTTAAGGGTGTTGAATATTGGCCCCCACTCTCTTCCGGCTTGTAGGGTTTCCCTGTAGAGATCCTCTGTGAGTCAGTTGGGCTTTCCTTTTTGGGTAACCTGACCTTTCTCTCTGGCTGCCCTTAGCATTTTTTTCTTCATTTTAACCCTGGTGAATCTGATGTTTATGTGCCTTTGAGTTGCTCCTCTTGAGGAGTACCCTTGTGGTGTTCTCTGTATTTCCTGCCTTGCTAGGTTGGAGAAGTTCTCCTGGATAATATCGTGAAGAGTGTTTTCCAGCTTGGATTCATTCTCTCCATCACATTCAGGTTCACCTATCAAATGTAGATTAGGTATTTTCACATAATCCCATATTTCTTAGAGGCTTCGTTCATTTCTTTTTACTCTTTTTTTCTCTAATCTTGCCTTCTCACCTTATTTCATTGAGTTGATCTTCAGTCTCTGAAATTCTTTCTTATGCTTGGTCAGTTAGGCTATTGAAACTTATGTATGCTTCATGAAGTTCTCTTGTTGTGTTTTTCAGCTCCATCAATTCATTTATTTTCTTCTCTAACCTGTTTATTCTCATTAGCATTTCATCAAACGTTTCTTCAAGGTTCTTAGCTTCTTTGCATTGGTTTAGAACATGTTCTTTTAACTCAGAGAAGTTTGTTATTACCCACTTTCTGAAGCCTGTTTCTGTCAATTCATCAGATTCATTCTCCATCCAGCCTTGTTCCCTTGCTGGTGAGGAGTTGTGACCCCCTTGGAGGAGGAGAGGCATTCTGGTTTTGGGTGTTTTTGTCCATTTTGTGTTGTTGTTGTTGTTGTTTCCATCTTTGTGGATTTATCTACCTGTGGTCTTTGTAGTAGGTGACTTTCAGATGGGGTTTCTGAGTGGACATCCTTTTTTTGATGATGAAGTTATTTCCTTCTGTTTCTTTGTTTTCCTTCTAACCATCATTCTCCTCTGCTGTAGGACTTCTGGAGGTCCACTCCAGACCCTGCTTGCCTGGGGATCACCTGCAGTGACTGCAGAACAGTAAGGATTACTGCCAGTTTCTTATTCTGTTATCTTCGTCCCAGAAGGATAACTGCCATATGTTAGTCTGAGCTCTGTTTTATGAGGTGTCTCTTTTGATATATGGGGGTTAGGGAGCTGCTTGAGGAGACAGTCTGTACCTTATAGGAGCTCAAGTGCTGAGCTATGAGCTTTGTTGTTCCATTTAGAGCTGCTGGGCAGGTATGTTTAAGTCTGCTACAGTGGAACTCATAACCACCTTTTTTCCCAGGTTCTCTGTCCTGGGAAGGTAGGGGTTTATTTGTAAGTTCCCGATGTGCTGCTGCCTTTTTTCCAAGATACTCTGCCCAGAGGAGAGGTAGCCTAGTCACAGTCTACCAGCAGAGCCATTGCTGAGCTGCTGTGGCCTCTGCCCAGCTGCTGTGTGAACTTCCTTGTGGTTTTGTTTATAGAGTTATAGTTAGAAATGCCTTGGCAATGGCGAACTGCCTCAGTAATGGTGGATTGCCTTGGTAATGGTGGGCTGCCTCAGTAATGGTAGACTGCCTCAATAGTGCTGGACTGCCTCAGTAATGGTGGATGCTCTTCACCCCACAGAGCTGGACCATCCTGGGTCCAGCTGGGCTTCCTGTGAAACTCTCAGTCCTAAGCACTTCAGATTGCTGGTCTTTGTCAGGGTGGACCTGCCATACCAGATCACCTGGCTCCCTGTTTCAGCCCCCCTTTTTTCAGTTGAATGGGCGACTCCGTCTCCCAGGGGTTCCAGGCACCAGTTGAAATGGCCATCTAGATTTGTGTGAGTTTTTGTCTGGAGATCTGCTGCAACAGCTGAAACAGCCATGCTGGAGACTCATGGTGCTTTTCTGCCTGGGAATCTCCTAGTCTGTGGGCAGTAAAAACTTACTTGGAAATGTGGTGATCACTGACCCTCTATGTTATTCTCCCTGGGAACTGCACTCCAGAGTTTTTCCTATTTGGCCATCTTGGGTCTCTTGGTGTGCCAATTATACAGTAGCTTGTAGAACTTTAAAAAACTGTGTTTTGGGTTTTATAACTTTTTCTTTCTTTTTGCTTTAAAAATAATAATCAGAACCACAAAACATATATGTATTTATACAAAAATCACTTATGTATACATAGAGAGAGATTGAATATTGAAATGCCATGGTAGCTGGGTGAGACAGCTCACATCTGGAATCCCAGCACTTTGGGTACCCAAGGTGGGCAGATCACTTGAGATCAGGAGTTTGAGACCAGCCTGGCCAACATGGTGAAAACCTGTTTCTACCAAAAAGTACAAAAAATAGCCAGGCATGGTAGTATGTGTCTGTAGTCCCAGATACTCAAGAGATTGAGGCATGAAAATTGCTTCAACCTGGGAGGCAGAGGTTGCAGTGAGCTGAGATCACACCATTGCATTCCAGCCTGGGTAATAGAGTGGTACTATGTCTCAAAAAAAGAAAAAAAAAAAAAAAAAAAAAAAAAAAAAAGCCATGCATTTTAAAGAATTTCTTTTTATATACATATTCTCTCTCTGTGAATAGATTTTACATTTTAGGTAAGGTCAAAAGTATATTCAGTCAAATTCTAATAATTTATAAAATAGTTCATTCTATTGAATTGAATATCTCCTGTATTCTTCAGCATAGACACTATACTACAAGAAAAATGTCTGTGTTACATTTCAAAATGCTTTCTTCAATTAAAAAGTCTTGAAAAATGTCTTAAGGAGTAGAAATATTAGTAAATAATAAATGAAATATTTTTGAAAACTGTGTGGAAATATATATATGTACATGTATATGTGTTTGTATGTGTATATATATATATTTGTATGTGTATGTGTTTTCATACTTTTATAATTAATTCTTTGGTGTGTATTTTAGGAATACTCTATCATCATACTGTATATACATGGAAATTTTGGATATGCCTATTAACAGTACATTAAAGCATCTGTTCATTCAGTTCTACACTGAGTATTATTACTCATTCTAATCTAATAATCTGGTAGGCAAAAGAACTCATTTTAAATCTGCATATATTTTCATTATAAACAAATATACTTCCTGATAATTGACGTGTCAAATATATTTACTGACCACTGGTATTTTATATTGTATGACTTGCCTGATCATGTACTTTGTCTATTTTTCCAATAGCTTATTCCACTTTTTCTTACTTTTCTAACATTTTTGTTTATGCATTAGAAAGTTAGTGTTTTATAATTTATGATTTTATTTCATATGGCTGATTGTTCAATAACTTTTTAAATTAAATCATCTTTTCCACATTGATTTAAAAATTACATTTTATTGAAATATTAAATTTCCAGAAGTAGTTTTGTACCCAGGGTGGGGCACAGGGGCTGAGCTCCCTCCCTGTGTTTGCCAAAGATGTAACTGGCAGATAGGACCAGAGCTGCAGGGGTGTCCCAAAGAGGCTTCCAGTTCTCCCATTTGTTGTTTTCCTTGATGTGCCCAGGACCTTGGCCTCTCTTGCCCCAAGAATGGGGGAAGGGGCCCTGGAGGCATGGTGAGCTTACCATTCCGATAATATTACGTGCCCAAAGAGTTTAACAGAGAGCAATTTATTAGGCAGAGAGAGAGAAAGAGAGGAGAGAGAGTTCCCACGCTGTCGTGGGAGGGAATCCAAGGGAGGAATATGCACAGGTAAGGAGCAGTGGGGTTTTAACTCTGAAGTTATTCCTACCCCATTCATGTTCTTGTCCAATGAGCGTTCTTTCAAACTCCCACTGGAGTGATTGATCTTTGACTCTGATACTTGATTGGTTATTTGGCTTACATCAGAGCCCCCTCCTCCCAAAGCTTTTCCTGGGCTTTTTGAACAAAGTATTACACCTGGAATTTCAATTTAGCCCACACATGGGAAAGTCAGACAAAAAACTCTAGGTTCCAAGATCTGAGTTTGGATGGAGGTATGGTGCTGGGAAGCTCTTGCCTTTGAAACCGCGCCCCTTGTGGACCCACACAGCCCCTCAGTTTGATCCATATCTATTATTTATTTGTAGTTTATAGTTAGGACCAGTTTTGCTACTTATTTGCATGGAGATAATTTTTATTCTTTTTGATTTGTATTAAAATTGCTACTTTTTCAGATATAGATCACATGAAATATTAAAGTGATCATCTAAACAATTTGGCTCAAAACTTATTTTGAACAATTCACATAACTGAAGGGAAAAGTAAACCTGAAATCCACAGATTACTTATGTGTAAAATATGTTATTCCAATTTTCATATATAGGTTTGGAACTCTTTTTATTATCAATTATGAAAAGAAATTACAATAATAACTCTTATCTGTGTCCAAATTGTAGAAACATCAACAATTCTATTTTTACAAACCCGAAAATTCAAAAAATATTTTGGAAATGGTGAAGATGATGATGATGTTTTTAAAGGCTGACTTTATAATCAACTATCTGTCAGTGTAAAGAAAACCATATAGTCTTAAAAGAATTTTTATCAAAAGTGCCTTTCTGTGCCCAGAAGAATAAATCTTGAAAGTAATATGGAACCTTTCAAGGAATTGACAGAAACAAAATGTACACTGAGATTTAGATAGAACTATTATTTCTATTTGCCATAAAATCTTGAATTTAGTAATTAAATCCTAAGTTTAAAAATGAATACAATCTCCTTGAAGTTTAATATAACATTTAAAGTTTTGTTACGATTTTTATCATATATAACGTATATGCTGTATCCACTTGATAATTTAAAGGGAATCTAAAGAGTTGAATTAATTACATGAATAGTTTCAAATAAAAAATTATCAAGTTCTGCTGCATTTATCTACCATTTTCTTATGAAAATTAAATCAGATGTTCTTTGCATATTGAAATATTTATAACATATGTTAAAATCCTTAAAATTTCATTTGTAACATTAGTTTCTTGAAATAAACCAGGAGATATGAAAGAATTAAGTTTCTTTTAGTCGACATAGAATATAGTAGACAGTCTCTGAAGAAACTTAAAAGCCATTAAATACAGAATGTATTTTAATGGGATTAGGGTACAGAGTAACTGAGAGGACAATGAGAAGAATTTGGAAACAGAAAAGCACAATGTTCTGATTAAGCACTTTGACATGTAATTTTTAGTACAATAGCATGCTGGCTGGGATGAAAGGTGCAAAAGAATTCTCTGCAGTTTCATGATAAGGTGTGAATGGTTATTTGTCTTTAACTTAGATCTAATTTAGGACCAAATAGAGTATTTCAGTTGAAGTGAGTGTTGTCTGTGTAAAATAATATAAGAACAGAGACATTCAAGATAACTCAGGAAAACAGTTTTTTAATTCAAGTTTTGAGAAATTGAATTTCTTTTTCAGACAACTTTAAGTTTGAAAAAATGTGTTTTTCCTCAAATTAGAAAGTTCTCCTTAAGCTCGTTTTTTTTATTTTGAAAAGTAGTGCAAAATTTATATTTAATGTATTGTGAAACACATACAAGACCACAGGATAAATTTTTTGAATTTTTTTTAAAGAAAACAGAATAACATGTTGGCAGAACAAAAACCAAGCATGTATATTCTAGCAGCAAATAAAAATTGACTACCATAGCTATTTTTAAAAAATATTAAATTAATTAACTAAATACAACTTATTAACTATTTTCTAGAAGAATTCCTAACAAAAAAACCTCAGAAAACTTTTTTTAAAAATGGGCAAGTACATCCCAAGCAAATGCAAATAAAGAGAAAACAATCATGAATTTAAGATCAAGCAGGTCCAGAATCGATGCTAAAGGATCAACAAAGTAAACCAAAGAATTTTACAATGGCATACTATATAATCCACACTAAAGACCTAATATCTTTGTACCCAATAACAGAACAGAAACATTTTTAACACAAAAGTTATAGGAAATACAAAGAAAAATAGCAATACAATAGAAATACAAAGAGAAAAAGCAATACATATTATTTGAATGATGCTTGTAATATCATACAAACAATATGTTTCTAGCTATTTTTCTTTATATTATAACAGATCAAGTGGATACAAAATATTTAGAGATAGAAAAATTAACTGTAAATTAGAAATATATCTAGTGGATATATATTTAAAAATATAAAATGAAAGAAAGCTATGCTTTATTTTAAACTTCCTGCTATATATGCAACATGATCATAAAACTGACCATAAATTAAGCCATAAGAAAAGCCACCCTGGATAATGTGTATTCACCAATATAATATCTTACAGAATAGTTTAACTGCCCTAAGAATCTCCTTTGCTTCATGTATTCATCACTTACATACTAACTACAAACTAAAAATAATGCATATAAAACGTTATGATCATAAATCATCAAAATTGGAAATAATCTATCGCTTTCTGTCAAAATTTAAGGTGGCTACATACATTGGCACAGTTTTTCACCTACATGTGGAATATTATATAGATCATTCTTAGACTAAAAAGTAATATTTTTTGTTTATCTGAAATTCAAATTTAACTGGGTGTCTAGTTTCTTGTTTTTGCTAAATCTAGAAACCCGTTATTTGAATGTTTTTTTCTCCTTCTGAGTCTATATTTTGATATTTTTTAATTCTCATGGCAGAAGGAATGTCATCAAGCCAATAAAGTCTCCAAAACTGTTCTCACACAAATTGTTTCTCTTAAGTTAGTAATATACAATAATATGTCTGTCTCCTATTACCAGAATTCATAACATCATGTTGAGCTTTCCCTAGTCAAACATTGCAAGTCGTCAACCAGCATATTTCTTACAATTTTTTGTGGTATTATACACAATGTAATATTATTCAGCCATAAAAAAGAATAAAATTGATGCAGGATTTTCTTCTTGGTCACTTTGTAAGTCAGGGAACTCTGGCAGTGACACTCAGCCCAGGCCTTGTTCAGCCATGCTACCTGCTTCAGGAGATGACCCTCACACTTGGCCCACCTGAGCCAAGTCTGGCATGCGCACCAGTGCCTGAGTTATTGTCTTATGCCTAGGAAGTATAAGAATATGCTGACAGTTGAAAAGTGACCAAGGTGGGGAGTTTATTGACGAAAGTTCTCACTATGGATTTCAGGTTTCATCTGGGACCAGCAGTGTGGTGTGCCAGGCTTCATGCTGTTTTTTGACTTGAAGATGGGGTTTCATCAGGAGCCTGTTCCTATCTACCTAGACATTTGGCTGCCTCCTGTCCTATCATTTACTCATTAAGTGGGAAAACTTAGCTTTCCAACCAATCTGTCTCCTGTCCTCTCCCTTTTTTAGTAGTTTATATGCCAAGCAAACAATGATATTTCATTATCCTTTACAATCACATGAAAATCATTATTTAGAGAATAAAAGTCAAATTTCATCTCTACATTAATCTACTATTAATGTCAACCTCCATTTTTAAAATGAAACCCTATAGATAATTCTATCCAATCTGACCAGTTTGACTATGAAGTGAGATTCCTGTAAACCTTTTGTAACCTTCAGAAATTTTTGTTAAAGAGTAGATCAGTGCCTTAAGAAAAGTTTATTGTGCTTTTATTTCAATGATCAATTTATAGGAAAAGCATATATTACTGTTTTGAATTTAGTCAATATGTTCAGAAACAGAATTTATTTTGCAAGATTAATTTTTACAAACCTTCCAAAACTTGTTTAAACTTTCAGCTTTATCTTATTCAATTTAAAACAATCTGTTAACCCTCTAAGTTAGGCAAAATTATATTCCCATGCCTTCTTATAATCTATTACTAAAAACACATTGTATTTTCGTTATACCCCTTTCATGTAAATCTATTTTCATGCAATTCAACTTTGTCAGTCTCAATTGCATGTTATAATGGTAACTCTTAGCAATTTTTATTTTTATTGTAAAACTTGGTAAGCTATTTTAATTATGTACTATGTGTAGCTAAGATTTGACTCCTTCCAAAATAGTTATGGATGTAGTTAATTCTATATGTACCCAGGACTTACCAAACTATGAAGCAGACAAGTTGAACAATTTTAAAAAGCCAAAGAAGCAGTTTGCAACCTTAAGGCATTTAGAAAACCTAGTGCTTGATCTACATAATTTAGACCCCATATTTAATTTTTGAAGACATTAATATTTTACCAATAATATTTAAAACTGCTTTTATTTCTCAAAGACTAAAGTCACATGAACTAAAATGAATGACAGCTTTTATTTTTCCTTCTACAATATTTGATCAAAGTGTTTATTTTTCTAGCCAATTAATTAGAGATTTTTTAAAATGTTAAACATCACACACGTAATGTATATAAAAGTACACAAACAGAAGAAGATACAGTAGTTGTAAGATTTTTGTTTGGCAATCATCTACCTGAATTACTGGCCTTATAGTCGAGCCCTTCAAAAAACAGGTTATACAAACCTGCAGTTTTTAGGGCCTAATAAGCAGATAAAGCTGGAAGACACAAACAAAATTTGATATAAATCTATCTGCTTTTAATTCCTGGGGTTCCATGAGGCAAACAGAGGATTTTCCCCAAAATGAGCTCTGTTGCATCTTCTGTTTTACTTAAGGAGTCCGATGCTCTCAGAATTTATCTTAGGGCCTCTCACACATGCATTAAGAGTGGCAAGTCAAAATGAAGAAAAATAAATCAGTTGACTGAAAAAAAATTTCCAGTGAATCAAGATCCAAGAAGAGATAAACATAAAGGCCTTTAAATATACCTATAACTTTGATATCCACCTTTAATTAAGCTGACTTTAACCATACTGCTCTTTAAGGAAATCCTTTTAAATCCCTTGCTACCTGACTTTAGTTGTGCCAAGTGGCCAATATTTCTGGCTTTTGAACTTGAGCAAAAGTAACCCCACAGGTGAAACCAACAATCCTCATCTAAGGTTATAACTTAACTGTGAGTTTACAAGGTATTTTCAAAGAGGTGGTAAGCAGTTTTGCAAAATCTAGAATCTTTATAGATAGCTCACAGACAGGATAATTTAAGAAAACAAGCTAGAAGTTGTTCATGGAGGGAAAGAAAATCAGCAAATAGTAACAGTCAGACAGATACTAACCAGAAAGTACTAATTCCCTAAGCCAGGCTTGAGCCCAGACTGCCATTGTAAAATGGCAGAGACCAAAACAAAGTACTGCCATGTTACAGGGCTAAGCTCCCAAGAACATAAAACAAGATGGAGCAAAGTTTGTTACTGACTAGTTTGCCGGGCTGGCTTAACCAGCAGGCTTATGGGGTCCTAGAACCACATTTTGTTTTAAGGTATTCCTCTTGGTTAGAAAGATACTCACAGCACAAGGTACCACAGATTCACTACAGCTTCAGACTAGCTTCACAAATCCATTTTCCATTAATCAAAACTTTACAGAGGATATGAACGGATTTTTATCATTTATTTTACCAATTTTCACAGACAAGAGGGAGGCCAGGAGTTTGAATGGTAAATATAAATTAAAATTACCATTTTACCAGCATGTCAGGGGTTTCTTTCCCCTAAGCTATGCATCCCTATCTACCCTGGAGTCTTGTGAAGGGAAAACTGATGAAGAAGTTATTTGCATACTGTAAAAGTTGTCTCTTCTCAATAAATTTGCTCATTTAGATCTATAATTTCCTCCCAGTTTGTTTTTAAGCCAAACCGTTTAATGTGTGGGGAAATTAAACTTTTCCAGTTCTGCAGATGAATCCAAGGTAAGTGTCCTGTAGTACAAGGACACAATTACGCATCCATGAAGAAAAGACAGAGGAAGAAACAGAAAAAAGTTATTTTTTTTTTCTAAGTAGTTCTAGTGACTCAAGATGCCTTCAAGAGCAGTACAGACTAAAAGATGGCTGGTTACCCACCTGGAAAGAGGGGGAAAAGGCATCCCTTAGCTCTTTTCTCTTCCCAGTGAATATCGGGGGTACATGAAGGAGAGAAAGAAAAGGTATCTTCTTTCTTTATTCCCACTTTATATCCCAGAGTCCTAGTGACCTTGGCAGGTTGCTGTCCATGGGTGCCAATGTGGCCTTCATCCATGTCAAACAGGAAGGCCTAGAGGGTAGCAATTATCCCCTCTCACCTACACATTGCGTATCCTCCCTGCTGTTGGTAACCTCATCTGTGCCAGGGATGCTAGTATGACCTCTGTCCATGAAATGGCAGTGTGGGTGGTAACCAACAAGATTTAGTCATGCTCATCGGCACTGTGCCCCTTGACTTCTGTGGCTGTCTGCCTCTGGATCCTTCAGATCCAGTTTTTTCCCCCCTGGGGCTTCATCCCAAAGCTTGAAATTGAGTTCGGGACAAAGGGGTGCCTCAGGAAGCTGAATGGACTCATTAAGTTTGGGAGTTTGGTGAATTGTGTTCCTGGCCTAATAAGATACCTCCCAAAGGGAAAAGAAAAGAAAAGAAAAGAAAAGAAAAGAAAAGAAAAGAAAAGAAAAGAAAAGAAAAGAAAAGAAAAGAAAAAAGAGAAGAGAAGAGAAGAGAAGAGAAGAGAAGAGAAGAGAAGAGAAGAGAAGAGAAAAGAAAAGAAAGAAAAAAAAGAAAAGAAAAGAAAAGAAAAGAAAAGAAAAGAAAAGAAAAGAGAAAAGAAAAGAAAAGAAAAGAGAAAAGAAAAGAAAAGAAAAGAGAAAAGGAAAAGAAAAGAAAAGAACAAAACAAAACAAACAAAAAACTCCTGCATAGAAAAGCTTCCTGTATTCACATGACTGTGTTAACTCCTCACATGTGGAGAAAAGAAAACAAAATAGCTCAAGTTCAGGGCAGGGAAGGTGTCTGAGGGAAAAAGCCTCCTCTTACTTTATGCAAATGTGTTCCTGCAACAGGAGAAAACCTCTTAATCATTGTACCCTCCATGTCAGATGGAAACCACATTGTTCTGAATTGCCTATGGTTGGGCTGAATGCTCATTCTTCCCAGTAATATCTCTGCAGTTTGCAGCAACACCCTTAACATTATCCAAAAATGATCAGAGCCATTTCAAACCATGAAAGAAGTAAGGGCAAATATCATTGAAATATCATGAAAAGTTTTGCAGGTCTTGGCTGATGCTCTAACGGGTGGTGGGGATGGAACCAGTTCAAGGACCTTCTGACAACACCAAGCTCTGGCCTCAGCCAGATCCCCTCAGTGGCCCCAGGACCTTATTCTGGTCTCATGCAATGGCCAGGCGTCCATGAAGGGAAACAAAGCCAATATTCCTTTCACCCAAGAGACAGAGAGAGAGAGACAGAGAGAGGTAGCAGGGTCACATCCTGTCCTCTGTGGCTGTGCATTCTTTCTCAACTGGCTAGTCAGAGATTTGATGCTTCATTTCCCTTCAGAAGAAACTCTGAGGGCAAGAAATGTCAGGAAAAAATGAAGAGTCTATGTCCACATTTACTCACCTCTCAGGTATCCTGGACGAGACCCTAAAATTACACAGGATTTCCTTCTTGGTCACTTTGCAAGCTGGAGACCTCTGGCTAATGACGCCCCATCTGGGCCTTGCTCAGCCACACTCCCTGCTGCAGGAGATGGCTTGTGCACTCGGCCCTCCGGGCTGAGTCTGGCTTGCTCACGGGTTCTGGAGTTCTTGTTCCATGCCCAAGAAGTATTAGGATATGCTGAAAATCAAAAAGTGAGCAAAGCAGGGAGTTTCATTGAATGATAAAACAGCTTCTAACACAGTCGGGACTTGCGGATGGTCCCCCTACCCAAAAGTAGGAGAGTCCCCAAAATGTGGCTGTGTCTGGGGCTTTTATGGGCTCAGAATAAGGGAGGGGAAGGCTGTAGGTACTATGAGAAAAGGCAACATTTGATTAGTCAAAAGGTATTATGCAGAAAGTATCAATTAGGAAAGGGTGGGCAAACAGGAACAGAAGTTCTCACTCTGGGTTGCGGGTTTCATCTAAAACCAGAAGTCTGGTCTGTCAGCCTTCAGGCTGTTTGTGAGCTTGAAGGTGGGGTTTCACCAGGGACCCAGCCTTATCTGTCTAGTCATTTGTCTGCCTCTTGTCACTATCAAAATCATGTATTTTACAGCACCGTGGACGGAACTGGAGCCCACTATCTTACGTAAAACAACTCAGAAACTGAAACTCTTGAATCTTAAAAGGCATCGATATGCAGAAAATCAAAATGTGGGGATGACATCAGAACAAGAGAAAACAAGATATTCAAAAGCAGAGCAATGTGAACCTGTATAGGTTCCTGCTGTTAGTCTAGAAGAGCATGGATGCAGTGTTCATGTGGTGAAAAATGATGCTGGAAAGACAGCTGGGGAGCAGAAATTTAGCTTTTACTTTTTGGGTAATCAGGTGATTTTTAAAATGTTTAATTGGACACCTATATGATCAGATTATATAAATATGATTTTTCTTCCATTATTACTTAATATAATGATTCATGCTCTTTATTGCTACATAATATTTTATTTTTAAATGCAATGGCTGCATGTAACCAGTGGGTTATTAATGTATCTATTTTGAAAACCTATAATTGATATTGCTGTTTTTATCTTTGTATTTTAGTGTAATAATTTTTTAAGTATGTATATTTTTTGTTTACAGATATAAAAACTTTTTTTTTTGTTTGTATACATTTAAGAAATACAAGTGCAGTTTTATTACATGGATATATTGCATAGTGGTAAAATCTGGGCTTGTTGTTATCACCGTTACTTGAATTGCACCTATCAAGTAATTTATCATCCTTGACCCTCCTTCCACCCTCCCGACTCTCCCAATCATTAATGTCTATTATTCCACACTCTATTTTCATTTTTATATGTTATTTAGCTTCCACTTACAAGTGAGACTAAAAGGTATTTATGCACTACTATTAAGAGGATTAGGAAAGACAAAATAGCCATTTTCTTTGAATTTATCAAGCTTAGTCTGGTGAAAAGAAAGGCAAAAGAATGTAAGTTTTGTTGGAAATTAGGTGGGCATTTGGGAGGAGGTGTTCCTGCAATGAGTCTGACTTAGAGGGTTTCCAAAAGGAACACTGGAAGGAAAAAATATGTCTCCTCCATAGAAACAATGGGAAAATAGAGAGGGAGGAGAATATAGTGAGAAAAGAAATCTGGTGTGGCTGGAAAGTAGACAAAGGGAGAATGACGCTTGGAATTTTGGTAATTTCATGAAATAAAGTGCAGTTGATTTACTGGAATATAAAATGTTAGAGATGGAAACAGACTAAGTTTGAAGAAAAAAATAAAAATGATTTCCATTGCTGTGTTTAGAGATGAAAAAACTAAAACACAGAGATCTCATGAGGTATTACTGTAATCCAATCTGAAACACTTTGGAAATGCTAACATGAATTATTTTTGGATGGATGATATGGTTGCCTGTATCATTTTTAGAATGGTTTTTAAAATTGCTCTGTGCTACATAACTACGGAATTTTTTGAAAATGAAAATAAACTGTCATAGAAATACTTTTACTTGGTGACTCATTCTTTCACTTTAATAACAATTTACATAAATGTCCACATATAATTCCCAACAGATTGAAACACACAAGGTCAACTATAATAATTCTTCACTGAATGATTTATGTTAGAAAATAATTCTATGGAAAAAAAAATGAAGAATTTAGTGCTAAACCAAGAAATAATTTATTTCAAAAGTCAGAACAATAGAAAATCACAATACCATTGGCATTATTAACTAAAATAATTGATATCACAAATATTATGTCTTAGTTACTTGTTTTATGTTTGTATTAATGGTGAGTGTTAGCAGAGAAATAAAACAGGAAAGAAACGAAAGAGTTGAATAAATAGAGGGGCTGCAATCATATACGGAGTCATTTGTGGAGGCACAGAGGTCATATTTTAGCACAGGCTGATGATTTGCATTTTTTGCATTCTTGAGATTAAATTAAAGCTGGGGAAGGTTTAAAATGATGCCACTTGTTAGCAAGTGATTGAAGCACTATGGCAAGAGAAGATGATGGTTTCCTTCAGGATTATCGTGCAGGTGGTACCTTTCCTCAGAATTATACATAACACATACATACCTATATGAGAATATTAATGTTAATTCATCTAACTTTACACTTATACAAATCTAATTATACATAATTTAGCTTGATTTCTCTCCCCCAAATATCCTATGACTTAACAATCTGTCATAGTATAGAAAGTGACAAGGATACTGCAGTCCCTCTCTGTTTTTAAAAGCTTAATAGGTATTTTCCCTATCATTTTGTAACAATTAATGCATTGCTCTTTTCTGCCACACTGATTTTAGTTTTACTTCTCAATAAAACAGCTGTATGTTTTTAAAAGAATATGCCATTGAAAATCACAATTATTTGCTCAAAAAGATGAGCCTTCAGGTTCATGTTTCTTGATACTTGCTCTGAAGAGTGTCATTATTCATGATCGAAATGAAATCAATGATCTGTTTTGTTTTCATGTAACTGTTTTGCCTCATTCTGTCTTTTTTTTTCTGTGACAGTGCTCTGACCCTTGTATATTTGTCTTTTATTATATTATCTTTCATGTTGTTTTTAATTGAATTAATACATATGCATAATTTAAGGAATCTATTATTCTTACGACCGTTAAAATCAAGAGCACTCCCTAGCACTCATCTTGACCCTGCCTTGCTGCTTTTCCAGTAAGAATAATCAATTCCCTCAGCTGATTTTTTCACTATTTAATAACAGGACTCTAAATAACATGTAGATATAGCTAATTTTTTTTTCTTTTCAAGTTTAGGCATTATGTATGAATTTCTTATTATAGAACATAAAAATGTATCACTTTCTTCTCCCCAGTTCAGATATTCCAATTTTGAAATCTTTATCCTTGTGACTGTGTTTTAATTTTATAATTGCTGATAGATCAGCATTTGGTATTTACAATATTGTTACTGTGTAATTGATATTCACAACTAGGCCACATAATATTTATTTGTTCTAATAGATTTTTGTGGATTATTTAGGATTTTCTACATATAATATGTTATGCTTGTGAACAGAGATAATTTCACATCTATTCCAGATTGGATGCCCCTTTTTTTCTAGTCTGCTTACTTATAGCCAGTAAATTCTAGAAAATTCTAGAAAAATAATGACTATATGTGGAGAGGATGGACATCTTTGTCTTATTCATCATCTTAGGGGAAAATCATTCCAATTTTCACCCTTGAGTATTATATTGTGTTTTTTTTAATTATATATTCCCTTTATCAGGTTCTGGAAATTCCCTGTGTTCTTAGTTTATTGAGTGCTTTTTCCACGAAAACACGTCAAAAACATTTTTTTAACTTCAATTGAGGTGGCCATGTGTTTTTTTTCCTTTTATTCTACTAATATGATGGATCACATTTATTTATTTTTGTCTGTCATGTATAATCTTTCTAATATGCTCATAGATTCAGTTTGCTAGTGCTTTGTTGAGCATTTTTATTCTTGTATTCTTAAACAATGTAGCTCTTTTGTTTTATTTTCCTGTAATTTTCTTGGCTTTGAAATCAAAGTAATACTGGCTTATAACTGTTAGGAATGAGTTAGGAAGTATCCTCTCCTATTCCATTATTTGGAAGATATTTGGAGTAATTCACCAATGAAATCATCTGGTCCTGAGTTTTTCTTTGCTAAACTTTAAAATCACTGACTCAATCTCTTTAGTTGTTAGTTTTTTTGAGACTTTCTGTTTCTGCTTGAATTAGTGAAACATTTTGTGTTTCCAGGAATTTGACCATTTCCTCTATGTTGTCTATCTTTTGATATAAAATCTCTCATAATCATCTCATAATTTTTCTTATTTCTGTATGGTCAGTAGTATTGCCTCTACTTTATGATTTGAACAGTTTGAGTATTCTCTCCCTCTCCCCTATTTTTGGTCAGTGTAGCTAAAATATTTGTGAATCTCGTTGATTTTGTCGAATAAATAATTTTTGGTTTCTTTAAATCTATTTGTTTTCCTTTGTATTTTCTATTTTATGTATTAAAATCTTTCACTCTAATTGTTATTATTTCTGTCCTGCTACCTTGAATTTACTTTGCCCTTTTTAAAACTATTTCTTTAAGGTGCAAGTTAAGTTACTTAATTGATATCTTCTTTTTAATATAGGCATTTGCAGCTATAAATACTCCTCTGAGTACTACATATGCTACATTCCATAAATTGGGTTTGTTTTGAGGTTTTTTTTTAAATCTCTAAACATTTTTTAGTGTCTTTTGTGATTTATTTTTTGACCCACTAGTTGTTTAAACTATGTTGTTTAATTTCTATTTAAGAATTTTTCAGTTTTTCTTCTGTTACTCATCTTTAGCTTTATTTCTTGTGGTTAGAGAAGATACTTCTTATGGTTTCAAACTTTAAAAATTGTTGAGACTTGTTTTATAATCTTCATGTGTCCTGTCTTGAAGAATATTTAATATACATTTGGAAAGTGCTGTTATTGGGTCGAATGCTCTGTATAAGTTAAATCTCATTGATTTATAGTATTGCTCAAGTCTTCTGTTTTCTCTTTTTATCTCAAAAGTCTCTTCACATAACTTTCCTCAAGTATGAAAGACAGACTTCCAGCAATCTAAAAGGCAACAGGAAACCAGTATTGTTGTCTCTTTCATTCCCACTAAACTTGTAGGTTTACATACTTAAAGGACAAAGAAACAAACTTTTTTTTTTTTTAAAAAAAAAGCAAAAACAGTTTTGTTTTGTTTTTTTTTCTAAAAAAAAAGTAAAAACAGGTTGTTGTTTTTTTTTTTAAACTTTCTTTTAAGTTCAGGGGTACATGTGCAGGATACGCAGGTTTTCTACATAGGTAAACATGTAACACACATGTTTGTGTGTCATGGGGGTTTATTGTACAGATTTTTTCATCACTCAGGTATTAAGCCTAGTATTCATTAGTTATTTTCCCTGATCCCCTCCCTCCTCTTACCTTTCACTCTCTGATAGGCTCCAGTGTGTGTTGTTCCCTCCTATGTGTTCATGTGTTCTCATCATTTAGCTCCCACCTTATAAGTGAGAATATGTGGTATTGGGTTTTCTCTTCCTACATTAGTATGCTAAAGATAATGGCTTCCAGCTCCCTCCATGTCCTTGCAAAAAGACAAGATTTCATTCTTTTTTATGGCTGCATAGTATTCCATGATATACATGTACCAAATTTTCTTTACTTATTCTATCTTTGATGGGCATTTGGGTTGATTTCACATCTTTACTATGGTGATTAGAGCTGAAGTGAACATACATTTGTGATTAGAGCTGTAATGAAAATATGTGTACATGTGTCTTTATAGTAGAAAGATATATATTCCTGTGGGTATATACCCAGTAATGGCATTGCTGGTCAAATGGTATTTCTGTCTTTACGTCTTTGAGGAATTTCCACACTGTATTTCCCAGTCGTTGAACTAATTTACATTCCCATCAACAATGTATAAGTATTCGTTTGTCTCCACAACCTTGCCAGCATCCATTATTTTGCCTTTCTATTAATAGCCATTCTGACTGATATGAGATGGTATCACATTATGGTTTTGATTTGCATTTCTCTAATGATCAGTAATGTGTATTTTTTTTTCATATGCTTGTCAGCCGCATGACATAAGACTTGTTTTTTGTTAACAGGACAAACCTTATATTATTGTTCCCATGAGGCCTCAAAAGAGCAAATGCCATCAGTTTTAATCAGACAAAACTAAGATGTAGCTTTAGACACTTTGGTTTGATTCATTTAGTAGGTTACATGCACTTAAAAATTAATAATTATTTTTATATAATAGGACCAGTAGACTAAGTCTTTAGTACAAAGATTTTAAGATTCTCAGATTTAGCTGACATTTGAATTATCTGCGATATGACCCAGATCAATCAGAATTTCTCAGAATGATATGTACCTAGGTATGATGATATGTATAAAGCTCCCCAAAAGATTTAAAGTTGAGAAACACTAATAGAAGAGATTATCTGTGGAGATTATCATCAGATTTCTTATTTAAGAAGTTAGTTACATACATATATAACGCATATCTCACACATATATGTCACATATCACATATATCACATACGTATATGTGATGTATATATGTGTGATATGTGATATATGTCACACACATATGTCACATTTATCACACATATACATCACACACATATCACACATATATATCACATACATATATATCACACACATATCACACATATATATGTATGTGATATATATGTGAGATATATATGTGTGGTATATATGTGTGATATATGTGTGTCATATATATGTGTGAGATATATATATATATCCAGTTGCTGATGAGTTACTGAGTGACTTTTTCAGTTGTGTCCATTTGTGTGGATCACATTTTTTATCAAGAACAGCAACTATCAAATTTTGAGGTGAACATTATTTATAATCCCATTTTACAGATGAGAAGATGAAACTTATTAAGGATAAGAAATGTGCCTAATGCAACTCATATAGCAAGTTGAAGAGCCTGAATTAAAACCCAGCTAAACACAGCACCTCCAGAATCAATTATAACCTTAATAGAATAGCCAGCATGTTTTGTTGGCCACTATGTTTCAAGAGTTTCCATTAGGATACAATTGCTATCACTCTTAAATTATATTTAGCATATCACTTTATATTAAGTCACTCAAGTCATCCTTTTCTTTGTATCATTAGAATGACCCTTTTCCAGAGACCAACGAACTTCACTAAGAAAGATTTCAGCCATTAAAATTAAGTCAAGTCACTGCAATTTTACCACTTAGATTTAAAGTGTATGTGAACTGGTGTGATTTCATCATTCTGATCAACTGAATCTTTCATAATAAATAAAATTGGAAATGTAAGACTAATTGTGTTTTGTATAATTTGAGCTTATTTTTATATAAATTTCTGAAGGGAGGAGAAAGAAAAACTCAATTCTTGCTGGTCCCCTAAAGAAGTAAGAACCCCTGGCATCTTTCCATCCAGTAATATCAAATAGTTATCACAGACTGAGAGAAAAGTGTGCCTTGTATGCTGAGATTACTAGAACTCACGAGCTTCCAACAGATAATGAGAAGTCATACAAGACTGAGTAGTAACTTGGAAATGAGAAAAACTATGAATGCGTTGATGTTCAAAACACTTTATGAAGAGAAGGCAACTCAGCTGCTACATGAGCCAAAGACAGAAAAGAGTAGGACACAGATTTAGATTTTATCCAGAGTCAGGTAATACCAAAGACACAATGGTGACATCTTCCATAGTATTTTGGTCCATGGAATTCTTTAATACAACATCACTAGAAAGATGCTAGTACTTACTACACCTTGCACAACAAAGAAATAATCAAAAACACTTTATAATTCAGTATAGACTTTTAAATGAATAAGAGAATCTTGGCTCCAAATTCTAAAGAATAATGTTTTCTAGTTACTATTGCAAATCAATGTGTTTAATTATTCAAACTCTTATTTTTTAATCTCATGTTAAAGTAGGTAATTCTATTCTGAGAAACAAGACATTTACAAATTTATTTCAAGTCTCTTCAGAAATAGAATTTTTGCCAAGTCACCGAAAATATAAAATCAGAAGCTGTTGCTATTAAGAAGAAAAAGAATATGTACTTGTATTGATTCCAGCAGGAGGACAGAGACAATGATTATCCATGCCCTCCTAATTATGTCTGATATTGTAACGTCAGGAAACTTTGCTCTTAGATGGAGTTTTAAACAAATGTTATAATTCATTACTCCTTACAATAATTTAATAAACCTAATTTATCCCATTGGAAGAGTCAACACACTGGCTAAGAAAAGCTTATTTTTATATCCTATTTTTTCAAGGGTAGTATAGAAAAATCACTTATGCCACAATCAGCTGTTGAAACTATCTCTATTTCTGAGTAAGAATCATAGCTGTGTTTACTTCCATGAGTTTTACTTCATCTCTGGGGCAGGCCATTCTGACTGCAGTCATCAGAAACTGTGGTTACTCTTCCCTCACAAATAATATAAATTTCTAAATTAGTGTGCAGGAATGTTCTCCCTTTATTCCTATAGAGCCCAACAATTCCCTGGGCCTCAGAAAGCTGGAAAGTTTCAGTTGTGAGTTTGGCAAAAACCACTCTAAAAGCCCTGATGGCTCTTTTGTTTTTAACTATCTCTCCATTACTGCTTCCATCTAGCATTCTCTTCTTGTGAATGGCAAAGCTTTTTAAAAGTAGTGATACCTAATTTTGACTCATAAAATAGTTTGACATATAGCCTTTCTGCTCCTCATTCCCAAGTCTCATAAACTTCTTTTCAAAGGCTTATTCTTCTAGGTTACTTCGATGTTCTTTTGACAGAATTGGTCCAAATTGGTTCTGTTAAGCTCCCCAAAGGTACACAGTGCATAATACGACCTTTGCAGCTTTCTCTGAATGCAGCTGTGTCAGACTTCACTGAGCCTTGACAGAATTAGCTCTGCTAACCCTGACAGGGCAGGTTTCACAACCAGCATACAAAGCTCCCTTGTTCGCTTAAAATAGCAACCTTTCCTCTCTCTCTTTCTCCGTCCCTGTATTTCTGTGATTTACGCCTTTAATGCATGTTAATGTGTACAATGCATTCCTGCAGCTATTGCCATAAGCAGAAAGTAAATCATACTTGTGTTGAGGGACTCCTTTCTTGGGTGAAAAAAGATTACAATTGTTCTTTCACGTATTCAGAAGGTCTCATTAATCTCTTGATTGGGTTCACCTTGAAGGCAATAACCAAAATACAAGAGAGGAAATGTAAATGGGCAAAGATTTTGTCAACGGTATTTACTTTTCTCCAGGCAGGAAAAAAGAAAGCACAGGTGTTTGTGTCCGACTTCTATAAAAAGTGAAAGGAAAAGAAAGGTGCTTTTGAACAAGTAAGAATTCTTTAAAATTATACCTTAAGTTCTGGGATACATGTGCAGAACATGCAGGTTTGTTACAAAGGTATACACGTGCCATGGTGGTCTGCTGCACCCATCAACCTGTCATCTGCACTAGAATTTTCTCCTAATGCTATCTCTCCCCAGCCCCTCACTCCCTGACAGGAGCTGTTGTGTGATGTTCCCCTCCATGTGTCCATGTGTTCTCATTGTCCGACTCTCACTTATGAGTAAGAACATGTGGTGTTTGGTTTTCTGTTCCTGTGTTAGTTTGCTAAGAATGATGGTTTCCAACTTTATCCATGTCCCTGCATAGGACATAAACTCATCCTTTTTTATGTCTGCATATTATTCCACGATGTATATGTGCCACACTTCGTGTATCCAGTCTGTCATGGATGAGCATTTGCGTTGTTTCTAGGTCTTTGCTGTTGTGAATAATGCTGCAATAAACATACATGTGCATGTGTCTTTATGGTAGAATGATTTATAATCCTACAGGTAAAAACTTTTTTTTTTTTCTTTTTCTTTTTCTTTTTTTCTTTTTTTTTTTTTTGAGACCGAGTTTCCCTCTTGTTACCCAAGCTGGAGTGCAATGGTGCAATCTCGGGTCACCACAACCTCTGCCTCCTGGGTTCATACAATTCTCCTGCCTCAGCCTCCTGAGTAGCTGGGATTACAGGCAGGTGCCGCCATGCCCAGCTAATTTTTTTGTATTTTTAGTAGAGACGAGGTTTCGCCATGTTGACCAGGCTGGTCTCGATTTCTTGACCTCGTGATCCACCTGCCTCGGCCTCCCAAAGTGCTGGGATTACAGGCGTGAGCCACCGAGCCTGGCCAGGTAAAAACTTTTAAGATAATTTCTTAAATGCCATATCTTAGAGACACATCTAGGTATATATATTTTTTTACCAGTTATGTTGAGATCAATAAAATAATAAGTGAATTTTTCTTTTTACCCTAGTCCTCAAAGATAATTTAATGAACTAAAAGCATAAAAGCACAATACATTGTTAATTATTGTTAAGAAATGAGTCCTACAGACAATCTTTTAGGTTACTTAATTCATTGAAAAACTTTAAAGCAACTTTAATATCCCTCCGTGATAACTAATTAGTGTCTCTTGATTAAGCAAACAGATGTTTGTTTTTTGATAAAACTTGAATCTGGCATGGTGCCTACAATTGATCATTTCCACCCTGCTTTAGTCCCTATCTCAAGTATCACTTGTAATATAACGTAGTAAACATATTTTTACTCCAGACAAATGTTCTATGTATCCCACGGATTTTCCTTCATCAATCTAGGATGCCAATTACTGTGTCTATTCCCATTGATTTATCAGAATGGCCTGTAGTATAACCATGCAGTCCTGTCGTTTCGATCCTGGATTTGATAGAAAACCCCTTCATCACTACTTCCTTCACCACATAGGTGTCCTTGCATGCATGAATATAGTCCAGCACTCAGGTGTTCTATCAGTGAGTACATCTCCTATTACATGCATGAAATAATATATTAGCAACTGCAGGTAAAGAAGGAAATCAGGATTTGGTAATACTGAGTTATGTGTAGTAATGAAGGTGGGCAGAAGAAAAAAAAGGGACAAGAAAACGATAAATTATACGGGAAGTATTTGGTTCTTCACTTGATTCTTTAAGCAGGTATTGAACTCCCAAGAAAAGTGAAAAGTAGATATTTGTAAAATGAATATTCCTTATGTTTGTGTACATGCGTGTATTTGCAAAATGTGGCACAGAATTAAGAAGGAGATTCTTCTCATGTCTCCTCGAGTAGAATCCAGCTTGATTCGGGACTAAAATGATAATTCACTTGAGGATACACCAATATGACCGTCTTCACAGACACCATCCTTCTAGTCATGGGCAATGGCATCACCAAGGCACGATGCACACACAGTTAACAGAGATCGTCAGCAGAACTGGCAAACAGGGATAAGTGCCAAGCAACACGGTGTTAGTGGGAAGACCCAAAACATAATGATCAGGGACTGGTTTGAGAGAAGAGGCTATAAAACCTGTAGACATCTCTGTGGTTTTTACAAAAATGTTATTTATTGAGATCCTTTTTGCCAGAAGGAAAAGCTGTCACTCTATTCTCTTCTCTTAAAGGAAAAACACACCTCCAAGATGAAAGCGATTTAGGGGAAAAAGAGGACATGTCATGACAGTGCTTGAGAAGGGATAGTATAAAACATTTGCATGTAGGTTTGTTGAAAGAATAATTACGTGAGAGGTAAGGCCAAACTATTTCACAGGTGATTTATGTGTTTTCCAAACTTTTATTAAAAATTGTTTTTCATAGTTTCATAGCAGTTTCATAGCAAAGCAGCCGGTGAGCCAGGTGGAGACTCGGCTCATCTCGTGCGATGGCGGCGGGGGCGCCCTGGACCACCCGAGAGTGTACATCAACTTGGACAAAGAGACAAAAACGGGCACGTGTGTGGTTACTATGGGCTGCAGTTCAGACAGCACCACCGCGAGAGCCATGACACGTGGGGGGTCCCGCAGCGTCCACGTGAGCGTTTCCACGGGAAGATGAGCGCGGGAGGCTCGCCCATTGTGTGTGAAGGGTATTCCTGGTGCTGAATAAAGGTATTCCATGTTGCTGTTATGGCAAAAAAAAAAAAAAAAAAAAAAAAAAAAGAGGCTTTCATTTTGTTGATACTTTGTGTATACATGTTTGTTTCTAATATCTGAGTCTAATTTTACATTGCCAGTTCAAACAATACAAGTTACTTTTAACTCTTTTTCTCCTGTATGTTAGATCAATTATATCTTTAGCTTGATCCCATGTAATAACAACAGTTCTTGATAAATATTATATTTAATGACCCATAACACTCAACCATAAGAATGTACAACAATTTATTAAATTATTTCTCTATTGTTGTTTCAAAGTTACAATGTTGTGATGATAATCTTTGTGGATACGTTTACATCTGCATTTTCGGTTATTTTCAAGTAAAACCTCTAGACAATAAATTACTGGTTCAGAGAAAGTAATCATTATAAAGCAGTTGATAAATATTGTCCAGTTAGCATTCCAGAAATGTAAACATTCATAAAAGTAGCATAAAAGTTTGTTCCTTCACTGCACTTTTATGATAACAATTCTAATTATTAAAAATAGCTTATATATTATATGCATAAACTCATTTGATATTTTCATTCATAGTAATATTGAACATTTTTTATATAATTATTATTTCTTTGCATCTTTTCCTTATAAATTGTGGTTTCACACAAATATAAAAACAGTCCCGTGCTGCATAATTGCATTTTGGTCAATAATGCTTGTACAATGGTGGTCCCATAAGGTTACGATGCCCTGTTTTTACTATGTCTTTTCTGTGTTTAGATATGTTTAGGCACACAAATACTTACTATCACGTTACAACTACCTACATTATTTAGTACATTAACATGCTGCACAGGTATTTAGCCTAGGAGCAATATATACGATGCAGCCTAGGCGTGTAGTAGGCTATACCACCTAGGTTTATGTAAGTTTACTCTAGGACGTTCACACAATAAAGTTGTCTAACAATGCATTGTTAAGTAACAAATGACTGTACCTGATTTTTTATTCCAACCTTTCTTTCCTTAAATTCATCAAGTCTTCTTTGGCATCTCTAATTAATACAGCAGCAAATGTCTCCTTTTTTTATCTCTAGATGACTGTGAGATAGATAACAAGGCTTCATGTGAATAACATCCATAAACTAAAGAAAAATCTACTGTAGCTGAAAAGCATTAAAAGAAGCCCAATACAAATTAATCTAAGTAAACATCGTATTTATAGATATATTGTTGTACCATGCTTTTCTTCCTGGCCTGTGGGGAGGCCTTGAATAAAAGAAGAAGGTTGGAGAACCAGTGGGGGTAGCACAGCTTGCTATAGACCAAGTTAAAAAAACTTTAGATGAGCCAAGTACAGTCACATATCGGTTAACATTGGAGCTACGCTCTTTGAAGTGCATCCTCAGGCAATTTTGTCATTGTGCAAACATCATAGGGTGTACTTACAAAAACCTAGATGATATAGCCTGCTACACATCTAGGCGATATGATGCTGAAGCTGCAAACCTGTACAGCATGTTACTGTACGGAAAACTTCAGGCATCTGTGACACAATGGAAAGAACGTGTGCCTCTAAACATAGAAAAGATACAGCATAAATAGCGTCTTATAATCTTATGGAAACACTGTCGTATATACAATCTTTCCTTGATCTAAATGCTATTATGTGGCATATAACTATATTATGTATGTAACTAATTGTGGCTTGTAAGGAAAATAAGGCAAAGTTAGTATTGCTCATATATTTTATAAGGTCAGTAACTTCATATGTTTTGTACCTCATGGTGTCTTTAATACCTACTTATAAGAGTGCCTGGCATAGTTTATTAGATGCTTAATAAATATTTGTTCAATTAACAGTAAATTCTTGTTTTTATGAGAAAGGCATACAGAAGCCAAGATATGTGGAATCAGAATGGGAAGTAGGAGATAGGGTTTTAGACAGGTGCTGTGGGTAGCCTATAATTTAAATTTAATTCCTGTAATCCCAACACTTTGGGATGCCAAGACTGGAAGACGGCTTGAAGCCAGACATTCAAGACCAGCCTGGGCAACATAGTGAGATCCTATCTCTAAAAAAAAAAAAAAAAAAAAATGGAGAAATTAGCCAGGTATGGTGGCATGTGACTGTAGTCCCAGCTACTCAGGAGGCTGAGGCAGAAGAATCACTTGAGCCTAGGAGTTTAAGACTGTAGCAAGCCAAGGTCATGCCACTTTCACTTTGGCCTGGGGAAAAGAGCAATAACCTAAAATTAATTAATTAATTAATTAAAATAAATACGTTAATTCATTAAAATAAGAGTTTTAAAAAATTAAATATTTAATAATGCAATGGTTAGGCTGAATGGCAATAAGTAGCCTAGAGTCAAGATGGCAATCAATAGGTGAAATAATTTAAATGGTAGCATGTTCAGGAGACAAGCCAAGTAATCCAAAGTATTGCCGGGCACGGTGGCTCAAGCCTGTAATCCCAGCCCTTTGGGAGGCTGAGGCAGGTGGATCACGAGGTCAAGAGATCGAGACCATCCTGGTCAACATGGTGAAACCCCGTCTCTACTAAAAATACTAAAAATTAGTTGGGCATGGTGGCGTGTGCCTGTAATCCAAGCTACTCAGGAGGCTGAGGAGAATTGCCTGAACCCAGGAGGCAGAGGTTGCGGTGAGCCGAGATCGCGCCATTGCACTCCAGACTGGGCAACAAGAGCGAAACTCTGTCTCAAAAAAAAAAAAAAGAAAAAAAAAAAAAAAAAAAAAAAAAGTATTTAGGCTTTCAGAAGCCGTGACAAAAAGGTATTTTTCATAGTACAGAGTATATATGCAAACTGAACACCCTACCCAAGTGCATTCTCATTGACTGTGCCTTACCTTCAGTGGAGCACTTGCCCCTAGCTGAGGCTGCTCTTGTGTCCCCAGAGATCTCAAGCAGCCATTAGGTATTCTGGCCACATCTGGAAACTCTCCCCACAGTTTCCAACTGCCTCCAAATAGCTCCCATTCACCATGGTGTTTTCATGGTAGAAATGCTAGTTTACCATCAAATGAATGCAAAATATCATTGCCAGAGCCCAGAGTTTCTGTTTTTGGTTATTATTGCTTGACTTTTTTAAGAAGACTGAAGTTTGTAGAGATGAAAAGTAATCTGGAGTTTAATTAGATCCCATTTGACTACTTTGACTTTCGTTGCCAATGCTTTCGGTGTTTTAGTCATGAAGTCCTTGCCTATGCCTATGTCCTGAATGTTTTTGCCTAGGTTTTCTTCTAGGGTTCTTACGGTGTTAGGTCTTATGTTTAAGTCTTTAATCCATTTGGAGTTAATTTTAGTGTAAGGTGTCAGGAAAGGGTCCAGTTTCTGCTTTCTGCACATTGCAAGCCAGTTTTCCCACTACCATTTATTAAACAAGGAATGCTTTCCCCATTGCTTGTTTTTCTCAGGGTTGTCAAAGATAAGATGATTTTAGATGTGTGGTGTTGCTTCTGAGGCCTCTATTCTTTTCCATTGGTCTATGTCTCTGTTTTGGTACCGGTTCCATGCTGTTTTTATTACTGTGGCCTTGTAATATAGTTTGAAGTTAGGCAGCATGATGCCTCCAGCTTTGTTCTTTTTGCTTAGGATTGATGGCTATGCAGGCTCTCTGTTGGTTCCAAATGAAGTTTAAGGTGTTTTTTTTCCTGTTCTGCGAAGAGGGTCATAGGTAACTTGATGGGGATAGCATTAAATCTATACATTACTTTGGGCAGTATAGCCATTTTCATGATGTTGATTCTTCCTAACCATGAGCATGGAATGTTATCCATCTGTTTGTGTCCTCTCTCATTTCATTGAGCAGTCATTTGTAGTTCTCCTTGAAGAGGTCCTCTACATCCTTCGTTAGTTGTATTCCTAGGTATTTTATTCTCTTTGTAGCAATTGTGAATGTACAGCAAAGGACACAATCATTAGAGTGAACTGGCAACCAACAGAATGGGAAAAAAATTTGCAATCTACCCATCTGACAAAGGGCTAATATCCAGAATCTACAAAGAACTAAAACAGATTTACAAGAAACAAATAAACAAACCCATTCAAAAGTGGATGAAGGATATGAACAGACACTTTTCAAAAGAAGACATATATGAGGCCAACAAACATATGAAAAAATACTGATCATCACTGATTATTAGAAAAATGCAAATCAAAACCACATTGAGACACCACCTCATGCCAGTTAGAATGATGATCATTAAAAAATCTAGAGACAACAGATACTGGAGAGGATGTGGAGAAATAGGAACACTTTTACACTGTTGGTGGGAGTGCAAATTAGTTCAACCATTGTGGAAGACAGTGTGGCGGTTCCTCAAGGACCTAGAAAAAGAAATACCATTTGATCCAGCAATCCCATTACTGGGTATATACCCAGAGAATTATAAATTGTTCTATTATAAAGACACATACACACATATGCTCATTGTGACACTGTTTACAACAGCAAAGACTTGGAACCAACCCAAATGTCCATCAAGGATAGACTGGATAATGAAAATATGGCACATATATACCATGGAATACTATGCAGCCATAAAAAATAATGCATTTGTGTCCATCATAGGGACATGGATGACTCTGGAAACCATCATTCACAGCAAAATTACACAAGAACAGAAAACTAAGCACCACATGTTGTCACTTACAGGTGGGTGTTGAACAATTACAACATGTGTGAACACAGGGAGGGGAGCATCACACACTGCAGTCAGTTGGGGAGGATTAGGGGAAGGACAGTGGGGGGTGGGGAAGGTGGGGAGGGATAAGAGGGGAGAAACACCAGATATAGGTGATGAGGGGATGAAGACAGCAAACCACCTTGCCATGTATGTACCTATGCAATAATCCTTCATGATCTACACATGTACCCCAGAACCTAAAGTATAATTTTAAAAAAGTAATCTAAGTGTCATCTCCTGTCCGGATATCACACACACACACACACACACACACACACACACACACACGCACACAAACACATACAAATAAGTCCATAAAATGTAATAAACTGAATCTGTGGAGCTAGCACTCTTCAATGTATTATGTTCTGAGTAAACTTTATATTACTTTATACGGATAAATGTTCCTGCTACTCCAGAAGCACAAAACCCAAACACCAGTACAGGTGATTACAGAATGTTCAAAAAGTGAAAAATATCATAACATTTGAATACCTAAAGTTTTAGGACCTAGCTAACAAAATAATTTATTTCTACTGTTGCTTTGATTTTTTTTTTTTTCTGTACAGGTGATGTGTTTATCACTTTATGTCATTTTATAAAAAATATTTTCTTAATTGCAAAATAAATGTGCATTGTTGACTCACTTAGAATCTTAAAACAATAAAAGAAAAACAGAATGGTGAGGTTTTCAACATATTAAAAGAAGTCTGTCAATTACAATCAGAGATTTGTTGGAAGAATTTCAATATCTGAATCATCAGAAAATGCATTGCTTTAATTTCATGCCACATATTAAAGGTTTTAAGGAGCACTGAACTTTCCTAAGGTTATCACACACACACACACACACACGCACACACACACACATACACGTGTGTGTGTATATATATATATACATAATTGTGTTTTAGGTTTTGGGGTACATACATGTGAAGAACATGCAAGATTGTTGCATAGATACATACATGGCAATGTGGTTTGATGCCTTCCTTTGCATCACTTATGTCTGGCATTCCTCCCCATGTTATCCCTCCCCAACTTCCCACCCCCTGCTGTCCCTCCCCTAGTTTACCCCACCCTGCACAGACCCCAGTGTGTGATGCTCCCCTCCCTGTGTCCATGTGTTCTCATTGTTTAACACCCACCTATGAGTGAGAACATGTGGTGTTTGATTTTCTGTTCTTGTGTCAGTCTGCTGAGAATGATGGTTTCCAGGTTCATCCATGTCCCTACAAAGGACATGAACTCATCGTTTTTTATGGCTGCATAGTATTCCATGGTTATCTGTTTTAAAGTGATATATACTTATTTTCATATAATTCAGCCTCTGCATCTCTTCCTCACTTTATACCTAACCAGTTCTAAAGCTTTACCTCTTAGCTTGGTTATTGAGAATATTTTCAGAGAACTAGAGACAAAGCCAACAGGATTTTATGGTGAGAAGGAAATGCAGGCTAACTTGGGCCCAGGGACATGACTAAGAAGACCATGACAATTACAAAGAAGGCAAATTTGGATCAGTGTAGAAAAAGTGTCTGTTAAACTTTTCAATTAACCTCACATTCTAGTATCTCTTTGTAATTTTCAGAAGTATACTAAAATATTGACTTTTTAAAAACATTAGAGAATCAAACAAAATTTTTGCTATTTAGAACAAGATATTATAGGCAGGTGACAGACAAGAGAACTAGATGATATATGCTGAGATTTCAGTTCTATAGAAAGCCAAGTATGTATGTTGAAATGTTGGTAATAAGGAAGACAAAAATTAACAGCTTTATTGTGATTACACTTTTTCTCTCATGTTCAGTCTTTTTTGATTTTTAATTCAATAACAAAACTTGCTTATTCACTTGAAACAGAACCCAGCTGCACTGAAGCTGCATTTTGAGTTGGTGTTGGAAAAATTACAGCATAGTTACATTCCAACCAAAGCTTTTTTTTTTTTTTTTTTTTTTTTTTTTTTTTTTTTTTTTTTTTTCATTTTAGAAACTAGCACACCAAGGAAACTCCCAGTGTGACCAAATTTTATGAGTCCTGCTGGCAAATACATCCTTGGAAATATTTTCCTAATGGACTTTAAAAAATAATTACTATGACATCAAACATATTTGAGTTCTTAGTTACTTTAAGTACATATGACAAAAGACACATTTATTGAGTCAATTGGATGGCTGCAGGACCTTGCTAGAGATGGCTCACATAGGCTAACAAAAGGTCAATGTGTACATCTTCTCCCAAATCTTTGCTCCATGGCATTATGCACTGAAATTAGACATGATTGAAGTATTCATACAATGAAAATCAGCAAATCAGGAACCTTTTTCTTTTGAGAGATGGTTTATCAGCATAACACTGGTTGGGTAAATATTATTGATTAATAAACTTTTTGTTTCAAACTTTATTATTATTATTTTTATATTTTGTGGTCATCTCTAATCACTAATCTTTTTTAAATTATACTTTAAGTTTTGAGATACATGTGCAGAATGTGCAGGTTTGTTACATAGGTATACATGTGCCATGGTGGTTTGCTGCACCCATCAACTCATCATCTACATTAGGTATTTCTCCTAATGCTAACCCTCCCCTAGCTCCCACCGCCTGACAGGTCCCAGTATATTATGTTCCCCTCCCTGTGTCCATGTGTTCTCATTGTTCAACACCCACTCATGAGTGAGAACATACGGTGTTTGGTTTTCTGTTCCTGTGTTATTTCCTGAGGTTTTAATGTTATGAGACCAGTGGTTATTTAAATTTAGATTTCCTGTAATGTTCTAAGTTATGATTACTAACAATAAGACTGAACTTCACCTCCCATACCTCCACATAACTGTGTCACATAACAGCCTTTTTCATATAATTCATTTTGGCAAAGTGTTGCTTTATATTTTTAACAAAATAAATAATGTAAAAGACAAAAACCTAGATATGCCAAACAGAAGCTCTACAATAGTTTTATATCTATATAAGCTTCTTCATTTTTAATTATTCTCATTTATTTGCTCAATATCCAGAAATTCAGAACTTCACTTTTATTTATATCTTCTGCTACAATTTTTTTCTGTGATATCTATTTTCATCAAGACTTCACATATGGAATTTCATTCAAAAATTACTTTTAAAAATAAGGCCCAGATAATTCATCTGGTCTTTATGTAAACAGATTTTCCTACCACTTCTTAAAATTTTCCTACTTCCCCTCAGTACCAGTCCATGAATTAGTACAGTACATTATGCTCAGTTAACTTGAAACATAATTGTATGTACATGTTTAATCTTAGGAGAAGGAGGCCCAATGTATACCAAACTGGCTGTCCTATTTTGGAGATTGTACAAATTAAAAAATCACAAAGAATCTAATAAAAATTATTAGAACCAGTCAGCTAATTAGATTGATTGATTTTCAAATATTAAACTAACTAACATTCCTAGCATACATTCAATAGCTATGATAAATTATCCTTTTTTTTTAACATAGTTAAATTCAAATTGAGTATTTTTATGTAGATTCATCTGTACTTTTCTGGAAATGTATTTGTCTTGATTGGGTACCAGTATGATTCTTGCCTAATACTTGAAATTTCTGACATGGTTTTTGTAATATATTTTCTCTTTAAATGTTTGATTGAATTCACTGTAGAAGTTATTTGGGCCAGGTGTTCTCTGCCAGAAGATTTAAAAAATATAAATTCATTTTTTAATAGAGATAGATTCAGGTTATCTATTTCTTAATAGTGAAGTTTACTATTTTGTGTCTTTCAAGAACTTTAAAGACATTCACCTAAGTTTCAAATTTTATGGATATAAAATTGTTGGCAATATTACTTTATTATCCTTTAAATATCTGTATGGTTTGTAGTGAAGTCACTTCTTTCATTCCTGATATTGGTAACTTTTTTTTTCTTTTCCTTTTTCTTTGTTTTAGTCAGTCTAGCTAGAGTTTTATCAACTTTATAGATTTCTGAAAATAATGACTTTTTGGTTTCAGTAATTTTTCTTATTTTTGTGTTTGTAATTTCATTACTCTGTACCATTATTATTTCCTTTCTTATGCTTGCTTGGGGTTTAATTTACATTTCATTTTTTAGTTTTTTAAGACAAAAACATTGATTATGTATTTGAAACTGTTCTTTCTTTCTATGACTGTTAAATGCTATAAATTTCCCTCTAAGGAGTGCTTTAGCTGCATCTCACCAATTTTGATATGTTGTTAGGTTACCTAGTAAGTTTATGTTTAACCTTGTAAAACATTTAAGCTATATACATTTTCATCCAAGTCAAATTACTTTATAATTTCCCTGCTAATTTTCTCTTGGAAGCATATTTAGATGTGTGTTTCTTTGTTCCCAAATGTTTGGCCATTTTCATTTATCTTTCTGTTATTGAATCTCACAACCTATACTTCCATTTCCAAATTCCCATCCTCTATGCTAATATTGTAATATGTTTGCTTTTAGGTACGCTATAAACACACAATATGTTTGGTACTCATTTAAATCTATTATTTCCCTATCTAGTATTTTAAAAAATATAGATTGATGTTTCTGTCATGTATCATATTCCTTCTGTCTGAGGAATTTCCTTTTTTATTGTTTGTAGTATAATTAGGTTGATGATAAATTTCTTCCATGTTTGTCTGAAACTTTAGTTCTCATTCATGTTGAAAGATGTTTTCACTGGTTACAGAAAGCTAGATTGACAGTTTTGTTTGTAAATTTCAGCACTTTTAGGTATGTCATTCATTATTGTAAGGCTTCCATAGTTTCTAATGAGAAGTTGGCTTTATTCTCATTTGTTTCTCAACAAATAATGTCTTTTTCTCTAACTGCTTCCTAGATTTCCTCTTTATCTTTGTCTTTCAGAATTTTGAGTATAATGGGTCTAGTCAAATTCTTTGTGGAAGAGGATAATTTTCTGCTTTTTGTCATTTCATTTTCTTGGATCTGCAGTTTCATCTTTTTCATTATTTTGGGGAAATTCTCCATCATTATTTCTTCAGTTATTTTATTTATATTTATTTATTTATTTCATATTTCTTTCACTCTTTCTTCTCTTATGAAATCCTAGTTACATTCATTTTGAGCCATATAACATTGTCTAAAAATACAAGAATCTCTCTTCTTCTATCGTTTCTTTGTATTTTTCTTTTCCATATACTCTTTGTGTGATAATTTGGGTAATTTCTGTCAGCCTGTCTTCAAATTTATTGATTATTTCTTGGACTGTGTTGAATCTACAGATGACTCTGAAAGACATTATTTTTTAATCAATGTTACTACGTTTTGCTTTTTTTGAGACAGAGTTTCACTCTTGTTACCCAGGCTGAAGTGTAATGGCGCAATTTTGGCTCACCGCAACCTCTGCCTCCTGGGTTCAAGCAATTCTCCTGCCTCAGCTTCCCGAGTAGCTGGAACTACAGGCGTGCACCACCATGCCCAGCTAATTTTTGTATTTTTAGTAGAGATAGGGTTTCTGCCATGTTGACCAGGATGGTCTCGATCTCTTGACCTCGTGATCCACACGGCTTGGCCTCCCAAAGTGCTGAGATTATAGGCGTGAGCCACTGCGCCCGGCCGTTGCTACATTTTTTATTGCTCATTACTTCAATTTGATTATTTCTTGTCATTTTAATTACCGTGCTGGAATTACTTATCTGTTCATGAATGTAATGAAATTTTTCTGTCAGCCTTTATCACATTAATCATCACCAATCATAGGTTTTTTTTTAAATGTCCTGTCTGATTATTCCATATGGCTTATATATGAGTATGATTATTATCATTGGTTTGTCTCTTGACAGTGGATTATTTTATCTTGCTCTTTTGTGTGCCACCAAAATTTGCTTAAAAGCTAGGCATCATATGTAGAACAGTAGAGGCTGAGATAAACAGTTTTTATTCCTGTTTACTCCTACTGTTTGAATAAGTTATTATTATGGAGGTCAAATCAGTTCCGTTGTAAGTGGACCGGGGTTTGCATTTCCTTCTGTTTATTTTCAGTGTAACACTAACTTCAAATCTTTCTTGTATTGCTTTGTGTTTGCAGCTTTAAAGGGCTATACCGTGAATGTAGCCAAAACTTGACTTTAGTTATTCATTAAAAATTTCAAAATTTAAATAGCCCAGACTTTTCTTCATACTCTGATAATCAAGTTTGTATTCATGTTGCCATTTCGTTTTAGGGGTACAGCTCTTTTCTTAGCTATTAGACTAATTTGTATTTTAGTGATCTCTTATAGTTAATTAAGAAGTTTCATGATCTAGTAGATTATCAGGATCTTTTCCTTAGTGTTAGAATAAGAGAGAACTTCTCACAACATTTTTCATTGTAAGCAGAAGCTGAAGATTCTTTTTCACTGTTTGTCTGTTTTGTATTGTTGACTCTATCAGGAAATGTATAACCAAACTGTATGTGTGAGAAATATTTTCTATGTAGGATGGAAAGAAGTAGTTAGAATAAATGATTGCTGCTAATGTTAAATATGTTATTAGCATAGTGTGTCACCTACAACACAGTTCTAGTTGAATCATTTATGGACATATATTTTTTATTAGAATGTGACAATTTGGTTATTCATCCAAAAATACATCTTTCTGACATTAATCATATTTTAAAAGTGGAAACCATGAGGTTTCTAATTTCTTTAGGAACTTGGAACACTTTACAAACAGTATTCACAATTCAAGTTTTAGCTTGCATTTCTGCCAAATCTATGCTTCTAAAAAAAAAAAAGAAAAGAAAAGAGAGAGAAGAAAAGAAAGAGCGAAGGTGTCAATTATCTACCGTGCTGCTGTGGGAAACCTAGCTATATTAAGCACATCCTTCAATGTGGGTACTGACTTCACTTAAGCTCTTCCAAACAACTTCAGATTTAGAATGCTCCAGTTCATTAAGTATTTAAAAATGTTATTCAGTTGAAAAGAGGCCAATCTCATAAGTAACTTTTGGGTAACTGGGCAATTTGATACAGACTTTACCTCCTTCATATATTCTCTGTTGAGTTTCCTAGTCTGAAACTTATTTAAAGTGATTACATAGAAAGAATTCCTTCCAGTCATCCCAGACTGCTCTCTTTTGCTTGCATATAGGGATTCTTTTCTGACTGGCAGCATACAATTTCTAATACCTTTAATAGTGCTTACCATAATAAGTCTGGAATAAACAAATAGTAAGATTTCACATTTTCTCTAAATGACAAAGCAATAAATGTTACCTTTAAATAAATGATGGAAAAATTATCTTTGTAATCCTGTATCCAAATCCACAAAAAGTTACATAACAAAACCAAAATCCTAGTTAACCTTCGATTGAGAAACCGGAGTAAAATTCTTTCTGCATTTTTTCTGCCTTTAAATTATTAAAAACAATGGGAATAAGAAATCAAATTAGAAACTGTGTCATTGATGACCCTAGAAGATATTTTTGTTCCCAACTCATGATAAGAATAAAAAGTTGTCAATGGCAATGAAATAAAAATGACCAAAGGTAAGAAAGGATTCTGAGGGAGACTGAATCCCATACTACCAGAGTTTCAAAGGATTATTTAATAAATAAACTTGAAAAACTATGTAGTGTATCTACCTCACCCCAAAGTTCTACAAGCATTGTATTTAAAATATATCTAAAAAAGAAATTAAAAATGCATATCATAGGCAACTCATCCATAAGATTTAACCGGGCAAGACTTTAAAAGTTAACCAAAAAGTAAAAGTAAAATAATTTTGAAAATGCAATTCTAGAAGTATCTTTGTTCAAAAGCAGAAGTAATACTTAGATACTGGGAAATCATTGGAGGTAAAAGACATACTGGAGGAAAGAAATATAATAAACTGGAGCAAAGTACTATGATAAACAAAAGGCTTATTATTCTAATGTGAAAGAATTTTTAAGTGACAAGTAATTGAATTAAATATTAGCAAAGCTATAAATACTTAGATAACAGTAAAATAAAAACTCAAATTTCCCATGCAGATTCAGCTTTACTAAAAACTAAAGAAATGAAAACAATAAATATGTTTTACTCATCAATTTAGTGTTGAAGATAAATTTTAAAAATATATCATTATGGCAACTGTATGGGGAAACAATTCTCATAGATTGGTGCCAACTATAAAATTGAGAAAGCTTCTTTAGAGGACCTTCGGAAATATATATTAGAATTTAAAAGTCATATGTCTTTTGTCTCTTTTATGTTGGGAAACAGTACAAAGGAGAAAGGACTTACAGAGTGCCTACATAAATTGGTTGTGAGTGACAAATAAACAGGGAACAACAAACTATGGAAGGCCACAGGAGGCCTCTGAGGAGGAAGGCCTCTACATGCCTCATGTTCTGGTGCAGGGTGTCCTCGGCTCTCTTACCATAAACATTGTGCTCAAGGACTTAAAACCCCTTCTTTAGCACTATCACATAGCCAGACTTGTAGGCTCCTTGTAAGACCCTGATTCCATCAGCTGTACATGAGTAATTGGCTAAAGATAACCACATGTGCTTGTTTTGTGAAACTCCCACCCCTCCACTGTTAATCAAACCTTAGAATGGCACATCAATTATGGTTCACTGATTCACTCTACCATCCCCTACCTTATAGATCAATGTAATTGTAATCAATAAATAACGTGGATGATCAGAGCCCTGGAGATCACAGCCTTAACTGTCACCTCCAGGGTAATAAAGTGATAGCCCCTGGTCCCACTTTTTCTCTTAATCTTTTTCTCATTCCTTTGTCTCCACTGGACTTGGGGTACCCATGGGTGATGTAGGGCTGGCTCTCTACGTTTTGCTGCCCAACCTGAGGCTCATGGATTCCTAAGTTCTGGCACCTAATGTATGGGGCTCATGGATTTCCTACATTTTGTAATTTTTATAATTTATTAAAAAACCGTTCTCACATCTATATATATGTGCATACAAGTAAAATGGTATAGATATGAAAATAGTATATAGACATAGACTTTTTTTTTAAGAGCAAACAGCTAGAAAGAATTGAAATAGTAAGAATAGAATTTTGGTTAAATAAATTATTACATTATCAAGAGGAATATTCCATTATATTGTGCTCCTATAAAGCCCAATTTTGTGTGTGTGCATGTGTGTGTGTGTGTATGTGTGTATTTATGCATTGAGAATTAGTGATTTATCTGGCAGATTGACTAATCATCTGAAAAAGGAGAGACTTCTTTTCAGAAAGTTATTTTCTTGTGTTTTCTGTAAAATACACTAGAATTATTAAAATATTATGTATTTCTGTAAGCTGCTATGGGAAACAAAGCTCCAAAGCTCCAGGTCATTTTGTTAAGTAGAAACAAAAATGAAATTTAGCTTCTCCAGTATACTTGTGGACACACTGTTAAGAATGAGAAGACTTAGGTTTTCTTCACATGCCTTTATCATCCGAACAGGCCTCCGTTATCTTTCAGAACTACAAATAGACTGATAGATATACACTAATATATAAAGTTATATTATGCATATTAACATCATTTTATCCTGAAAGTAAATTGATCAATGCAAGAATTTCCAACATTAGAATGCTTAGTATTCCCTTACATTTCAATGTATTAATATATTTTTCTTTTCACTTTTTTGACTTCGTATTTAAAAAGAAAATTAAGTGAGATTATACACATTGCAGTATAAAATAATCTAAATTTTTACTTAAAGTTCTGCTTTTTTTTTTTTTTTTTTGTATTGGTGATTTCTTTCATGACAATTTCCTCCTTTTCTGTTTTGCCAGCTGAGGTATAAGTATTGCTAGACACACATAGAAATATTTTTGCTTATTTCCCCAATGATATTAGTTAATTGTAAGAAACATGTTGAAGCTCAATGTATGTTTTAGATATTATGTCAAAGTTTAGGGATTCTGGTGCACTGTTTTCTAGTTTAATTCTTTAAAAATAATTAAAGAGTGATGAATGTATAATTAGAATGTTTTCTCAAAATGGATAACAGTAGGTTTTATCTACTTCATTTAACATTAACATACTTTATTTCAAATAAATTTTCATTCCAATTTAAACAATAAAATTTCCCCATGTGCTTTAATATTCATTTTGAGAAATTCTTTCTACATTATTCTATGTTGTGTACTTCATTTGCTATATTACACAAATTAATCTCCAAGATAACATTGAAGTTGACTGGGGGGGAACAATAGATTTGAGAGACACAATGCAGTATTATCAACCAAGTTCTTCAGTGAACCTCTTATCTTAGATTCATGTTCTGTTAAACTGACCAGAAGAGACTAATGAGAATGATTTAAAAGACAAGTTTAAGACTAAAGAGCACAAATTCAATCAGTTTCCTGGAGTGCTAAAGAGTGGTTTTACCTCAAGATCCGTATCAGTTAATGGATGTTCCTTCCACTGGATCTCAAGTAACATGGCAAATTTCACTTTACTGTTACCTACATAGGCAAAGTCAGCCTTTTAGTGTAGGAATCTTGATTTGAGTGTTTTCAGTTGTGTGAGCCCAAGGGCTATATTTTGCTCTATTGTCTATTCACTAACATCAAAAATATGATAAAGTTTTAATTCATTTTATGTTCTTCTTTATTCTATGCTTCAAAAAATTAATAAAAAGCATATTAGCATATGTATTTTACTAATACTTTTTTTATAAGCTCAAGGGATGTCTTCCTTTATATCTCTTTAAACTTCCAGTTACTCTGAATATTGCATTCATTCATTTTCCTTTGTCCTTGTTGACATATATAGTAGACATTTTGTTAAGCAAATATATAAATAAAATTTATAACTGTGTGATAATTAATACCTGATTAGTATTGCCCCCATTGCAGATGATTTTCACTTATGTTGACTTTTATTAAGCTAAGAAGACACAATCAAGACAATTTTTTAGATAAGAAAGATAATTTTGTCATGATTTATAAGCAAAATATTTTTCCTAATTTTTTTCAGAAAGATAAGGTAAAGATGTGGCGATGATGTAATCTAAATGAATGAAATTAAGAAAAATATCATAGGCAAATAGAGCAGCTAATATTTTGCAAAACTAAAAACTGTTTGAGCTTATGGCAGTTTGTTATTTATCTTTGAATCTGCAAATCCTAACACAATAACTGATCTTTTAAAAACTCTCAGTAAATGTATATATTTATTATTATATTGAATGAAATTATCACTGACTCACTGAAAAAATCAAAGAGGTGTCAGTTTTCTGGGAAGCTTGATAACACTTACCATCTTCATATTGGTTCAAAAGTACTTGTGTAGCCAAAAGAATTCTGAGTTACACCTGCAGTCTATCACACTGCTGCTGATTACTGATAGGATGCTCAATTCTTGCAGTATTTAGTTTCTCATCTATAACTACAGATGCTTCACTCATTTTTAATATATTGCAAGGAATTTACTCACCAAATTTCATAAACTTATAGACAAATTATTTCATAATAGCTTTAGTTTTTTAGCTGCCATTTTCTGTTCCTTTTTGCTTTCCCCTCAAATATATGGGTTTTCTTTTAAAAATATGAAAAAGAGTCAATCCACTCCATTTTCTCATACAGCATATCCTCTGTAGAGTGCAGCCTTCATCCTAATTAGTGAGACATGAACTCTGCCAATAGTCAGAAGCAATCTCTACATGAACTCTCAGTATGGTGGAAGGGTCAACGACATACAGCAGTTCCACTGACCAAAAATGATGATGAAAACTATTAAATAATCTTTGTTCTCTCCCATTACCTGCAAGGACCAAACAGAAATGATTTACGTTTTCTAAAATAGTGCCTCATTTATTATTTATTATTTTTAGCTGATCCATGGATCTCTAATAGGAACATATAAAAACAAAACTTTAGCGCAATAGTGACATAAATGATCTATCAACACTTTTGCTTTCTATACAAAAGAAGAATTTTGTGAGGAAAGTGACAACAGAATTAATGAAGACTATTTGTATTTTTTTTATTCGTTGTGCAATAAACTCTTGGAAACGTTTACCACTAGTGCAAAGGGAAAGAAACAAAACTTACCAATATTTTTGGTCTCTGTGAAATTTAATGTCATTGGGTAGGTCGAATTCATTTTTGTCAGTAGCAATGACTCCAGTTTGCATGTACAATAAATCCTTATAGATAGGTAGATATTTATCTGAGTCACATTTCTTTGAGTTGTATTTCAAGACTGTTTCATTTAGCACCTTGATATTTTCATATCTTGTCCAGTGATGATAATAAAACATTTATATGTAGCTACCCTTGATATTTCTTTTGATTTATGATATTATTCAATACCATCCTTATATAATAAATTACTTATTTATATTATCATAAACCACATTCACAGAATCTGTATTCTTCTCTAAACTTCAGCTCACTGCTTGTATAGTTAATCTGATGTGTCCTCCCACAGACAAGTATGGGCACAACTGCTGTTCACTGAATTTTCTCTTTTAGATTATCAGCCACGAAATATTTCAATTTATTAAATTAATAATTTAACTATTTTTTAGTGCCCTTAGATGTTTCATTCTGTTGCTTATCAAATGTGACTAGTAGGCCTTAACATAGGAGACAATATGATAGTGATTATTGCATATTTCTATAATAAGCCTCATAAATTTTTCAAGAAGCTTAGCTTGAATAGAATAGAGTAATATCAACTTGTATTGTAGAGTTCAAAGAAATGTCATATTTTCCTTTCAAGATTATTTTGAATTTCCTTACTATTTGAAAATGATATTAATAACACTAAATCTTTTTGACTGTGTGATCTGATTTCATCCAGAATTATCAGCTTGGTAGCAACAGCACTTGTATATTTGCCTTACTTTATACAGAAACGTAAAACTTCATAGGTGGAAAATACCAAATAAACTACTATCTCAAATTTTCTTATTTTATTCAAGTGGAAATTGAGGCCTGGAGAGCTTAAGATATTTTCTTTTTAGGTAGTTTAAGTGCCAGCAGGGTAAGGTCAAGAACTGTGGTCTTATGATTCCTGATTCAATGCTTATATTAACCTTTTGTCATTAGACAGCTTCTTTCTTCTCTAGTGTCACTTATCTTTGCAAATACTCCATATTCTATTATAAAGTGTCCCTAATTATCATATTTTGTCTTTAGACCATTGGAAAGTAGTATTTTTCCATTTCCTTTAAGTTAAATGTAAATCAACTTCCTAAATTGCTGACAGGACATCAGCAGAAAACTGATTTTATAAAAAAGTCACATATATATATATATATATATATATATATATATATATATACACACAGAAGGGATATATATATACACATTATACATGTATATGTATTATGTGTACATATAGCAGGCATATAATATACATATATAGCATGCATATATATACTAATGGTAAGACTAGAATAGCATTAAGATCTAGTCAATGGAAAATAAAGCAGCCAGGACTTCTCTGAAAGAATACCCAGTAGTCTCTATCAGTTGTGTTTAAGTTTTGAATAATTTTTCCAGCAATTATCAACCCATCAATACGCTGAATACTCCTCTCTAAAGATCTTTTGAAAAAAAAATTAATAAAATTTATTGTGAAACCAGCGTATTTGCAGGTGAATTACAATGAAAATGTAGGCAAATGATTTGTATTTTGCTCTTTTTCATTGCCGTGGGCTTCAGAAGCTCCCTCATGTCCACTTTCTACCCCAGAAGCATGAGAGTATTTCAGTGTATGTTAGCAATGTCCACTGTTGTGGGTTGAGAATCTCTGACATCTACAGAATATTGAAATCTGTCATTGAAATCTCACTGAAATATGTTCTATTGAGGATACATAGAATCCTATGTTGGTACAGTCCCAATGAACGGAATTAAAATTCTTTCTGGAATAGAAAGAAAGGAGAAAATTAACATGAAGTAAACGTCTTGAACTTTTACCTAATTTTATCTTTTGTACAATGCATTAAATGCTGTTTATCCTATTCAATCTATTAAGAAAAGAAACCAAGAACCAAGTTGACACAGTAGTAATGTCTTAGGTATGAGGAAGCGCTGCAGATCCATAGTGGAGCACTTTGAATGTTACTCACATTGGACAGAAGTTGGAATCTGAAACAGTGATTTCTCTGTTTCAGATTTCTGAATCTCATGTTGTCCCCACAGTCATTAATTTAGAAAGGGAAATTTGTGCATAGTTGAATCTCCTCCATCATCTGAAGGAGGTTGTTGTAATGAATCTGTGAAAAGATAAATTAATAGTGATATTATCTCATCTTGAAAAAACAGGTTGTCAAGCCTATATTCTACCTACTAAATAGAGCTTCACTAGCACATTACACTCAACTATTACTGGTATTTTCATCATTTATATAAAGAATAATTGTGTTGGAAGAAATCCTACAGATCCTTTTCATAAACAATCTTAGTACATAACGCAATTGATTAGCATCTTTCCATGTCTCAATAAACTGAATGCAGTAGAAACTTAGCTACTATCTTTTTGAAAGTATAAATAACCAATATGAGCTAAGTTGAACTTTTATGATAGTCTATGTTTATCAAATTAAGTTGTAATTAGATGATTTAAATTACAACTTCGGCATTTAAATTGTGCTGTCTTTGTAATTCCATATTGTATCCAGATATTTTCATGTAATACATTTATTTATAATCATAAACCTAGGTATTGTGTTTTACTCATTATACCTAGTACTTAGAGCAGCGCTTGAAAAAGAAACTCAATAAATGTTTCTGAGTATCACAATAAGCAGATAGAATAGATTGTCCTAGACAATGTTCTGAAGCCTGAAAAACATCATAGAGTGGCAAGTATTTCCATTAAGTAGCACAGAACATTCCCCTCAGTCAAATAATAAATGCATTCATTCATGTTCATTATCTCAAATTCATGATTTGTTGAAATAGACACTTTAGCACTATTTGGTGGTGATATGCACATTTCCAAATATAAAGATGATTAATTCTGCTAAAATAACCTGTTACAAAGTCAGGGCATTGAATTTCTTCAGAATTCCTAGTTGGCCCCCAAATCACTGAATGTTCATTATTTCCTTCTGGCTATTGACAATAATCTATCCTTGGCATACAGTTTGCTCTAATGTAATTGTCATTTAAATTAAAGAAAATAAGATAAATCAAAGTTGAGGGGAAAGTTTAAGATACTATATCATGTCATTTTATTTCATTTAGATTTGCTCTATTCCTTTTTTTCACCAGTAATTATTATAATGACAGTCCTCACTTTATTTCCAAAATGATCAGAGGAAGTGGTTTTGAAAGCATTGTTATCACAGTAAAGACAAAGATTATGCAATTAGTAATGTCAAGATATGATAAGTGCTATTACCCATCTAGAATTTTTTGAAGTATCTTATCCCATTTCTGCTATCTATAGGTTGACCTTGTGAAGTCTAGACAGATTATTTTTCTAAAGAACTGCAGTGTATAATTCAACAAAAGATTTTTTTTAATTACATGAAAGAATTTTAAATACTTTATATTACTTTTTAGACCCAAAGGTCTTTTTCTTAGTTCCTTTCCTAACGAGATTTCCTTCATATGGAATTTTCATTGTTTAAAGTTCTCTATGAAACCATGTGCTCTAGTAAGGCATGGTTCTTACCCTAGGGACTTTCTAATATACAGAACTTGTCATGGTGTTATTTCTAAAGAGCTGACACACTCAGGGTTCATTGCCTTGTAATTTTTGTACTCCAGTTCCCTATAGTTGGGTTGCCAGAGGGAACATGAGACATTCTGATTCAGAAAGAATACAGTCATTTGATTTTTTAAGACTTTGGTTATGTGAAAAACATCATCACTGTTCTGTAAGCTCCTCAGGATTACTTCCTACTGTTAGGTGACCAAAATTTGTCACTCATGTCTGGTGCTCCCTTGCAAGAAACAGTCAAAATATGCAAACACAATGTGCCAGATTTTCTCACTGTTTGGTAGAAAAACCCACAGTCCTCCATTTTGTCCCTCACTTCCTGGAGTCCGCCTGCAGACCCTATTCTGCCTGGTAGCGCAGGGCGACCAATCACTGCTCAGCCTTAACCCGCCAAACCTAAAGCCAACCCCCATCCCCCACCCCGTGGCAGTTGCAGTAGTCTGCCTAGAAACAAGACAGCCAATAAAATTCAAACCTAAGCCCGCCAAGAGGTGACCAATCCCCTTCTGGCACGCAGAAAACCCTCCTCTGCTCTCCCTTCCACCAATCACTCCGCAACACCTCTCCTGAACAGGCTGCCGCCCCTATAAAAACCCTCTCCGGCAGCTGCTGGGTGCAGCTCAGCTCCCCTCCCGCCTGGGTTGCCCGCAGATCCCAATAAACCTGGACTCGGCTTAACAACTCCTCGCTCTCATTTGCTTCGGGAAGGGTCTCTGCGGGTCGCACACTCACCAATTTCTCCAATCAACTCAAAATATAAAGAATAAAATTTTCTTTGCCGACTATAGTCAAAATTTTGTTCTTGTTGAAAGAGCTATTCTGGACCAATTAACCTTCAAATGTCTCATCAAAATAGTGCATGTATACTTAGTCACCTGATACAAGGGAGCATTTATATGTGATTAAGGTCTTATTTGAGGGAAGCTAGTGATAAACTGTAGAAACTAAAAGTTGGGTAGCCTCTATGTTTAAAAAAGTACATTGAAGTGAATGCTTGTTGCCAAACATAAATCTAATTTTGTTAGCCTGAGAAAACATGTAACTAAGATGATTTCAACATGGTTCTCAGCTTAACTGACCTTTACACCTAGCTCCCCTTTTTCTTGGAGCATTTACATTAAAAAAAAAAAAAAAGCTTGCAATTGTAAATTATGTCTCTGTTTTCCTGAAATATAAATCTCCTATCACACTCTTGCTAGTTTTACGACCCAGGAATGTTTTTCTCAACAACCTAGGAGCCATCCTCACTGTAATGTAATCATTAAGAGTGGCCTTATCTACCAGTCTCTGTAGGAGGATGGGAGACTGTAAGCACCATTTAGCAGAACAAATGCCTGATCATCTTGACCAAACGTCTTTTTAAGGAGATCTTAGACTTCTTTTTCTTTTGCTCTGTCACTCCAGCCATGCAAATGAGTTCAGTTTCTCTTTCCTATTGTAATAGTCTTGACTCCTAATACAATAGTCTTGAATAAAGTATTTCTTTCCTTTTTAACTCATCCAGGGTAATTATTCTTTGAAATGTATTTTCAATTAATGTAACTTTACCAATTTTTCAAGATCATATTCATTGTATTATAAGACTGCCAGCTTTATATGCCCACTGTGCAACAACAGACCAGTATCCTGAAAGGACAGGGTTTGCAGCAGAGTTTAATAATCACAAGGCCACCAGATAAGGAAACAAGGAATTCTCAAGCCTCAAATCCATTTATCTGAGGAGTTTTGCACCATGATCTTTAAGAGAATCATGGACGGTAAGGGCCTGGAAAATTGGGGCTATCAATTAGTCAGGGTAAGGAGGATGATATCATCAGAATGTGAAAACTCTACTCTTCCATAAGTCAGCTTCATGCTGGGTCCTTTAGACCAGCTAGCATGGGTAGTTTTCTTTGGTTTACAGAACCTACAGGAGAAACTCAAAACACAAACGGCAAACTTATCATCTCACAATGTCTTTAATTTTACCTATAGAACAAAGGGTCTTGTGACAAGGGTCATGTTATCCTGGGGTAGTAAGCAGTGACCATCTGCAAGGAAGTGAGTTAAAGGGCAAGCTGGCTGACTGCTGATTGAGTTGCAAGCTGAGTTGAAAGATTGTTTCCCCTTAGTGGAGTTTATAAAATTTTCTTGGGGACAATTTCAAAAGTCTAGTATTCTTTAGATCCAAATGATATTGAGGCAAAATTGGTATCTTTGCTAAAGATCAGTGGGGAAGCTACATTACTGATTTAAGCTATTCTGCTTAATTTACTTCTGTATTGATCACCACTGATCCTAGCATGAATCCATGTTAGGTGTAGGTCAAGAATAAGAACAGCTTTTACAACTACAGAATCATTCTAACTTTATGTACTTCAAAGACAAGAAACTTGCATTTGTTTTTAATCAGAAATCTTAGGTAAATAAAGGAACAATGAAAAGACTTTTCAGGGGGGGAAAGGAAGAGGATCTGAAAAGTTCTGATGTGTAAATCAGGTTTATCTCAATAACCTGAGATGCCCCAGTGTTCTGGGAAGGATGCCAGTGAGCTACAGGTAATTAAGGAATTAAAATCTTATGGTTTGATGTGATGCTGGAAACTATTCTTTCCCAAATAAATTCTGCTTAAAAGATTCTCCTAGAATCCTTCTGGCTGATGCCAGGTAAGTTGATTAGCCTCTGCTATGGTGTTTAAGTTAAATGATCAAAAGCAATGTGACAAACTAAAATGGGACTCACCTCTCTAAGGCCAGATGTTTCTGATAAAGGGACTTCATCACCTCCTATATGTCTCAGTCTTCCTCTCCCCAATCAATGAATCACAAATGAATCAAAAATACTTTATCTAAAAGACCCTGGGAATTATGACTGAATTCCCTACACTCACCACAGCAACAAAGAGTGGACTACTTATACAGCTGAAGATTTGCTCCTCTAGAGAACACATTTTCTTGGTGTCTTTCTTCATTGTAGAAACAATTACTTCTTCCACATAGAACATTTTGGATATAGCTACCAAGGCCAACTTTTTCTTTTCTATTATAGTCAATATTTGACAAAAACTCCAAATTAGAATGCGCAACTCCCAAGGACTCTCTTAACAATTGTACTGGGAATAGGCCTTCGCAGAGAGAGAGACCAAATTTCCTATTACCAGAAGAGGAAACCAATACTTTACTCTGGGGAAAGACCGTACCCTCTCATTTGTAGCCTGAGCTATGTAGGACAAGACTCATGTTATGTAAGCTTCTTGCCCTAATTGGTTTTAAATGATTTACATTAACCTAATTATTGTGCTGTTTTTTTCTTAACTCTAGTTGCTATATATAGATAGAATTTTTAATTCTTCATTGCAATAGCCCTTGGCAAGATATTTTCTTCAAAAGTTTATTTTGGTGTTATTTAGGGTGATTGGCTATTAGGATGGTGTTATTAGGGTGTTATTTGATGTTATTTAGTGTGCCAGCCATCGTATTCTAGCTACCAAAAGGGAATAGTTATTGTTGTTTTTGTTTTTCTTTCCTTGAGAAATTGTTGCAGTGTTTTTTGTTGCGATTTTTGGATTTCATGGGGAATTATTTTAAATTAATCACACATTAGTTTCTCAAAAACTCTGCTATAAAGAATTCTCTCCACTCCATAAAATAATGAGATTTTTCAAAGGCAAAATCAAAATCACATACCTAAGTCTGAGTATTCGCTCAACATTAAATTTGAACCAGAAACAGCATACAAATGAAAAAATGTTAATTATCTTTAAGTTATACGGAGTATCTTACATAGGAAAACAGTAAAAAAAAATGCCCCACATGAGTCAATTCAAGACCCAATGTTTAAAGCTAGTTTGTGCATCAAAGACCTCCCATTATCAGAAAAAAATGCTGAAAATACAGTAGGCCCTTCTTATGACTGGGGGACACATTGCAACACCTTCAGTGTATGCCTAAATCTATCGATAGTAGCAAACCCTACATAGAATCTGCTTGTTCCTAAACACACTTACATATGATAAATTTAATTAATAAATTAGGCACAGTGAGAGTTTAATCAGTGAAACTAATAGCAAAATAGAACAATGATATAATTTAACAACAATATAAATTGTTATAGAGTGGAATATATTGTTACTGTAGATCTTAGCAACTTAAATGTCTGATTTTTTTTCTTTCCTTATTAAGTCAAAAACATTCACCTTTTCACTTAAAGGAAGCACTCTGTGTCTTCTCTTTCACATACGCAAGTCTCTGGCATCACTAACACTTTTGCTTTGTGGCTATTAAATAAAATAGAGGTTGTTTGAACACCAGCATCAATACATGATAGTCAATCTGACAATCAAGATGGCTGCTAAATGATTAGCAGGGGGTTGGAATATACAGCAGGTAGCATATACAGTATGGGCATGCTGGGCAAGGGATGATCACGTCCAGGTGAGATGGAATGAAACAATTCAAGATTACATCACATCGCTCAGAATGACATGTAATTTAAAACATGAATTCTTTATCTTTGGAAGTTTTTGCTTATTATTTTCAGACTCTGGTTGACTTCAGGTAACTGAAATTGTGGAAAGTGAAACCATGAATAAGGGGAGCCGCTATACCATCAAAAAATGCTACGCCAGAATATAGCCCATGATGGCTGCACATCTGGGAAAAAGAAGGATAGAAAGGAGTCAGCAAAGCAGCAGGGACAGAGACAGAGAAGATACAAACAAAATACTTGTCAACCAAAGTGAGCCACCCACCCATGTCCAAAAACATGCAAACACATTGATGTTATCGCAAAAAAATAAGTTAACCGCCAGACAAGAACTCCTGATAATACTGATTTTACTGAAGAATCGGAAAACTATATTCAAATTGGCCTGTTTAAGACAGTCAGAAAAGGCCGGGGGCGGTGGCTCACGCCTATAATCCCAGCACTTTGAGAGGCGGCGGCGGGTGGATCACAAAGTCAAGAGATTGAGACCATCCTGGTCAACATGGTGAAACCCTGTCTCTACTAAAAATACAAAAATTAGCTGGGCATGGTAGTCCAGTTAATCCAAAAATTAGTGCAGCCTGTAGTCCCAGCTACTTGGGAGGCTGAGGCAGGAGGACTGCTTGAACCCAGGAGGCGGAAGTTGCAGTGAGCCGAGGTTGCGCGATTGCACTCCAGCCTGGGTAACAAGATCAAAACTCTGTCTCAAAATAAATAAATAAATAAATAGTCAGAAAAATAAAAATTCATAACAGTATTAATTTATAATAATCACTTTTCATTTAAAAAGGCAAGAATTCAGAAAAAAAAATATGACAAACATGAAGATAACAGGAATAGAAAGTAGAAGTCTTAAAAATTATAATCAAAATATCAAGAGCACTTAGGAATTTAAACTCTATTATGATGTCATGAATAACAAAGTAAGATTAAGCAACTGCAAGTAAACTCCAGTTCTTCAAGTGTAACGTCCAGGAAACCAAGTTGAGACTCAAGAGAGCAATGGTGACCACAGAGAGTGGAGAGGAGTGAGGCAGGACAGCTGCCCACCCAGGATGGGCACAGAGCCAGGGGCGGCTCCCTACCATGGTGAAAGGATGAGTGAGCCAGAGCCCTTAGGGACTCACACTTCTGTCATGGACTTTTGCAACCCCGGGCACGGGAATCTCCTGACTGACACAGAGAACTTCTGGAGTCTGGGCAGGGCCTCTGCTCAAGCCCACGTGGGGCCCCATGAGCCTTGGATCCTTGAACACCCTGGTGCCAGTTGCTATAGCCACGTCAACACCAAGAGCCAGCTCTCTCCAACAGGAGATGAGCCACATGTACGGTGTTGAGGAGCAGAGGAACTGCAGGCCTCCCCTCCCCTCCACCTCACTAAGGAAGACCCACTTGGGGGTCTTCCCACTGGCCTGAGACCTTAGCCCTTAGTGCAGTCCGGCCACAGCCCCACTTGTGGCTTCAGAAACTCTGGCCAATCACAGCCCTGAATTTCTCTGGGACTGCCCTCCTAGGCATAACTGACAGGCTCACTGCAATTCCCTTTGCCACTGTCCCTAGCCCTGCTGCCCTCAGGCTGAAGAAAGAACCAAGAACCCAGGAAGAGTCATGGGCCCGCAGTATGCTGCAGCTGCCCTTCCGAAGAGCAGCCAGGCTGTTTTCCGTGCAGGTCCTTGGCCCTCTGGCTCCTCACCAGGAGGACTTCCTAGCCTAAAGCACCGTAGCAACGACCCACCTGACGTGCTCACTTCAGTCACTGAGGGCTGTTGGGTTCCAGCCCCAACCCTGTTCCTGGGTTTCCTTAGTCCCGGTGGTGACAAGGGAGTGAGGAAGAAAATAAACACAAAGACAGGAGTAGTTACACAGCGTGGGTCCAGGGGACCAATGCAAACTCGTCGGGACAGCGTTGGCCCTGAGCTCTGGGCTCCCCAACCTTTTATTAAGTCTACAATCTCACTAATCTTGTGGGCTGAAGCAGAGGGTTTTCGGGCAAGGACTAAAAATCATTGTGGAGTAAGATAAGCAGGGGTGGGGGAGTAGGGGAAGAGTGTGTGTCTGCAGCATTCAACAGCACACACGATTCTTCTAAGAGATGCAAACCTAAGACACTGAATTTTACCACTGGTTGTTATCAAGGTATATTTGCATAAAAGCACAGTGGATGAGGTGTCACCAGGTCTGACCCCACCCAATGCCTCAAGGGGCTTTTATCTCCCAAGCACTGCAGACACAGAGCAATCAGAATTACTCCATATTCTGAGAAACTAGGCAGAGCCTGTGGCTTTCAGTTTTCCCCTGCCCTGCAAGGCTTTCCTGCCTTGCAAGCTCCCATCTGCAGAGACCCTCCCGAGTCTTGCGGGCAGAGGTTGCCTCCCTTCTCAGAGATCTTGCACAAGTCCTCTTTAGGAGACCCTCTTGCAGCCTCTATGTTGAGAAGGCATTTGCGGGACCAAAGCACTATTTCCCACTTTGCAGCATTCCACCGTTTTACAAGCGCTCTCAGATGGTCTTTACCTTAGGCCCGTTGCCGTTTGATTTCTATTTGACGGCACCAATATTTGCCATTGTTTAGTTTGGGGTATAAACTTCAGTGTACAGTAAGCAAAGCAAACTTATAATTATTTAGCTAGAAATAACGTAGGTCTGCCCCTGGCCGTCTTGACCCGCTGACGGCTTTGTGTTTCTGTGGGCTGGAGTTCTCGGAGACAACCGACAGGCCCTCTGCCATAGCCACTGCCACAGTAGCAGTCCTCATTCCTCCCCGGCTAGGGAGGGAACAAAGAGCCTGACTGCTTTCCTGGCACCTCCGGCCTGCCACAGCTGCCCTGTGAAGAGGAGGCCACATTCTCTTCTTGTGAACCCCTGACTTCCTTGCTCTTCACCAGGCAGGGCCGCCTGCTCCGACCCACAGGGCAGCTGCCCCACCCACACCTGGTCACTTCAGTCAGTGACAGCTCCGTGTTACTCTGGGGTGCAGTGCCGCAGATCACGGACAGGTCCTCTGCCATTGCAGCTGCCAGAGTCCCCACCACTGCTGCCTCCAAGCGGCAGGAGAGAGAGAATAACAAAAGGAGGAGAGAGAATGACAAAAAAGCCTGAGCTCCTTCCAAGGCAAGCGGCTCATGCCTGTAATCCCAGCACTTGGAAAGGCCAAGGCAGGTGGATCACGAGGTAAAGAGTTCAGGACCAGCCTGACCCACATAGTGAAACCCCTTCTCTATTAAAGATGCCACAAATTAGCCGGGCATGGTGGTGGGCGCCTGGAATTCCAGCTACTCAGGAGACTGAGGCAGGAGAATCACTTGAACCCGGAAAGCAGAGGTTGCAGTGAGCTGAGATCGCGCCATTGCACTCCAGCCCTGCTTGAGCTCACCCCGGGGATGCTCTGTGCAGCTAGGGAGTGCCAAACTGAGTGGCTGGTACTCCAAAGGGAGAGGAACCCACGCTCTCAGAGCACTGAGCCAGGTGAGCCACATAGGCTTGTGGCCTGCTGTGAGAGTGAGGCATGCCTCCATCCACAGGGCCAACCAGAACAGGTGTGGCCTATCTACCTGGTATGGTCTCTGACCGAGGGAACCCTGTGGCCTGGAACACCTGACAAACACACATGGTTGTACCAGTGATCAATAGTGGTCTCTCCAAGGCCCGGGAGTGGACCTGGTGAGGAAGTCAAGTCTCTCTCCACCACACCACAGCATGGCCACAAATGCCAGGAAATACGAAGGAGCCACTTGGCTGAGTAAAAGCCTGTCTACGTGCCATTACTCTTAAGCACCATACGCTAAATCACAGCTGAAACTACAGCACTAAAAATATGCTGCTAACGGATCCTCCACGTGAAACAAAGGGCGAGAATTCAGCCACAAGCAAAGAATTTGGACAGAACTTTGGCCCTCTGAAAACACGCAGAAATGAAGCCAACTGACTATACTCAACATACACCACAGTTAAAAGAGTAGCGATTCTCCTGGATAAGAAAGAATCAGTACAATAACGCAGGCAATTAAAAAAGCCAGAGCGTTCCCTCCCCTCCGAACAGTTCCACCAGTTTCCCAGCAGTGGTCCTTAAACCCTCTGAAATGACTGAAATGCCTTACGCAGAATCCAGAATCTGGATGGCAAGGAAGCTCATTGAGATCCAAAAGAAGTCGAAACCCAATCTGAGGAATCCAGGAAATCATCCCAGAAATGAAAGGCAGAATAACCACTTTAAGAAAGAACCAATCTGAACTTGTAGAGTTGAAATAGTCGGCCGGGCGCGGTGGCTCAAGCCTGTAATCCCAGCACTTTGGGAGGCCGAGGCGGGCGGATCACGAGGTCAAGAGATCGAGACCATCCTGGTCAACATGGTGAAATCCCGTCTCTACTAAAAATACAAAAAATTAGCTGGGCATGGTGGCGCGTGCCTGTAATCCCAGCTACTCAGGAGGCTGAGGCAGGAGAATTGCCTGAACCCAGGAGGTGGAGGTTGCGGTGAGCCGAGATGGTGCCATTGCACTCCAGCCTGGGTAACAAGAGCGAAACTCCATTTCAAAAAAAAAAAAAGAAAAAAAGAAAAAAAAAAAGAAATAGTCACTATAAGAATTTCATAATACAATCAAAAATATTAACAGCAGAATACGCCAAGCTGAGGGAGGAATCTCAGAGCTTGAAGATCAGCTTTTTAAATCAACTCTGTCAGATGAAAATTTCAAAAGACTATTAAAAAATGAAAATGAAATCTGAGAAACATGAGATTATGTAAACAGACCAACTCTCTAACTCATTAGTATTCCTGAGAGAGATGGAGAGAGAATAAACAATTTGGAAAACATATTTGAGAAAAATGATTTCAAAATTTTGTTTCCACAAAAATTTTCCTAATCTTGCTGGAGGGGTTAAAAAATTAATACATAATTTTTGTACCTTATTTTATCTTCAGATATGATTGCTTCCATTTTTTTGTTTTATTAAGATAATTATTTTTGTTCCCTTTGAAGATCAAATAAATTCCAAGAATTTAACAGGTTTCTGCAGGTTGTGCTTTTTCTTGTACCATTATTTTCCTTTTTGTAAATATTTATTATTTTGTTAGCCTTTCTTATACATTTTCTATATTTTTTCTATGACTGCAATATCATCTATTACTTCTACTTTTGTCTATATAGATTATTTGCTATCATGGACCTATTGAAATAACTCTTGGGGCTGTCTACTGAAAGCATATTGGGACCTTTTCATGTGATTGTGAATTAATTTTGGTAGTCTTCAAATATAAAGTTGCAAAGAACATGACAAATAAATTACTGATATGTATTTCTTGTACCAATAAAAATCTCACAAATTACTTTTTTTATATTTCATATAATTCTTGCTCTTTTTGTTACCTTTAATTTAGATTTCTAAAGTCTATGACAGATCTCCATTTCACAGAAGCTTTTTATAAACAAGCTACCATTTTGAATTATATAGTGACATGGTATGTTCAATTATGTCTTCTTCTTAAAATTTCTCTATTATTTTATTATTTTCTTAAGTCCCTAATTTATATCAGAAGATAAGTACAATTTGAGCTTGCCTGGGGAGAAGGATACCTTCCAATTTTCTCTCTCCTACCTTCATGGATCTTTTAAATTTTATTCTCTCTTAACATATTTTTTAAATCAACCCTAATAATATTAATACCTATTATGCATTTATTTTGGGGGGGCAAGTATTATTTTATACTGTTTTATAGGCCACCCGACAATTTGGAACCATAAGTACACACCAATTTAATTATATTCAAATCATTTACTAACATTTTACATATTTTGTTTGTGGACATCCCATCCACTGACTCTTTGAAATTATCTCTTTCTAACAGTGATTTTGAGGTAGCTTTTCCATCCAGCTTAGTGTAAAAAATGCCTGGTTTAAATTTACCCTGTTAATTGTCCTTTATTTGTCAAACTTAGCTTTAAAGGTATGGTTTTAGTCCTATGGCATCATTTCCATGCATATACTAAGTCTTCAATGTTTTTAGTAGCTGTTATGCTACATAGAATTATTTTCTTTCTTCTTTAAGTTATATGGACTTCACTGATTTTGTTTAATTTATACTGTCCCTACATTTATAGAAGTTCTGAATATTTGTTTAGACTTGGTTCATGTATTTGCTTAACCATGCTTAATTTGGTTACCAATTTGATGACTGCTGGTATATTTTTTCCAAAGTCTGAGTAACGTGGGTTATATCAGAAAATGGCTGTGCTTTGTATACTTGTAGGAATAAGGAATTTGAAACTTTCTCATTCACAGATATAAGAATTTTTTCAATCCTTGATTGAAAATTTAGCTTTACCTTGATTCTGTTAGAAAGACTATGTCTACCACTTTCTGATATGAATTGAGTCTCTGACAGTGCTGGCTCTTGACACATAGACATTTTGGTAGATGTTCTAATTCTTTCCAATCATATACTCTACTTTCTATGACTTCCTTGGGCTTCCTTCTCTTTAGTATTTTTATTTAAAATTATTGATCTAGCTGGCTTAGCATCCCATAGGCCATAATCTAGTACACACATTATTTTTAATATCTAAGAAGCCAAACTTAAATTTATAAGCAAAACTAAATTTTTGTTGTTTTAAGCCACTGAGTATTGAGGAGGTCTATTATGTATTATAATTGTGGAAACAATTAATAATACATCTATATAAAAATCCTCATATGCACATTTTAAACCAATGCCATGAATTTTAATACTGAAAGTATTTAATGTGACAAAGAAGCTTGCATTCTGTTTTTCTAACTTATTAATCTATGTGGTCTAGATTGGATTGCAAAAGCACTGTTTTGGGATACTACATGTATTTAAATTCTTTCATTTATTTTAAATAAAATACATAGTAGATAAGTAAAAATGAAGATATTTTAAATAAATTTCAGAAAATTTATTAAATATTTTGAAAATCTTAAGATTATTTCCCAACTGAATTATCTTCTCATATTTACAATAATTTATCTCATGCTTAAATGAATAAATTTATGCTTTGATTAAAGACATGAAGTACAAATCAGTAGACTTTCTACATCTGTATCTACTTTTAATGTAAATTTTAAACATTTCTATCAGATTTCTAAGGCATTTAGTAAAGATTTTTCTTAGAATACAACACCATGAATTTTTCATACTTTAGTAAAAATTATAATTATGTTGTGAAATGTGTCATAACAATTTGCAGACACTTTGTTCTCCAAGCTTCTTATTTGTATTGTTCCCTATGATCATATTTGCCATTGAAAAACATTGTACTTTTTATTAATATTACAAATAATCGAGACAACAGACACTTAAGCAAGTCATCATGCAATTTACATCTTTAAGAACACAGGATCAAATTGATTTCCAGTTTTGTACAAATACCAGAAGCAGATCTCCACAACATTTTTTCCTTCAACACTTTTTTTGAGGGGCAGAGGGAGGGGATGGAATCTTCCTTTTGTCACCCAGGCCAGAGTGTAATGATCAGATCTTGGCTCACTAAAACCTCTGCCTCCCAAGTTCAAGCAATTCTCCTGCCTCAGCCTCCTGAGTAGATGGGATTACAGGTGGGTGCCACCACACCCAGGTAATCTTTTGGATTTTTAGTTGAGATAGGGTTTCACCTTGTTGGCCAGGATGGTCTTGAACTCCTGACCTCAGGTGATCCACCTACCTCAGCTTCCCAAAGTGCTGGGATTACAGGCATGAGTCACCGCACCCAACCCCTTCAACAGTTATTATCCCTCAATGAGCCATGATTGTTGTTCTTTATATGATTCCATATTATTTTAAAACATGGAGAATATTCTATATTAGAATTTATATAATTCACAATTTTTATGATGCCACTCAGCTCATTGTTTAGTTTAGCTGACATTATTTTTAGAGCAATATTTTCTTAAGGAAGTACAATCTCCTTAATCCGGGTAACGACTCCAGAATGTTTTCCTGTCTTCACAACTGTACCATCCAAACACAGTCTAACACAAAATCTAAATTTCAAATCACTTTTATTGTCATACAGGTTTTAGTTGTATAACATTTCATTGTTTTTAGATAATAAAGCTGGAAAAAGTTAGTTTTTTAGTTCTTAGTGTGTATAACCACCATGTTTGAATTGCACATGGACCAAAAGAATGGTTATCTATTTCAAATAAAGTTTTTGGTTTTATGATTCCTATGCACAGTATCTGCATGTTTTTATCTACTGCCATCTGAAGTGTAGTTCATGGACCAGTGCTTTGCATTAAATGTTCGTTATTGAGCCATAACAAGTTTAGGCTTTGGAAGCCTTGCTCTTCCGTGTCAATACAAACCAGTGAGCCATTCCTGCCTGTAGCCACGTACAGAGGCTTGGTGATTTCTGCAAAACCTGGTATTCACAGGCTGCAGTATCTTGTGGCCCTCAGAAATTCACATACCTGTCTCTTGGTGGTAGGAGTGGGGACACGCAGGATAGCCTCTTTTCGAGCATTGGTGAGTGCCCTTTTTTCTTTGTTTATCTTGAACCCAGATAGGAGACCTTGGAGAGACAAAGCTGGGCCTTTATGGCTGAGACCTCATACCCAAGTTCCTGGAGGAGGTGAAGCACGTCTTTAGCATATTGCAGACAGCTGTCAGTAGTTTTGGTAGCCAGTAACTGATCATCTACATACTGAAGCAAAGTATGATCACGATGGCTGGCTCCGAAGGGTATTACGTCCTGTTGGAGGGCTTCCCCCGAAAGAGTCATGTAATTTTTGAATGCCTGGGGCAACAGAGTCCAAGTGAGTTGGGTGGTATCATCTGAGTTAGGCTCTGTCCACTCAAAAGCAAAAATTGGGGGCTTTTGGGGGCCAAAGGGATGGTGAAGAAGTCATCCTTTAAGTCAAGGACTCTGTATACTTTAAGTTCTGGCAGGAGCAGGCTGAGGAGAGAATACGGATTGGGGACAGCTGGATGGACTGTGACTGTCCACTTGTTGACTTCCCACAAGTCCTATACTGGCTGGTCTACTGGTGGGTGGTGTTTTGCCAGTCTGAGAGGATTTGACTCTGCCCAGACTCAGGGGGAAAGAGTTTGTAGATTCTGTAGGAGGGGGTTAACCTCATTTTTCACCAGTTGGAAGGAGGGGGTTAAGAGGTACTACTCTGACAAGGGGGCAGTTAGTAGGAGCTGAGCAGAGGCAATTGTTGTGGTCTCCAGTGTGAGGTGGGCTTGATCTGCTGAGAAGGAGATAGATGCCTGTAGCTTATGGAGTAGATCCCATCCAAGGAAGGGGAAAGGGCACTTTGGCATTACAAGAAATGTGTGGGTTACTCTCTTTTGATCCAAATTTACTTCCCGAGAATTGGTAAACCAGTATTCCCAAATAGTTCCCTTGGCACCCGGCATGGCAATCTTTCTGTTGGAGACGCTACCCAAAGGGGCTTGTAATATAGAGTGCTCTGTTCCAGTGTCGACTAGGAAACACACAGGCCGGCCCCCCACCTTAGCAGTAACCATGGGCTCCCAGGGGCCGAGGGGCAGGGGGCTCCAGCCCCACAAGTCCTCCTCAGACTCTCTGGCTTCCAGAGGAGTGAGAACTTTTCCTTCCAGTCTTTCCAGTCACTCCTTCCTCCAGTGTCCAATTTCTTGCAGTCGGCACACTGATTCTGTAGTAGGGGTGTTTTTCCCTTTTTCTTGTGGGGCTGTTGGGTGTTTGACTCGGGTCTTTTCCCAAGATGACTTTTTCGTGCAGGGGTCTGTACTTTAGCTTCCCAGATTGCAGCTACTGTGATTTTTGCCTGCCTTTGTGATGCTTTATCAGATGCTTTTTCAACTACCAAAGTAGCCTGTTTCTGTTTTTCTTGTTCTCTATTGTCATACACATGTTGGGCTACGTCTAGGAGTTGGGAAATGTTCATTCCAACAAATCCCTCAAGGTTTTGTAACTTGCTTCGAATATCAGGAGGTACCTGGGCCACAAATGCCAAATTAAAGCATTTAGTGGCTATTTTCGGGAGCCACTGGATCAAGCAGGGTATGAGTTTGATAAACTTCCTGGAGGTGCTCTAAAAATGCTCCAGGGGACTCACCGGGCCCCTGGACAACTTCTTGTCTTAGACAAAATCATGGGCTTTTGAGCAGCTCCCTTAATACCCACTAGGAGATACCTGTGAAACTCATCCAAAGCTCTCCTCCCTGCCACTGTGTTTGGGTCCCAATTTGGCTGAGTAGAAGGAAAAAATTCCTCTAAGAAGTTTTGAGCCTCCTCCTTCAGCCTGCCTGCTGAGGAAGGAAATCCTTTCTAGCCTACCTATGAATGTGGTCCCTTTCCTCAGAGGTAAAGAGGGTTAGAAGAAGCTGCTGGGAGTCATTCCAGGTGGGTCAGTGGGTTTGGAACACAGACTCCACCAATGCAGTCAGGACCTGGGATTTCTCAGAAAATGGTGGCTTTTGAGCCTTCCAATTGTACAGGTCAGAAGTAGAAAAGGGAATATGGACCATAAGTGGGCCAGCCTGCCCACTGCCCGGAGAGAGTGGCGCCTTTCTTAGGGGAAGCAGTAGAGCGACCTTCTCTGCCTGGGGCTGTAGCCTGGAGGCGATGGGCGAAGGATCCATGGAAGCTGGCTGTTCAGAGGTTGGCAGCAGTGGAGAGGCCACAGGAGACGAGGTTGAAGAGGTAGAAGGGGATCCCAGGGGAGATGGAGGTGAGGGTGGTGCAAGATTGTAAGGTGGAGGCAAAAGAAGGGAACTGTCTTCCTCTTCTGAAGGGAGCAACACAGGAGGAATGGAGGGAGCCACGGTTTTGGGCAAGGTAGATATTTGGCTTAGAAGGATCCTGGATGAGGGACTATGAGTGGGGCAGCATTGTAGCCAAGGAGTGGGATTCTGGACTAGGTCTAGCCATTGGTTAATATAGGGAAACTGATCAGGGTGCCCAGATGTTCTGGTAACAACTTCGCACACCACCTATATACTGTTTTAAAATCCAGTGACCCAGCTGGGGGCCATCCCATTCCCAACTTTGGCCATTCCACTTCACAGAGAGTTCGGAGCCTCCTTTTTGTAAGGCAGACTCTATATTCTCTGGAAAAACCTAAGGTAAAATTCTTTAACATGCACTGGAAGGGTGTAGAGGGTCTGGAAGAGGCAGAGCCCATTATGGAAAGTACTTAGGGGGACCTAGTGGTTTTGGGGGTGGTTTGGGAGCTCCTTTGGCCTTATACCCAAGATGCCATTCATGTCTATTGATGTCTCCACATCTCAAAGACAGAGACCTAGAACTGGACTCTGTCCGCTATGGGCTTGAGGAGAGAGAAGAGAGCCAGGTCCTGGAGACACTGGACCTAGTGTGATAAGGGAACTAGGTGAGTGCGGGGTAAAGGGTGAGGCTGAGGAGGATAAAGGACACCAGAATGATCCCACCAGTACCACCTGACAGTGAGCTCCCACCCAGGAGTGTTATAGGAGTGGAAAAGTTGTAGAGCTAAAAAGGCATAGGCCTCCTTAAACAGGGGCTTATCTAAAGGCACAGGAAAAGTGGTGGGATGATAGAAAAGGTGGGCCAGGAGATCAGCAGGGTGGGTGTTCTGAATCCACCAGTGGTCAGTGGGACTGTCACACCAGTCACTGGGACATGGCTCACGACAGTCCAACTTCCAGCAACGCTTATGATGCCAAAAATCCCCAACAGAAGAACAACCTCCCGAATGTTTTGTACAAGCCTTCCTGTAACAACACTTAACTCCCTTTTCACAGAAAAGACAGTCTTGGGGTGACCAGTCCAGGTGACAGATGAGGGAGATGGTATCTGGCAGGATGAGGTCTTTAGCAAGGGCCTTAAAGAAATTCTGGCCTAACCACCTTGGACAACAGCGGCGACGTGACATGTAACTTACACGTTAACAGTGAGAAAAACAGCAAACACAAGACACACAGACTTGGACACAAAACAGCACAATGAACAGTGAGGTAGATGAGGCACTGAGGTAGATACATGATTGTGGTTATTTTAAAAGGGCAGATGAAGGGAGGGGAATCCTGTATTGGGAACTCTTAGATGCCCACCTGGCTGTTCCCCTTACAGGGATGCAGGTGCCTCTTGACACAGACAGGTCAGTATAAACCCCTGACTCGGATCAGGACTAGTCCAATGCTGTCTTTAAGCAGTACGAGGTTACCACAGAACCGCAGGTTGGGGCCCACTCGGACTCCATAGCTTTTGCTGTGAAGCCACAAACTGGGTCCTTAGACACAAGCCTCTAAAGTCCCCACACACTCACACATACGTGCACACATGCACTCAGAGGTTATTACAGTCTTATGCACTTTGTAAACAGTTTAAACCCTAAAGAAATTATTATCTTGTTTATAAATGTTTTAAATTAGATGGAAACCAGGGACCCTGTCCTCCAGCATTCTGAAGTGGTGACAGAGTCCAGAGGGGTGCCCTCGTCAGGGCTGAACCCCTCTAAATCAGACAGTAGGACAGAACCAGGGGCCCCGGACACCCAGAGTTCAAAAACAGACAGAACCAGCAACTCTAGACCCCCAGAGTTCAAAGACAGAACAGAATTAGGAACCCTGGACACCCAGAGTTCAGAAAGCAGAACCAGGGACTCTGGACACCCAGAGTCCAAAAACCAGAACCAGGACCAGGAACTCTGGGGCACCCACAGCCCAAGGTCACAGGAATTACTGTAGTCAATCCCAGTAATTGGATGATCCCTGCAGCTTCCAGAAATAATCAGGTCAGGCCTGGCTTACCTTCTCCATGGAGCAGGACCAGGGACTTGGTAGAATAATTTGGTGGAGTGTGCCAGGAGTCGATCTGCTCTCCTCCAACAAGGGGTGGCCTATGGGACCCTGGAACATCTCAGGGGCACCTCCCCTATAGCCCACCTCCCAGCTCAGGGGAGCCCAGAATGAGCCTGGTCTGCACCCAGTGACAAATATCTAGCAGGGGCCTCCAAATGTAGTAACTGAGTGAGTTAGAAGGAATGTGCCACACGCAGAGTTCCGGATTAAGGGTTCTTTTATTAGCCAGCGACCGAGAGACAGCTCATGCTCAACATTCTCTCAACCCCGAGTAAGGGGCTTGATTATCTTTTATACTTTGATTTAGGTAGGGGAATGGGTAACTAGCTAAAGCAGAATTTTACAGAAGCAGAAAAGCAGATTAGAGGAAGGGGCTGCTTGCACAGGTGTTTTCCATACAATCACCAAGAAGTGAGGTGATTAGGCTCCTGCGACACAGTGATTAAAGGGAAATTTCTTTTCTTACAGTAGCAGAGGGGTATGCCAAGCAGGATGTGGTTAACAATGATTAAAATGCTAAGAACAGTACCTTCAACACTTCTAAGTGCAGCGTGACCCAGTTACGGATGCAGAAGGGCTGTGGTAGGGAGAGGGAAGCTAGGCTGGAGTTTACAGCTAAGATGGAGTCAGTGATGCTAGCCCCGGGTAGGTTATTACATTATAAACATAAGAAAAGACAAAAAACCTAACAGAAAAAAAAACCACTATGAAACAAAGAATTTGGAAATATCAATAGACAATTTATAGAATAACTCAAATGTTCAACAAACATGTAAATGAGGTCAACCTCATGAGAAATCAATAAAATGCCAAATAGCAATGGGATATGACTTCACAGACATCAATGGAAAAATAAAAATGTGTGATGATGCCAATTATTTAAAGAAAAGAATATCTCATGCCCTGTTCTTGGACATGTAAAAAGGCTGCAACTATTGCAGGGGACTTCCTGGGTTAGCTCCAGCAGATTCTGAAAGCACAGATGACAGCATGAGGACATGGCTCATACACCTCTAGTTACTGTTCCTAAGCAGCTGTTCCTTCCCTGGTGGTGTTTTGCCCACACTGTGGAGTCTTTTTCTGTCAAGATGCAACTTAGTATTTGGCCAAAGAGTCAAGGAATCTCCAATGGCTATTTCTTAGTTCATGCAGCATTTTGTTTCTTCAGTATCCTGCTGGTACATTTCAGTCATCTTAGTCACGTCAAACTCCAATTTCTGTCTTTGCTCAGAGAGACTACTTGCTTCGTTTGGGCTCACATAAGTGTATTGTCTCCAAATACAAAGCCAGGACAATTATTTTTTTTCCATATACCTACATTTTACAGGCTAGCATCATTTGTTGTCTAAAATCGAATAAGAGTATTTATCATATTTACAAATGTATTAAAGAGATATTTTTTGTAATTTATCCAGCTCAAAGTTGGATATGAGAATATAATAGGAGACAATGACATTCCTTAAAGGAAACTGATATTTCTGATTATATAAGCATTGTAATTACCTTCATCCTCTTTGATTTGAAAAACCCAATTATGATGGTTCGTAGTTTTAGAAGATTCAGCGATCTCCTAGTACACGAAGAACACTATGAATAATATAAACATGGAAACCCTCACAGATTAACTTTGTGTTGACGCTATCACATCTTCATAATGGTTGATCTTTCTGAACCAAGTCCCCTGAAGCAAGTTCTCTGCTCTTTAAACTGCATAAATATCCAATTAAATTTTTTATTTGTTTTTATCTACATTTCAGAAAATTAATCTATATTTTAAACTTTATCTACATAGTCTAAAATATAATTATATATACATTATAAAGTATATCCACATATTATAAAATTAGAAAATTTAAACTGCAAAAAGATCCAACTAAATTTATTTTTTTCATTTTATCTACATCTTATAAAATATGTATGAATATATATCATATCAAAAGAATATTTTCTAAATGAACACTGACAGGAATGAAAAAATAAAAGAATAATTGCCCAAAATTAAATATGCGGTAGAAATTTTGATACATAATAGAAAAATATAACTACACTTAGAGATAATCTTACATGTAAAAATTACATTGAATGTGAAACAGAAGGCACTCTGTGTTTATAAAAGAAAATATTAAGTTGTTTTTTAAAGTTATATTTGCTAACTTTGCATTTATGGCTAATGCTATTAATATATGTGGTTAAAACTTTTCATTAATTTGACAGTAAGGATTATAGCTATTAAGAATGTTTTGCTTCCTTTACCAGGAAAAAGAAGCTACAGCTGTACGAGTAGTATACATTTAATCAAATATTTTAATTATTGCCTTAGTTTAGGTCAGAGAGAAACATTAGGGCAAAGTGATAACTGAATGTCTGGAAATACACATAGAAATTTATTGGACATGCAGTTTAATAATAAATGACACTGAGATTAAAAGATGTACTACTAAATCATTTATTTGAATCATCTAATTTTGAATGTGTCGTGATTAATGATATTAGAGAAATGTTTATCTAAGGTGTATATTACTTTAGGTCATTCTGGTATACCTAATTTGATAAGAACTTTTGATTAACATATAATTTATATCTTTTATAATAAATTCTGAAATAGTTTGCATGTCTAAATAAAATATCATGTGGAAATCAATAGACAATCTGCAACAAACAAGTGGCATATCAATATATTTGTTACTGTGTGTGTGTTCCTGATTTTTGTTAATGATAAATTTGAATGTGAACATTTGATTCATATATAAAACACCTCATGCCTATAATTTAGAGTTCAGAACTCTTTTGACGAACTATCTAGCTTGTGGACATTACTTTTTAACATAATCTTTGGTGACCTGTAATCAACCTAGGCCTTAGAACACTGAAAGAAAACCAAAAGAATAAGATAGTAGGGAGCACTGCAGAGCCATCTGGAACCTCAAAATTTTTGGAAGGCTGAAAGTGAGCATGGGTTAAAACAATGGGATTGTTGAAAGGCTTCTTAGAAGCAGTTAGATCTCCTTATCACTAGATTCAAAGAAGCAGGTGGATCCCCATATCACTAGAATCTTTGTGGCTGAGTGAAATGTTTCATCTTTCCAGAGAGAAAACAAGGAAGAAAGTAAAGCACAGTGTCTCTGTATTGGAAGACACCAGACAGCATGGGAATGTTATACTGGAAAGAGGGTAAGTGAGAGTCTACATGTACCATGGTGACCCACTCAGCTCCCAGAAAGGGACAGATCATTTTGAACCTGGAATATTCTTCCCTGAGAAATCTGATCAGCTTTTTCAGATCAGAAATCTGAATAAAGTCCATGGTTAACCAGCTGAACTCATGGGTACAGAATTCTAATAAGTTACTGAATGCCTATGGTTAACTATAAACAGAGCACCATGATCACCAGACCTCTGAGAAAAATCTCTTTCATAAAAGAGACCAAAATAAACAAATATAAGAAAAACAACTTGAGGAGAAAGGTTATTCAGGTTGAAGTAAGTTTATAAAAAACTGTCTTAATGATTGAGAGAGAGATTAATGAGTGAGAGATTTTTCTTCATTGAAACAAGAATGGAATACAAATTCACAAATTTTTAAAAACTCAGAAGACAAGAAGTGTTCTTAGAAATTAAAGTATAAAAATAAAAATAGAGATGACAAATTGGAATGAAAAGACAGAAAGATAAATTTGAAAAATCTTTCAGAAAGTAAAGCAGAAACTTTTGTTGAAAAATACAGGAAAGTTTTAGTTGGAGAATGAGCTAGTAGGAGAACAAATTCTGAATAATAGTGCTCCAGAAACAGAAATTAAACACACACACACACACACACACACACACACACACACACAATAAACTAAGAAAGAATTTCACGTCTGAAAGGCAAGAATTTCCAGATTCAAAAGCCCACTGATTGTCTGTCTAGGCCAATAGATGAAAACATACATTCATCAGGGCATACCCCTCATAGAATTTTAAAAAACTGGGGATAAACCGTACTCTAATTTTTCAGAGAGAGAGAAAATTTGACCATAGAAGAATATGATTAGCAAGAAAACTCCAGTATTATTGCATAGCTAATTTCTGTTACATGGACTATCTTTCTGTTAGGATTTGAATTAAAAATCTAATAGATCATTTGACACATGCACACATATGTTCATTGCAGCACTGTTTACAGGAATAGCAAAGACTTGGAACTAACCCAAATGCCCATCGATGATAGACTGGACAGGGAAACTGTGGCACATATACACCATGGAATACTATGCAGCCATGAAAAACAATGAGGTCATGTCCTTTGTAGGGACGTGGATGAACCTGGAAACCATCATTCTCATCAAACTGACACAGAAACAGAAAATCAGAAACCACATGTTCTCACTCATATGTGGGTGTTGAACAATGAGAACACATAGACACAGGGAGGGGAGCATCACACACTGAGGTTTGTGGCAGGGGGGACTAGAGAAGGGACAGCAGGGGGTGGGGAGGTGGGAAGGGATAACATGGGGAAAAGGCCAGATATATGTGAAGGGGATGGAGGCAGCAAACCACATTGCCATGTATGTACCTATGCAACAATCCTGCATGTTCTTTACATGTATCCCAGAGCCTAAAATGCAATAAAATATGTATTTAAAAAAACCTGAGGGATCTTTTTTATCTTTGTCTTCTACATAGAACATTCACTTATATTAGATCATTAATTAGAATTCTACAATCTATCCTCATTCCTGTAGAATGACACATGGCATTAACAGATGTTAATGAGTCTATTTGCTGAGCAAAGCTAGTGGAAAAGAGATACAACAGAATATTGAGAAAAAGAATTGATGCAGAACTTCAGGCTGGAGGAGAATTGTTCATTGATATTTACATTTTGTTCTAATTCCTTGAAAGTATCCTCAACAGTTTGGATGACTTTTGAAACTCTCTGTGTAGAAAAGAGTATTCTGAAATATTCATGAGGAAATGGCACATTATGTCTTGATGAATATCTGTGTATGAGAGAAATAAAGGAAGAAAATAAGAAAGGAGTAAGTGGGAACCAGGCATTGTGGTTTACACCTGTAATCTCAGAACTCTGGGAGGCTGAAACAGGGTATAGCTTGAAGCCAGGAGTTTGAGACCAGCTGGGCAACATAGTGAGACTTGCATCACTATAAAAAAATAAAAAAATTACTCAGGTATCATAGTGCATACCTGTAGTCCCTGTTATTTGAGAGGCCAAGGCAGGAGGATCACTTGAGCCCAGGTGTTAGAGGATGCAGAAATATCAAGAGAAATTTTAGATTGGTTCCAAATCTCTAAGCTTCTGGCCTCAAAGTGTACAAAACACACAGGTACCAAAATAATTGTGCTATTTTCAAAATCATATAACAAAATGATTCAATCAGCTCTGTGGACTCTTTCCTTTACTCTGTTTATTTCTTCTATAAAATCACTAGAGTTTTTAACTTAAAAAGAGAGATACAAATTAGCTGAGTTGGAAAAGCAGGAATTCAGCAGAATGCAATTCAAAATCTAAGTACCTGGTAAAACAGCATGAATCCCACCATTTAAAAATCTCCACACTTTGTTTTGTGTTTAAGTTCTAGTAACTAGTGGTTTTTGGAGATTAGAATCATCTGACAAAAATCCAATACCTATTTATGATCAGAAAGTCCCAGAGAACTATAGGGGATATCCTCAATTTGGTAAGGAACATCTACAAAAGACCTACAGCTAACATCACATCATATTTGATGGTGAGAAACTGAATGCTCCCTTTAGGAGTAGGGTGTCTTCTTTCAGCACTGTTATTCAGTATCATATTGGAAAACTTAGATGATACAGTAAGACAAAAGAAGGTATAAAACCTGTATGAATTAGAAAAGAAAAAATAAAGTTTTTATTCACAGAAGTGATTGTTGGTGAAGAAAATCCCAAAGTATTAGCAAAAAGGAAAGAAAAGCATTTCCTAGAAGAAATGATGCGTTTATCGAGATCACAAGACACAAGGTTAATCTGCAGGAATTCAGCAGAATACAATTTAAAATCTAACCACCTGGTAAAACTGTATAGATCACACCATTCTAAAGTCTCCATGCTTCGCTTCGTGTTTAAGTCCTAGTGATTTTTGGAGATTAGAATCATCTGACAAAAATCAAATACCAATACCTAATATTAATTAAATACCTAATATCAAATAAAGTGATCTTACTTTGTAATATTGTAATAATTGCATTCCTATATACAAGCAATTAAAAATTGGAATTTGACATGTGAAAAGCAATTTAATTTACAATGACACCCCACAAATTGTATATTAAGTATACATTTAACAACATATGTGTCATACCTATATATGAATAACTATGAAGAAATATTTAAAATGTGAAGAGATAGTTCTTGTCCTGGTGCATGGATTGGAAGACCCATAATTGTTAATATGTCTTTCTTCTCAACTTGATCCATAAATTTCAAAAGACCTCAACTCATATCTTAGCAAGCTATTTTCAGAGATACTAAAAGATTGATTCTCAAGTTTATATGGAAAGGAAAGACATAAAGTAGCCAATAACATTCGAAAAAGAACAATACATTTGAGAACTCACATTACCAAATTTCAATACTTACTGTAAGGCTACAATAATCCAGACAGCACATTATTAGTGTAAGAACAAACATATAGATCAGTGGCACAGAATTAAAAGCCTATAAATATATCTACACAAATATAGTTGTTATGAGTTAAACTGTGCTCCCCACAAATTCCTACCGTTAAGTATTAACCCCCATTTCCTCAGAAGGTGACAGTATTTGGAGACAGAGTCCTTAAAGAGAGAATTAAGTCAAAATGAGGTCATTAGGATGGGCATTAATGACAGACGTCCTTCTAAATAGTATGACAGGTGTCCTTCTAAACCAGGAGTCCCCAAACGTTTTACACAGGGGGCCAGTTCACTGTCCCTCAGACCGTTGGAGGGCCGCCACATACCGTGCTCCTCTCACTGACCACCAGTGAAAGAGGTGCCCCTTCCTGAAGAGCGGCGGGGGCCGGATAAATGGCCTCAGGGGGCCGCATGCGGCCCGCGGGCCATAGTTTGGGGAAGCCTGTTCTAAACAGAGGAACTCTGGACCAGACATGAGCAGAGAGAAGTTGACCTGAAAATACTGGAGTAAGATGGTTATCCTCCAAACAAGTAGGAAGGCCTGAAATACATCCTTCCCCCATGGCCCTCAGAATAAAACAACCCTGCGAACACCTTCATCTTGGACTTCTAGCCTCCAGAACTGTTAAAAAATGTATTTACTTTGTTTAAGACTGAGTAGCTGGTGTTCCTTGCTATGATAGTCCTCACAAATTAATATTGTATTAACAGTTAATTAATCTTTGGCAAAGGAGCAAAGCTGATTCAGTGGAGGAAGAGTAGTCTTTTCAACAAACGGTGCTGGAAAATTTACACGTCAGCATGCAAACTAATGAACTACATCCCGACTTTATACCTTATATAAACATTAATTCAAAATGAATCCTGAAATAAATGCAAAATGTACAACTACAAAAATTCTTGAAAAACATAAGAGAACAGGTACAAGACCTTGAGTTTAGCGATGCCTTTCTAACTAAAATATCAAAAGTAAAACTCAGGGGAAATCTCTGATAATTTTAGTTTTATTAAAATTAAAAACTTTTGGTCTGACAAAGACACTGTTAATAGAATGAAAATATTGGTCATAGACTAGGTAAAAATATATACAAAGCATATATCTAATAAAGGAATTTTATCTAAAATATAAAAATGACTTAAAACTCACCAATAAGTAAACAAACAAATCTAATTTTAAAATGGACAAAGATCTGAACAGAGATTTCATAAATGAAGATATACATATAGCAAACAGCATATGAAAAGATTTCCTAATGTGTCATTAGGAAATCCAAATTAAAACAATAATAAGATACCTTATTATGACAGCTAAAAACAGTAACAATACCACTGCTGGCTACATTACAAAATAACAGAATATCTTATTAATTGATAATAAGAATGAGGAATGGTACAGCCACTTTGGAAGATGGGTTGGCAATTTATTATAAAAATTAACATAATCTTCTCATATAATCCAGCAATCACACTCCCAGGCATTTACCCAACTGATTTGAAAATCTGCACATGAATCTGTGCATCAATGTTTATAAAAGTTTTCTTTGTAATCACCCAAATATGGAAGTAACCAAAACATCCTTCAAAAATTGAATAGAACAACAAAATGCACTACATTCCCTATGGTGGAATATTACTGACATTAAAGAGAAATAAGCTAATCAAGCCATGAAAAGCCATGGACAAATCTAAAATACACACTGCTGTGAAATAAACTAGTCTAACAGAGCTGCACTTTATATGATGTCAATTATATTCTGGAAAAGGCAAACTACAAAGACAGAAAACAGAATAGTGGTTGCCAGGGATTCAATATGCAGTCAGGAAAGAGTTAGATAGGTGAAGTACATGGATATTTTAGAACAGTAAAACTAATTTATATGGTACTAAGATAGTGAATAAAAGACGTTAGACATTTGTCAGACCCATTGAAACTAAAGCATGAAGAATAAATCTTAATAAAGGCAAATTTTAAGAAATATTTTAACAGATTAGGTAATCATAGAATAAAATGCAGAATGTAACAAAATAATCTAAACATATTACAAATTTATAAAACAGCCTCACTGAAGTGGATGAAAGACTAAGTTGCTGGCCTGTGAAACTTTGGAAATGAACGGAGTTTGTAACTCTAAAGGCAAAAAGAACTGGACATAACTGTTGTACTCTATTGGTATAGTGCTTCCCTTGAGGCTAACCCTAAGTATAAAAGAAATATCCATGAATCATACAGATATAAATAAATGATTGAGATACAAATAAATAGAGAGCATAGACAAGTCTCTGTGAGAAAGAATTCCAAATAATTTATGTAGATATTCTACCTTTAAGAATCACAACATAGCTTCTGACTTCTAAAGTGAGAACTGTGTGTAGTGACTTTCTTCCAAAAAGTACAGTATAGAAAAAAAGGAATCTTACAAAGACAACTTAAAGTTAACATTGACAGTAGTAAGTCATACTGATAATATGGATACCCCAAATATATTGTGATGAGAATGGCATCTCACTGTTACCAAAGGGGAGGATGTTGCTGGAGGGACAACAGCCCTATTCTCTCCCTGATCAGGTGTGCCTGAGGCCCAGGGGTCTCACACTTGCCCAAGAATGGGGGAGTGGACTCTGCTGGCAGCAGTGAGCTCCTTGGGCTAAATATCAGACCCAAAAAGTTTTATAGAAAAGTGATTTATTTTGGGGGGAGAGAGAGACAGACAGAGAGAGAGAGAGAGAGAGAGAGAGAGAGAGAGAGAGAGAGAGAGAGGAAATGAGAGGGGGAGAGAGAGAAGTGAAAAACAGCTCTACACTGAATGAGAGGAGAGATAAACAGCTCTCACATTGAGCGAGAGGGGATCCAGACAGATGGAGTTCATGTAGGTGAAGGAGCAGGTGTATCTAACCTGGGAGTTACTCCTGCCCCATTTGAGTTTTTTGTCCTGTGAGAGGAGTTCCTTCAAACTTCTGCTGGAGTGGTTGATCTCTGTTTCTGGGCAGTCTATCTTTCCTGTGCCCAGGAAAGTCAAACAAAGACCTCTAAGCTCCTTGATGGAGAAAGCGGGAGGTATGGTGCTGGGAAGTTCTTGCCCTTGAAAATGCACCCCCTTGTGGACCCAAGGAGAGAATGCATTCCCTCAGTACCTCTGTGGCCTCTCATGCAAGAATACATTACCCCATCTAATAATTTAAAAGTCAGAAAAAATCTTATTTGAAGGAAATGTGATAAAATATTTGGTCAGTAATCATCAAATTTGTTAAAGTTATCAAATAAAGGGAAACCTGAGAAATGGTCACCACCAAGAAGAGCTTAAGGAAATATGACTATTAAATATAATATGGTGTCTTGGTTGAGATCCTGAAACAGAAAAAGGACATTAGTAAAAGCTGAGCAAATGGGAATAAAGTATGAACTTAGTTAATATTAATGTTTCAATAAGGGATTGTGGTGATCAATGTGCTATACTATTATAAAATGCTCATAATAGGGAAACTGGGTATAGGATACAAGAGAACTTTCTGTACTGTCTTCACAATTAACCTGTATCTCTAAAATGATCCTAAATAGTTTATTTTTAAAAGAATGAAAATGGAAACTAAATATGAACTAGAGAAGGTCAACAGTAACAATTAAAATGTAGTTTCATGCAAGAACATATAAACTAAAAACAATCTGGCAAGAATGAATAAGTGCATGAGAGCACAGAATATAACAGGAAGGCAAAATAAGATAGTGATACTGATATTTACAAAATAATAAGAGGAAATGTAATACATATGCACAATAGAATATGATTCTGCCATAGAAAGAATGAACACCTGTCTTTACAACAACATGGATGGAACTGAAGGACATTAAGTGAAATAAGCCAGACATATTCTCACTCACATGTAGAAGCTAAAATGGTTACTCACATAAAGATAGAGATTAGAATTATGGTTATCATGGGCTGAAAAGGGTAGAGGGGAGGAGGGGATTAAGAGGGCTTGGTTAACAGGCACAAATATACTTAGAATTAATAATATCCCATGTTCTGTAGCACAATGGAGCAACTACAGTTAACCATAATTTCAAAATAAATAGAATATTGCATCTAGAATGTTCGTAACACAAAGATATAATAAATGCTTGAGAAGATGAATATCCAAATTATTCTGATTTAATGATTACACATTGTATGCATGTATCAACACTACACAGTACCCCATAAATATGTACAACTATTATGTAACTATAAACAATGTAAACATTTAAAATGAATATATAAACATGAGATCTCTTGAGTAACTTGATATTACTACATTTGAAAAATAAGGAAAACTTTAAAAATAAATTTAGAAACAAGCAAAACTAAACAAAATTACTTAAAAATGAAAGACATATTCATGTTGCTTAGAAATAAAGACTTAGGGGAGTAAGCCATAAATATCTAGCATGGACAATACTATCACAAATGTCGGAGTAATGCTATTTTGAGAAGGAAAATAGAATCTTGAGGCAATGGGGCACAGTGAAGAGCTGGCTATGTTTCATTTCTTGACATTGGTGGTGATTTGGATGATGTTTTCTTTTTGATTATTCTTATTTTAATTTATCTGTTCTTAGTTATTTTTATTTTACATACATTTTATATATATGACAAATCTCATAAGAAGACAAAATCAAAAATATATTCTGCCTATAATATAATATAGATAGAGTTAGGCAACACTGGAAGCACAGGCTTTATTTGGGAGAGTTACATGATGATCAAGTGAGAGAAAATTAAAATCTGAGCAAACTGTAAAAACGATGTCTTTGCCTCTGCATGCCGCTTGTGCTGAACCTCCAAGGGGAATCATTGGCTTAGGATTTGATGTGCTTGGTTTCCTTGGAACTCTGAAACACAGTGAAACTGACTAATAAAAAGGAAATTGATTAATTCAATGAGAATGGATAAATTGCATTTGAAAGACATAATTAGGGCTATTACAGCTTAATGAAATATTACAAAGCTTATCCTAAGATATAAAGGAAAAATAACAAAATTTTGCTTTACCAAAAGCCTCTCTTCTATCAATTCGTTTTTTGAATGCTTTTGTTTCTCTCTTTCTGTTACCCACCAGATGATGCTTGGCTGAGATTACTTTATAGTTTTAACTTTGATTACTATGTTTTTTCTTCAATTATATTCCACCCACATAAACATCCTCATGAACATTTTATTACATACTTTTGATCACTCATGATGATTCACATATATTGACTGTTCACCAGTATTTCCTTTCTGCTTCATCTGTCTAGTGAGAGATTGATCTGCTCAATAAGAACAAATAAATAGTTGTCTTCTTACTTACTATGTCATAACTGAGTATTTGTAGTAAGGATGATATAGTGTCCATAAACATATATACACATAAAAAGAAGTTTTGGTGGAACAAATTTAATAAGACATAATTGATTACTCTGAGATTTCTGATGTGGACAACAGCATGGATATAAAGAATACAGGAAAATAATCATGTTTAGAAGAGAAAACTGTGGCCAGGCATGGTGACTCACACCTGTATCCCAGCACTTTGGGAGGCCGAGGCAGGCGGATCACCGGAGGTCAGGAATTCGAGATCAGCCTGGCCAACATAGTGAAACCCCATGTCTATTCAAAATACGAAAATTACCCTGGGCATGGTGGTGCACACCTGTAATCCCAGCTACTTAGGAGACTGAGGTAGGAGAATCTCTTGAACCTAGGAGACCAAGGCTGCAGTGAGCTGAGATTGTGCCACTGCACTCCAGCCTGGGCAACAGAGCAAGACTCCATCTAAATAAATAAAGAAATAAATAGTAAAGGAATAGAAAACTGTGAGTTCTGTTGGGACATTGTTTAATTCAGTGTTTTCAACCAAGGGTGATTTTTGTCCCTTCAGAAGACACATGGCAATGTCTAGAAACATGTTTGTTTTTAACAACTGTGAGATGTCCTCCTGCCATGTAGTCTGCAGAGGCCAGGGAGGGTGCCAAACATCCTACAGTGCACAGTACAACCTCCCACGTCAAAGAATAACCAGAAATGTCAATAGTGCAGATATTTAACAATCCTGGTTTAATTTCAGGTGGCTGTGAAGAAGTCTAATAAGAGATTTGATGTGCACATCTAAAGCTCAGGAGTGAGATCTGTCTGAGAACTATATCTGCTAACTACTAAAGTAGTAGCTTCTTCAGCAATTGATCCCCTCTTTATTTCTGTATGTTAACTTTCAAAAAGTTCATTAACAATTATGTGCCTCAGTCTAGGGTATGAAATGACCCAAGTGGCCCTAGTCTAGAGTATGGAATCACCCCATTGATAAAAAGATTTTAAAGAAATATTTTGCTGTTCAAATACATTTTCCCTTTAGGTTTATTTTGAAATAGCAACAAATGACAGTCTTTTAGAAAGCTTTTGAATGGGACTAGATAAAATTATGAAAATTGTTAAAACAACACAAGTCTTAAATATTGACCACTTTAGTGAATGATTGTAAGTATACAGTTTTGGTTGTAGCATTTTAAAAATCCATTCGTCCTGACAGAGATAGTTATGATTTTCACCAGGTTCTGTTCTCTATTCAATGGAAAATGGAGAAATGGTGGTAATTGCTTTAAAAGACCATTCCATCAGCCTGCACTCATGACTTCCCATATGCATGATAGTCATTTATTAGTGATAAAATAATTTGATTTGCATCTTAATTAGATACCCAAAGAGAGAACATTAGGATGCCACACATTTATCTAATTCTTTTAACATAATGATCCTTTTGGAAGACAGTTGTTTGTGCAGATTTCTGCAGGCTTTCTCGGGTGAAAACCTACTTTGTCATTTCTGTCAAGTGTTCCTTGCTTGACAGGTTTCTGTGTGTGGGTGATTGTTTCCATGGATCTGCAGCAACGAACAGCTCTTTCAAGATGTTGCTGTCCTCGTTCCATTTCTCGCTCTTTAAAAGGAGATACACTTGTCATGTTCTGAAGAAGCTCAAGAACCTCTGAAAAAAACATTTTGAAAGGGGGCAGAGTCATCCTGTTGCTGCCTGGTCCAGGCCTTGAACCCTTTTCTAGAAAAGCTTCTTTAACTAAAAAAAAAAAAAAGGAAGAAGAAGAAGAAACCAGAGCCATTTGTTTAATCAAGGTTAGACTTAGATAATTCTCTTGGAATGACCCTTGACATACTTAACAGAGTTCTTGTTTTTATTTGACCACTTGATTAAATTTTCATCCTATAATCAAATCAATTTCTGCTATAGGAAATAAAGATTTGCTCAAAGATTTCTGGGCAAAGACGTCCATGACATACATATGCACATCCAAACACCTGCATACAAACCTAAATATTTAACAATAAAAAATTGAAAAGTAAGATACAAAATTCTGCAATCATTAAAAATGTCTATGTGTTTTTAAATTAACTGCTAAAGAAGTATAAATAGGCAAATTACAAGTATACATCGCAGTAAATTACACAAAGTAAGCCCATTCAAATAACTATAGCCACAGAAAATTGAATACAACCAGTAATTTTAGTACAAGAATTCATCATCTTCATAGTCAGTTTAAAGGAAAGAGGAATGCTTAAGCCCAGGAGATCAAGGCTGTAGTGTGATGGTATAATGCCTGTGAATAGCCACTGCACTCAAGTCTTGGAAACAGACTTTGTGTCTAAAAAAATAAAAAGAAATTATAATGCCAATTTTATTTTTCTGTTTTACATTGCTAGTTTTCCCTCTTTTTCAGTTTTCTTAATTTTGCTAGTTGATCAAATTATTTTTTTCCTTATCTTCCATAGAAATATGAAATTTCTTCTGTTGTTTGCAGTTCCATTGCTTCTCTATATATCGTCGTCAAATGCACATATACCAAAAACAAGCATCTTTGATTTTTTTATCCATAATGTAATTGAGGTGTCTAACACATGATACAAACTCAAAACATTTCCAGAATTAATGAATGTATTGACATTATTAAATAAATGTAAACTACCCTATAGTTTTCATCACCAAAGGCTCTATTCTCTTAATTCCCTTTTAATGCTTTTAACGCTCCATTTCTGCCACCCACCAGATTATGGTTTTGCTAAATTTACACTTTTAATTTCAATTACTATTTTCCTTGTGCTGTCTTCTCTACATCAGGCATCCTCATGTAATATTATATCACACATTTGCAGTCATTTATCGTGATCCTAATATATTTGTCATTCACTGCTGCTTCCTGTCTGCATCATCTGTCCCATATTAACGTGTCTTTTGATTCATTGATTATAAACCTTATTTGGGTATTCTCCTTGATGGGTGATGCAGTCTCTAAATTCCTCCTGAAGCAAATCTGTAACTCCTTCATTCTGGCTGGCAAATGATATCTCAGCTCAAAATAGAATTTTTGAGTGGCAGCAATTCTCTCCCACAGTATTGTGCTTCCAGTGTTGCTAAGACACCTGATGCCAAAGTAACTCTTTGCTTCCCTTTAAGAAGCTTTCTGTAATCTGGGAGGTTATGACATTATCATTATAATTATAGGCTTTATACATTTTATCAGGATGAGCATCAATTTTGCTTAAGACAACAGATTTTCTTCTCCAATTTTTAACTTTTCAAGTTTTCCTATTATTTTCTTTCTGCTCATGGATCCACTATACAAACCTCATACTTTTGTACTCATAAACTCCATTTCTTTTCATATTTGCTCTCTCTGAAATTTCAATATTCAAAATTCACAGAGTATTTTGTTTCCCAATAGCCTTGATTGCTGTAATCAAATATACTAAAATTGTTTATTCACTTATTCATCAGCTTAAGCCTGCCTTCTCCAGCAAGTCTATTTCACCAGGACTGGGTTTTTTGCTTATTGTTCCTCCCTCAAGTTGCTGAGTACTTCTAGTTAAAACTATTATTTTTCTTTACCTATTTCTAATGTGCATTTGGATTTATGTTTGGCTTCTTCCGATATTACAGTAAGCCTGAGCCTGAGCTTCTTCCGATATTACAGTAAGTCTGTAAACTGGCAACAAACCTTTTCTGTTAAATACAATTTGAGGGAGGTCATTATATGGAATAAGTTTCTGCACTAGGCCCCAGTGAACCAGACCAACAGTGGATTTACTTGTACTAGGTACCAGTAAACTGGTACCTGAGATAGTTCTTCAAAAAACAGGAGGTTCACAGCAACCAATTATAAAAGGCTCTGTCTTCCTAAGCAGGCATGACAAGAATGTTCCTTCTGCTTTAACGCGTTAAAAAAAAAAAAAAAAGTAACTCAAAAGGGAACAGTCTTCTTTATGTTCTCTATTTCTGATTCTTCAGCCCTTTTCTACTGATAAAGCCCATTTCCACTGCTCAGCTTATTGAAGTACATTTTTGTTTTATAAATGAGATGCTGCCCAATTCAGAAATTACTAATAAAAGCCAATGCAATCTTTAACTCAATTTCTTGAAATTGTGTTCTTTGACAGTTTCCAGTTCTCTTCGGGAGCAGTCAAATATTATCCATCAGCGTCAGAAATAGAGAAGATGCAGTTACAGGTTCAAATTTTCAGCAGCCACAATAAGCCTAGGAGACCCCAGGGTTCTCCTAGGCACATGGACACAGCATGGAGCTACTCTCTTTCCTCTCAGGGGCCCAGGGAAGTCAGAGCACCAAGCTCTCTGCAGACTCCATACAGTTCTGATGATTGCTACTAAACTTCTCAGTGCTGAACACCAAGCTCTCTGTAGGCCCAGAAAGGAATCAGTTCAGTGCCTGATTTCTCATTCAGGAACCTGGCAACACCAGAATGATTTTTTCAACTCTCACAGCCTTACTGGCTGCTTCAGGAGCTGCTACACTAATTGGAGATGGGAATTGTGGGGCTGACACTGGGTTAAGAGAACAGAAGGCCAAATTCAGGAAGATATCTTTCTGTATTTATCTTACCATATTTCAAAATGATCATTTATATCTTCATTACAAAAAAAAAAGAGAGAAAAAACCTAAGATTTTGTCCTTTGTGGTAATACTACAGAAAAAAAAAATGTTATGCTCTACCAGGGCAAGTTTCCAGGATTTGGCTGAACAATTTTAGCACTATTCCTCTAAATTATTCTAGTAAGTTCCAATGGAATTGTTATTTTTCATATTATTATTGTACCTCATAAGCAAAATATAATTAAAATGGGTGAATTGTTCTATTTAAAATATCTTGGTGTGTGATATACTACAATGTCCTTACTAAAATAAAAATGATACATTTCACTATCAATAAAAACAAAATAATGAAAAATATTTTTAATTAAATTGGCACACACATCACAGAGAGTAACACGTCTTCAGCATTCTAAATAGAAAGAGATGACTCTATAGCAGAAACCAGCATTTGTGCCTTATTCTTAATTTAGCATAAACGTCCAATGTAGTTTGAATACAGAGATGCCCCTTCGAGTTTCTAAACTGTGAGGAAGAGTATAGTGATAAACTTACAGATTAGAGGACCTGAAGATGAATCTAGGACAAAAATTAAAATGCCTCAAATTTTTATTATTGAGATAGGATAATGTTAACAGTTGTCAAAGACTGAACAAATGTAGAAAAAGGCAGAAACAGAAACCAATAACATATTTAGGGTACCACTATGTTTACATTTCAATAATCAAAACTAAATATTTGATTTATACATACAACTTGTATTCTTAGAAGAGTGGTTTATAGTTGACTTAAACCAATCAAGATTATTATTAACAACTGCATTCTCAAAATACAAGAATTTAAAGTATTGTGTCATAATAATATTTCCTACAGTCTGTTTGTTAATTTAAAATGTGGATCCTCATTTAAAGTTGATCCTTAACCCCTATACTACATTCCCCTAGTTTGCTCTTGTGCATCAGTTATACAGAGCAATGCTTCTCGAACTTTAATGTAATTGTGAGCACCTGGGAGCTCATTAAAACAAAGATCCTTATCCTAACAAGCTCCCAGGCCATATTGAGGCTGCTAGGTTATGGACCACGCTTTGTCAAGACAGGGATCCTTTTGATCCCACTGCATATGTCTGAACTCAATGCTCATGAAGATACAACTAGTACTTTAGGAATATGAAAATGTGTAACTGGTAGCTTTTATGGAGAAAGACTATTTATATTTGAGTTTGGAAAGAAACATTCTGGAGCAAATAATAGTCAATCTAAGTAACTTTAAACTTTTCTTCTGTATTTCAGTTAATAACAGAATGAGAATAACATTAAAAATCAAAGTGAAGGGTAATTGAAAGGAATGTCAGTTGTTGAGATAATTATTGTCTTAAAATGTAAAATAGAGTCCTTTCTGCTAACAAACACTCTTAATAAAATGTAATATCATCTGAAAATGTGGGGCAATTTCACTACAGAAAATGCTTAGAAAATTTTCTTCCAAATTTTTTTAGATTAAGACTGGCAAGTGAAAAGGTGAATGCTACCGGACTTTTATTTTTTAATCCTGGCTATCGTGCATTTTCCCTACTGTGCTATAGAACTGAAGGTCTGCACAAATCCTTGCTCTAATGGTTAGTTGAATGATAACACTGGCTCCTTCATTTTCTTATCATGTGATGTGCTAAAGCTGCGTGACTTTTATTTCTTCTAATGGCAGTCACGCAGTTCAGTCGCACAAGATTGTTTGAAAATCATGTAAAGAGAAAGCTGCACTTTCTGTTTTGCTGACAAGTTGTGTTAAGAATATTCCATTATGCATTGACATTTCTGCGGTAAAGCTACATGATAAATATACTCTGTAGGGGTGGTATTTCAAATACCACTTGTCTTAGAATGTGCTGGCAGCTAAGGGTATTATTTACTGAGCTGTTCTAAAGGGTTCCCAGCAATGCATTGTTGTTGGCACTGTCTTTCCTAACCACCTAGTAAAATGTGTTTTGTTTTATAGTAAAGATATAGTAAAATGACCTTTCCGTCCCTGTAGAAACAAAGAAAACCAATTCTGAGACCAAGAACAAACATTTAACTGCCTAAATGGCCTGTCACCTTATGTTTATCTTTGCCTCTTCTCTTGGGTAGATGTCCTTTTGTATCTTTTTGACTATCTGCCTCTTGGGTTGCCTTTGATTTTTATTTGATCTGATATAAATAAGTAAAGCATTTCCAATTTCTTTCATTTTGTTCTTTCCTCATACCCTAGATATTTATTCTGCTATTTGTAGTGTCTTTGCAGTAATTATAAACATGCAAATATATATTAAGTAAAATAAGAAAGAAAAGGAGAATAAAAAAGACATTCTTATGAATATATTTAAGTAACTTAAAAGACAAATAACAAATCTGTATCCTAATCTAAAACTGTGTTTATATATTATTAGATTATAAATAGAAGAAAGATAGATAGATAGATAGATAGATAGATAGATAGATAGATAATTTGTTATTTGGGAGGAAAAAGCAGAACCAACATTGACCATCCCAAAAGTAAAGGCATAAAAATCAAATACACAAAAATCTACAATTAATATAAGAAATACCAAATCTACTCAATACAACAAAATACATTTGTACTCTCTACTAGGTAGTAATATTGTAGCAAGTACTTCTAGAAAAGAAATATAAAGAAGTCATCTAAAATTATCATTTGTTTAGGTACTTACTTTTCTAGTGCTGTGATGGAAATGTGTTCCCTCCAAACTTCAGGTGCTGCTGATGTGACAATATTAAGGAATGGGACTTTTAAGAAGTGATTAGGACATGAGAGCTCCTCCCTTGTGAATGCGATCAGATGTCCTTATAAAAAGACTTGATGGAGGGAGTTAGTCTTTGCTGCCTCAGCCTGTAATCATGTGAAGACACAGCAAGAAGGCCCTCACCAGACACCAGATTCTAGAGCCTTGTTCTTGGACTTTCCAGCCTTCAGAATTGTGATAAGCAAATTTCTTTTCTTTATAAATTGCCCTATCTCAGGTGTTTTTAAAAATGGAAGCAAAAAGACAGAATTTGGTACCATGATTGAGACATTACAATAATAAAAAATGAAAAACATGGAAGCAGCTTTGGAATTGCATAATGGGTAGATACTGTAATCGTTTTGAAGTAAATTCTAGAAAAATTCTGTATTGCTATGAATGGAACATTAAAGGCTATTCTTGTATGAGAGCTCAGAAGAGACGAGCTATTACAAAAGCTTCATATTTTTAGGGATTACTTAAGTGGCTGTGAACAGAATGTTTGTAGAAATATGGACAGTAAAGACCATTATGATGAGATCTCAGATGGAACAAGAAAGAAGGTCTGGAAAATTGGAGGAGAGGTTATACTTGTTATGAAGTAGCAAAGAACTTTACTGAACTATGTCTGTGTCCTAGGACTTTGTGAAAAGCAGAATTTAAAAGTGATAAACTAGGCTATTTGGAGGCAGAAACTTCTAAGCAGCAAAGCATTCAGGGTACTGCAGGGTTTCCTTTAATTGCTTAGAGTAAAATGCAAGAAGAGAGATATGATTTAAAGATAAAATTTTATTATCAAAAGAGAACCAGATAAAAAGATTTGTACAATTCCCAGCCTGCCTATGTAAAGACTAAAAAATTTATAACATGTATAGGAGAGAACACCAAGGATGTAACCAAGGGCAAGTGACCATTTGCTAAAGGGATTGATATGGTTATAAAAAGGCCAGGTGTTATGTATTAAATAGTAGAAAAATGACGTTAACTGCATTTTGAAGATCTTCAGGGCAGCCATGTTCATTGCAGATCCATAATGTTAGGACCTTGGTGGCAGAAGGCGTATAAAGGAAAGGCCTGGGGTGCCAGTAGAAACTCTAGGCTCAGTGCTCAGAGCCATCTCAGGTCTCTGCTTCCCACATTCTGGCACAGCGCTCCTCAGCATCCCAGGGGTTGCCCAGGTGACCCCAAGTGTGGCTTGAGCCACTGCTCTGGGGGACATAAATCATTAACCTTGGCAGCATAATCATGGTGCTAACTCTTTTGACTCAATGAATGCACAAACTGTAGAGACATGGCTACCTTCACCTAGATTTCAAAATCAGGTCCCAGATGGCTTCAAGTCCCAGGCAGAGAAGCACCAAAGGGCCAGAGATTTCAAACAGAGCCTCTAATAGGGCAATACTCAGGGGACTGTGGGCTCTGGGCCACCACAGAAAGTCCCCACCAAGAAAATGGTTACTGGGCAGTGGGGACAGAGCCACCTATGAGACTTCCAAACTGTAGAAACTCCTGTGCCGTGCTAGCCTGGGACAGCCATAGGCATGCAACTTCAGTGCATGAGAACTGAAGCACAGAGGCGGGCAGGTCTATCTGAAACCCTGGGGACCCCACCTCCACCCCAGTATGTCCAGAAGGTGAGACATAAGGTGAAAGAAGATGAGCTCAAGGCTTAAGATTTAATGTTGTTGGCTCTGTTGAGTCTTGGACTTATATGGGACCTGTCACACCTTTCCTTTTTTTCTTTCCTATTTTTTCTTTTCAGAATGAAAATGTCTGTCCTATACCTGTCTCATCGTTGTGAATCAAAAGCGCATATGTTGTTTGATTTCACAGGCTCACAGCTGAGGTAGCCTTTGCTGCAGGATGAACTGTACCTTCAATCTTATCCATATGATATTTAGATACAATTTTGGACTGAATCTGTAAAGTTGATGGTGTAATGAGTTCAGACTTCGGGCATTATTGAAATGGAATAACTGTATTTTGTATATGAGAAGAACACAAATGCCAGGGGCTGGGACAGAAGGCTATGCTGTGAATACATTCCCTCTAAATTCAGGTGTTGCCAATATGATAGTATTTTAATAGTTGGACCAATTAAGATGAGGTTAGACCAGGAGGGCTGCTCTATTGAGAATGGGATCAAGGGTCCTTATTAAGGCACTTGATGAAGGGAGTTTGTCCCTTTTTTGTCCTTTTGCCTTCTGCCATGTAAGAACACAGAATTCCTCTCCAGAAGTAGCAGTCAAGATGCCGTCTTGGAAGCAGAGATCAAACCCTCACCAGAAAACAAACCTGACAGCATGTGTGCCTTGATCTCAAACTTTGCAGCCTCCAGAATGGTAAGAAATAAAATTCTGTTTCTGAAAACTAAACACCACATGTTTTCACTCATAGCCGGGTGTTGAACAATGAGAACACGTGGACACAGGGAAGGGAGCATTATACACTGGAGTCTGTTGCAGGGTAGGGGGCTAGGAGAGGGATAGCAGGGGGTGGGGCGATTGGGGAAGGATAAAATTTGGAGAAATACCTAATGTAGGTGACAGGGGGGTGGAGGTAACAAACCACCATGGCCTGTGTATACCTATGTGACAGTCCTGCAAGATCTCCACATGTACCTCAGAAATTAAAGTATAATTAAAATATATATATATAAATAAATACTTTATATATATAAGATATATATACATATATATCATATATATAAGATATATATACATATATATCATATATAAGATATATATACATATATATCTTATATATAAGATATATATACATATATATAAATGTATATATATAAGATATATATATGTATATATATAAGATATATATATACATATATGTGTATATATAAGATATATATATACACATATATATGTGTCTATATATATATATCTTGTCAAAATAACAACAAAAAAAAGAAATAAAATTCTGTTCTTTAAAAATTACCCAGTCTCAGGTGTTTTGTTCCAGCAGCACATGCAAAAAACTAAGGCATCTAGTAAATTGCTTAAAGTAAACTGTTATTAAAGTCATTTATCTCTCTCTGTGTGTGAAATGATTTCTTTATCCTGCTATAAAAAAGAATATCATAGAAATTCTACACATCTGGAAGAAAGAGGATTTGGACAGTGCTATGGTTTCTATGTTCCCACCAAAACTCATGTTAAAGTTTGATCCCCACTGTGGTAGTGTTGGGGGTGGGGCTAGTGGAAGGTATTTTAGTTATGGGGGTGGATCCCTCATGAATGGCTTGGTGCCCCAGTAGGGAGTGAGTTATCACCCTTTAAAAACTGGATTAGTTTTTGCAGAAATGTTCCTACCAGAGTGTGTTGTTATAAAGCTAGGATGTCCCTCAGGTTTTGGCTCTTCATACACGTCCACACCCCTTTTGACTTTCATCATGGTGTTGTGACACAGCACAAAAAGCCCTCACCAGAAATTGAGCAGATGCCAGCTCTGTGCTTCCTGTATTTCCGACCCTTTAGAACCATAAGCTAAACAAATATCTTTTCTTTATAAATCACCCAGCCCCAGATACTCTGTTATAACAACACTGCGTGGCCTAAGACCAGTCTTCTGATTGTTCTAACTATGTAAATGAGGCTAAAACATTCTTATGTGCCCTTCTATTATATCAGTGCACTGCCTTGAGCATATAGACTTATTGAGTTTCTAAGCTAGAAGAAATCTGAAATGTCAACAAACTCAGTGATTCTCAAAGTGTGGTCCCTAGAACAGCAACAACAGTAGCATCACCTGCTGATTCTGCTGCCCAGCTCCATTTTTATCAAAGGAACACATTTAAATCAGAAATTAAAAAGGTCACAGAGCTAAGAAGAGACTTGCGGAACATAAAGTGTAACCCAGAGTGGGCACTCAGTTATACAATATGATCCATGGCATAATTGAAACCATGAAATAATTAAATGTGAAACAATAAAATCATATTTTATATCTAAGTTATTTCTTCATTTTTGTTCGTACGTCATTATTCTAGTACCACAATATGAAGATAATCAGTGAGATCATTTAGTATTGTTTAGCAGCTGATGATGATAAAATGATTAAACACAAAATTAGGTTTTAGTCCTGAGAGAAGCTTTCAGAGCTATTAGGGAGACTTTTTGTTTGTTTTGCCTTGTTTGACTTTAATTTGACCTTGAATTCAGAAGAATTCTAATTATAGTTTTGAAAATAATTGGAGAAGACATTGAGCTAAGAAATGGATATGGGAAAAAGGCATTCCACAGAGAAATAATAAATTAATGTATTTTTGGTGTATAGAAGAGATTAGTGATCAGTGAAAAAGATAAGATTCAGATTGCCTTTAAGCACATGAAATATGTATATTCTTGCCTCTTTAATTCTCAGTTTCCATTGGTTACCTCCCATCTGGGAACAAAAGTACCCAGGTGAACACTACCTTACAAAAAAATTAGGCCCAATTCTACATCTTCATTTCATTCACCATTCTAACTTAATTATTTCTTCCACTGCAATATTTTTTATTCAAGAATTTTGTTTCACAGCTATGAAAGTAACACGGATCAAAGTTTGAAACATGAAATAAAATGAACAAAGCAAACAGAAAGCATAACTTTTTGTTTGATATACCTCCAAGTAATATTTTACTCTCAGATAGTATGTATATTTTAATTTTTTTAAGTGGAATCATATAGTACATATTGTTTTAAGGCTTTTATTTTACTTAATAATGAATTATGAATTCTTAAATTATAGTAAATTGTCTTTTGAAGGATATTTAATATTCCATTATATGACCATTTCCCAGTTTCTTATTTGTAGACATTTAGGTCATTTTCTTTCTTCTTCTTCTTCTTCTTCATTTTTTTTTTTCTTTTGAGATAGAGTCTCACTCTGTCACCCAAGCTGGAGTAAAGTGGTGTGATCCCAGCTCACTGCAACATCTGCCTCCTGGGTTCAAGCAATTCTTTTGCATCAGCCTTCCTAGTAGCTAGGACAACAGGTGCACACCTCCACGTCTGGCTAATTTTTGTATTTTTTGTAGAGAAAGATTTCACCACGTTGGCCAGGATGGTTTCCATCTCCTGACCTTGTGATCCACACGCCTTGGCCTCCCAAAGTGCTGGGATTACAGGCATAAGCCACCATGCCCTGCCACTCATTTTCAACTGTTCCTTGTTATGCTTGATTGCATAATTACAAACATTTTTGTGATATATAAACAAATTATTTGAATAATTTATATTTTATAATTTTCTTAACATAAAATATAAAAATTAAAATTAACCAACATTATTAGGAGATTTCCTATACATTGAAAATTGCCTTTTCCATCTTCCTAGAAGTATGTAAAATTGAACCCGGCAGGTATAAAACTGTTCATTCTTTTATAACTTAACAGTTTTATAGAGCAAATAATGGCATCCATTTCATTACGTTATCACTGTTGTTGGTTAATATGTTAAAACAATTATTGGTCATTTTTATTTCTATTTTAACTTCTTTAAACATCTTTAATGAAATATTCATGCATTTCTTATTACTACACAAAAAATCTCTTTAAATATTAAGAAAACAAACTTTTCCTTTCTACCATAAATGTCTTTTTCAACATTTTTGAAAACATAGTTTGAAAATACTCTATACTTATTTCTAAACTCATCAAGTCGTGTATTAGGTTGGTGCAAAAGTAATTGAAGTTTTTGCCATTGAAAGCAATGATACTTTTAATTAAAGTTCACAATTACTTTTGCACCAACAAAATGTGTCACATATGTACAGTTTTTGCATATTAATAACACATCAACAGTTTTTAAAACTATACTCTATAATGTTTTTGAATTTTCTTCTCAAATTTTGAAACATTTCCTTTTATGCTACTATTAAAAACTACTGTTGCTAAGAACATCCTCATTACAGAGACACATTTCTCTCCTCCTGCGTTAACCCTGCATCATGCAGCCTTATTGCTTTTGGCCTTTCTACATCTTAAAATTCCACTCTTTTGATTTTCCTGGTCCTACTTCTATCTTTTGGACTAAGCCTTTCATTTCCTTCTTGGCTTCTCTTTCTTTGAACTCCTTACAAAAGAAGAGCTTCCTCTAAATTCTTCCCTTGGTTTTATGCTTTCAGCTTAATATTCTCACAAGAACAGTGAGATGCTAAGAAGGGAGGAGGTTATTGGATTCAGACTTGAAAGAGTTTAACTTTGTCTTATATCTCTAGCTCTACCAGCTCCTCCTCACTTAGCAGCTATCAGTTATCCTATTTCACAAAGAAAATAGAAGTCATTCAACTATTTGCACTTATGCCTGCAAATGAATCTGTATCCTTACAAGTTTTCTTCTCCTGTGCTGTTACCAAAGAAAAACCCAACTTCTTGTCATGGTCACAATATCTCCTGAGCTATTGAGAGTTGCTTAAAACAACAACAACAACAAAACAGACAGAAACATCACAAAATACATCTATAAAAATGCTGGTGGTTAAAAGTATAAATTAACATTTAGCAGCTTCAATTGGGCCCTAAAAATTCAGCAATTATGAATTTTTCTATCAATGAGTTCTCTCTCTCATTTTCTCTTCCTCTCCTTCTCCTTTTCTTTATCGCCACAAGGAGTCTTTCATATCTTATATTCTCAGGAGCCAGACTTTATGAATTGTTATCCCCATGTACTGTGTCTACAAAGCCAACATTATTGTATATGATACCATGCATGAGTCAAAACAGTAGCTAGAAGTAGAGCCACAATACAATTATTATTTTACTTTTATGATGGATTATACCTAAATGCATTTAAAAGCTGAAGAAAAGGGGTAGAATATTTTTGGAAGGTAAATATAAATAATCTAGGGCTCAGTTTCACTGCTTGAACGATGGTGAAAATCCTTAAAATATTCCTCAGAGTTGTGGTGAAAAATAAATATAAAGTTTACATGAGTTATCTAAAAATAATACACATTTAATGTTTAAAATATTATAATTTTAAAAATTTTCCCTGGCCATTTAAAAATGAATTCTACATTAATTTTACAAATGCAATTATTTCTCCAATTCCCATTCATTCTTCAACTCATCTGAAAATTAGAAATGGTCAGAAGAGATTACTAGGCTTTCTTCAGTGCATTGCTGAGTTTGACTTTCTATTGATGAGACAATTTATAAATCTGTCAGGGCAGACATTAGCTTGTGAATTTGTATCTGCTCAAATTGCAGATTACATCTGTCTGGTGAAACTGATCATTCCAGAGGTAAGAGTTTAAGATTCTGTTGGATATTAATCAGTTTTGCCCCCACCCCAAAACTCCTAACATTTCCTTGTTAACTTGTAGACTTACACCTACTTCACAAAAGCTCTTTGGACCATTCATAACATCTTTCTGGAAATTAAGTAGTTGAATAAATTTTTTGACAAGCGTTTGTTTTATTTTAAAATAAGAGTCATGATTTCACCTTTTTAAAAGACTTGAGCTCATTGCAACCTCACATTTAACTTCAACATTTGCAATAATGCTGCCAAGTAAGAATATGTATCTCTGTTCTCAACTGAGAAATGTGAGGCTCATACTAATTGAGTAAAATACTAAGTTAATGCTGCAAAGTATGTTTGCAGTTAATTCAAGATTGTGAAATAAACATTTTGAACTGACTCTCAAATTTCAGAGTGTTCTCTGTTATTTGGATACATTGACTAAAAACATTGAGAAGCACTATTGAGCTAAAGGTTTCTCTCAACTCATAGAACAAATAGCATATTATTCCTATACATAATGAAACGTAATTGCAGAATTTGATGCATTAGCAGCTGGCAGAATCCCCACATTGGCTGCCTGATTGGTAGGCTGAGGGCTATTATGGTGGGAGAGGCCAAATGGAAGCCCTTAGAACTGCCCAAAAAATAGTAAATCAAAAAATAATATTGAATACCTAGAGCAGGCATCCCCAAACTACGGCCTGCGGGCCGCATGCGGCCCCCTGAGGCCATTTATCCGGCCCCCCGACGCACTTCAGGAAGGGGCACCTCTTTCACTGGTGGTCAGTGAGAGGAGCACAGTATGTGGCGGCCCTTCAATCGTCTGAGGGACAGTGAACTGGCCCCCTGTGTAAAAAGTTTGGGGACGCCTTCCCTAGAGTGGTAGCAGAGATTAGTGCCACCATCAAGGACTTGAAAGATGCAGGGGTCGTGATTCCCACTACATCCCTGTTCAACTCTTTCATTTGCCCTGTGCAGAAAACAGATGGATCTTGGAGAGTGACAATGGATTATCATAAGTTTAACCAAGTGGTGATTCTAATTGCAGCTGCTCTACCAGATGTTGTTTCACTGCTTGAGCAAATTAACACATCTCCTGGTACCTGGTATGCAGCTAATGATTGGGAAATGCCTTTTTCTCCCTTCCTGTCCATAAGGCCCACCAGAAGCAATTTGCCTTCAGCTGGCAAGGCCAGCAATATACCTTCACTGTCCTACCAGAGGGGTATATCAACTCTCTGGCTTTGTGCCATAACTTTGTTTGCAAAGATCTTGATTGCTTTTCCTTTCCACAAAATATCACACCGGTCCATTACGTTGATGATATTATGCTGATTGGATCCGGTGAGCAGGAAGTAGAAAACACACTGGACTTATTGGTGAGACATTTGCGTGCCATGGGGCAGTGGTGGGAGGAAATAAATCCAACTAATATTCAGGGACCATCTACCTCAGTAGAATTTCTAGGGTTCCAGTGGTGTGGGGCCTGTTGAGATACTCCTTCTAAAGTGTGTAAGTTGCTGCATTTTTACCCCTCCTACAACCAAGAAAGAGGCACAACACTTAGTGGGCATATTTGTATGCACACTGGGTGTGTTACTCCAGCCCATTTATTAAGTGACCCAAAAGGCTGCCGGTTTTGATTGGGGTCCAGAACAAGAAAGGCTCTCCAACAGATCCATGCTGCTATGCAAGCTGCCCTGCCACTTGGGCCATGCGACCCAGCAGATCCAATGGTGCTTGAGGTGTCAGTGGCAGATAGGGATGCTGTTTGGAGCCTTTGGCAGGCTCCCATAGGTGAATCATAGTGGCGACCTCTAGAATTTCCCACTGAGGCCCTGCCATCTTTTGCAGATAACTACTTTCATCTTGAGAGACAGCTCTTGGCCTATTTCTAAACTTTGGTAGAAACTGAATGTTTGACTATGGTTCAGAAAGTCACCATGCTACCTGAACTGCCTATCGTGAACTGGGTGCTTTTTGACCCATCTAGCCATAAAGTGCATCATGCACAGAAGCATCCCATCATCAAATGGAAGTGGTATACACATAATTGGGCTCAAGTAGGTCCTGAGGATAAGTTACATGAGGAAGTGGCTCAAAAGCCCATGGTCCCCACTCCTGTCACCCTGCCTTTTCTCCCCAGCCTGAACTGATAGCCTTATGGGGAGCTGCCTATGATCAGTTGACAGAGGAAGAGAAGACTAGGGCCTGGTTTACAGATGGCTCTGCATAATATGCAGGCACCACTCAAAAGTGAACAGCTGCAGCACTACAGCCCATTTCTAGGACAAACCTAATAGACAGTGGCAAAGGGAGACCTCCCAGTGACTGACCTTCAGAGTACCTGATGTTGCATTTTGCTTGGAAGAAGAAATGGTCATATGTGTGATTATACACTGATTCATGGGCTGTAGCCAATGGTTTGGCTGGATGTTAGGAACTTGGAAGAAACATGATTAGAAAATTGGTGACAAAGAAATCTGAGGAAGAGGTATGTGGATGAACACTTATATGAGATACAAATATCTTCACAGTTTTTTACCTCTCTAAGTGGTCAAAAACTGTGAAGATGTTTGTATCTCATGGGAGTGCCCACCAAAGGGTGACCTCAGCAGAGAAGAATTTGAATAATAAAGTGGATAGGATGACTCATTCTGTGAACATAACTTAGCCTTTTTCTGCAGCTGCCCCATCATTGCCCAACAGGCCCATGAACAACTTGGCCATGGTGGCAGGGATGGAGGTTATGCATGGGCTCAGCAACATGGACTTCCACTCACCAAGGCTGACCACCATCAAACTTGGCCACCAATGGGTGCCTAATTTGATGGCAGCAGAGACCAGGACTGAGGATCACCATTCCTTGGGGTGATCAGCTAGCTACTTGGTGGCAGGTTGATTATATTAGATCTCTTCCATCACGGAAAGTGGAGCAGTTTGTCCTCACTGGAACAGACATCTACTCCAGTTATGGGTTTGCCTATCCTGCACACAATGCTTCTGACAAAACTATCACCCATGGATTCAGGGAATGCCTTATCTGCCATCACCTTTTTTCATGTAGTATTGCCTTTGACCAAGGCCCTCACTTTATGGCTAAAGAAGTACGGTGGTGAACTCATGCTCATGGAATGCACTGGTTTAATCATTTTCTCCATCATTCTGAAGCAGCTGGATTGATAGAATGATAGAACAGCCATTTGAAGTCACAATTACAATGCCAACTAGGTGACATTCACAGCCTTCTGGAGAACTTTGCAGGGCTGAGGCAAATTTAACCAGAAGGCTGTGATGTTCTGAATCCGCCTCCAGTATATAGTACTGTTTCTCGCATAGCCAGGATTCACGGGTCCAGGAATCAAGGGGTGCTAGTGACCCACTAGCAAAACTTTTACTTCCCGTTCCCGCATCATTATGTTCTGCTGGCCTAGGGATCTTAGTTCCAGAAGGAAGAATGTTGCCACCAGGAGATACAACGATGATTCCATTGAACTAGAAGTAAGATTGCCATCTGGCTGCTGTTGGCTCCTCCTACCTTAAGTCAACAGGCTGAGAAGGGAATTACAGTGTTGGCTGGAGTGATTGACCTAGACTATCGAGATAAAATCAGCCTACTCCTCCACAATGGAGGTAAGGAATTGTATGTGTGGAATACAGGAAATCCCTTAGGGTATCTCTTAATATTACCATGCCCTTTGCTTAAGGTCAATGGAAAACTACAACAACCCAATGCAGGCAGAACTACAGATGGCCCAGACCCTTTACAATGAAGGACTGGGTCACTCCACCAGGTAAAAAACCAAGATCTGCTGAGGTGCTTGCTAAAGGCAAAGGAAGTATAGAATGGATAGTAGAAGGTCGTCATCAATACCAGCTACAATCATGTGACCAGTTGCAGAAAGGAGGCTTGTAATTGTCATTAGTATTTCTTCCTTATTTTGTTAAGAACACTTCTGTGCATGTACACACTTGTACTAAAAAAAAAAATTCATTTTATTTTCTTTTTCCTTTATTATGTGACATAAGATTTATTGACTTTATATCAGCATTTAGGTGTTGTTAACTTTATGTTTGGGTTGGGGGCTGGTGTGCTTCCGGTTGTACGAAGGATAGCTATATTATGTTAGGTGTAATCGTGACCGTATTATTATCTTATTTGAAGATTATGTATAATTTCAGGAGATGCGCATGAGTTCAAATCGACAAGGGGTGAGTTTGTGTTGGTTAATATTGAGTGTCAACTTAATTGGATGGAAGGATGCAAGGTATTGTTCTTGGGTGTGTCTGTGAGGGTGCTGCCGAAGGAGATTAACATTTGAGGCAGTGGACTGGGAGAAGCAGATCCACACTCAATGTGAGTGGGTACCATTTAATCAGCTACCAGCATGGGTAGGATAAAAACAGGCAGAGGAACCTGGAAAGACTAGACTGGCTCAGTCTTCTGGATTTCATCTTTCTCCCATGCTGGAAGCGGCCTGATCTTGAATATAGGACTCCACGTTCTTCATCTTATGGACACTTGGACTTGCACAAGGGTTTGCAAGGACTCTCAGGCCTTTGGCCACAGACTGAAGACTGCACTGTCAGCTTCCCTACTTTTGAGGTTTGGGACTAGGAATAGCTTCCTTGCTCCTCAGTTTGCAGACAGCCAATTGTGAAATTTCACCTTGTGATTGTGAGTGTCAGTACTCCTTAATAAACTCCCTTTTATATATACATCTATTCCATTAGCCCTGTCCCTCTAGAGAACCTGACTAATACAGGTTGTAAGGCCCAAGTCTTGGCAGCTTACACGTGGTGTTCGGCCTGTGGGTGTACAGGAGTCAAGAATTGAGGTTGGAGAACTCCTGCCTAAATTTCAGAGGATGTATGGAAATGCCTGGGTGTGCAGGCAGAGGCGTGCTGCAGTGGCAGAGCCCTTATGGAGAACCTCTGCTAGGGCAGTGTGGAAAGGGAACGTGGGGTGGGAACTCACACACAGAGTCCCCACTGGGGCACTGCCTAGTGGAGCTGTCAGAAAGGGCCACAGTCCTCCAGACCCCAGAATGGTAGAGCCACGGACGGCTTGCGCAGTGTGCTTGGAAAAGCATCAGATACTCAATGCCAGTCCCTGAAAGCAAACAGGTGGAAAACTGTACCTTGCAAAGCCACAGAGATAGAGCTGCCCAAGACCATGGGAACCCACCTCTTGCATCAATGTGACCTGGGAGTGAGATGTGGAGTAAAAGATTATTTTGAATCTTTAATATTGGATTGCCCCACTGGATTTTGGACTTCCATGGGGCATGTAGCCCCTTTGTTTGCCCAATTTCTCCCGTTAGGAATGAGTGTATTTATCCAATGCCTGTACCCCCATTGTATCTAGGGAGTATTTAACTTGCTTTTGATTTTACAGACTCATAGACAGAAGGCACTTTCCTTGTCACAGATGAAACTTTGGACTGTAGACTTTTGAATAAATGTTGAAATGAGTTAAGACTTTGGGGACTGTTGGAGAAGGCATGACTGGACTGCATTTTGAAATGTGAGGACAACAGATTTGGGAGGGGCCAAGGAATTATATGGTTTGTCTGTGTCCCCACTCAAATCTCAACTTAAATTGTAGCTTCCATAATCTCCACATCATAGGAGGGACCTGGTGGGAGTTAATTGAATCATGGGGGAGGGTCTTTCCCATGCTGTTCTCATGACAGTGAATAAGTTTCATGAGATCTGATGGTTTTATAAATGGGAGTTCCCCTGCACATGCTCTCTTGCCTGCCACCATGCAAGATGCGACTTCGCTTCTGCTTCACCTTCCACCATGATTGTGAGGCCTCCCCAACCACGTGGAAATGTAAGGATGCTAAACCTCTTTTCCTTTATAAACTACCCAGTCTCCAGTGTTTTTCATAGCAGTATGAAAATGAACCAATATATCATTTATATGAAATTATTGAAAGGGCAAAGTTATTATGATTTTTTAAAAAAACTCTATTTTTGTGAGAGACCAAGGGTCAGTGATGGAAGCTAACCACCAAGATGTATAAAGGAAATTTTGAGGGAATGGAAATATTCTATATCATGATTCTTATGTTAGTTATACAATGTATTGAACTGTAAACTTAAAATTGAATTTCACTGTATAGAAATTATATCACTACAAGTTGTTTTTTAAAAGGCAAAATATGTGTAATTCATGAAATATTGGTTATTATAAATGTGAGGGTGTAATGTCTTGACGAGGGAGGTAGACACTTCTGAGAAAGAACACACCAGAGCGAATGATAGTACATGTGATTGTTTCAGTGACATCACAGAGAATTAATAATTTCCAATACTAAGTTGTGTATATTACAATTTTCTCACCAAACTTAGCGAAATCATGGGATTAGAATAAAAAATCAGTAGTCATTCTGTATGTTTTACTTTATTATCTCTTCTGTGGGGCGATGAGAGTACACAGGGCATGGCACTGGTGCCAACATCTTGGGCAATACTGAAAACGTTCTTTTAAAAATATAAGGCAGTGCTCTCAAAGTTGGGCAATGGGAATTGTCAGCAGGCAATACCATCAACTGACAGGCACCAGTCAGGTTGTTGTTCCCCACAGACAACAACAGCATAAGAAATGTCAGCATGGGTGTCAGAGCAAAAACAGGAATATCACAGTGAAGACGAGAGAACTGGTCTTTGAAGCAAAAGGATGCTTCTCTAGCACTACATTACTATTTGCAAAGGATTCTGGGGGGATCTGGATTTACATCAAAGTTGTTCAGTGTGAATTCAGAGAAATGGAATACAGTTTTAACCTGACTTACATAAGTCTGGAAATGTTAATTTAATATAAGCTGAAGCTTAGAGGTGAGCACAGACATTCTTTGGAAGAAATGCTTTGTACCTGTAGCAGTTAAGGGCATCTGACTTTACAAAATAATCTCATTTCACCATAAAATGACCTGAGTTTCTACTGTCATTTGTAAGAAAATTACCTATTGTATCAAAGTTAAAACTGAGCATGAAATTATCTAACACTGACAATGAGTTAGAATAAATGTTAAAATAAATGTTGAGAGACTAATCACAAATCAAATAATATTATCTACTTTAAAGAAATTTGATTAAAATAATCTGTGGGGTTTCAAACTATTACTTGTATAAGGATCACTTAACATGTGAAATGAAGCATGCTAGGTCTGAGAACAGATAATCTGATTCTGAAAGTTGTTGTTGGGACCTGAGAATCTGAATTTTAAGCAAATAACTTCACCGACTGTAAAGCAAGGGGCCCCAATAACTGCTCACATTATAGGAAACACTGAACAGAGTACATTAATACTTAGTAGACCACCACCTTAAAACATTCTCAGCAGGACATGCTTCACATTACATAATACAATAAAAAGACCATACTATCAAAAGCTTAACCCCAGAGCAGTTTTGAGTAATTCTTCTAAAGCACATTTAAAAAAGAATTGACTAGTACTAGGGAAATTTATATTAATAGTTTTCAAACCCATGGGTTCACATTATATGAAAATTTTCCCTTCTATGATTTCCTCAGATTGCTGTCATGTGATTTTTTATTATAAATATTTGAGGTGCTTAATATGATGTTTTAACATATACAGTGAAATAATTACCATAGTCAAGCAAGTTATTATAGCCATCATGTCACATGGATACCTTGTGTGTGTGTGTGTGTGTGTGTGTGTGTGTGTGTGTGTGTTCTGGGTAAGAACAACAACTAATTCTAATACACAGTATTATCAATGATAGTCCTCATGCTGTATATTGAATACATTAGATCTGCCTCTAAACTTACTTATTCTATAAAGCAGCAGCTTTGTACCCTTTGATTTATATCTCCCCATTCCCCTTCAATCTCACACCTGGTAACTAGCAGCTAACATATATATGAAAGATGCTCAACCATTCCTAATTATCTGGGAAATGCAAATCAAAACCACAGTGATTTATCACCTCACACCTATTAGGGTAGTTATTACACAAAAGTCAAGAGATATTTACCTCTTCTATTAGAGAGAGGGTGAATACAAGGGAATCTTTGTACACTGTTGGTGAAAATGTCAACTGAAAATAGTCATAAGAAAAATAGTATAAGACTTCCTCAAAAAATTAAAAATAAGACTACCATATAATACACCAATCCCTCTTGTGGTATAATGCAAAGGAAATGAAATCAGCACCACGTAGAAATATCTTCACTTAGATGTTCATCACAGCATTAGTTATGATAGCCAAGGTATTAAAAACAACGGAAGTGTCCATCTATGGAGGAGTGGATAAAGGAAGTGTGATATATACAATGAATTATATTTCAGCCTTTTAAAAGAAGGAGTTCCTGCCATTTGTAACAACATGGATGTACCCAGAGGAAATTATGCTAGTGGAATAAGTAAGACACAGAAATAAAAACACTGCCTAATCTCACTTATGTATGGAATATTTTTTAAAGTCAAATACTTAGAAACGTATGATTTTTTTGTCTTCGCTGATTTAAGAATTTTTCTTTTCTAAAAATTAATAAGGTTTTACACCATTCATTTTATAACATAATCTACTTCATCTTAATCTATTTAGAATCCTGTCTAGAAAGTAATTAGCTTGCAACTCTTTTGTCTCAATCTGTTTCCAAATATAAGCAATGTAACATTTACACAGATTTAATTACTACCAAATCAATACTACACATTTAAATCTAATTATGGTACAAGAATTAGAGCTTTGATGAAGAAAATATTTCTTAGCTAATTAGGAATTTAGCCTGCATTTAAACCAGCAGATTTAGTCCTGACTACCTTGATAAAGTACGTGATACTAAAAATTGACTTAAAGACAATTAATTATAGTCAGAATAGTTATTATAATTATATATTAGGTATACATAATGCCGTATTTCTTTCTAACAGTTTCTCCATTTACAGGAAGACTTTTTTTATTTTTTATCTTGCCTCCAGCTAGGACTTATGGAAAGAAATTTATCTCCCCTTTTCTTAAAGTTAACTTCAGAAGATAAAATCATTGCAGTACTGATACAATTATCAGTACTACAGTTATCATTGGAGTAATGATAAGTATCAATGTAGTACCACATCAATGGTATATTAATTACTTAAAATCTACCTCTTGCTTTTCACTTCCTTATTTGTGATCTTCTGAGGAAACTGCAGATCTCCAACTTCCTCTACATAATGAGTCTTGGTATATTTGAAATAGCCTATTACTACTAAACTGTGTGATGTACACGTAATGCACAGAAAGGTAATCACAAACTGCTCAGACTTAACAACAAATAAGAATCAGTTGTGTGTTTTAAGATTTGAATATAAGAAACAGCACCCTGAAGGCACAAAGTCTCCTGTTTTCCTTCACACATCACATCATTTCTTTATACATTTGCCCATGGCTCTGCACATTAGTGTTCTCAAAAATTCCTGTTTCCAAAACAAAATCAAGATGACCCTTTTCCTCCAAACTTTATTCTAACACTTCTATAGAGACAGACTCTCATTCTAATTATACATCTATATATTGTACGCACATGGTATACTGTCTTTGCAAGCATCAACTTTTTTTTTTTTTTTGAAATGGAGTTTCGCTCTTGTTACCCAGGCTGGAGTGCAATGGCGTGATCTCGGCTCACCTCAACCTCCGCCTCCTGGGTTCAGGCAGTTCTCCTGCCTCAGCCTCTTGAGTAGCTGGGATTACAGGCACATGCCACCAGCAAGCATCAACTTCTAATTTAATTTTTTTCTGCCTATCTCTATAGAGAAATGTAAGCTCCTAAAGAGCAAGGATGCTTGTCCTAGCCAGCAAGACACTACCTAGGACATGGTAAGTTTGTAATAATTCTCATTAATATAATCTTTAAGTCATTTTCCCTCTCTTACCATTTTTCAGTCTGTGAGAACTGGTTTTCCAATTCTGCAACTGTACTACGTCTCAATTTGTTTTTTGTTTTGTTTTGTTTTGTTTGTTTGTTTCATGTGTAGCTCCTTAGTGATTTTGAAAACCTGTTCTGCATTGTTTCAGTTATTATGTGACTTTGAGAACCATTCTTGTTCACATCTCTTGCTAAGGAAGGCTGTATACAAACAATACCAATATCTCAACATTTCCAACAATGCTTTATGTTCAAGACACAACTGGAATTTTTAAATTATCATAATTATTTTACTTTTTGCAGGTGAGAAAACTAAGGTATAAAGTGATTGAGACTAACCACAGCAACTAAGGAGGATGTTAAGCTAGACATTTCTTTCTTACTTGAATTATTGGGTTCAGGTCAGTTTGAGCACATCAACTTGAATTTGTATTAGTATTCTGTATTTTGTTTTAAAAAGTCTAAATTACACTTTATTTTTCTCCTGAGACAGGATCTGGCTTTGTCACCCAGGCTGGTGTGTAGTGCCATGATCATGGCTCTCTGCAGCCTTGAACTCCTTGGTTCAAGCAATCCCCCGGCCTCAGCCTCCCAAGTAGCTGTGACTACAGGTGCGTGCCACCATACCCAGCTAACTTTTACAAAATATTTTGTAGAGACAGGATCTCACTATGTTGGCCAGGCTGGTGTTGATTTCCTGAGCTCACGTAATCCTCCTGACTCAGCCTCTCAAAGTGCTGAGATTATAGGCATGAACCACCATACCTGGTTCATTTTGGTTATTCGGTGAAGTATTTCCAAACTACAATATCTCATTGTTTTAACATATTTGTGTGTCAAGTTTCATAATTCTTTGATGGATCATTGTGACCATGAGAAGGTAAGTTTCCTATACTTCCAAAACAGTATTCCACAGAATAATATCAGCATGTGTTTAATCCCAATCAGAAAACAGTTCTTTCCCCATCCACTGCTACTTTACCTTCTCTGCTACTCTTCTCATGGTTGGTTTCCTTAGTGATTACCTTTTGAAAAAATATTTTTTTCTCTGGTAGGATAGGAATGTTGTAGTAAGTCCAGACATGCACTAACCTTCCCAACTCATACCACCCTAGGAACAGCACTCTGTTTGTTACCATAAACTACCTCTTCTGATGGAGGAGTAAGCATTACAACTTTAACAAAGGTCCATTGCTTTGTTTCCTTTGTATGCAATTCTTGCGATAGGCACACACATGCACACACACACACACAGATGACGGATGATAGATATAGAGATATAGAGATATGAGAAATATGTGTGTGTAGACATAAATGTACATACACATATAAAGCTGCATTTAATATTTAAGGATAATACTGATTCTACTTAAGACCCTTGCTATAAGGATCCATTTATTATACAAATACGTTTTATTGTCTTCTATGTATTCAGCCCTGTGATATGAACTGAGAATATAATGATATAATTGCTTTATTCTCTATTGTCCAAAGGTGGAAGAAATATACATCAAATAACCAAGAAATAAACATACATTTGGACAGTATTAAAATGTGCTAAAAGGAATTAGGGTTTTAAGAGAGAATTAGAGGGGAACTACATTAAATTGAGAGGCTTCTTTAAATAAGTAACCTTTAGCTGACTCCTGAGGGCTATAACTCATTTGAATAGTAAGTAGATAAAATAATGTTTCAGACAGTGGATATAGCCTGTTGGAGTCCCTGAAATGGGGAAGAGTTTGGCAGTTACAGGGGCAGTAAGAAGGATTCTGGGTCTGAAATACAGTGTTATAGCAGCGGGCATGGTGTTTATTGGGTTGGCAGGAGATGAGGCTTAGGAGTTCGAGAGACTATAGGACTTTGTAGACTGCAATCAGGATTTGAAATTTTCATTCAAAATGGAACAAAAAGTCATTGAAGAGTTTAAAGTAGTAAAACATTTAAATTTATGTTTTGGGAAAATATCAATAAAGTGAAATGATCAATTACATAAAATGAATGACAGAAGTAAAAGAAAGGTATGCATAGGAAACATGTGGGCTTACTTCAAATTTATTTGTTGGTGAAAAAAAGCCCTTTGATTTTGATTTTGTATATCGTTTCTGCTTCCCTTCAGTTTGAGAGAGACATTCAATTAGCTGAAGTCAGAAGAAACCAATAATAATACCTATATGGAGAACAAAGAAAAACCACTCATATATATATATATATATATATATATATATATCCATCATCCTAATCAGAGAAAAAAAATCATATTGGTCATTTGCAGAAAGGAATTTGGTTAGATATTTTTACTGTTGTAATATTCATCTTCTCTCTAGATTCATGTGGAAATAAAAATTGCAAGTAGATATGGCAAACTCCCTGACAACACACACATTTAAATTTAAAATCATTCATCTCCTAGAGTTGCAAATATACTTAGATATGTGATACTTAAAAACTAAATAAAATTTAATTATTGTATTGATAAAGGATTTAAAAATATGAGGATATTATTTTAATGATATGTTGTCTTCATTGGTTATTTCTAACAAATATGTCTAAGTCACAACTAGTTTATAATGTTTTATTCTTTTCCATTTCAATTGCTTTATTGTCTTTGCTTTTATTGCCAACTCTTTAAAAAAATAGCCTAAATTCACTATTTAACATTATGAAAACATTTCTTCTCTATTTTTTCATAAAATTATCATCAAAATTCACTAATGATGTCCTATTAAATACAACAGTTTGTTTCTGTTTGGAAACTGCTTTATACAATATCAGATAGCACCTTTATTCTTTAAACTTTTCCATTTGCTATATGCTAAATTTTCTATCTTCTTTCCATCAGTTTTTTTTTCCAAAAATTTATTAAATTTCATCAAAATGGCTTTCTCACTGAGCACTCCTGTGGTGGCAGTCCCATCGATTCTATAGTTTTAAATTTCCTCTAATTTTGATGGTTCCTGTATTTACATCTACAAATAGATTTGGTAGCCTGTGTCCCAGTCACCAAAATGTATACAAGTCAGAATTCAGTATTTCCACCAATTTATTATCTCAGCTGATAACAACACCTTCCTCCCAGTATCATGGACTCCTTCATTTTCAAGCTCAATTTTAAATTCAGCTGCCATAACCCAAAATTATTTATGAAATCTATTCTCTTTCTCTCCTCCACTGCTGCTGGTGCTACCTAAATGGATTCTCTAATTTATCACATTACCCAAAGTTTCTATTTTTTTTTCCATCATTCATACACCTCTTATATTTTAGCAATTATTGGTGACCTGAAAGCACCTGCTTCATCAAAAACCTGCTTATAAAATTTTATATGAACTTCAAAGAAGTTCAGATATTACCTATATTCCTAAGTTTACCTACCAATATACTTTTCACACAGCATGTTCTTTATCACTAAGTGTACTTGGCATTTTTAGAATACACCCAATATTATTTTTCTTATTCCTTTCTTAGGTTGGGTGCCTTAAAACAGAAACCAAGATTCTCGTAAAAGTGATTTATTGAAGGAATGTTCTCAGAAGTAGGAGAGTGAGAGAATAATAAAAATGTGTTGCTTAGTATTTGTCTTTATAGAGCGTATTGTCTTTTTTAAATCAGTATTGGGTGTTTATTTTCTTCTATCTTCTTTTATAATGAGTTATTTATATGTGATCACATCCTTGGGCTTAAAGACAGATTTTTTTATTCATCATTTTTATATTCACTCCTCTATAGCTTCTCTAAAACATAGTCAGAATATTAAAAATATTTCTTGAATTGGATTGTCAGTAAAACTGAGTAGTTTACAGGAAATCTTGAGAGTAGTAATCTTTTTCTGGAAAAGGGGCTATTACATATTTTATATTTCCATGTCCTATTTATGGTTATGGATTTAAAGCCTTCTTTTGTATTTTATGTCAGACCTTTCAAAAATCATCATTAGTTCTTCTCACTGAAATGCTACTTGGTATTGTTCCAAGATTAATTATATTAGCCATTTTTTATTTTCTATAGGAAAACTGAAAGCTATTGTACATGAAACTCATAGAACTAAATGAGTCTTGGGAGGTCATCTTCACCCCAGTCCTAAATAAAACTTCACTGGTCTCAAATTACTCACAGAAGTAGCTGTCCACTTGTTGCATTTACCTTTTTAAGGAACTTATCAGCCCTCCAATATTTCATAGGCTTTATTAGCTTTCTTCCTCTACATTAAAAGTATAGCATGCCATTTTTTTCCTATTTTTAGGCCTCTTGGATACAGCCTAAGTTCCCTCTGAACTGCTTTTATGATTAAAAGCAAACATCTACTTACATCTATCTTTCTTAACTGTCAGAGTTTTTTTTTTTTTAAGTTCAACACTTAATAACGTTCCTTTCCCCATGATTATAGGAAAAGCAGCTTACAGTGAATTATTTACCTTGTTTTACTGAACTTTCTATTTTGAGACGATAAATTCCCAGGCAGTTATCAGAAATAATATTTTATCCAGTTTTCCCCAGTGCTAATAGCTTGAAAACTAGAGTACAATATCACAATCAAACTGTTGACAATGACACAGTCAAGACAGAGAAATGTTTTACCATCAGAATCCTTCATGTTGCCCTTTAAGATAGTCAAACCCATTATCCTCCTGCCTCATCCATTCCTTAACTACGTGCAACTACTGACGAGCATACTGTATATATGGAATCATAGAATATAAAATCCTCAGACTGGCTTTTTGCACTCAGGATAATTCCCTTGAGTTATCCAGGTTCTTGAAGACATTAATACTGTACACCTTTTTATTACTGAATAGTATTTCATGGTATGAATATGCCACAGTTTATTCCTCCAATGAAGGATATCTGGGTTGTTACCAGTTGTTACCAACTTTATTTGGCTTACTACAAATGAAGTTGCTATAAACATCCGAGTTCCCGGGTTTTTGCATGAGAGTGAATCATTTAAGGGGAATAAAAGTCTCAAAGTTCAGTGCGTAGGTGAACGAATTGTTTAGTTTTCTTAAGAAACTGCCAGACGGTTTTCCAGAATGGCGGTGCCGTATTTCATAGCCACCAGCAATGTATAAGCATTCAACATTCTCTAATCCTTGCCAGTGTTTGATGTGGTCATTACTTTTTACGTAAGCCATTCTAATGGATTTGGTTGGTACTTTATTTTTGTTTAAATTTGCACTTTCCTAATGGCAAATGATGTTGCATATGTTTTCATATGTTTATTTGCATCAGTATACTCTCTTCATTGAGATGTCTCTTCACGTCTTTTGTAAACATATTGTCTCCCTAATGTTGACTTTATTTTTTGAGATGGAGTTTTGCTCGTTTCCCTGGCTTGAGTGCAGTGGCGCGATCTCAGCTCAAGGCAACCTCCACCTCCGGTTCAGGTAATCCCCTGCCTCAGCCTCCTGGGTAGCTGGGATTACAGGCATGCACCATCACGCCTGGTTAATTTTGTATTTTTAGTAGAGACAAGGTTTTTCCATGTTGGTCAGGTTGGTCTTGAACTCCTGACCTCTGGTGATCCACTTAACTCAGCCTCCCAAAGTGCTGAGATTACAGGCATGAGCCACTGCCCCTGGTCCCTACTGCTGAGTTTTGAGAGCTTTTCAAATATTGTTCATACTACTCCTTTGTAAATACAAGATTTGCAAATATTTTCTCACATTTCATAGTTTGCCTTTTCTGTTCGTTAATACAGTTTTTACATAGAAAAAAAATATTTTTGATGAAATCTAATTTGCCAATTTTTTATTTTATGTATTATGCTTTTGTGTGAAGTCTAATAACCCATTTGTAGCCCTGAATATTGAGGATTTTCTCTGATTTTTTAAAGTTTATAATTTTACATTTTACACTGAATTCCATAATTCATTTTGAGTTAACTTTATACAAGGTGAGAGACTTAGTTCAGTGTTTTCTTTTTTTTCTTTCTTTTCTTCCTTCCTTCCTTCCTTTTTTCTTCCTTCCTTCTATGTAAATTGTAATATAAGCTTATTTGTTTAGGGAAAATCTTGTTGGGATTTTTTTTTTTATAGGAATTGTTATTTATCCTATACTTTTTGTGGAGAATTCACCTCTTGATTATGTTGACTCTTCCAATCCATTAATATGTCTTTCCATTTTGTATAGTTTCCAGCATACCACTTCTGTATATATTTTGTTAAATTTACACCTAAATATTTCCTATTTTGAGCAATTGTAAATACTATTATCTTTTTAATTTTAGTTTCCACATGTTTGCTCTTAGAATTTTTGCATGCTCATCTTCTATCCTGAATTTTTGCTAAACTCATGTATAAATTAGGGAAGTTTGCAGGGGTTTTATTGCATATTCATTAGAATTTTTTTGTAGTAAACCATGTCATCTGAAAATAAATTCAGTTTTATTTATTTCTTTCCTTTCCACATACCTAAATGTTTCTTTTTCTTGATTTATTGGTTAAAACTTCCACAATTGTGTTGAAAGTGTTCTGAGCATGGTAATTTTTGTCTTGTTTCTTTTCTTATAGTCTTTCTCTATTGAATGTAATATTAGTTGTGGGATTTTGAAAGGCGTTCTTTATTGAATTAAGGAAGTTCCTCTCTATTCCTATTTTTCCGAACATTCTCATAATAAAATGGTGTTTTATTTTATCAATTAATCTTTCTGCATGCATGAAAAAGAGCCAAAGATGTCAGAAAATTCTGAGACCATCAAATATATATTTTTTCATTTAGGGTCAGCAATTTTTTCTTCTGGAAAATGCCAGGTAGTAAATACTTTAAGTGTTGTGTATCACATATTCTCTCTTTTTCATGTACTTTGGTTTTTATTTTATAAACCCTTAAAAGTTTAAGAACCGTTGCTAATAAATGGCTGTACAAAAATAATCTGCAGGCCTCATTTGCACCATGGGCATTAGCATAGTCCTAACCACTGTTTTGAAATAATTCCTCATGTTGGTTCATTCCTCATGTGAGATGTAATTTTTTTAATGTGAACTTTTATTTAAGAACAACTACTTTTAATATTGACTCTCATTTGTCCTGGATTATGGAAAAATGCCTTAATTAGATCTGGACCTATTTATGCTAATTTATTTTCTTTAGCAATCTACATTGACAGGGAGTGTAAACATGAATGTCACAACATGGTGTGAGGGTGTTGTGACAGTATTTTTTATTTTGATTTTTGTTTTTGCTGCCTATGTTATATGCTAGAGAGGAATTATCTTTGCTGTTTTTCAATGTTTCTTAAATATATATTATGTATAAATTTGACTTTAACAAATCCAAGCTTTTATTCAGAGACTCCGGTTCAGTCCTTTTACTTTTTTCAAGCTGTGATGGCAAACCTTTTATCCCTGAGTAGGTATTTAACTCTAATTTCTAAGCCTCTAAGCCATTTGCCTTTTTCAAAACTACAGCGTACCAAAGCAGCATGGGCTTTTCTTCTTACTTATTTTCTTAATCTCTAGATTTGATTTCTCTATTTATTCCTGGCACCTAGGTGTTTCCTTCTTAAACAGAAGTAATTGGTATCTATATTGCTTTATTCTTTTTATGTAATCCTAACAACAACCCAAGTCACAGAGTCTAGATATTCAAAAGAACTTTTTTAAGTGGAGGATGAATCTGTGCCCTTTATATTCTTCTCTGGCCCTTTCCTCTGATCTCCACTTTTTTCTAGACTTGTGTCTCAGGCTCCTAGGAGCCAACACTGTAATATGCATAAGAAAAATAATATGCTGCTTCAGGTAATTATGTGAAACCCATTGAGAAGCTATGGGAATTATGCTTTGCTACTCAAGAAACTAACTTTAATACAGTAGAGGATGAAAAACTCTGACAAATTTGATGCACACCATAGTTTATATGGATGCATTGAGAGAATCGGAGAACACAATATTGCTCTCCCTTGTAAACTTCTAATGAAATTCAGAAGAGACATGAACATTTGAAAATGTTATAAACAATAATAATTGTATCTTCTTCTTTGAGTTTTGATGTTTTGCTTTGCGCGTGAGCCGATCGGGACCTTTCCCTTTAATACAGCTACATTAAAAAGATTTTCACCAAACATTTAGGAGATATGGCAAGCCAAAACCACATGAAATATCTGTACCTACCATTTTCTTTAAAAACATATCTATTTATTCTCCTTGACCCAAGGAGAAAATGATTTTCAGTGAGTTTATAAAAAAATTATGAAATTGCAGAGATAGAATTTGAACCCATATTTTCTCTGACAATGGATTTTGGCTTCTTTCCACTATGTTCTGCTGCTTCCCAAAAATATTAAAAGATTTTCATAAGCATGAGATAAAAGATTGAATTTTGTGTTCAGATCACTTGTTTAACTAGGGCTTAATGAAATCTCTCACAAAGGGCCAAAAATCATTGCTGTAGCCTTAATTATTGTATCTCTGCCAAGTTAGTTGAAAAAAAATCTTAACTCACCAAAGACATTATTGAAAAATGATTACACTTAAATGTATGAAACTTATGTTTTTGTGCTCTATCTGAATAACTGTAGAAGGTAATATTATTTGAAAAATGAATAGAACTCTATTATTAAACTTATTTTAGTATTTAGTTGAGGATATCACTTTTTCGGATCAAATTGGAATTTGATGTTTAATTAAGAACACACTTACACATCCTGGGTTTATTCCTAAATAATAAAATTGTTATTTACTGCCTCAACTGAGACTGTCTTTTTAATGTTAAGTTTAATGCCACTCAAAAGTCTGACTCTTTAAAAATAAAATTTAATTAGCAGGGAAACTCAGAATTACTCTAATTTAGAAGACCCTAGTTGAAACTTTAAATAACATAAATTACCTGCTGAAAAAACCAAAGCGATTAAAGAAACTGAAAGTATATGTAAAGCAGATTTCTCAGGGAGAAGGTATGTATGGTAGAGGTGATTATACTCATCTTGAGGACAGCTAGTTGCTAATTAATAGATTGTGATAGTCACTGTATACCTGAGATTTCCAATAAATATTTAATAGGATTTTACAAGAAGATCAAATATTTTTGTCCAAGTTCTACTAACAATGAATAGGTGGTATGCTTAACTCAGCTTATGCTGATTAGTGAGAGCCATTAAATAAATATTCAGGAAATTTCTGGTATGGTAGCTAAAAAGTAGGTAGCTTGAAATCAGCCTCAGTGGCAGTATTTACGCCATGGAGACCAACAGCTGAAGCAAATCAGTCTTTTATTTTCCTCATGGCATGCCAATTTACCAGCATACCAATGGCTCTTCCAGAAATTGTGCAAATCTCTGAGTTCTCCAGGCATAAGTCTGAGAAGATAGGTCATGTAATCTTGATATATCTTGCTGAATCTAAAATTAGAAGTGTTTGTAGACAATGGGCAATAATAGGATGAAGCTGAGGAAATAGATGTAACTCAAATTAAGATTTAGTCATTATGTTATTGTTGACTCCCATATAACATTTATGTCATGCTAGATCCATCATAACTATGGTTTGGATAAACATGTGGAAACTTATGGTATCAAATGTGTGGATCCAGGGAAGCTAGAATAGACAAAACACTGAATACCGGAAATGGAATTTTAAAATTAAAAGACTCTTTCCTATAAAAGTGAATATATTTATGACATCATGTAATTATTATAACCATATGTGTATTTAATATATTTCTAAGTAAGTACTGCCTTCATCTTACTTTAGAAGTGATGAAAAAACCTCCATTGTTTTCTAATCAGTCATTCGGATAATAGATGTAATTTCAGACAGAAATAACTTTCCTGTCTTTTTAACATGATGCAAAACACTATCAACCATATTATTCTCTTTAGACAATAAATATTTTTTTTCTTTGAACTAACAGCTTCTACAAAGACAAAAAGAGTGTCAGCACCAATTATGCTTTCTTTATATTATCAAACTCTGGGCTCTTAAAAAGTTAGTAATAAAGCGTTAAAAAATAGATCCCTAATGAATACTTGCGGAATAAATAAATGCATGATTATAATATTAACTATTAAATTATATTATTAAATAGAGAGAATCAATCTGATTCACTCAGGAATTAAGATGTTTTCATGAGGTGGTACACGGGTGAAAGTAGGGCAAAACTGATAATAGATAAGTAATTCTTTTGACATATGCATGTATACATATAGTCATCTTTTTATTTTATATATATGCTATTGTTTTGTATAAATAATATATATATAAATAATATGTATATTCTTTTTCTAAGTATATTTATAATTATCAATGTACCCAATGTTGTGAATGTGCCCCCATAACATTTAACAGTCACGTCAGCAGGAAAGGGAGAAGGACTGCAGCCATGTAAACAATTCCTTGCTTTAGCTCTTTGTTAACTATGACAGCAGCTGTCTGAGCCAGCTGTCCAGTGGTAGCCTGATTCCCAGGGTGCATCTGGAAGCAGTGGAAGAACGCCAATAAAGAATAAGAAAGGACGAAATACGCTTGTGGAAACCAACTAACCATGGTGAGGCTGCCACCTCCACGTGTGCGGAGGGAAAGCCCTAACTGTGCCTCCTGGAAATACCAGTGTCTCCTTCTTAGTCAGTTGATTTTACAACCATCCCTTGTTGTTCTAGCCATCTTGTCTTCCTACATCTTGCTGTGTTTCCAAAACTTATTTTTTTCGTAATTCATTATGTTGCTTTCCCAATATAACTCTCCCCATCACTTAGAATTTCTCTTGTTTCCAGTCCTATTTCTTTAGTTGGTAATATCTGGAAATATGATGAGTGAGTATTTATTATGTTACTTAACATTATTGAATCTTCAGAGTACTTGCGGCCAACAGTTTTATTGACTGTTCACAATAGCCTATTAAGAATGCATCTTCTAGTTGATGTCTAAATCTGGCCAAGACTGAGAAAAAGCAATCAGACTTACCTTCTGCAGCCTTAGAAGATTAGAAAATTAGGTGAATTGTAAGAAATCAGCTCACAAGTCATGTGACATGAGGGAACAAAGGACAGTTATTCCTGAAAGATGGGAAACAAATGAAGTGAACTCCAGTTTACTGACTTGAGGAAGTTTCCAGGAAATAGTGTAGACGGTAGCAGCTCATAGAGAGGCTAGCCTCTCAGAGTTGAGGAGCAAGGTGGCTGGAGTTCACAGAAGAGTGCGAGAGGATGAGAACTGCAAGAAGAACAGACTCCAAATACCTGCAGAGGAGCTCTGCAGCTGTCTGAGCCAGCTGTCCAGGGGTAGCCTGTTCCCAGCCTGCATCTGTAGATGGTGTTCATTTAAGTACTGATAAGCACACGTGTGAAGAAGCTCTTCAAGGCCAGAAAGAACCACCCAAAAATGTTAGAGGAAATAGTGCCTAGAGATCACAACAGGTCAAGAATAGTGGCTGTTCTCCATAGCCAGAGCAGAATTAGGATTCACATGGCACCAGTCAGAGTACTAAGAAGGGTCTTGCTTCAGGAATGTGGAAAAAAGTAACTCGAAATAGCCTCTGGTCTTCCCTAAGGAAGCCTAAAACCAGGACAATTGAGCTTATTCCAAGTCACTCAACTGTCACAGAACAAAGCTCAATGTTATTTTTAAAACCTAAGTACTAAGCATTCAATAAGGTAAAATTCATTATGCCTCAAACTTGATAACAAATTACTAGGCATGACTGCAAAGAAGCAAAACCTATATATAATCCATAATGAAAAAATATTAATCAATTAAAACTAAAACAGAAATAATGCAAAACATTAAATTAATAAGCAAGAACTTTTAAAAACATTTTAACTCTATTTCATGCACTTAAGAAACTGCCAGGAAAAGCAAACATGTTAAGAAGTGACATGGCAGAGATTCTTTTAAAGAACCCAAACCGAACTTCTCTAGGCAAAATCTATGAGTCTAAAATAAAAAATTCAATTGATAGGATTAATTCCAGATTAGATGTTGCAGAAAAAAATATTAGAGAGTTGAAGACATAGCAAAAGACGCTCTCTAAATGAAGCCTAGGGAGAAGAATATCTGAAAAAATGATGGAAAACTTCAAGTGTTCAAGTGATCAAAGTATGTATTAGTGGAGTCTCCAAAGTAAGGAGAAGAAACAATAATATATTTTACAATTAATGGCCAAAAATTTTCTGAATTTGTTGAAAACTGTATATTGACAAACCTAAGAAACTCAATGAAACTAACTTCGAGAATCATAAAGTACACTATACAAAGGTGTATCAGAATAAATTGCCTAATGTCAATAATAAAGGGGAACAAATGTAAAGCAGTTAGTAAAAGACATACTGCATACAGAAGAACAAAGGAAAAGGTGACAGATTTCTCATCGGATATAATACAAGTTACAAGACAAGTTGGAATATTATTATTGATGCACCAAAATGTCCGTATGTCTGTGTATATTTATACATCCCTCTAGAATTTTAAGCCATGGAAACATTGTCTTTCTAAAAGGAAAGTGAGATGAATATGTTTCCAAAATAAAAAGAAGCATAAATAATTTTTACTTATAGATCATCATTATAATAAATATTAAGAGAAATGGTTTCAATAAAAATAAAACGATACCAGATATAAATCTGGATATACCTAAAAGAGCAAACAAAATAATAATTAAATGGGTAAATATGAAGAAACTTTTTTATTTAAATATCTTTAAAACATAACTCATTGTGAAAGCAAATGTAATGTCTTTAAAACATTTAAAACATAAATCATTATGTAAAGTAAATGTTGAAATGTAGCATTTATAACAAATATGGAACTAAAATCTATGATAATAATAGCACAAAAATCAGAAGAGAAAAACTAATTATACTGTCACTGGTTCTAATTCTATTCATGAAAGAGTATATTATCACGTGAAAGTAGACTATGATAAGTAAAAAATATGTACAGTAAACTCTGAAGCAACAGCAACAATAGCATAAGAAAGAGCTTAACTCTCAGAAGTCATAAAGAAAATAATAGTATTTTCAAATTCTGTTTTTTTATATTCTATATTCTAAAGAAAAATATATTTATACTAAAGAATATAAGTAACTGAAAAAAGGAAAGATAGTAACTGAAAAAGGGAAGACATAACAAACATAAAGTATATATCAAGATGGTGTATTTGAACTCACCAATATCAATAAACATATTAAATGTTATTTTTACCCCAACTAAAAGGCAGAGATTATCAAATTGGATAAAAAAATTAAGACACAACTAGATGATGCCTACACTGAATTCACTCTATAATGATACAAATAAGTTAAAAATAAAGTATGGAGAAGATATGCAGACTAACGTTAATTAAAGGAAATTAGAGTGGCTATATTAATATATTACACAATAGAGTAAAAAAATATATTACCGGGTAGCAAGAAGGTCATTTCATCAAAAGATATACTGATCATAAATATTTATACACCCAAGTACAGAAACCCAAAAGACATGAAAAGAAAACTTACAAATCTGTAAGAAGAAATAGAAAATCAATGATAGAGATGTCAACACTATCACCTCAATAACTGATAGAGCAACTAACCTATTAGTGTAAATATAGATTTGAACAATACCATCAACTAGCCTAGCTTAAATGACATTTATAGATTACTCTACTCATTAGCGGCAGTATAAGCATTCTTTTCAACTGTATCCAGAATATTAAGCATGCTAGACCAAATTCCGGCCCATAAAACAAATCTCAATATATTTAAAAGTGTTCAAGTCATACCAAGAATGCATTCAAATCACAAATTCAATTTAAATCAGTAAGAAAAATATATCTCAACAGCCCTCAAGTATTCAGACACTAAATAACACACTTTTACATAATCATGGCTCAATAAGGAATCAAAAGAGAAATTAGAAAGTATTTTGAATTGAATAAAAATTAAAACACAACATTTACATTTTATGTGAAGTTAAAATGGTACATAGAAAAAAATGTTTAGCATAATTTTATTCAGAAGAAAGGTCTAAAATTAATGACTGAAGATTCTAGTTGAAGACACCATAAAAAGGAAAAATATAATGAAGATTAGAATGGTAATCAATGAAATAAAAATATAATAATGTTGAATATTCATGACACTGAAAGATTTTTTTGAGAAAATTGATAAAATTGATCAATTCTGTAAGTATATAGATAGGGAATAATAGAGAGGTGACAAACTACCAACCTGCCAACATCAGGACTGAGAAAGATATTGTCCCTATAGTTTATACAGCTATTAAATTTATAATAAGGGAAAAAGATATTCATGACAATAAGTACAACAACTTCAATCAAATGGACACATTTCTTGAAAATGACATAAACTACCAAAATGTACTTAAGAATTAATAAATAATGTAAATAGTCCTATATTTATTAGAACCTTCAGTTACAAATCTTCTCACAAAAAACTCCAGGTACCAATGGCTTACCCAGATGAATACTACCAAACTTTTCAGGAAAAATTAATATCAACTATATATCACTTCCTCTCCAAAACTGAGGAGGTTAGACTATTACCCAACTCATTTTCTGAGGTCAGAATTATTCTGAATCAAAAATTTTAAAACATAAAAAAATAAAAATTATAGGCCAATATTCCCTATAAACACAGGTACAAAAATTTTAATACAATTCTGAAAAAATTCACCCCAAAACGTATTAAAAATGTAATACACAATGACCAAATAGGACTTATTCCTGGAATCTTAGGACAATTTAGTATGAAAACCAATCATATTAACAAACACACAGATATTGACACAATCATATTAACACATGTACACATTTTTGTCTGTTAATATAATTGGTTTTGAGATGCACACCCACACACACCCGTTTAAATATGTTAGGCAGTGTATTTCAATTACATCTTTCCAGGTTTTTTTTTTTTTTTTTTTATCTCATGTATCGACCTTAGCTGACTTTGGGTAAGATCAGAATTCCTGTTATGCTGTTGTAAGTTGCCCTTAACTGTAGTGACAGGACAGGATGCCTGATGTATGGTGTGGAATCAGAAAAACTGAATATAACAGCCCATTTACCTTGGCATTCCACACACTTCTTGTTTCATGGAATCTCATTTCAGTGTCAGCAGCTGTATTCTCTGTTTTACAGATTTCACAAAAAAAGCTGAAGGAAATTTAAGAAATGCTGGAGAATACCATTCTCTTCTATTTAAAAGGAATGAAAAAGGCTCAAGTGAAACAAACTGTTTTGTGCAAGGGAATATTAGGGAATGTTGGATTGTAAAAGTATAGTTTTTTAAAATCAATAACTCAACCTTTTAATAAACAGAATCATATCATATTTAGTAACAGAATGGCAGTGAAAGTTGCTTAAAGTACAAGGACCACATTTTATACCACTTTTTATACTTAACACCAATAAAAAAATAAACAATAAATGTTTTTCTGCTAACTCTAAGGTAGATTTTCCCACAGCACCACACTGTCTTCATTTTTGGTCAAATAAATGTATAATTCACATTAATGCAATACCAGTCAGAATATTTTACTGATCGAAGATAAATATTATTGTACTTTCTCATTCTTGATAACCTTTTAGTTTATAAGATGAAGCAATTATGATACAGATCTATGAACACACAGATGACAACATCTATCCCATAAATGCTAAGTAATAATGTCAACACTGAAGGCTAAGCTTATTTATCAATTTCTCCAGAGAGATATTAACTATGCAAGACAATAGGCTTCTTCCACCTGAAGTAGAATTATCTGCTGGAAATTGAATAGAAGGATGTATGACAAAAATTTTAATTGAACATTTACTAATTGTCAAGCATAGTAGATTAATGTATTTATTCATCCTACATTTTTTGACTAGTTATTATTTGTAAGACACTGTTCTTTGTGCCAGAAATACAATGGTGAGTGAAACAGACTGAGCTCCTTGGTGATCCTATATTCCTCTTGGGAAGGGACAGACAGCTAACAAATAAGTAATTAAATAGGCCGGGCATGGTGGCTCATGCCTCTAATCCCAGGACTTTGGGAGGTCACGGTGGGTGGATAACAAGGTCAGGAGGTCGGCACCACCCTGGCTAACGCAGTGAAATCCCGTCTCTACTAAAAATACAAAAAAAAATAGCCGGGTGGGTGTGGTGGCACATGCCTGTAGTCTCATCTATTTGGGAGGCTGAGACAGGAGACTCTCTTGAACCCAGGAGGCGGAGGTTGCAGCGAGCCGAAATCTCACCACTGCACTCCAGCTTGTGTGACAAGAGTGAAACTGTGTCTCAAAAAGAAAAGTAAATAAGCTTTTTGCATTCAGGGAGTCAGGGGTAACTGTCAGGAGGAAAGTAAAACAAGGTCAGTAAAACAGCATACCTATTTATACAATATCATCACACTTAGTAACAGGGCACCTTTGAAAATTCTCTAGCCAGCTTTGACCCTCCAGTAGAGAATGACTGGAGTAGCTGTTCTAAATTAGAAGGAGACAGGAGGAAAGCCTAAACGATAAGGAAAGGCTGGAGGGAACATTTACGGGAGGCTGTTTTCAAGCAAAGGAATCAGTGTGGGCAGAGGCCCTAATACAACCAGAGTTTGGCCTCCATGTGGGAAGGCAGCCAGGGGTCAGTGTGACAGGATCAGAGTGAAAGATGGGGAAAGCCATATGGGCGGAATCAGACTCCTGCCATAGAGGACGAAGGAGGGCAAGGGGATGCAAGACCTTGTAGACCATGAGAGGAAGCCGGGGTTTATTTTGAATAAGATGAAATTTACAAGGTTTTAAGCAGAGGGTAAGGAGGATATTTTTTCTGTATTTTTAAGAGATTCTTCTGGCCACTCTGGAGGTCACACATAAAATGCCAAGATTGAGCAAGCAGGAGTAGAAGCAGGGTGATCACTTAAGGGGCTGATTAATTACTTCAGGTGAGAAATGATGGCTCTTGGACGGACACAATAGATGGAGTGGGGTGGATGGGTTTGGAAAATATCTTGAAGGTCAAGTTGATAGTACTTGCTAATTTGTTGGTCTTAGGAACTAGAAGATTAGAGAAGAGAGTCAAGAATAACAATTTCATTTATGGCTTAGTTGTTATTGATGCTACATAATATCTTATTTATTTCTCATTATAAGCCTGCCAGATAGGTATGAAAATTCTGGGGTCACAGAGGATGAAAGTGATATTTGGCTAGAGAAGAAATTTGCCCAAAATCACACTGCTAGGGAATGGAAGAATCAAGATTTAAGTCCAAAGAACAGTATATTTCTTTATACAACTTCATCACACTTAGTAACGCTGCACCTTTAAACATTTCCTAGCCAGCTTTGACAAGATTATAAAGCAAAGGCTCAAAATCACAAGCTGAGCTTCAGAGCATCCACAAATTAGAACTGGAAGGAATATCTAACACCAACTTAATAACGAGCCACCAAAAACACTGATTTATTCTACTAAACCCAGACTCCACTTGAGAATTTCAGCTTATGGGGGACTCATAACATTCCCTTAGCCTTATTAAAGTGCAATTAAAACAGCTGAAGTTAGAATTGTTTCCTCAAAAGAAAAAATCCTAGGTCACTATGTATAGAGTTTTGTTAGATGACTTTTTTTTTTTTTTTTTTTTTTTTGAGATGGACTCTGTCACCCAGGCTGGAGTTCAGTGGTGTGATCTCTGCTCACTCCAATCTCTGCCTCCCGGGTTCAAGCAATTCTCATGCCTAAACCTCCCAAGAAACTGGGATTACAGGTACATGCCACCATGCCTGGGTCATTTTTGTATTTTAAGTAGAGACAGAGTTTCACCATGTTGGCCAGGCTGGCCTTGAACTCCTGACCTCAGGTGAACCTCCTACCTCGGCCTCCCAAAGTGCTGGGATTACAAGAGTGAGCCACTGTGCCTGGCCAGGGTGATTTTCTTAATTGCAGATATGCTTCTGAAACTCTTTTTTTTTTTTTTTAATTTGAGTAGCCTGAGTTAAAAAAAATTTACCTGTAGATCCAAAAAGTCAACAATTTTTTCCAATGCTAAGGCTTTCAAAGTTTAAGAGTAAGGTCTAATATTGGCCATTATGTCAATTCTAAACTCTTAATAGTAATTAGTGCTCTTCTATGAGACTTCATTGAAGTCCAGTATTTCCAGCACCAATAAGAACAGGAAGAATGGTAAACAGATGCCGTTGCTGGGTGTTCATCTTGAGGTGGGAAATCAGTGACTGTGTCAGGTTCACAGGGTCTGACCTCCAACACACCTTTCTTTGTCTCCCCGTTGTAAGCAGAGGGGAAGGTTGACAGCCATGTAACTTCTGAAACAAGTCAAAGAAACTGCGACCGCAGAAGGGCTGCAAAACCTATTCCAGGAATATCTGATTAAATTATCTTTGCTAAAAACAAATAAGAGTAAAAAGAGCTATGTTTAAAAACTAATTAATAATTTAAAAAACATCTTTTCTTACAGATGCCTTCCTGCCTACTGAATTTCCAAGTTTTTCAACATCTGCTTTATAGAGATTTAATTAATTCAATTTTAGCTTGGCAGGAAAAAGAGAGTCTCTGTTCTTTGGGCAATAATTCTTTTAAAACACTAATAATCATTTAGCTAGAAAAACCATACTCTTCATCATCTATGTCCTGAATTATACAATGTTAACTCAAAGAAAAGTACTGTAGGTTACACGATGTCTCTAAAATGTGTGCTAGGGAAGAATTTCTTTGGCATAAGTAAAGCTCTATGCTGTTTTGAACAGCTTTGCAAAGATGTCTCCAGATGCATATTTTAAAAGGAGTTTTCAGGCTGCAGCTAATTTTTCTTTTCATTATCTCTATAAATTTAAGAAAAATGTAGCACAAAGGTACATTATAATGATCTGTGATTTTTTTGTGTGGTAAATATTGGGCAGAAAAAATCTGTACATTAACGAAGCTCTTAGCTATTATTTTAGAACTGTAATTTGGTTTCATAAAATATAAATCCTAGACTAAAATAGAAGCAAGGAAATTAAACATATCAAGAAATGCCAATCAAAGATGTAGGAAAAATGACTTATGTAAATATATATTCAGAGAAATATTATTAATAATCATAAATATAGAAAGAGACTTCATGCTTAGTAATAAAAAATAGTTATGTGTATCATTCCTATGTCCTTAAAATAACTTTTCACAAGACTAATGAAATGATTTGGAAATACTCACATTATATACTGACATGATACAACACAAGGCAACATAGGTTGATCAATTATCACCTTAGGCCAAGCACTGTGTTAGGTACCTTAATGTATTATGTCATGTAATCTCTAAGAAATAGGTACTTCAGTTTCCTGATGTGGAAATAGGAGAGGGAGTAAACAGATTTCCAAGTAACATATAATAGGTTGTAGAGCACCTATTTGATCTGAACTTGATGTGTCTGCTTGCAAATCTTACGCTCTTAACCATGGTTCACCTGTATTTGCAACACAATTGTTGCAAATACTCAGCTTAATTATCTTTAGAGTGATTGTTTCCCTTTTTGTTGTTGTTGTTTATTGCTCTCATGATAGTATAAAGTGAACAAAGCACTCATACAGTGTCATTTCATGCAGAATCTTAGATAAGATACTCTAATTCTGATGGGATCAGAAATGTGTGTTCTGGTATCTGAGGGACATAAGATATTAGGGCTTTGCAAAACTCCTGTTTCAATGACCATGACATTGTGTAAGCCATGGCTTCCTGACTCTTTCATTTTTAAGTTCCTGCATCATTTTTTCGCATATTTGGTCCTTGTTTTAGGTACTCACTGAATGATGAAAGCATGATATCCAATGTGCTTTATTTCTACGTGATGTCTAGATAGGCATCTAAGGGGATATTAACTTTGCCTCTTTTTCTGTGTGACCAGCTTCAGCATATCCGGTTTATCTTAGAAGTTACCTGTTATAAGGAATCCCATAACCTCCATTCTCTCTAGAACTCTATTAGACCGCATACACTAAACTCTTGATTTTGTTCCAACTTTACTGGCTGCTCCTTCTCTGTCTTCGTCACTGATTTCTCCTTATGTCCCCATTTCTAGACATTACAGTGTCCAGGAATCAACACTGAGAACCCTTTGGCGATAGTTTATCCAATCTTGTGGTCATAAATGCAATCTCTATGCTGATGACTCTCTAATTTTATGTCCTAAGATGAATGCATCCAAGTGCCCATTTGACTGTCTTACTTGCCAGTCCAAATAGCTATTTCAAAATAAAATAAACTTCTATTTTCCACCCATCCAATAAATAAAACAATAAAACAAAGCTTATTCCTGCCCCATCTCATTTCTAATCTCAGTAAATAGCACCACAGTTTGCCTATTGTCTGTCACTCTACACACTCACGTGTAATCTGCCATTGCGTCCTTTGAGACTTCTGCTTAAAGTTTAGTTCACCCACTTCTCACGCCACTCCAGGTGTTATCTCTCACCTGGACTTTCAGTATAGCTTCTAATTTCCTCTTATCTTTATATTTTTCTGTGGTCTAATTCCTCGATAAAGCAATATGTTCTATACTGCCAGATTTGCTGGTTTACTACCTGTTTTCCAGCTTAATGTGTTAAAGCCACAGGGTCTTCTGAATTGTCTAAGCTATTTCAGCTTCAGTGATTTATGTAAATTTATATTCAGAGAAATATTATTACTACATACTTCCAGGTGCCTCTCATCGCTACTCTCTTCACTCAGATATTCAAAAAATCTTTCTCCTTTCATATACGTTTCTGCTCAAATTTTACCCATACTTCAGGGTGACCAGCTTTCCCTAACATCCCTATCAAAAATAATACCCCATCCATTTCTATCTCTTCACTTTGCTTTATTTCACTTCATAATACTCAGAATATCCTGATACATATTTGTTTGCCCATTTGTTTATTGCCAGTTCCCATTAAAAGTGAGTAATCTGCATGAGAATAAAGACTTATTTCATTAAGACTTTTGTTTACCTCTCTATCCCCATTATCTGGAACAATGCCTGGTGTTAATAACAGGTGTTCAATAAATATTTGGTGAATGAAGGATTATATAACAGATTGTTATCTTTTTACATGTCTGTCTCCATCAATAGACTTCAGCCTATTTTCATTGTTTGATGCAGAGTGAACACTAAATATTTATGAGTGAGAAACTATTAATGAATGAATGAACATCGTGTAATTAGAAAACCATCCCCAGGAGGATGAACCAGGGAAGGTGTGATGCACAGGCATTGCTTTACACTGGGAAAAACAAATATTCAATTTACAGAGAACCTAAACTTTTTTTTCTTTCTGTTATCATTTATGATAAATACGTGGCTCCTCTTGGTTGATTAAGTACAAGTTAGACACTAGAAAGAAATGGATAATTAATTGCACAATAGCAGTAATGGTCAGTGCCTTTGAAATCTAGAACTAGATTCAATTATTTGAAAGCCAATTAACTGATAAGTTGAGCAGTTACTGTCACAAAGGCATAGCCTCAATTCAACGTGTGAGATTCTCCTTGACTTTCAGCACAGCTATGATGTGTTCATGGGTTATTACGGCTTAAATCCTGCATTCCAATGGCAAAGATAACATTTGAAAGAGCAGATGGAGAACATCAGATTGAGGAGGAAAAGGCATCACAGTACTCAGTGAAAAGCTTAGGAAACAAAAACTAGAAGATTAAAAAAAATGCTCCAAATAGACTGTCAAATCCTTTTCAGGTGCCTATGCTTTTAAATATTTCCAATCATAATATTTTTTGAGAATATTGAATAGGAGTTTATATTATTAGATGTCATTATATCTAATAAATAAAATAAGTAATATAGCTAAATCATATTATTATATTATTATTAGAATATACTTCATTTAAAATAATCTTTGATAAAATCAGCTGGAAAGAAATAACAGAAATTATTTTTACTCAAAAGCGTGATTGATATGTTTTTATTACCAAAAGTGAAGGTGTGAAGATTTATTTTATCTTTTTAAAAGCAAAGAGGAAAAATTCATTGAGGAGAAGTATTTTGATCTATTGTGGTGCACAAAAATCTATTCCAGGATAAACCAAATATGGCATTTGAAAAGCACATGCACCAGTCATTTTCTGACCTGCGTAGGAAGGCGGAGCATGGTTTGAACCACACCACTATGTACTCACTAGAGAGTAGAGCAGCACATGATACAATAGAAAGATCAGGGGCTGGAGACCAAAGAGCTGGCTCCATGTTCTGGTTCTGACCCCTTGTAGATCCCTGAATGAATACGGGCATGCTGCCTATCCACTCTCATTAGTCACATTTGTAATGACGACTCCTATCTCATATGATGGCAGTACGGAGGAAGCAAATGGCACCTTTGTTCAAGCAAAAACACAAGTACATTTGTTCCTGAATGAAATATTTCAGAAGCTACAAAGAAGTTCAGGGCAGAAGCTAATGGAGCAAGAGAGAGATCACTTCAGTGTATCTCCCTTGGTCTTCTACATGCCAGGGTTACGTGGCATTTTCCAGCTCCTGAGATTTGCCAAGCATTGTCTCCACTACCTGAAATCTTCCTCCTCCAACATGTTGTCTCCTTTTTCACAATTTCAACTTATCCTTTAAGTCTCAGTCTAAACATCATTTTATTCAAGGAGCCTTCCTAGGACCACTCAGACCAAGTTTGATCTACCTTTTCCCTGCATTTATGCAAATAATTAAAATGGAATTTATGTTTCTTTTTACATGTAAGAAAGTTCACATTTACAAAGGTAGTCTAAGCACCAAATATAACCAAAAGGGACTTATCAGAAGGAGGAACAATTTTTACTGGAAATATAATGAATTCAGTTTTGAAATCTGTTCAGGTTGAGTCCCTATGGAAATTTCTAGCTGCCGTTGAGACTTACGGCAAGCTATGTAATTTCTTTTTACCTCTACTTCTTTAGTATACATTGGAGACAATGATAATATTAGTTGCATTTTATTTTTGTGTTATAAGCATCTATCTATCTATCTATCTATCTATCTATCTATCTATCTATATAAAGTTTTTAAAGTAGTGGCTGGCATCTAAAAGATTTTCAATGACTATTATTCATTCTTAGTAATATTAATGATATTAACAGCAAGTTACTTAACAGTTGAATAGACAGGTCTGGGACTGAGGAAAGTGATCAGGGGTGTGCATACAGATTTACGAAAACTCAGCATAGCGATGATAATGGAATCCATAGGAAAATATGGTTTTCCTACGAGGCAGAGAATACAATTTGAAAAGAGCTAGAAAAAATATCTCCCAGGAATATCTATGTTTACATAGATACATAGGTAGTGAGAGTTGTTTCAGTGAGGGCAGCTAAGAAGAAATTGAAACAATCTAGCCATTTTGAAAGGAAGCCATTAGAAAGATTGCTAAACAAAATTAGTTACCATTTAATTAGACCATATTTTCCACTGGCCATAAAATATAACTTTTTAAAAAAGCAGCCCTACTTAAAAATAATTTGCTATAAATAATTACTGTGCAGGGGATAATTTACGTTTAATTTCACCTTGTTTGCTTAGGAATTTTATTCCAGCACCAAAGTCGGCAAAGAAAAAACTCTGCAATTAACATGATACTCTATCTAAATGGCAGGTTAGCAGTTCTCCGTTATTATTGGAGCACATTTGTCAGAGATTTCACTCTAGCCTAAATGACATTAGAGCAGTCTTCCAACTATATCTACTACTATCACATGGGGACTTCACTAAATACCCTTTTCTCCACTTCATCATAGATTAGGTGATGTTTTCCAGTGATGTATGTATACATTTATGAGCTGGGCACCTGTCTGCCGTTTGGTGTGTCAACACTTTTTATATTTAGAACATTTTTTTTATCAGATAACATTATGTTGTGACCCATCTCTTTTCAAGTGAAGCTTACAATTGCCAACTCTGTTACCATCACCCCCAGGTACAAAACTTTGTTCTTTGTTTAACTAGCTATGTGACTTTGAGCAAATTATCTAACCTCTCTGTGCCTTTGTGCCTCCGATTCCATATTTGCAAAATGACGATCATAACAATAGCATGTTCTTCATAATGTGATGCCTGACATACTATGTTCTTTGTAATTATATGTTATTATTATCATTCCCAAAACATGGCAGGAACTCAGAGACAAGTAAGAAATATTTATTCTCTGCTTCAGGAAGCTTGCACTATAAAAAAGGGATCTGATGTTTAAGCAAACCACTAGAGTACAGCATCATTGCTACTTTAGAAAGATTTCTACCAGGTACATCATTTGAACAACCAAAACATATTTAATCAGCTTTGCTTAGGGCAGAGTGGGCGTGGGAGATACAGGTAAGGTGTCACAGGAAAAGAAAACAGGAACATGCCTGCTTGACAGCTTGCTAGGCTTTTGCTTCATCATATAAGGGAAAGATTTTTAAAAGATTTAACAATAAGGAAGAGGAAATTAAAAGATCAAACAACCACTGTCATGTCAAGGCCTGTAAGTGAAAGCTGGCCAGACGGATAAGACAAAGTTATAGGAAAATAACTGTGAAACAGAGGAAGTAAAATATGGTAAATGTGTGCATGTTTTTCTAACATAGAATAAGTTTTATGCCTGTGAACATGTTTTCTGTTGTTGCCATTGTTATTGGGAAAGAAAATATCACAATAGGAATAATGTTGGGATGTGTGAATAATGACTAAAACCCTAGAATGAAACATGCAAGTGCTTTGAAATTTACATATTGCTCTATGATAATATTAAAGTTTTATGTAAACTATAAACCCAGATTTACCATTTTATAATTAAATAAAACTAAAAGTCCCTATCTTTATAAACATCTGAAAAGATAAACCATGAAAATGCATATTTGACATTGCATACTTTATGATTTTAACTAATTCATATTTTTATTTGCAAAATGTTTTCACATTTTCTAGTAGCAAATTAATATATAATAGTGACAATTTACATTTGTCTTATAATCTCATCTTTTTACAAAAAGGTTTTAGGACAACTGTTAAGCGAAAATGGAAGGTGTCTTTCTGTACTAATCACTAACTGAGTAATTAATTATGTTCTCATCATAAACCTTTAGGATATTAATAAAAATAAAAGTACCATTACTTACAAAAAACTAGTAGTAGGCCAGGCGTGGTGGCTCACGCCTGTAATCCCAGCACTTTGGGAGGCCGAGGTGGGCGGATCACGAGGTCAAGAGATCAAGACCATCCTGGCCAATATGGTGAAACTTCGTTTCTATTAAAAATACAAAAATTAGCGCGTGGTGGCACGTGCCTGTAGTCCCAGCTACTCGGGAGTCTGAGGCGGAAGAATCCAGCCTGGTGACAGAGCAAGACTCTGTCTAAAATAAAATAAAATAAAATAAAATAGTAATATTATTTAAAATTGTCATGATGTTTCTCCAGCCTTTTCTATGATACTATATCCTATTCAGAGTAAGAAAAGTTTCTGGATACAAATTGAATTGCAAGAATGTATCCTAATTCAAAAGGTAAGACATCAATTATGGGTGGAAAAAAAAAAAAAAAAAAAAAAACATGTTCCTCTGAATAGAGTATTTCTACTATCCTCACACATAGCTGTTTGTATGAGAACAGAGATTTTTATCTGATGAAGGAAAAAAAATATGCAAATAGAAAATCATACCTGAGTTACAATGCTGTTTTGCCATTTACTAGCTATGTTCTGTTGGCCAATGGCTTAGTCCCTCCAAGCCTCAGGAAGGATCTCATAGGGAGATTGCTGTCCTGAAGATGATCATGATACTTTGAAAATTATATTGATAACTTACTAACCTTTAATTTTAGAAAATGTATATAGATATGAGATGCATATACTTTTTTTGATTTCCAGAAAAACATTTCTGAAATCGAAGTGTAATTTTATTACCCACAAGTTGTTGTTTTTCTGATGAAATACATGCAAAAGATGAGATGCAATATAATTATGGTTCCGAAAGCGTTTTCCATGTGGAAATGATTTGAGAGCTAATTGTGAGTTATAAAAATCTTGGAAATTTAATTTTGGTGAAGCAGGCCCTTTAAAATGAATTTCACAGACACAAAAAAACAGCAAGTCATAATTTGGGGCTCAAGATTAAGTTACTTTGACTCTTACATGATGTCCAACCTAGGTGTTTGATTAATTTCTTCTGAAAACCCTTTAAAGAGATCCATAAATAATTTATTCCAATTTATCTAGTGTTTTTTTGCACTTGAAAACTCATAAGTTATCTTAACAATTTATAAATAATTATCGAAATAAATGCTACAGAGGATGTGATTTTTTTTTAATACACACAAACATACACACACATAGAAACACAAACAACATTAAATAAAAATGAACAAAGACGTGTTTATCTCTTTAACACAAATAGCTGACAAGATAATGTACATAAAACAGACTTGAAAGCCCTTTAAGATACATGTTAAATATGATTATAAATCCGGGAATGCATTTTAATTTAAAAAGAACCCCAAATAGGCATGACAGCTGTACACTGATCATCCACATTATCCCTCATTGTGAACTAAGGCACATATTTGCAAAGAAGGATGTGCAAAGTTTGATAGGTTGTCTATGATCTAGGAATCATGTAAAATTAACCATTACACGTGATTGCAATCCAAAACGTAGACTTCAGTCAAACTTTTCTCTAATGGATAACCAGTCAAACAGGGTTTAATTTTTAGAAGTGGGTGGGGGTAAGTAGAAGGCATAGACAAAGTAAGAATACATAGTTCATAATACTACATATTTCTATCTTCTACATAATGGTTTCAAGAAACCCTCAAATCTTTTCATGAGGCTATTTCCTTTAAAATCTGTAAGTATTCACACAAAAGTGCCTTTAGATATGAGTCAGCTATACTCAATAGCTTAAATCATAAAATTCCAGTGAGCATACATTTTTCGTATCCCAAAATTTTTGACCATAAGATGCTGGGGGAAAATGTGACATATATATATATATATATATATATATATATATATAAAACGTCTAAATTGCATATAAATAGTAAAATAAAAATATAAAATACACATCTATTAATTTATAACTGGTTCGATTCTGATACTTATCAAATAAATTTTATTTCCTATTAATATTGGCAATATAATGAGAATAATTAAAATATGATGGCTATAACATATATGTTCCTAAACACAAAATATGTTGTGTTGATTTTTTAATAAAATTTAATAGAAGTCCAAATTTTCCCTAAGGCTATCCCATCTGAAATAAACTACCTTCATTGTTATTTAGTGTAAATATTTAAATAAAAATCAAATCAACATTACAAATAGTGATATTCATTTTAAACATTTTCTGGAATAAATTATCAATTGGCAGGCTCTTGGTTGAAAAATTACCAGCTTGTTTTAAATAAATACATATATTACTTAAGATACATGTGTATATTTATAAGGATATATATATATTCTTTAATTATTGTTTTCATTTGCATATAAAATGCTGTTTAGCTGCTAAGCAAAAATGTTTGAATGCTTTTTAACTAACACCCACAAGAAAAAATACGTACTAGATATACATATGTAAGCTATACATGAAGCAGAAGTTTAGAATTACCAAACTCTTGTATTTGTTAATGGATTTAATTAGACCGTTTGAGAATAGAGATAAAAATATTGAATGGATGGCAAATAAATTTATAGGTATACAATTTATACAATCTAAGATTTGCATAAGAAAAAAATATGAGTCCATATTTAAGATTGTTGATGAATGTTATCAGATCTGTGTTCTAAATGAAATTTTTAACGTTGTCAGTTAAAAATCATTGGACAGAAAATATAAAACTCTTAATTGTTGCAGAGTAATCCGAGTAAGCATAATATTATTTCTGAATGAATGAGATCAAAGACCTACATCCTTTAATGAAAATATAATACTTAATCCTCAGAATAGAGGATTCAAATTTAGCCCTTACCTTGGTAAATATTTATACAGAAAGAAATTCACTAAATATTGTCAGGTGGAATTAATTAATTAAGTAATTAAGTAATGAAAGTCACAGGACAGAACTGTTTTATTAATGCTTTGAGACGATGAAACAAATGGGGATCTGGATGCCAAAAACATTTTCTGTACCAAGTGGCAATCCAATCATGAACCCATTTTTTTCAATCCATCATTTTTAAAAGATACAATGTTGCATTCTATGCTTAATAATCATATCAAATTCCCTTTCTTCATTCCAGTGAGACAGTCCTAGTGTCCAAATACTCCAGTTGAAGAGACAAAGAGAATCGTGAGAAAAAGGGAAGGTAAAACTAGAATCCTGGTTTGACTACCACTCAAGAGTTAATCCACTCCCCCACATTCCAATTTACAGTAAAATGAAATTGGCACATTAACCTGAAAGGAGAAAAAAAAAGAAAGAAAGATAACCAAATTCATTCAGTGAATTCAGGTATATCCAATGAAGTAATAGTGAGTTTATGCATATCGAAAAAGCAATTTGGCTCTGAAATAGCAAAATTTACTTATACCTAGTGGGAAAAAAGGCAATTAAGGAATAATCTGGAAGTGCTTGAAAGTGAAATTAAAATAGAGAATTGGCTTGTGCTCAGTGTTAAGTGGCTTTAAAAGGGAATTCTGATGAGCAAACACTCAAATAGAGTTCTCATTCTTCCCTCGTTTCTACAGCAACTCCATAAATTGTGAAATTCTTTAAGAACAAGAAGGAATATAACAAATTCGCAATTATGGGATCAGAATATGTGGGAAACACTGAAATAGAGCTTAACAAGAAATTTTTATTTCAAGAGAGAAATACTTAGTCATTTATTATAGTTATAAGTAGACTCCGAAACTGTCAGTCATGTCTTTGACAAAATGAACTGCCTTCCAAGTGCCCACAAAGCAAAATCCGTCACAATAGGCAAGATAGAAATGGATGAAATAACATTTTAAAAAGAAAAAAAAAAAAAAAACTAAAAAATGAGATACCGTTGAAAGTATAGTAGGTATAAAAATGGTGGTAGTATTTAAGGGCAAGAAGAGAACATAAAATTGTAAAGCAAGAAGGAAATAAATAGAGACAGGATATAAAACACATTCACAAATTCTTATGAACTAGATTTACTCTAGGCACTTTTCTGTATTTATTGGATCTTAGAGCTTTTGTTTCAGTCTCCCTGTTTAAATATCATCGTGCCCACATAAATATGTTTTAACCTTTTTGTACTTGGAGTGCCATATGCTGTCTATGATTTGTTTTAAAACACAGAAAGAGAGAAAGTATAATTTCCTGATTAGAATCTAATAGAATTTCTGTTGTCATGGTCTGAGCAAAACGACATATTAAGAGAATGAATCCCTTCCTGCTTAAAATGTGATACGACTTTTACAAACCTTTCCATGCATTTACAAATTTTCATATCATGATGATGCATTTATACTTACCCATCTTTCATGTTGGTGATTAAAAGTAAATCATTTTAAGTATGAGAACTCTTTGCACAAAATTTGCTCTACTTTTAAACAGATATTTATATTATTCTGATATTTCTTTTAATAAGCTTGTTGAGAGTACATATAAAATTTGTGAAATGTAATCAATATACTCTCTGAAGCTCATAGAATATTATTGATAATCATACATTATCAATTAAAATTGATAATATAGACAACTTTTGTGGCTAAGTTAATCAAACCACTTACTTCACAAAGAAATATATAATCAATTTTATCCAGCAGAAAAAATGTAAATAACCAGAAATACATTCTCACCTAGAAGTGTTCCTTGACTTATTTGTTTAAATTTACTAGTCCGGTACCTCTAGGAAATGGTGAGATTGGGAGTAAAAGAAAGAGGAGAAATCACATTGTGTCATATTCTAATTAATTTCAGCAAGTGTTTTTAAAATGATATTGTTAAGGTGTTGTATTGGAAATCATCTTGTAGCGTTCTTATATTGTTAATGCTTCCCTTCATTTTTCCCATTTGCTATCATGGCCATCAAAACATTTAAAGTATCTGCAGATTTGAAAGTTAAGATCTCCACCTGTTTCCTTAAGCAGATGCATTGATATATTTATGCATGAAACATTAAACCTATTAAAATCCATAAAATTAAAAGATATTAATGTGTAATTTTGAAAAGCTAAACTGTCTTAATAATTTTAGAATATTTGTGAATGGAATTACCTAAAAATGATAACTTTGTTAAAAACAACACGGCAAGAGTTTTAGCTTCTTATTAACACTCTCTCTCAGTACAATAAGAACACCTTTTTGTAAACACATTATGGAATTTTTAAAGTAAGTCACCTTTCTTCTCTTTAATATGACTATCACAGCAGATGAACTGAAAACAGTGGTTGGTGATAGCATTGTATGATATTTTAGCAGCAAAGTATATCTATAAGAAAATAAGTAATATAATTAATAGCCATATTCCTACATCTACCTGAAGCACTTAATTATTGTAGGTATGAACTACCTGAATTGTTAATTATTTTAGCTTACAAAACAGTTATTTTTATTCTGTTACATTTCTAACCTAGCTGATATATAAATTGAGCACAGATGTCCTCATTCAGTAGAAACAGTTGAGTTTGCTTGGGAATAAACTTAGATACACTTTTTAGTTTCTCACTGTTATTAGTTTGAAGTACTGTTAAGTAAAAAAAATAAAGATCTTTGCCTTTTGTAAGAACATGTTTTATGTATGATTGAAGATTTTACAACACTCCAGAAAAGCCATCCGATGTTAGATTTAAAAATAAAATTGAAAGCATTTTCTGACATAGTACACATGAAAAATTGGAAATTCCAATATCTTCAATAGAAGTTATAGAAAGTGTATGTCTTCTTGGAGGTTGACACCCACTTAACACAGCAGAAAATAAGGTACTATACTGTAAACAAAAAAGTACAGTAAAGGACAATTGTAAATTTACATAAGAATATTTCATAAACATTTTGGTCTTTCCATAACAGTTTTTATATAAAATGAATAAAAAAACCTTTAGACAGCTGTCATCACTCTTGGTTAACCACTTTTCACTTATATGCACACAGACATATTTATATAGCAATATATTGATGCACCGTTACATGGATATTAAACTATGATTACTGCTTGTAATTGAGATGTGCATTATCCAATCAACATTATCCATAGTTGAAATACTCTTACAGTATGTATTCTTGTCATATTGTATCTATAAAAACATGAAAATATAACTTTACATTATTTCAATTATTTACATTAGTTCAAGCTTGACAGAGAAAAATTGATAAGCTACAATTTTTAGAAGAGTAGGCCCAGAGGTACAATACATAGCATTAATTGTGTATAGTCATTTATTTTTCATTTTTAAAAACTCATTTTAAGTACAATATGGAAAGAATTAGTCTGCAATTTGGTCATTCTAGCACTTGTTATTAAAACTTAAAATAAAACTTAAAATGCACCTCCAGCATTCCTGATGAGGAGAGATACACTAAAATTATACTGTATTATCTTGGAATCTGTGATTAGGGACAGCTTAATTTAGAGAAGAATATCATGATGTCACATGCCTCCATGGTCAATGCAAGTGGTTACTGTGAAACTCTGCATTTTTCCTTCCCTTCTATGAAATTCAGCAAGTAAGAATGTTTTAAAAGCACTTTGCAAAATACCAAGTGCTACACAAAGGCTTTCTTGAAGAAATAACAAGAATACAAATATTAAAAATAAAAACTGGATGTCAGTAATTATTCAAAATCCTAAATTAAACTTGAGGGGCTTTAATGGAAATAAGAGGTATTTTATAAAGGGAAAGATGGATCTTTAAAAT